>NC_139765.1:70670286-71270286 GCF_965231275.1 Zosterops lateralis
GGTTGTATGATCATCCCATGTCCATATCCTGAGTCTAAAGGTTTTTTGGTCTGGTGACACAGTGTGTGTTTAAATCCAAAGGACAGTAACTGCAGCTACCAAATCAGCACTTGTGCATGGAAGAGCATCAACTTCAGCTCTTCACCTGGAAAATGACCCATTGGATTCATTTTCCTTGCTCTTTTCCCCGTGTGAAAATGATGTTGGAGCAGACTTGCTGTCCCAGTTGAGCTACTTTGCACGTCCATCAGTACAATCCTGGCTGAATTTTCACATTTTCTTACACAATCACAGGATCTTTAATGGTGGAGGGGAGATCTTGAGATCAACCCCCCGGCCTGCCTAGAGCAGGTCACACAGGAGCACATCCAGGTGGGACTGGAATGTCTCTAGAGAGGGAGACTCCACACTCTCCCTGGGCAGCCTCTTCCAGTGACACCCTCACTGTAAAGCAGTTCTTCCTCATGTTGAGGTTGAACTTCTTGTTCACTGCTCTTTGTCCTGCCACTGGGCACCACTGAGAAGAGTCTGGCACCATCCCCTTGATACTCGTCTTTATATTTTTATGTATTGGTGACATCTTACTCTTGCAAAGTCTTCCTGATCCACTCTGGGTAACAGAAAACAAGGATAGGAGGAGAACCCAGCTGTCCTGACAAAGAGCAGAGGATAACACCCCCCGCAACATTCCTTAATCCAGCTCTTACAGCTGCCTATGAAATTGTTATAATTTACATTTCACTGCTGGGATTAAAGTGTGTTCCCTTCAATTCAGAACTGCTGTTGCAGGTTGGGGTCCCAGCAACAAAACAAAACAGTGGAGCTGAACATGTGAAGGCAGTTATTTAATTCTGCTGCTAATGGCAGCCCAAGAAACCTTGGTAAAAAAAGAGGAAAACAGCCAACAAAACAAGTTACTGCATCAGATGAGGGGCAAACCCAACGAGTCGATGTCAGGAGTGAACCTGTGCCCTTTAAACTCACAGAATGGTTCTGTATCTGGGCAATGTCAAAAAGGACCAGGCAACATAAAAATGGAGAAGATGTCCTAGGGTACAGTTTGTGAGTGCAGAGAATGTGTTATCACCCAAATTCTGAGCTCTGTCCTTTGGCTGAAGTCAACCTGATGGAAAAGTTGTCCCTACCAGCTCTGCTGGCCTTCCCCATGGTCCACAGCCTTGGAAGGAGCAGGTGACCAGTGACACAGGCAGTGTACAAGTTGGCCTCTCTGGCTTTTTGAGCAAATTACAGATTGATTTAACCTTTACTGAGAACTCCAGCTACAGGGGAACACAAAGCCATCAGTGGTGCTGGAAGTATCCACAGTCACAGCATTCCATGGCATTGATTTCCACTGTGTGGTACTTTTAAGATTTGGTAGGAATCTTAAGCACTGATTTTCTCTTTCTAGGCCTCTTTTTAGACTTCAAGTGTTTGGTTTGGCTGGTGACTGTGGCCACTTAACCACACGTGCCCAGGAGTTTGTCAGCTCACAGGGTGCCACAGAACCAGTTTTCAATTTGCTCCTTCTCAAACAGCAAATAAAAAAGAAAGAAGGAAAGAAAGAGAGAGTGAAAGAGAGAAAGAGAGCAAGATAGAGAGAAAGGGAGAAAGGGAGAGAGAAAGGGAGAAAGAAAGAGAGAAAAAGAGAGAAAGGGAGAAACGGAGAAAGGAAGAAAGAAAGATAGAAAAAGAGAGAGAGAAAGAGAGAGAGAGAGAGAGAAAGAAAGAAAGAAAGAAAGAAAGAAAGAAAAGAAAGAAAGAAAGAAAGAAAGAAAGAAAGAAAGAAAGAAAGAAAGAAAGAAAGAAAGAAAGAAAGAAAGAAAGAAAGAAAGAAAGAAAGAAAGAAAGAAAGAAAGAAAGAAAGAAAGGAGAAAGAAAGAAGCAGCTGCACTTGTTTTAGCTGCAGGAAGTTTCCTGATGAGGAGAAAACTTCCTTTTAAAAACAAGGCATTTGTTAGCACTTCTTCTTCTTCACTTCGCAGTCGCCTTCAGGTCATTGCAATATTGCAGCCTTTTTGCACCCATCACTGTTGCTCCAATGGACAATAATCACCCCAGGAATTCCAGCAGCCTCCCCTTCTCAGGAACAAAATATAAAAAATACAACACTACTTTTACCTTGCAGTTTTTTGGTGTTGTTTGTTGTTGTTGTTGTTGTTGTTGTTGTTTTTGCCTCCTCCCAGGCAAGCCATTTTGCCTATGTGTTACTCTCTCACCCAAATCACTCCTGCTGGCAGTGATTTTTTGATGTTGAGCTCAAGATCTAATGCCAGGTAATATTTTATCTCCTGTTTCTAAACCAACACTTCATAGCAGACAAACAAACCTATTTCCTCATTGCAATGATTTTTTTATTTATCATAAACCTGCTACCACCTCTCCTTTGCTGAGGATATTCCTCCTCCACCACCCCAAGCTTGGCTGAGCTCTCAACTACCTCTACTTTGGCCACACATTTGGAAGTGCCACCAGAAAGGATCAGTTTCAGTGTCTCTGATGCAAATTTACCACTTTGGCCTAAAATGCCTGGGCTGTTTTCCAGCTCTCCCCACCTGTGGCATCACCACTGTCAGCTCAAGAATAACAAAAATCCAGCAATGAACATTCATTGTGGCTAACAATGAGCTGAGCAAAGACCATCTCTGACAGTGACCTGTAAGAGAAAGTTCTGGAGGTATAAAACCCCAAACCACAATTATTTATGGGCAACCTGGTCTTGTGGATGGTCCCTTCCCATGGCAGGTGGTTTGGAATGAGAGGATCTTTAAGGTCCCTTCCAACACAGAGCATTCTATGGCTCTGTGATTTCACAGCATGGAGGTTTTCACAGAATTAACATGGAATTTCTTAATTTCACAGAATTAAGGCTTCTGTTGTTGTAAGGTTTACATGAAGTATTTAACCAGGCAGCATGGGAAGGACTTGCTGGTGGCTCCACATGCCAACTCCATAAGTTGCATCCATGGCTGCACCTGCCCCATGGCTTACAACAAAAGCTGCTGTGCTGGGACCAGAGGAAGTGTCCTTCATCCATTACCTGACAAACATAATTTCTGATCATCCAAGCTGACATTGTCAATTTGTGTCTTCTCCTGATTTTCTGCCTTCTCCCAGATACCCAGAGGCACCACACAGATCCTCCTGCCCGGTCTCCTGCCAAGGGATCAATGCAGTTTTCCATGACTGGCATGGCTGAGCTGCCAAAATGCCCTGAAATTTCCCTGCAGGAGAGATGGCATTGAGAAAAACAGCAAGTTAACCTGTATTGTATGAGGCTGGCAGAGAGATACAGCCCTGTGCTGGCCAAAGCAGCAAGTCCTGGCATTTCCAGGCTCCATGACCTGCACTGGGAGAACCACAATGACTGAGGCTTGTACTGACATGGGCAGAGCTCCATCAGCAAGAGCTGTTACTGAACTAAACTCCTGGCTGCTGATGAATAGGTTGATTTTGTGTCAAAAATCTCTCAGGAGCTGTAGAAAACATAAGAAATTTACAGGATGCGTTTGTTTCCAAATATGCCGGGAAATTATCCTGATCTGCAGCTAAAAAATGCTTGGGGGAAGTTTTCCCCAGAGATGTGGATGGGCTGAAGGTGGGTTGTGGCCAAGGCAGCCCCATGGGAGAGCAGAGGGTGTAAATGGAGCCAAGCCCAGCACACAAGGAAAGAAGGGGAATCCTCCAAATCTCCAGGGGCAAAGGGGGAAATGACTATTTTGGCTGCTCATCTTCATAAAGGAGAAAAATCTCCAGGTCCCACAGCAGCTGGTTTGGAGACAAGCCTTGTCTGTGGGTGTTGTGGCTTCCATGAGTGTATCCTGCACATTCCCCGGGGTCCACAGACTGGCAGAACCGCCAATGCAACGTGGTCACCCCCCCATGATCATCCTTCCATGGTCATCCCTCCAGGGTCATTCCCTATGGCCATCTCCCCATGGTCATCCATTCATGGTCAACCCACCATGGTCATCTCTCCAGGGTCAACCCTCACAGTCAACCTCCCATGGTCATCTCTCCATGGTTAACCCTCCAGGGTCATTCCCTATGGTCATCTCTCCATGGTCATCCCTCCATGGTCAACCCTCCAGGCCATTCCCTATGGTCATCTCTCCATGGTCATCCCCTCATGGTCAACCAGCCAGGGTCATTCTTACCTGGTCATGCCCCCGATGGTCATCCTTCCAAGGGCAGTCTGGGGCCCTGTCCCCTTCCTGCCACCTCGTGCCTCCTTGTAGTGGCTTTGGTTTTCCAATTTGAGATTTCCCAGACAATGCACCAATTAATGTGGTGGGTTGAGCTCTGGCTAAATGCCAATGCACCTACTAGAGTTATTTACTCTTTTTCTGCTGTGGGATAGGATTAGGAGAAGAGCAAAGCAGACTCAAACCTGCCCCACCTTTGCCCCCAGACCCTAAGTCCCTCCAGTTAACCCATCCCAGCAGGGTCACAGCTCCCAGCAGGGTGTTGGCGGAGGGATGCCCCACCCGAGGAGCTGTCCCCACTGTCCCCAGGAGCAGTGCCACCTCCTCGGCAGAGCCAACGGTGCTCTGAGTCCCCAGCCAGCCCTGCTGGCCACGACCCTGCATTATGGAGTGCCCCTGAACCCCATTTCAGCCCCCAGTGTCAGCTCTCCTGCAGGGAGGGGACAGGGGACCCGGGTGTGTCCCCAGAGAGCTCAGCATCATTTCAGCTGCTCCTTTCCCTGTCGCTTTCCCACACCGCCCCTCGCCCAAGTGGACGAAGATATTTCCCTTTCTCCAGCTCGAAGCTGCTCTGAGTGTGTCTGCCAGAGCAGCTGTGACCATCCAGCAGTGCCAGCCCAGCCCGGTGCTCGTGGTTCTGCTTCCCTCTAGTGACAGCACGGCCGCAGATCAGCAGGATGACTGACTGTTCTTCCCTGGAGCCCGTGGAGACAGGATTGGAGCCCTCACTGCAAACCCCATGGATAGGGGGTGGGAGCATCTCCATCCCTATTGACTTGTGTAGAGCTTGACAGCAAAGATTCTGCATCCATGTGAATAATCTTAATTTCTTTTTCCATGTTCTCTGCCTGCATCTGTTCCTGGACATTCATTTCCCCAGCAGAGTGCTGGGATGCTCGAGAGCCTTGGGATTTTAACTGGGAAAGGCTGATTTGGAGAGCAGCTGCACGGGGAGGGGGCAGTTGGTGGGAGACAGGACCCTCCCACACACACCCAAACCCAGCTCCAAAGTCCTTCCAGCATTCATGCCCACCATGAATACACCATGAATGTCCTTTTCCTAAAACAGCCTTACAGAGCAGCAGCAAGGGGATGGTGAGGATGGAACAGGGACAGAGCTGGACTCCAGTCTAGTGTCTGGGTCACTCAGCTCAGAGTCACTCAGCCTCAATTTCCTTTTCTTTTCTGATAAAACACCCAAAATTTATTTACAAATCATAGTTCCTTGCTCTACACAGGGTCTTTCCCATACTGGCCAAAAGCAGCTACATCCTAATAAAAAAATCCGTGCCTTCTGCAAGATGCAATCTCTGTGATGTCTCAGATCAGATATTTTTTTTAATTCCAAAGCTTCTATACATGAAGAATTTTCTTCAGGAAACCTATTTCTGTCCACAAATTTTCTACGGTCTCATCACTATTTAACAGCTAGATTGCTCTTTGAGGAGCTTTGAATATGCTTTCTATTAAATTTTAGCCACTCTCCAAGGTTGTTCCATGACCCAAATGTCTGTTGTCTGTGATGCTCCAAATGCCTCATCCCATGCCCCAGAAATGTGTTTTAGAGCTTAGGGAGTTCTGCATCCTGGTCCCTGGGACCCACCATCCATCCCATGGCAGTGCCCAACATCCCTTCCTCTGCCCAGCTCAACATTTGCAGCCCATTTCTCTGTGCCTGAGACTCCTTGTCCTCCCATCACTCTGGGATTGGCACCCAGTTCTGGAGGAGCATCTCCAGAGCCTCCATGTCCCCATGGCAGCCCTGCAGCCCCTCTGGATATGGGTGGACACACGGATAAATCATCTCTCCAGGTGCTTCTGGCAGCCAGGCCCCACCACCACAGCTTGTTCATTTTGATTTATCCACCCACTGATTGACTCCCTGACTTCTGGTCAGCCAGTTCTGCACGTTTATTCACTGGGGAAAAACTTCCCTTGGCCTCTTAATTGTTTCTGACTGCTGTTTTCTGCTTCATCACTGCATTGTTTCGGGAAAAGGGGCTTTTTGGGAAGGTGATTCATTGCTCTGTGGATTTTCCTGCATACTCAGTTCATCAGCTGCCCCATCCTTTCCCCCTTGCTGCTGTTTCCCCCATTTTGCCCATTCCCCACAGCGAATTGATTCACCACTGAGGTTTATTTTTGGCTTCCAGCTGTTGGGCTCCTTGCAGCTGCCTTGAGCTGGTGTGTTCCTCTCTGCTCCCCTGGAGTCTTTCCTCCTCCTCCCCAATTTCCTCCTGCTGCTACTCCAGGCTATATTCCTCCATCTAATTCCCCTGCTGCCTCCTCCATGCAATGTTGGGCTATTTTTAATGGTTTGAGTGTGCCCCACCAATGACAACCAGAAGCTGGAGGGCAGCAGGAGTGTGGGGGACGTTTTGCACAGCACAGATCTGGGGGCAGGACATGTGGAGTGAGCAGGGCTTCAGGGTAAGGTGCCACCAGCCTCTAGGCACCAGGTTGAAGGGCTCCCATCCGTTCCCTGATCCAGGCTGAGCAGACAAAACACCAGGATCAGGCCTATCCCTTCATTCCTCCATGTTCAGAAGGAATAAAACCGAGCAGCTGTGATTTACCTGAGGTGAAGCCACAAGCACAAAGTGTCCAGGGGTGGCTTTAACCACTGGTCCCCCACCAGATCCAAAGGAGCTGCTGTTGTCTGTGAGTCAGTGAAGCCACAGGGATGTGGAGGGGGATTTAGGCAGCTTGGTGCCAACTGCAGCACCCAAAGCCAAGCCCTGGGTCTGTAAATCCCCCAGCTCAGTTATTATTTAATCCTGGAGGCGTCTCAGTTCTGCACTGCCCTTGGCACAAGGGAGATCCTGGCCAGGCAAAGACTGTGTCCCAGGAGCTTCTCATTGTGTCAAACCCTCCTGGATGTACAAACTCCTGTGGGGTCTCAGTAGAGGGGTTTAGTCCCCTGGCTGCTCTCCAGGCCACCCACCACAGGAACCAAGGACTGGGTCCCTTGGACACTGGACATGGTGGTGGTGGGTTGAAATCCACCCTCCTCATCTGGGTAACACACTGAGCTCAGCTTCACCTCTCTGAGAGTTTTCCCTCACTCCTGGGGCTCTTCTTTGAAATCCTTCCCATTTTCTGGCCCAAAGCCTGGGCACAGCATCCCTGTGCCTTTCCCCACACACTCTCCCTGCCCTTTGGCATTCACTCACAGCAGCCCTTAGCTCAGGTGGTGTTTGTGTCTCCCATTTGAGTGATTATTGACCCAAAACCTGTGTTTTAGGGGTTTTCCACTTCCCAAGTCCAGGTGTTGGATCTCATCCCAGACCGTGCCAGGCTCAGGTTTACACAGCTGCAGGCACCAGACAATCCATCTCACCAGTGACTTGTTTTTCCTCCCATTTTTTGCCCAGCAAACAGTTTCTTCTCCAATTCCAATTCCTTCTAGGGCTGGATGAACCAGCTGGGAGCACAGATCCGAGCCCAAGTGGACACTGCTGGGAGAAGACCTTCACCCACCCCATTTGCAGTCACACTGGGGGTGTGCTGGGTTTAACGTGGGCCACGGGGATGTTCACAGCCTCTTCATGAGAAACACAGAATCACAGAACGGTTTGGGGCGGAAGGGACCTTAAAGATCGTCTAGTTCCAACCCACAGATCATTTAGGGCTAACCTGAGGACCTTCTGCAAACGTGAGCAGGCTACAAATCATGTTCTCAGGTGTGAAATCCTGTAAAAATCAGCTGAACTATCACAGCTTTCTGCAGTCCAGCCTCCACCAGGCACAAATTCCACAAATTTCTGCTCTCCCCTCGCCTGAAGCAGCTCTGCTTTGACTCTGCACGTCTGTTTTTCCTCCACTAGGTCGCAGCATTAACTTCTATTTCCCCCTCCTCACTAAACCAACAAACTGGGGACTTTTGCAGCTCTGCCTTGTCATCCCTCCGTCCCCTCCTGGCTCCTGCAGGGGGTTCCCGGGGGCTCTGGTGACTCAGTGCAGGGTGGCTGGAGCGTCCCCTGGGGTCCCTGCAGAAGGACCTCGGCTCCTATTTGCATCCGGGCTCGCCTTGCTCACATTCATTGTGAAAGTAAAAGTGAAAAAAAACCCGTATTAATCATTAATTACATCGCCAGCACGAAGCCTGGAGGAAGGGGACAATGAAGGACCACCAACGCACTCCTTATCTCTCCTCCCAGACAGTTCTTTCCCTCGGTGCTGATGGCGATGACTGAGAAGTTTTTCCTGCTGATTTACAGCTCCATCCTCATGAACTGGCACGTAGGAAGGTTTCTAGAATGGAAAACACGAGTAGTGTGTGTCCAATTCCTTCTCCCGACCCAACCCTGCCGCCACCCCTTCCAAGGGCAGGATAAGGATGCTCTGGATGTTCTCTCCTGGATGGGGCTGGGTCTAGCAGGAAATCTGGAGCAGTTTCCCCCTTCCAGGGCTTCCCATCACCCCAGTTCAGCAGCCTGGAGGTGTCTGGGGTGGGGGGAGCTGTGAGCTGCTCTCTGGACCCCTCCACAGGGACAGAAACTCCCCAGCATGGGAGACAAGGCTGGGTCCCGTGGGAGACTCTGGTGCTGGTGACTCATCCCCCACAGGTGTGCCCCAAACGCTCTGGCTGCTGCCCTGGTTTTGGGGGAGCACAGGGGGGTTTGAAGGAGGGTTTTCTGTGCTTTCACTATGAGCACCTGGTGCCAGCAGTGGGGGAAAAGCCCTGCACAGCCCTGAGGAGCTGATGGTGAGCTGAGAACCAGCTACAAGCACATGAAAGGTGGGTGTAGAGACACAGTCAAACTCTTGCCCATCGTGCTGGACTGTGACAAAAGGCACCAGGGGCAAAGTGGGACAAGGGAGGCTCAGGCTGGATGTGGGAGACACTGCTGCCCCAGGACACAGACCACCTAAACTGTACACCCCCTTATTTAGGGGATTTAGGGCTTGGCCAGAACGTGGCTGAAACCCTGGCTGCAGTCCTGCTCAGAATGGGAGGCTGGACTTCAGATGTTCCTTGGGCCCAACATTCCTATGCAAGTTTGATTAAAATAAATTGGTTTTCCTGCTTCTGTGTGTCCTCGAGCTGCTTTTCTGCTGTCTCTGCAGCCCTGAGCTCTCCAGCTTATGAAATACTGGTGTTTCCAACAGCAACAGTGATGCAGAGATCCAGAGGTGGAGGAAGCAGCAAGGAGGAGCACAGGAATGCCCTGTGGCAGTAGGAAATGCCTGAACAGATGGGTGCCAGGTCCCCTCCGGAGCCATCCAGGCATTGTTCCATAGTGAATTACAATTCCTCCTGCTCCCAAGTTCTTCTCAGCTCTCTCCTACTCAAACCCACACCTCAGGGGCCTTCTGAGGTCTCAGCTCACTGGTGCTGTGCTCATCCCCCCAGCTCTTGTACTGCATTTGAGATAGATCCTTTGCAAACTCACCAGCCACCAGCTAATGCAGCCTCACAAATCCTCCCCTCGCTGCCCCACTCTTCCCTCTGCCAAAGCCAAGAGTGAGGTGCTGAGGCTGGAGAGTCTTTCCAGATGTGGGGCACGGTCACACAAAACCTGCCTGGCCAGAGGACTCTGCTACAGAAATAAAAGGTGGATTTGCTGGAAGCTCCAGCTTGGAGGGAGCCCAGGACACGTGTGCGGATGGATCCGGCCGTGCCTGGGGCAGCTGAGAGCACAGAGTGTTCAGAACTGCTGTTCCCAGGCAGTTCCAGGGGCTGGAACATCTCGAGAGGAATGCTGCAGCCTCACCCTCAGGGTTTTCCTAGCATTTGACCAAGTCCCACAAGTACAAGCTATTCCCAACACAACAAGCACGAGCTGAGTACCGCTGGCTTCCCTCTGCCCTCCCACTCCTGCCGTGGTCTGCTCCGCTTCCCCAAACACAATTCCTCCACAGCTGTCTCTGCTAAAGCAACGATGGACCCAAGCCCTGAGCACCTGAGGTAACCCCCCCCCCAGGCTTTTCTATCCCAGATCCAGCTTCTTTGTGCTGCCCTTGCTCTGTGATGAGGTTCATGGGAGCTGCAGAGGGTAGGAGAGGTGAAGAGATCTCCACATTGCTCATGAGTGCTTTGGCTTGAATAATGTCCTGTTCTTTTCTTCCAGACCTGTGGCTTTTTACCTGCAGTGACCTTCCCTGACTCGTTGTTTACCTTGAGAGAAAGGGAACATTTGCTGCCTAGTGGAGCTCAGCTACAGCTTTTCAGTCAGTGATGAAAACACTCGAAAGCTAAGAGCAGCATTTGAATTTAAAAATCATAATTACAGCGCCCAAGAGGCAGAAGTTGGAAGAGGGCAATGAACAAAGCAGGGGGTTGGAAGAAAACAAAGAAAGGCATGAGAGGAATCTGTGCTTAGAACAGAGAGTCCTGAATATCTTGCACTGGCTACTTCAAACTGGGCACCCGAAATTAATAGATTCTTTGACCTCCGTTTCTCTGCGCTCTGGTTCTTTCTTTGTAAAGCAGAAACCACAATAGAGCCTCACCAAGAAAAAAGAAAAATAAAAAAAGATACCATCAGAGCAACTGCTCCAGCCAAAGCACTCGGAATGCTGCAGAGATGAGGATGAAGAAGGGAAAAAAAAAATGAATCCTAACCCTGAATGGCTTTTCAGCAAGTGAGTACCAGCATTGCGTGTGGGGAGTGGGACAGTGTCCTCTGGAATAAAAAATGCCTCCCAGAAGCATAATTAAGGATGAGCCACACACGCCCACAGGGGTTCTGTGGGCAGCCTGAAGGCAGGCATCTCTTAACTTTTAAATGCTTTCTTAAACTTGTCACTTCTAGTGTTACTTTGATGGGTTTTATGCATAGGACTCCGCTATACTAAGAGCATGTCTACTTCTCTCACAAGTATCTCTGCCTGCAGAGAAAAGCCTGGCATAAACAAATAGAGCCTCGAGGCTGCTCCCTCTGGTTTAAGGAGCTGGATATTGTGCTTGGGCAATTCCAAGAACAGGTACAGAGAATGGATGAGGAACAGCCTGGGGGAGAAGGATTTGGGGGTGTTGGTGGATGAAAAGCTCCACACGACCCAGCAATGGCTGATGGCAGCCCAGACACCCCCCCAGTCCTGTGCTGCATCACAACTGTGGGCAGCATGTCAGGGAGGGGATTGTGCCCCTCTGCTCTGTTCAGGTGAGATCTCACCCACAGAGCTGCCTCCAGCCCTGGGGCTCACAACACAGGAGAAAACAGTGATGTGTTGGAGTCAATCAGGAGGAGGCCACAAAGATGCTCGTAGGGATGCAGGCCCTCTGCTCTCGAGCCAGGCTAAGACAGGCTGGGGGGAAAAAAAAGGCTCCAGAAAAACCTGAGAGCTCCTTTAAGTGCTTAAAGGCACTCCAAGAGAGCTGGAGAGGGACTTGGGATAATGGCATGGAGCGATGAGACAAATGGAAACAGCTTCCCAATGCCAGAGGGCAGGGTTAGGTGGGATATTGGGAAATAATTGTCTGCGAGAGTGGTGAAACCCTGGCATAGGCTGCCCAGGGAAGCTGTGGCTGCCCCTGGATCCTTGAAGTGTCCAAGGCCAAGATGGACAGGGCTTGGAGTACCCTGGAATAGCAGAAGGCATTTTCAAGGTGCCTTCCAATCCAAACCATTCTGTGATTCTGTTTTGGTGATCATCACCACCCACACCATCACATCACCTCACTGGACCTCACTGCTGGATCCCATTGGATTTATTACACTGTGGTCTCTGCAATGGCTACTCTTACTGCTAGGCAGGATGTAAGAGGAAGGATAAAACCCACACGCCCTAATTCTGGAGTCATGCTCCTTTAAACAGATGTGGGAGGGAGGGTTGGACAGTTTTTCATCTCGCCTCGACTGGGCTGTGCTTCGGGCTCAGTCTGTTGTCTGGTCCCCTGTCATAGCTGCTGTTGTAATGATTCATCCATCTGGTTTTCTGGGAAAAGAAAATGAGCTAGGGAAATGGTTTTTGGGTTTTTTTTTTTGGTTTTTTGTGGGGTTTTTTTGGTGGGGTTTTTTTTTTGTTGTTGTTTTTTGTTTTTTTTTTTTTTTTCGGCTGTGTCTTTCCTGAAACAGTTACAACTTTGCACCCACTGGAGTTGACGAGGGGGAGAAGGAGTCTTACGCATCACTTTTCGCTTGCTGGAGCAGAGACAGAAGTGCTGAGAATCCCATTCCTCAAAGTCAGACCGTGACGGTTTTGTCCTGAACTGCATTTCCAAGGAGCAAAAAAAGATCCAACAAAACCCAGCAGAAGATCCAAGCTGTTTTCAGCGGGTGCACTGGACAAAACCTTGAGCTGATCACTCCAGGGACACCCGCTCCATCCACTGGCTCCTCGCCTGCCTCAGCTTTCCAGAAATGATGTGGGATGAGCTGCAGGGAGGCAGCTTGGACACAAATCCAGGTGGAAAACAGGGACACTGAAGTTCTTCTTCTCGTTGGATTGAAGGAGTTACTCCCATGAGTAGTGTAATTTATCATAAATCAGACAAATATGGGGGGCAAAAAACCCTGAGAAGTTCACACTGGGCAATGTTCAGTCTCAAAGTGCAATGGGAAGCCACACTGGACTTTTTTCTTGTTGGTTTGAATAGTAAAGGATGAGACAATGTGCCCATCCAGATGGGAACACCAAGGCAACCTACTTCTTGGTTAAGCAAAGTGGCACTGTGAAGTTCCTTTTTCAGCAGCCCTTAGAAACACTGTTACAAACCAGCCAGCTCCAGAGATCTCCTCTTCTGCCTTGCTCCAGGAATGCATCTTCCTTGGTCCAAGCTTGGTTGGATGTTAGACTTGGAAAGCAGCAGCCTGCTTGGGAGCAATTTATTCAGACACATGTTAATGAATTTCCATTGAAGGGGTCAGGTATCAAAGTTCTTCTCTATGCTGCTGGAGCAAACCTTCCTGTGACAAATTTTTGCCCTTATTCCAGCTGTTACAAGTGACTCCTGTGAGAACCAGATCCTCCTCGAACCCACTAACACCGGAATGACCACTCCTCACTGGTCCAGCATCCTTCCTCTCCGTCCCCCCCATTTTTTTAAGCTCTCCTTCTCCTCACCAGCCTTTCCCATTCCATGATTTCATCCGAGGTGGGTGGTGAGCTCGCTCTCCCCCGCACAGGCAGCCTCTTCCCAGCGGCTCCTGGGATTCCTGCCAGCTCCTCTCCACCCACGGCCTCTCCCGAGGAGCCGAACCCGCCGCTGCCCGCACCAAGGCAGCGTCTCACATCTGCTGGGCTGGCTCAGCCAGGGGCAGGGGGGGCAAGGAGCACCTCACCTATCCCCCTGCACCAAGTGCTTTCCAGGGCTTGGCATCTCCAGCCCTGCATCCCATGGGATCCCCGGCTTCCCACCCAAGACACGGCGATGGGTCACTGCAGTGACTCTTGAACGCTCAAAAGCTGCAAACCCGATGTTGAGTTTAGAAAACAGCTTTGTTTTGAAAAACAAATTAAAACAAATTAAAACTGCCTTTTAAAAAAATATTTAACCCTTTTTTTCTGAGTTGCTCCTACACATAAAAGCTCTGTGTGGATTTAAGCATTCTCAGCCTGGTAATGCAGGAGCAGCAGGCAGTGAAGTCAAGTGGTCCCACGGCTTCGGAGATTGTGGAGCTGAAGATGGCAAAGCAGGTTTGAATCAGGTTTTGAATTTGTTAAGCCAAAGTGTTAAAATTGAAAACAGAGCACAGCTTCTCAAACCTCTCGGGTTATTCCCTCAGCTCTTCTGCCGTGATTTTTAAAAATTAATCCTTTCACTATTCCTCCCAATGTCATTTCTGTGAGTCCCTAAAACCATTTTCTCCTTGTCAGAGAATTCCGACGCTGGTGATTTATAGGATTTGCTTGGAACGCAGCACACGAGTACTTCACTTTTTCATTCGGCCCTTTCTAAACGTTTTTAACGATCTGCTTCCTCAGATCTGTTTACATTTGGGACATTAAAAGCTAAGCAACAACTCCATTATGAGAAAGAACACCATAAAAAATTCCACCATTGCCAGGAAACATCTCAACACAGTGACAAACGTAGCCACTCTCTCGTCCTGCTGCTCATCCGTGGGAAGACTGGTTTATGAATTATTCATGAGTGCCTTAAAATTTCCAGGCTAATCTCAACTAAGAAGTGAGGGATTTTACACCATTGTTTCACTCCAAAGTTCTCCAACTGGAATTTTGATTTGCGTAGCGAAATCTTGAAAATTTACTTGCACTGCATTTCTCTTCCCTTCGAGTTGTGATTTCAGTTCTCACACTGGAAACATAGTGGAGAGTCTTTACATGACAACTTACTTGGAAATCCGTGATAATTCCCATGAATTTCTTGAGAAATTTAAGTTTTCCCAGAAGTGATTTTTGAGCAGGTTTGGATTTATAAGGATTGGGGAACCTTTCAGCAGGTGGTGCAATCATTCCATAACCCCATGGCATTTTTAGTAATGATTAATCATATGGGGGACTATCAAGCCATTCTCTTCCCAGTCTGTTTTACAGTAAGGACAGGCAAGACTCAAGATCAAATCATGGCAAAATATAATTGAGAAAATCACTTTATGGTCATCTGGAGGCTACTAACGGACCAGGTCACTCACCTGTGCTCGTGGATTTTACAGCTGTCAGTCTGTTCTGGGATTTAATCCGCCCGGTGGCACTGGAATATCTTCCACGTAAAATCATCAATTATAAATAAATCCCACTGGGTTTTTATGCAGCAATGTTATAGAAGGACAATCATGATATTTGAAGCAACAAAGTTAAAAGAGTTGCATTGCATTCCTCTTGATGTCCACGCTCTGCCTTGCATTGCTTGGCGAACTGTTGCCACAGCTGGCTCATCCACACAGAGCTTTGATGCCCCTTCCCAGCCACTTCATTCCAAGCTGTGCTGCTCCAAATGAGGGTCAGTGTCCAGCTTTCCAGGCTGGAATCCAGCCAGAGATACACAGGGCTTGACATGTTGAATGCTTTGGTATAGCAGAGACCAAAAAAACCTTTCCTCTGCAGCAATATGTGAATAATTCTTCCCTGTGAGGGTGGGGAGGTCCTGGCACAGGGTGTCCAGAGAAGCTGTGGCTGCACCTGGATCCCTGGAAGTGTCCAAGGCCAGGCTGGATGGGGCTTGGAGCAAGCTGGGATAGTGGAAGGTGTCCCTGCCAATGGCAGGGGGACAGAACTGGATGGTCTTTAAGGTACCTTCCAACCCAAACCAATCTGTGACTGAATTTCACTAGCACCAAAATACTGAACTCAAATCTTCACGATCCCAAGGTTCACCTCTCCTTTTTTTTGCCAAGGGGACATTAAAAAATTTCTATGACATGGAAAAAATGGTTTTACTGACTTGCTCCCAGGACTGGAGACAGACCATCTGCTTCCATGGCAGGTTCTCCAGAGAGGAATCCTCTGGGGGAGACAGACATGATGCTGAGAAGGCAGCATGGACGGAAACTGCATGTAAGGGGACTTAAACACCCAGGAATCCAGACAGCAGAGCAGGCAGCCACACATCTCTCCATGGACTGTTCTTGGAAAGTTGCTGGAAATCCAGTAGAGTGAGAATGACATCAGGAAAAACATTTTTTTGCCTCCTGTTTCAAGGAGCTGAGTGGGAGTATCTTCTGATCCAGGGCCTGTAACTATTACACTGACCAACAGACACTGAACACCCTCCTTTCTGCTCAACAGCAGAGGTGGGAGCACACACCTGGTCCAGCTTTTCTGCCTGAAGCCCCAAAACTCTGGATGTTTCAAAAGCAGATGCACCTGCAGCACCTGGAGAAGAGAACCCAGCAGTTTGATGGACCATTATCAGAAACCAGGAAAGCAGAGCTGTCTCAGTGATACCTGAAAAGTGACAACCTCTCATTGCAGGCAGCTTAACCCAGGTTGCTTCACGAGTTTGCTTCACTGCCCCCACTGGATCTGATTCACCAGATAGTTAGAAATTCTAACATTATTTTCCTTAGGATTACCCAAACAAGGAAGAATTTGCTCTGCTGGCACCTTTACACTGCTGTGAGCTCTAACAGCCTGTTTTACTGCACAGCAAAGCTCTGCCAACACAAGCCTCTGCTGTTTCATACTTAGCAGAGGTCCCAGCAGGACTCGACCAGCCCACAGTAAAAGCCACAATACCCGAATTTATCCTCCTCGTACCTCTGCTGCCCATTCCGGCAGTGGAAATGTGCGCTAAGGACACAGTATATCCCACACAAACAGGTTATTTTTGGTTATGAAGTCTCAAAGTGGCTCGAAGAAATCAGGGAGCATCTTGTAGAATATCACAGTATTGTCTCATTTACTGTTCCACTCTTTCATAAGCATCTTATGCCTGGATGTTTCATCAACTAATGTTGAATATTGTATCAATTATAATGAAAATTATAGATCTGACTCTCAATTTATTTGCTGTGAAAACAAAGCAGTTTTTCACTATCACTCCAAGCCCCTACTCAACATGATCAGGTTATTTCCCTCCCCAGATTCCCAGTTTACAATGAATTTCACAGAACATCCTTATGCAGAAGCCTGACATTTTGAGACTGTAATGCAAGATCACAAAAATTTCAGACAAATTAATTGCAACAATTGAAATTTAGGCTTGATGTAGGAGAATTAAGTGGTTTCACAACTCATTAATAAAAAATGTGTACACTGTCAGACATTCCCGAAATATTTTTGCATTAAGAATTTCCCAGTAGACATCATTTTTGTCTCCCTCTCATCCTTCCATCCAGCCCATCTTTTATTAATCCGGAAGTGAGACGTTTTTTGGGAGAAGCAGTTGACTTCCAGTGCTGCTTTTGGCATAGTCCAAATGTTGATTTCATTTTAACATCATTCCAGAGCACCAGCAATGGGACAAACTTCTCTGGCCATGGAAACAATCCCCCTGCACGTTGCATTTTGTGATTTCTGCAGGGTCTTTAAACAGAGGGATGGAGCAGATGTGCAAACAAATAGTTCAAGTTATCCATTGTGGTACCTGAAACTGACATTTTGAGATTGGTGCAGGTTTGTAGGCACCACTTTGCACCCAAATCTGAGTTGAGAGCAAATAGGACAAATTAAAAAAAAAACCCCAACCAACCAAACTCATCATGTATGCTTCCCTTTTCCTCAGATATGTTTTACTCTGAAATACTTCTGGTTTCATGAGGCGTTTTTTCTTCCTTTTTTCATCCTTTCTTTCCCTGCTGCTGTAAAGAAGATCCACCACCAGCAGGTCACAATCCTGTGTGTGAGCACACAGGCACACCAGCAGTGCACACGTCTGAAAATTGAACTTTCATGAGATCCAAGCACTTGGCAGCTCCATTTTTCTGCCTACATGATGCAAAGAACTTCTTGCCTTTCAGTGGAAAGAATTAAAATGTTATTAATCTTCTTCACCTCTTTCTGCACCACTTTGTAACTGGTTCAAACCCTAAGACTAGTTTTTGTGTTAACAAGTTTCGATCCTACATGCACAGCACAAGCAGCAAAACTCCAAACAGATCCATCTGCTCCTTCAGGGACTTCCCACAAGAAATCATTTAAGCAACTGCCTTCATGGGAGCTACTCAGGCAGTGGATGTACTTAAAACAAGGTGATTACTTGCAAGTCACACTTCCAATACCAGTTAATTCTGCACAGCTTTTAACCTCCACAAAAATATCTGTCAAACCCCCTAAAAACATGCAGCACTCTGCATCGTACTGCAAACCCCCCATGCTGCTGGCCGCTCTACATTTTTCCATATTTTAATAATTTGTTCCATTAATTTAAGGGCTTAACCCACAGTCTTTTGTACTGAACACAGTACTTGCTCATTTCTACCTAAAAAGAAACAGAGCATGAGGATGGATTTTGCGAATGGATAAAAGCAAGTGACTTGAAAGAGGTCACAAAAGTCCTTTTTGGTTTGTGATTATCTTAGTTAGAAATAAAGACCACCTCATTCCAACCCTCTGCCATGAGCAGGGACACCTTCCATTATCTCAGGTTGCTCCAAGCCCCATCCAACCTGGCCTTGGACACTTCCAGGGATCCAGGTGAAGCCACAGATTCTCTGGGGACCCTGTGCCAGGGCCTCACCACCCTCACAGTGAAGAAATTCCTCCCAATATCTATCTGTGTTTGAAGCCATTCCCCCTTGTTCTGTCACTCCATTCCCTTGCCAAAATTCCTTCTACACTTTCAATATACTTTCAGTGTATTTTCATACACACAAAAAAATCTGCAGGGGATAAAAAGAAGACCAACAACCAGCCACAACCTTAGAAATTCCTCTGAATATTCAAAAGCTGCTCCACTTGTTTACAAAACCCCCTCTAATTTACCCCATATGGAACAGTGGGAAAAACAGTCCATTGCTGAATTCACCAGGACATCCAGAAAAACATCCCCTGCTACAGGGATGCCTTGCTGCAGGTTGGTATGTGATATGTTGCTGTGGGTTGGTTGATGTTATTAATTCCCAAAAAGCTGGATGTGGAACGACCTAGCTGATTGAAGGATGATTTTCAGACATTATCTTCATGGATAATGAGATCCTGCTGGAACTGGGGACAGGACCCACCTTCAACTCTGCCTCCAGCCAGCTGTGTCTCTGAAGAGCTAAAATTTCAGAGAAATTCTTATATATATTAAACACCCTTGGAGAGATGACTCAGATTGTTTATGGCTTACTCTCTAAGGAGTGAACGAGAGGAGAATGCAAGAAGCTCTCAGGCTGGCAGAGAAAACCTCCATGAAATCTTCTTTCAGCACGTCCAGAGCATGGGAGCTGCAGATTGGATGGTTTCCTGCTGCTCCTTTTATTTCCTCATACCTCACAGACAGATCATTAAACCAACAGGGTGGGGCTCTTCTTCTTTGATCCAAAGTCCACACTGGTTATTCTCGCTGGGAAAATCATCTCCCTTGATCTTCCCTCTCCACACCACAAGGCTTTCCAAACCATTCCAAGGATCATCTTCACACAGGGGACCTAAACCAAGATCTTGGGTTATACATTTTACCATTCTCCACCTCCCAGAATTTAAACTTGTAGCACTCCTGAATTCAGCCACTCCATTCATTAAAATAACACACATCCCTGTTTTCATACCATTAAAGCTTCTCTCTGGAGCCTCTTGTGCAAAAATTCACGAGGTGCAATTCCCCAATCACTATAACCGATTTCAAATGGTGCTAGAAATTATTATTGACTCTGAACACCAAAAGAAATCAGTCATCCTCTAAAGGGGTTATGGAGATCTGCAAGGATGAAGAGTTATGTGCTGGACAGTATTTCACACTGGAGAATCCCCAAATACTTGATATAGTTCTTATTAAAGCACTGGTGAGAAAACAAAGGTTAAGACAGTGAAAATTTCCAAAATCAACCATTAGGTACACACATTTTTAAATACAGTAAAATACTTCAAAAATATCAACTTGAAACACTTCTCCAGATTTCAGCAGACTTGGACAATGTGACCAACCACCTGTGGTCTAATCCTCATTTACTGGACATTTTCATGAGCACATCCAGCCATCAACCTGCATGCTGGCAAGTCTTATCACACAAAATAAATAACACATTCTGATCTGCCAAACATGCCACAACAAAAAGCCTAACATGCAGGAGGGATGCAAACAGCATCCAGAACTCCCAGGGCTTCAATCCAGAATTACCTGTTTCAAATTTGATTATCTGTCTTGTATGACACATGTACAAAGTATTTTCAAGTGTGATGAAGTGGTAAGAAAAACAGATTGAGGTAAGGCTGCAAACAGGTTTTGAGTTAAAAATTTAGAGCACATGCAGTTCCCTTCCTTATTCCTCACCAAGTTGTATGAACTAGCTGTGGTAGTTTTTACTAGTTGGGGCATTAAAATCAACATCATCAATACTGAGTTACAATTCTGTAATAAACTTTTTTGCCTTGTTTCTGTCTCAAAACCATCTTGGGTTCAGAAGTTGTTGCTCACCACTTACAAATATTACAAACATGACGATAGCAGAATTTCTGCCTTTGAAATCACCCTTGGCATTGCTCTCCCAGGGGTCACCTGGGTCACAGACCCCCAGAGGGGATCACACTGATCACCACTTTGTTTGGTGGTGGAGATTAATTGGAATGGCAGAACCACACAAGGAAGATCTTGACTTTCTCTTCTTTCCTCTGAGGCTCCCAAGGGTCCATGTCCCTGACGAAGGCAGGCATTCTTCCTCCAAGAACACTGATTTCAAATGGTGCTAGACAATGAATAGTTAAATCTAAACCACCATATGAAACCAGCTTCCTGAGGGAGCTTGAGTCTAGCTGGGAGGATATTCCTGTAACAATAAATTGGAAATGCCACAGAGGAATACCTAGCCACGTCGGGTTTTTATTTTTCCTGTTCAACAGTTGATGCGTTTTTCTTATTCTTATCCATGATTTTGGTTTGAGTCACTCAAATGCTCACTTCTGTTTTCCATTACAGTGCTACCAACAGCAAGAGAATTGCTTGCAGCAGTGTCACTCAGAGGAATTTTGTCAGTCAAGCTTGAACAACATGTACAAGGCTTTAACAAGGAATGAAGGACCTTCATCCTGCTTGTGCTGCTGTCTTCTATTAACACATTCTGTCTGCTGAGCTCTGCCCACAGCACAACTACATCCAGCAAGGGCAGCAGTGCTGCAAAAACTCCCTCTTGTGACAGCAAAACACGTAAGATGTTATCAAATCTTCATTTCAACAGCAGCAGCAGCACAAAGACCAGCTGTGTGACAGAAGCTGCACATCAGTGTCTGAAGGTTGAATATTCATCCCCAAAGGTCATGCAGAGAGCCTGGAAACTTGCCCACCTGTCAGCTAGCTCTGGCTGAGGTGGGATTTGCAAATTAGGGGGAAAAGTGTGTCTCCAAACCTAACGTCAAGGACTGAGTTGATTATGGGCTATTCAGACCTGGCACTTAGCACCTGGAGCCAGCACAGCTTCTGAGAAGTCTGAGAGAGGGCTCTTTCCTGGAAATCTGCTACTGAAGTGTGTTCTAGACAATTTACTCCCTTCCAAATAGATTTTTATTTTTTTCCCACAAGCTCTCTGCAGCTCCTCATCTCAGCTGGCAGAACAAACATCAGACTAAAGCCCATCTGCAGAGCAAGCCTCGAGTGTTTGCACAGCCCTGCTCTCAGTGACATGTCCTGGGGAACACTCAGGTACACCACAGCCCCTCAGAAAGGAACCAAACACCCCAGGCAGGGGCACAGAAGGCACGACAGAAAAGTGTCTGCATGGCAAAGGGAGGCACAAAGACACCCCGTGCCCCATCTGGTGCAGAACAACAGTTTTAAGGAAAACAACTCATCAGAGCAGGCTGGGCCTCCACGAGCAGGCAGTTCCTGCAGTTACTGGAAGAGCTGTCACCACGCCAGGCCACATCAGCACTGGATTTATTGTGCAGCTTTTCTGTCCAGAAAGTGCCTGTGTGGAGCAGAGCAGGCAGGAAGCAGCAGGACTGAGCTGTGCCCGTGTCCTCAGGCTCTGCCCTGAGCATGAAGCTGCCTGGGCATCTTCCACACAGGCTCACAAAACACTAATGGGTGAAATAAAGCTGCTCTGAAGAAAGTGCGAGCAGCGCCAAACTCTTTTTCCTTCAGCCACGCAGAAGTCCAGAATTTTGCCTTGCTGAAGTGCTTTCAAGAACAGTGAAGTATCTTTTATTTTTTCCCTCCTGCAGTTTATTACACCCAGGTGTGCTCTGTACCTGCCACTGGAAGCCCTGTGAAAGCTGATTTTAGTTGATAAGAACCACAAAACCACTGAGGTTGGAGAAGACCTCTAAGACAACTGAGTCCAACCTTTGACTTAATAAACCACCATGCTCACTAAACTGTATCATTAAGTGCCAAGTCCACTTGTTTTCTGAACACTTCCAGGGATGGTGACTCCACCACTTCCCACGGCATTTTTCAATGCTTAACCACTCGTTCAGTGAAGAAATTTTTCCTTATAACCAAGATGAACCTCTGCTGGTGAAACTTGAGACTGTTTGCCCTTGTCCTGACACTTGTTACCAGGGAGAAGAGGCTGATTCTCACCTCAGCACAACCTTCCCTCAGGTAAATGTCTGTCTTCAGGTAAAGTCTTCTCTGAGTCTCCTTTTCAACTCTCAGCCAGTCCTTGTAGAACTGACATTCCAGACCCTAAACCATCATCCAAGATGAACCCATCTGTTGAGTCCTGAGGACACGTAAATATTCTCAATCTCCTTCTCTTCAGGGGAGAATAGAAAAAAAAAATGTTCTCACCATGTAAAAAAAATAATCACACCTGCTCCTCAAGTTTCATCACCTGCCAACATGTAGCTCTCTCTTCATTTACACCAAGGACAACAAAACCAACCAGCTCAGGCTGGGAATCCAACTCCTGAAGAGGGAAATCAAGCCAGTGTGGACAGTTCTCACGATTGTATCTGTCAGCAGCACGAGCTAACACACTCCTCCTCCAGGAAAATCTTCATGAGAAAAGCCCAAGAAACCTGAGATCCATCTGTGAAACAAAGAAAGCAGGGGCACTTCACAACTGTCTCCCCTGGACAAGGCTAATTCCTGCTGCAGCATCTTTTCTATGCAGTTCCCTCCATGAGATCCATGGATCTGAAGGTGAGGTCCAGCTGCCTGGCTCTGCCTTTACCACCAGCTTTAGGATGGCTGCAGACCACAGATTCTCCATGTGGCTATCCCAGAGAGAAAATCTTGCCATTTAATATCATTTGCACTTTTGAAGAAAGCATCTTTCAAAACTTGTAATAACTCAGTGTGTTTCTAGAACAGGCTAATGAGAAACATGCTCACACCAGGGCTGTAAACTGTCATTTCTAAATTGGAAAACCAAATGAACTGCAGATAGAGAGCTATTGTGCTGCTCCAAGATGCCTCCTTCTAATTAGGTGCTGGAAGTTTTAGAACATTTTCAAATCTTGGACTGCTCCATCCTTCCCAGATTTAATGGTCGGAAGAGCTGAGGGCAATTTCCTTGTTGAACTGGGAAGAAGAAGAACAGAGGAGTTAATGTCTTCACATTTACAAGTAAGAACTTGGGAAACAGGAGATAACAAACCCAGAATTCAATGACTTAGGTAACAACTGTAGATGGAAGAGCATCTGATTACACTTTAGGTTTTCTGCAGTTACAAATTAAGTGTTCTGTAATCCTCCAGAGAAAATTAGGGGAATGACATGTCAGTGACTTTAAGCTCTAATCTTACAAGCTTCATAATTCATGTTTTTATTTGACATTGATGGGATCACTTGAATGAGTAAAGTTTTGTCTGCAATTAAAGCCCTGCAAGAATGAAGTTTACGAAGGCTTTGTTTTGCTGTTGAATAATTGCAGTGATTTACAGGTGGTTTAACTGCATTTAAACACTTACTAGGGAACCCTCTCTCTTCCAATGGTGAATTCTGGCAGAATTCTTGCACTTGGAATAACATGAGAACTATCTGTGACTCCAAGTGACCACTGTGGGCACTTTATCCCATTAATCAGGGATAATCAGACAGAACATGCACTGGGTGCAACTTGGACAGACTTCCATGGTGGACTAATGATTCTGTACAGGAAATTCATTAAAAACAAAGTCCTACTGCTTCCTTTCCATGCCCTGCCATAACAGGAGCCGTGTAAATGGATTTTGTTAGAGCTGCACTCACGACAGCTTTATGATCCATCTGAAAGGCAGAGCCAGTCTGGAATCTGCAGACAATGGCCTGGGAGAACATCCCAGCTGACAAACTGTTCAACTTACTGTAACTTTGTAAATCCTTTTTTTTTTTTTAATAATAATAAAATGTGGAGCTGAAGGAAGATGACAGAGTGACAAGTCCGCAGAAAGTCTCTGTCTGTACCATGGGAAGGGACTGTGTGAACTTCCTACTTAATGTCTGGCCATGGATCTCATTTATGAGCTGCTGCAGACACCCCATGGCATGATGGAGATGGAGGAGCCACTGAGAAATTATCTGTCAACTGAAAAACCAATTAATACTAACTGCAGTGAGAAAGAACTGTCTACCCAGACAGAAACTGGGATTGTGAAGTCAGTTACACATGTCTTTAAGAGATTTTTTTTTTTTTGGTCATTTTCAACTTGAACTTAAACCACAGCTATTGGGGAAAAGCTGCTTTATCTTTTCTTTTTCTGCACCATCAATCCCCCAGCGTTTTCACCACCAGTTTAATGAATTCCAACTATCAAGAGAGCTCATCCGCTCTGTAATTTGTCTTTTTTTGTTCCCTTCACTAAACAAGCAGGAAAAATGTTTTTAATTTGCAAGGCTGAATAAATACCTACTGTGTTTGCCAAGACTTTATTGACATTCATGGCTGTCTACAAAGCTGACTGACTTCTCACTGAGATGGTTTATCTCAAGTAAAAAAAAAAAAAACAAACCAAACCTGCCCTAACAAGATGATGTTAATCTTCCTTAATAAAATAAATAAAAAGCAGCAGTTCAATAAATAATCCTGTGGCTAGTGGAAGCCCTTCATTCAGGGTATGGTCCCAGAGCAGACTTTTGTTGACAGTAAGATCACACAGCACTGGGACACCCTCCAGTGCTCACTGCTGCCTCTGATGCTGCACTTCTTGTCACCTTCAGCAGAACCACTACACTGCTTGTGGGCCATGAAATTCATTCAAATGATCCTAATACAAAGGAAAAAAAAAAAAAAAAAAAAAAAAAAAAAAAAAAAAAAAGCATTTCTTTTCTTGACCAAGTTATTTTCAGCCAAGTGTTTTTTTTTCCACACAGTCAGGGAAGAGGTGGCAGTGCATTGCTGCTGGGCTGGAAATGAATGGCTGGGAGTGGGCAGAAACTGATTAAGCTGGCACTAGCAAAAGACATGAACTGTGGAATTACACCTTGGATAGCATCAAATCCCATCTCTCTTGCTCAGCTGGTCATGAGGAGTTGAGATGAGTTTCAGCCTGCAAGGAAACACAGTTCTTGAACTTTCACAAGAAAATCAATACACTGAACTCTGAGGTTCTTACTCAAGTTTGACTGGATTTTTACACAAGGCTCAACCTTCCCCACAGGCCTGTTTGCCTGAATTTTTCCATTTGAATTCCTCTCACTGAACAATTCTGTCATCTTTAAATGAGCAACGTGTTAAGAAACAATCAAAGCCTTCACAGCTGGAATTTCGTATCATCAGATGGTCTGTGGTGGCTTGATATAAACAGTGAGGAAAAAAAAAGCATTTGGGTCATTTGGGAGGAAAATAATGACAAACCATTACTGAAAAGATTCCTACACTGATGACACTAATTCACATTCCTTCCTGTGCTTTGTTTAGCTGCACTGAGAAATGCTGTGAAGTGAAGGGATCTGGGGAACATTCCTCTGGAACAGGCAAAGAGCCCTCAAATTAAGGCAATTATTCCCCACCAGTGGAACATCCAGTTTATCCATTACAGAGGCACACCATGCATTTATTTTTGTACTAAGCTCCTCAAAGCTTTGAGCAGGAAAGGCCTGATGGCTACAAGGTATTTACATGAACTGATACCAAGGAGGGACACGGATGTGCCATACCTGAGAAACAACAGCCTGATTTGTGTACTTCTGGAACAATTCATTACTGACACGTTTGTCCTCAGAATCTGGAAGAAGAGAACACCAGAAGCTGTTTGAATTAGTCTCCTCTGTGTTGTTCTGTGAAGAGATGAATTAAAACACAACTTGAGAATCATCTTTCTTTTCCTCCAGGTTTTACACAGACTTTTAAACCACGTTATGACTTGTCACAAGCTGTACTTGTGTGAGTGCACTCACAGTCAGAACAGGCAATTGAGGTGTGCCACTAACCCATCACTAAATACAGTCAATCACGTTCCCTATGGAAAGAATAATTTTGGATTAGAGCTCACCAAAAATTCACCAAAAAAACCACCCCCCTGCTGTCTTTGTTTCATAACAAAATGTGTGTGTAGGCACTCCTTGTGAGATGTATCCAAAGATACATGCAAACCTCCTGGTAGAATCCCTCGAGCTGCAGTCCACTTGTGCACTGACTGTGGCAGTGGTGTCACAGGGAAGTAATTATTTGAGGAGGCAGAATCCATGAACAGCAGGTGCCAGAGAATCACCTGCTGCACAGAGCAACATCCTTGACGTAAAAGCTGTCTCCGATTTACTCTGAACTCTGTTTTGAAATCTCATCAGGTTGATTTTGGGGGATTAGCAGGGAAGGAAATCCTAAAAATACAAACACAGGCTTATCAAGCTGGGAGAAAGGCAGTAAGATGTTTTTGTGACAAAGGCTCCAGGATATGAATTATGCATTACCAAAAACTGACTTCAGTCTGGATGGGAGGAGGGAGATTTCTGTGCATCCAAATCCCACAGCACAATGGGCACAAGCTGCTCTGCAGGGAATTACATACATCCTGTACAAACATTATCCATTTGAGAATCTCACTCTCCTTTCTGCCTGAGTATTATTTTGTGCTAATTGTGAGAATCTGAGGCAGAAAACCACAAATAACCTGCGAAATCCTTGGAATCAGTCCCCATCCAATTCAGAGGGGGCTACTGAAACCATAAGGAAGCAGGAACAGTTTGGTTTCAGCCTCCCTCTATTTCTGTCCACATTCCCACCCTGTGCCCATCACCATAGCAGCTGACTGCTCCTTCTGCAAAACACCAACCTTTGGGGCAGCAGAGGCAGGAAAACAGTGGGTTTGTTTCCCAAATGGATCACCATTTGCTGGATAAAAGCAGCTGATGCTGTATTTTAGAAATTGGACAGGGCAGCTGTAATGAAAAATGTAATTCCCTGTTGATTGCTGAGGTATGTTAATGAGGGTATGATAATGAAGCAGCCACCCACAACAAAACTCACTGTTGACTGTCCATGTCTTATATTATAAAAACACTTCTTTTCATTGTCACCATTGCCTTACACAGTTTGAATTCATCTCAGTGGGGTCTGGGAGAAAAACAAAGCAAGAATAATAATAAAAAAACACCAAAATATTTCTTCGGCTTAAAATAGTTCTTCTGACTTACAGCTTTTGGGACATTAAGAGTGATGAGCATCATTTTTAGCAACCACCCTGGCATCATGGCTGTTACATAAGTTCCAATAGAAGCTCTAATCCCACCCCTGAGCAGAAATGCCCCTGCCATGAAGCACTCCAGAGCTTCACCTGCTGTTTGTATCCTCGTGCCACGAGCTGGAGCACAGCCACTTCTGTCCCTACAAAGTGAGCTCTCAAAGCCAGGCACCCTCTGCTTATCTCCAGCACTGGATTAATTGGTGCTGCTCCACACATCAGCGTGGCACTTTGTCTGTCAAAGCATGGAAAGTGACCTGGAAGGAAATGCTCTTATATATCTTTAAAAAATAACAGTAAACAGCACAGAAACATTTATTAGTCTGTGGTGGGTTGTTTTTTTTGTCTGATATAACACAAGCTCAGACTACTCCAGGATTACCCAAGAGGAAGCAAAATTAAAGTTATCACACAGAAAGAAGATAACAATTAAGAAAGATAGGAAGTTCAATCAGGCCACTTCAAGTTTTAACCTCAGTTTAATTCCCACGCCTCAGGAGCACACTGCAGAGGACCTTTCAGTCAAAGACAAATGTTCTGTACTCCTCCCATCACTTATGACACTGCAAAAAAACCCTGAAACTCAAGCCAGGAATATTTTCAGAGTGAAACACAGCACTTCAGAACCTTCCCTTGTAATGATGAAGAAGCAAAGAAGTCAGATGGGGCACTGAGCAACCTGGGACAGTGGAAGGTGTCCCTTCCCATGGCAGAGGGTTGGAACTGGACAGTCTTGAAGGTCCCTTCCAACCCAAAGCACTCTGTGATTCTATGAAGCAGAAATCAGTGTTTTTTGAAGATATTCACTTCCTACATTCTGCTGCTGCACAGTGACAAATACATATGCCAGATACATTTACACACCACATACTTCACAGCAGGAAAAATAACCAGTGCAGAGATTTTCATCAATGTACTGGAAACAGAAATTATTTACCTTTCAATTTGCACAGATTTATAAGCAGGTTTTCCCTCAAACATCATGTTCTTCCTCTGGCACATGCAAGATGCCCTCTTGAGATCAGCAGCTGGAATTTATAAAATGGTTTATTTAAATGCGTGTTTGCATTTCCACTTCATCTTCCCCTCATGAAATGCAGAGAAGTCACAGAGTTATGGTAAAAATAAAGATTTTAGGGACTGATCAATGCCCTGTTAGCCTTGCTAGGGACTGGAAGATGCAGGAGATGAGAGAGATCTTCACTGCATACTGATCATCTGGATCAACTGATGAGCATCTGGCAGTGCTGGAATCAATTCCATCTGCACAACCACGCACAGAGCTTGGAATATTTACTAATCCTTACTCCTCAACCCCTTTTACTACTCAGTTTGTGCATGTGACTTCTGGGACAGGACAGTCACATCATGAGGATAAAAGCAGACATTATGCTTCAATAATAAACACTGGGGCTGGCACACGCCATGGAAATTACAGAGCTAATTAGAGGACAACAAAATGCTCCATGTATTGAACACAGCCAGGCAAGGGATGGGAAAAGGGGCTGCTGGATTCTGAAAATAAATTTGTTTTACAGACTAGTTTTCGCTTTGATCTACAACATCCATTAAACAACTTTAGTTGCATTAGAAAAACATGTCCCTGTCCATCAGAAAACATGACATACACATATCTGAATTACTTGTGATCTTTTTTGTCTCCTCCCCACAAGTGGCTCCACCTTTTGAAGCTGCAAACAAGGTCAGCTTCTCAAAATTGGAGCATTAAAGGATGGATGAAGTTCTGATTTTTTGGGGGCCCTGAGAAACTCTGTGCAGTAGGTGTTTACCTTCCCAGTGATTTCCAAGGAAAGAAATTATGCATCAGGACTGAGTCCCTGTCATGGATCAAGACACACTGATCTTGATGCTTCATATAAAACAGAATAAAATGAGCCTGGTTTCTAGTTTAGTGCCTGAGGCAGGAAAGAGAGACACACAAAGAAAAGAGAAAGTATAAAGAATAATAAGACAATAAAACCTGATATAAAGGCAGATTAACAACCTTTCTACCGTAGGCATCAGAGGCAGATAAAGTTTTAAAATAGAGGCTTAAATACAAAGGTGTTTTTGTGGGATTTACAGAGGGTTGGCATGGGGGAAAGCTCCTTTCTGTTGACACAGAACTGAGCTGCAGCAGATTGCTATCAATCCACGTGTACAAGCCACACAAACATCCTGGAAGGAAAACAGAATGATGCACACAGGTGCAGGTCTGGAACTTGACTACAGAGAGAGAAAGAGAATAATCGAATCCATCACTGCAATGGAAATCTGGGAAGGGAGAAGATGCAGAATGTGCACACAGAGAACACAACATCACTGTGCAATTAAAAATGTCATTAAGAAAAGACCACGAAATCCCCAGAATTACGATCATCCAGTCAGAATGGAATCTCAAATGGAAACATGACTGAAGTTGTCGCAAGTTTGATCAGTGTAAAAAAAGGAAGAATGAAGAACTAGTGTTAATATTTGGTTAAGAAAAAGCTTTGTCAAAGTTTCCAATGAATTCAAGAGGCAGATGTCAGCCTGGAAGTGGTGTAGGATGGAATCACAGAGGTGAACCCTAAATTGCAAAGGACTGGTGTAACTTCCTAATTCTAAAAATGTGGCCATTACTAAACTAAAGAAAAATAAACTTTAAAAAATCCCTAGTGATTCAGTCAATGAGAGATTTCACTTTTTATTCTGCTACTATTCAAGTTTTCCTGTTTGTAACAGACATATTAAGTTAATTCATCAATTACTAAATGAGTTCAGTTAGTTCACAGTGTGTAATTAATTTATTCTCCTCTGTTAACAGGCACATTCTAATGTCACTTTGTACTATTTTGCAAATTCAATTTAATTTACTAGACACAATGAGAAAAAAGGAATTTTGAAGGGAGAAAATAAAACTGCAGCAAAGACAGATGCAAAACCTATGGAGATAATGTACAACACAAACAGCATCTGGCAAGCAAGGTCCTTTCCTTGCCCAGCAGAGCTGACTATTCTGAATTAACTTTCTTGTGGTTGAACAGGTCTGGGATGTTGGGTGCAGGAATGAGGCAGCTGCCAGCCCATGGTGGTGTCCCCACAGACATTTCCCTGCAGCTGGACTGACTTCTCATTTCCCTCACCCCTCCCAGTCTTTTGCAAACAGTTTCATCAAGAGATCCCTTTTTTTTTTTTTAATGGAAATACTCTGGATTTCTTTGCGGTTTTAACAGTGCCCGAGGAAACTCACTCAAGAGGAAATTCACTCCCCATAATTCCTACTGTAGCCACTGTGAAGGTTAAAAGGATTAAATGGTTGAAGTGATGACTGGGAGAATAAAGTATGTGCTGTGTAACACCAGCTGCACAGGCCTTGACAGAGTAAAGCTTTAGGAAAAAAAAATAGAAGAGGGAAAGTCTTTAAATATAAAACCTGACAGTCCCTTGAACACATCTGCACTCCAAAGTCCACGTGGAAAGCAGGAGCTGGGAGGAGAGCCCTGGATGGATGGAGGTTTCAGGCAGCACCTGCAGCAGTGCCAAGGTGGGAGCAACCCCAGATAGGTCAGATCTGCCTCTCACATTCCCCAACCCTTCCAGCACAGAGGGAAAATGGCACAGAAGGAAAATAGTGCACCCTCAGCCAAGGAGGGAAATCAGCTGAACCATGATAACAGTAATGGCCTGCAATTAGAGCTTCATTAACAGGAAAATTAAGTTAGGTTTCCATCAGTACCAAGCCATAAAATTTTTCTTGTGTTAGTGCAACACACACAAGGCTGGAGCTCTGGGAAGGCCAGTTCCTGTTTCATGGGTGATGCAGCACCAGGCAGGGAGACATGGCTGTCCACAGTGTCCCCTGCCATGAGACTGGGAGTTTGCAGGCATCAGTAATCTCTGCTCTGCCTGGATTTTGGCAGGATTTATGTGCCTAGACTCTGGAGTGATACAACTTTCTATCCAGCATGTGCTGTACCACAGTCAGAAGTGTCCCAGCTGGCGTGAGGCAACCTGTTTCTCACTTGGACTTTTCTGCAATCAAAAAGCAGCCTAAACATCACTAAGTGCCCTGGAAGAGCCTGAAATTCATCAAAATCCATGCCAATAGCAGAGCCTTTCCAGAAGAAGGCTGCACAGAGGCCCTGGTGGTCATCACCTTCCACTGGACACTGAACCACCACCTGAAAACAGGAGAGACCCTTTCCATGCCTGTTCAGCCCTCAGCTTCACACCACTCTGGGAAACTGGAGCAGCACAGATGTAAAATGTGAGGCTGAACTTGTCTCTGCATTGTTTGTGTGGCTCCTGGTACCCAACAGGCTTTTCCACACTCACCCTGAGCCTCCCTGTGCTCCTTGCCAGGCACACACAACCTCAGATCAAATGATGCCCAAACCCCTGTGTAAAGTGTAACAAACAAGGTTCCTCTGGAGGGTCTCTCTCTCCAGGGCTTATTCTGACTCCAAAATTACAGACATCCATACCCCTGCCACCTTCTCAGCACCTCAAGGGTGCCCCCAGCCTTTTCAGTCTCATTCTGTCCCATTCTGGTGGAAAAGGAGCTCTGCCCTGTGATCCAGGACTTTTTTTCACATCCCATGTAGGAAGCATTTCCTAATTCTGGCGCAGGCAGTTGAGTTTCACACCCAAGGGCAAAATTCCAGCATGGATACAATAAACTGGGCATCTATGAGGTTTAAAAGCTCAGTACTGGATATTTCTGAAGAGGAGGTATGGTGCATGTACAGGGGGACACAGTTAAGCATCATTTTGATCTGAAGCTTAAAATACACAGCCCTTCCTGACCTATGTCTGCATCTGCCTGGAAAACTGGTGATATTCTTGATGAAAAATGATCAATTAGAAGAATTTTCAAGGTGTGTAAAAGGCCAGTAACAGAGAGAAGACAAAACTGATTCAGACTACAGCACAGCACTGCAGTGAGACAAGGAATGAGGATGATTATCTTTGAGGTGTTGTAATTGAAGACAAACTGTAGCAGAACTGCTATAGCAGCTTGCTAATTCTATTACTAATCCTTACATCACACTTTCCAGACTCCTTATGGATTTCCCTCTTAACATCCTCTGCTTTATCAGCTTTTTTTTGGCAAAAGGAATTACAGTAACTTCTGCTACAAGGGAATAATTGTGTCAGGGGGTTGGTGAGGAATCTTCCCTTGCATTTCCAGACTGAAGCATCACTCTGCTTACTGTGCTCTCTACAACATGTAATGGGAACAACCCTCATCCTGCCCTCAGGGCCATGAAAGTTGTATTAGGTTTCCATTTAAGGTGAGGATAATGTGTATCCCTGTGTGGATGTGACAAGATAGGCTAAACCAGCTAAAATAAAAGAAATAAAAATGCAAACTGCACTGTACTGCACTGTAAAATACTGTACAGATCTATAAAACAATGCAGACTCAAAGCAACAAGTCAGAAGTCTGACAGACCATAGGAATACAGATGAGAAAACTGTGAAAATTCATTTAAAGCTGTATAATTAAGCCCACACCACAAATACTTCTTTTTCTTCTCCTTAAACACAACAGCCCTCACTTCATGTGTCAATATTATTAATACATTGCTTTGTACCATTGCCCATGGGTACAAACCTCTTTCTTTTAACACCCAGTCCTAGATATCTTCAAATGCAAAGGAATGGAGGCCAAGGATTGGCTACAATGCCCCAAAATCAAACTTGTATCTTTTTTTTCTTGCCCAAATCCATAGTTCTGTATCTTAAAAGACAGATGCTGAACATATCTGCTGCATCACTTCCCTGAATCCCTGCCAGCTCTATCTGCTCTCTGAAATCCCCTGCGGAGATTTCCAACACACCATGAGCCCTGCACAGCTCCACCTCCAACCCTTCCTGTTAGGGACTCCTGAGCAATGAGGTTTTTTTATCTCATTAATTCAGTGTTTTTTAGGAAACTGCTTTTCCCTGCCAGTTTTGAAACCCAGAGGAATTTTCTAGATGTGCAGTGACAGCGCATGAGTAATAGCTCCCTCATTAAACTACCAGGGAGTCATAAAACAAAACAAATTGTTCAGCTTCCCAGTGTTTTTCCGATTTGCTTTCCCTTTCCAAGTCCTGTAGTGCTCACAAACATCCAAACTATCTGAGTGACGTCATTTCTAGTCAGAATTCTTAAAGGAAACAACATGTCCTTTGCCTGTTGCTCAACCCTCTGGTATTCTTGCCATCATTTATTTGTGCCCCTCAGTAGTTTCAAATAATTTTATTTTTTTTTTAATCAAGAGCTAGTTGTGCCCATGTGAAACAAGCATTTCCAAAATACACCATGAAAAGCTTGTCTGGCATGGGAGAGGAGCTGTGTTGTGTTTATTCCTGCTGGGAACAGGTTCTTTATCCCATTTTGAAACCTGGGAGTCACGAAAAGACAGAGCAGCGATTCAAGGAATATTTTGAAAGGCCACAATTTCTGCACTGTTTTGTGAGAATGAGACAAGATAAGATCTCTGTCTCCTGTGTTTCTGTTCAGGATGAAGAACAAGATACCAGAACATGGTACCAAAACAACTCTGGGAAGTGAAAAAGCTTAAAAATATTTGCATTTAGTATTTATTTTGGCAGGCTTGTAGGAGTGCTAACTACCATCATTTTCAGAACAACCTTTTAAGGTACTCTTGCAATCCTCACCTTAAGATAGTAAAGGAAGGACTGAGTAGAGTCTGTCTGAGGTGACCTGAATTCAGTGTTTCTACTGAAAAATGAGATTTGCTTCAGGAAAACTTCAGCTCCTTTCGCCAGAACAAAATCCGAAAGCCGCAGAATGAAAACCATTTCAGACAGCCTGAACATCTCACACCACTGAGATTTTAATTCTTTTTAAATCTTCTAATGAACAGCAGAGAGCAAAGGAATGAGATAAACTGGGAGCTCCAGACCACAGTCCCTAACACGTTTGGCAGCCGTGAGGAGACCCATTACACTCGCCAGGCTCACTGACCTTGCAGATTTCTCCAGGATTAGAAAACAAACCATCTGTAAGCTTACTCCCTTTTACAGGGAACTGTGCTCTGTATCTACAAGTAAATGTTTTGATGCTGCTGAATAATTAGCAGCTTTAAATACACATCTGAGACAGGCAAAGAAGTGCTGAATGTCAGGGAAAGACGACTTGAGCAAAAGGTGAGCGGAGACCCTAGCCCAGAGTCTCAGGGATACACAAGAGCCTCACTGCTGATTATTTCACTATGAGTTAGGTATTCAAACACCCCTAAGGACACAGGCTGTCAGAATTTGCCTCTTTACACTGCTTTATAATTGGCAACAAAGGTGGGAACAACTTGCCAAGCTCATCTTGTCACATCATCCTTACAACAGCGCGCGGAGGTACCACCGAGGAAGGGGGATTTCGTCAGGACTGAAATACATCGCAGACACCGCGGCAGATGGCACTGGGTGAACTGAAATGGAATTGAAAAGTTCAGGGTATTTTAGAGAAGGTTCATTTAAGATGAAACGAGGCAACAGCTTAAGAAATACAGAACAGTGAAAGGGAGACAAAAACATATCCTCTTCATCCTTCTCCCGACATACGGAGATGCTCAATGAACTAAAATGATTGTAAATATTTTGGCATTTACATCACGGCCACAACTGAATGCTGACTTGTCCTGATACTCTGGAACCTCCCCAGACACACAACCCCCACTGCCCTGCACATTTTGCAGTCCAAAGGGTGAAGAAATCTCTCGTCATCTGTTTAAATGCAAAGCACAGGTCAAGTGGGGACTTCAAAAGAATACGCCAAAGCCAAGACTGGAGAGTTAAGAAACTAAACCCTTGGATAGATAATGGAAACATCCAAGATTATTAGGTTAGTATGAAAGAGCAGAAATAACCCTTTGAATCTTTAATAATTGTCCTCTACAAGGACTCCCTCACCTCTCCCTAAAGCCTTTTTAACTGGCTGCTACCAGAGATGTTAATGGAATGGGCACATCACAGGTCTGAGACTCTGCTGATGCCCTAAGACACAACTCAGTTTAACGTTTCAGGAACAAGCCTGTGACTGAAGCAGAGTCTGGACAGCATTCCCAAAGCCAAAGAGCCCATCAGGCCTGTGGATAGCTCCTCATTAAAAGAAGCAACAAGGAACAAAACCCCAACCTCTTTTCCAGGCAGTGAATGACACCAGCATGAGACTGACAACTTTCAGGATGAGGTCACCTCCGTTTCCCTTCAGAAATGAAGCTGGCAAGTACAATTAACAATAATTAAAAACTCCTTTCACAAAGGGACACTACACTTTTATTATCTCTGCTGAAGCCTAATCAAAAAAGCATCACAATGGGCTTGTTGATTTTTTTTTAAACCAAGACATGATAAAAAGACAGCAAGAAAACTGGCAATTAAGAACAGAAACTCTATTTTCTTAGGTGCCACAGTATTTTGGCTCAAAACACATATTGTCCCTTTGCTTCCCTAAAAGAAACTCAGTACTCACTAGATAGCCATGGGAAAACATAACCAAAATTTTTAATTTGCCAAAAAAAGCAGCTTTATGGATAAATAAAAGTGCTTGAGACACTGAAAGTTATATGGGTAGTACAAGCAACAAGCTGTAATCACAGTCATGAAAAGTTCCTGGCGTTGGATCCAATGATTTTCTTCAGCACAGAGTTCCAGCTGCAGTAAGCTCCTTTGCATCTCAATTTACTGTTGAAGTATGTAATTATATGAGAGCCAAACCCCATCCATGGATTCTGCCGCACATCTACAGCACAGTAACAACTTTATAAACCTTTTAAAATGTTTTTTATTTTCGCTGTGGACATTGAAGGTCCCACTGCTCTTTATCAGGGAAGGTATTTTGCTATGGGTGTCTCCCCCCATACGCAACAGAACTGCCAGATCAGATTTACCAGCAGAGCTTTAGGGTGCAGATTAAATCCTGGCAACTGGCTTTCACCCAGAAACTCGAGTACTTAAATCACTTATAGAAGTGTGATTACTTTTGAAAGATTTAGTGTTACAACCCCAAAATGACCCCACTGCTGTGCAGAACACGCTGTGCTCCTGAGCAATATCGGGCACACAGATCCCCCTCTCCCCGGAGCGTGGGTGGATGATTTTCCCAAGACTGAGCCAATTTTAGGACAGAAGGGTAAGGCCAGGGAGTGAGGAATGAGAGGGTTAAGTGGGAAGCAGGCAGGGTGGAGGGTGAGCCACACAGCAGGAAGCCCACCTGCCCCCAGAGCGATGCCCGCCAGACGAGGAGCAGTGCCAGCCCACAGCCCGGAATAGCAGCAGGGCCAGCAGAAGGGAAGGAAATGTACAGTCTTAGGCAAGAGGTCAGCCCAGTCTGAACACATCAAGTATGGTTTTGCAAAGGCCTGACTCCACAAATCCCCACTGGTACCAAGGGTCACGACTCCAGAGGCCAAGGACCAAGGATGCTGTGACATGATCCGGTCACTCTGTCACTTCCAAAACACAAACTGAGTGTAAACAAGGAAACCACGTGGCATCCGCAGTGTCATGTACTGACTTCCTGAGTGCCACCCGGGCTCAGATCATTGCCTGCAACATCCCTTAGCCCACACAGTGTCTGCAAAAATGGGAACCTTTAGGCACGTCCTATTACCGACAACCCATTGCCCGCCATCCTCCGTGACTCAGGAATCTGTTTCTGGATGCTCGCGTGCATTTCCCGCTTCCTCTCCCTGCAGTGCACAGAACAGCAAACGGAGCTGAGTGCTGACACAGTGAGTAGATTGATTGCAGTTATTTTGCTTTTTGGACCAAGGCCCAATCTCAGTCTGATCCGGTTCTCAGATAGGAGGCTGTACATTGTCACAGCGTTTGTAAAGAGCGGTTGCTACACTGATTCCACGAGATAGGCAAGGCTGTGCATCTGCATATCAGAAAACCAGATCGTGCACGCTGCAGATGCATCGAATTTTCTCAGAATAATAAAGTGGAGAGAAACACTGAAAAGAGCATGGAAATCATGGGTGGGATTCTTCCAAACATTCTTTCAAACATTCCTGGTATAAATACAGGTCAAATTTGTAGGGAGCGATTAAATTTGCGTCGTTATGTTTTTAAAGCCTTTTGAAAAGCAAGGATTTTATAAAAGTTGAGACAACAGTTGAGACAGCAAATTTGGACTGGTTTGTCCTATTACGACAACACTGACTGTGGATCATGCCACAGAAAACTTTCAATCAACTACTCAAATAACAGGTGAAATTTTCCCAGTGCTCAGCATCCAGAAGATGTCACCAGAAGCTGGAATTAAGCACACAGGTGCTTCCTGCTGCCTGGCACATTGAAAATCACACCTTTCAAAGGGTGGTTATACACTTAAAATGGAAATGTATTAACCACTCTGTATCACTACATAGATCTGAAGCACACAAGCAGCTCAGAAACTCCTTTCCTATGTACTATAATCCCAACAGATCCCTGCACCTTCTCTTTGACACTATTTTATTAAGTTTACTCCAGAAAGAATGCAGCCTTGCTAATCCACATGGCACGGCCATTATCTTTTAACAGCTGTACCATTTTCAGATTATTTTTGACAGCAATTCACATGCTCTGATACCACTAGTATTTGATCTACACTTTTTTAGACCAAAACCTTAAAGCTTCCAGGCATCTCCTGAAGGACTGGAGGAAGAAGGTCTTCAGACCCCTCACTTTGTGTTAGTTCCTCAGCATTTCTTCTGTAAATGAACCTTAACACATTAAGCAGACAAACTGCCTTTCACCAATGTATTGGTTCTACCAGACTGAGTAAGACAGAAAAATAGTGAAAACTTATTTCTGGCAATAAATAACAAGCTGCTTTGAACTATTTTTTCAGCCCAGAACTGCAAATTAACAAGTCCATGCACAGTCTCCATCACAAAGCACTGTAGTATGTAAAAAAGGTGCTATGAATTTTAATGCAAAGGTGTGTGTGATGTATCTTCCAGATGGGAAGCATTAAAAAAAATGTTATTACACACACATATTTTTAATATTAGGCAAATGAGATATCTTGTATGCAACCATGTTCTTGGGGCAGCTATCACAACTCAAGTGCGTGGTTGATCGTAGGGAATTAAAAAATAAAATATTCAGACAAAACCACAAAATCACAAGGGATGGGTGATGTATTTTTTTACCACCCTCCTCGCCCTACCCCTTTGCAGCAATTTAAATGGTTTCAACATGTTAAAAAAAAATTAAGAAAAAAAAAAAATCTTGCTTCTTGAAGCTGTCTGGTTGTTTTCCTACAGACATTACGCAGCCACTACAGACATGAACTGCTGCTTTCTGGTTTGCTGAGATCAAGTGAGTGGTTCCCTTCACTTTCTCTTGAGCAACAGAAAAACTCTGGGTGATGAAAGCATTAGAAGACAGAACCTCCAGTAATAAAATCTATTTTACAACGGCACGAAACAAATTTAGGATAATATGTAAGGACTTCAGGGAGATCTTGAAACACCCTTCTCCCACCTAAAGGAGCTCTAAGAGAGCTGGAGAGGGACTTTGGACAAGGATATGGAGTGAGAGGACACAGGGAATGGCTTCCCACTGGCAGAGGGCAGGGTTAGATTTGATATTAGTGAGAAATTCTTCACTCTAAGGGTAGTGAGGCACTGGAACAGGCTGCCCAGAGAAGATGCCCCATCACTGAAGTGTTCAAGGACAGGCTGAATGGAGTTTGGAGCAACTTGGGATAGTGGAAGGGGTCCTTGCTCATAGCAGGCGGTTGGAACAGGACAATCTTTGAGATTGGAAGGGACTTCAAGCCATCCTGTGATCCTGTAACTTCATGTCAGTGTGATGGTTAAAGTATGAGCTGAAAGGCTCAGAACTCTCTGGGGGAGAATAAAGTGAAAAAAGCCAAGCCAAAAGCTTTTATTTCTCATCAATGCACCTTTGATCATGTTGTTCACAACTTTCAGCGTAGGAGCTACAATATACTGACTCCTTATGTAAGCCAAGCCTTGGAAAAGTCAGTAACTTTCACTCCTGTAGCAGCTTCCTGCACCTGCCCTTACAGGTAATAAAGGATTACAGGGATCAGAACTGAAGTGTTTATGAAACTTTGGGGTTTTTTCTGCTCAGCACCAGCTCGTTTTTTTCTTAAAATAAAAGGAGTGGCTGTGTTAGGGAAGAAAAAAAAAAAAAAAAAAAAGGAAAGAAAAACACCATAATGAAAAGGAAGAACACACCCATATGGAAAAAAATGGCCAAAGACAAAGCAGGCTTATTGCAAATGCTGAGCAACCCTGTCACTGACAAAAACAAACTATTAATTAGCCAGAAGGGAAACTTAAAGGTTCTTATTCCTGTGTACACTCAGAATCTGTCCACACTTCCACAGAGGTCTCACACTGCTCTTAGGATCCTCATGATAAGTTTTAGTATCAAGCAGAACAATAAACAAACTTCTAGTTAGTCCTGCCACTGTAAATATTTTAACTGTGTCCCTGCAGACCCACAGGTGGCAACTGGGAGCAGAGTTATTTGACAAAGCAGTTCCGTTCCTGCAGTTCCCAAAGCATGGGTAAACACCACCAGGATCTCTGCTTATGTAAGGAATGCAAATTTGAGGGTTTGACAGATCTACAACCCAACAAGCTTGTGTTAAACACACCCACAAAGTTCCTCTGGATTTTATTCTGCACAGTTACTACAGCATATGAACATCAGCAAGAGATTTGGGCTGTTTTAATGGGAAGAAACATCTGCTTAAGTACAGAAAATTGTTTCTGGATTTGTCTAGGATTAAAAAAATGAGTAAACAGTGACTACTGTACAAGCTGTCTTGGCTGCAGTTCCAAGCTTTATATTTAATTTACTTTGCAACAGGTGACCATGTTCAAGATGAGGAAGATTTCACTGAAATGGTCCAAAAAGTCTGGAGCACATCTGCCATAAGGAAAGGCCAGAGAGTTGGGGGTGATCAGCCTGGAGAAGGCTCCAGGGAGACCTCAGAGCTCCTTCCAGGGCCTGAAGGGGCTTCAAGAGAGCTGGACAGGGACTGGGGACAAGGGCCTGGAGTGACTGGACAAGAGGGAATGACTTCACACTGCCAGAGGGCAGGATTAGATTTGGTATTAGGGAGAAACTCTTTATTTTGAGGGTGGTGAGGCATCTTATCTGGCTACCAATGAAAACCTGCAGGGACTGGTGTTTTCAGAACACCACATATGAAGTTATTCCTTAGTAAATACCTTTTTGGCAGCTACGAGAAGACCTGTCACTTCCTGCAGTCACTCACCTCTATTTGGGCTTCAAAAGGACTTGCTCTATTACAGTAAATATTGAAAATGTACTGTGTACAACATAATATGACTTAACAGGGCAATAGAAACCTCACTTTGGACAACAGCCTGACTGCACCTGACTACAGAGAGGTCACAGCTGGGGCTGTAACTCTGACATAGTAATTAATAAATACAGGTACAGATTAGTCACAGTGAGCTACATCCAACCTTATAGCACTTACAGTTAAATATCCTAATAAAAGCCTTGTCAGGCAGGGTCTGGTAATGATTTAAAGTTACTTTACCTTTCCATCTCCTTCATTAAAATTAAAGGAATTTCAAGTTTAGGAGCTTTCTTTATGCATTGCAAATTTGTAATTCCAGCATATCCTTCACCTTCACACCTTTTATTAGTCAGGTAACTCCTTCCTCCCTGCAGCTCTGGGGTCATTTCAGATCCTGGGAATATCCACTACAAGCTGCAATAAATCATATGGACTGAAAGTTTCTGTCTGTGACTTTGTTAGAGACAAAAAAACCCCTGCAAATTCATCATTATGGTCTGACATCTTTGTGCAGGAAGAGCAGCAGCAGGCAACCAGCTGACCAGGGTGAGGACTACTGTTTACTTCATGCCCAGACACAGTGAAATTCAGGCAGAGTAAATGACTTGCCATCCAAACCAGCTGGGAAGCAGCAGAGGCCAGCAGGGTCTGTGTGCTGCCCTCCACACCCCCTGTGGCAGCTCTCCATGCCCTCTGCCTGTCTCCAGGAGGGTGGTTGTTCCCAGTCTCTCAGGTATCCTCACAGAGCCAGCCCACAATGCTACTCCAACTTTTCCTGCCTCCCTCCCCGTGCACTCACCCCCTCCCACCTCCTCTCTCACTTGCCAGTCGCGTTACCCGCCCACTCACACTTTCCCTTACTCACTCCATAACCCACCCATTCTCACGTTCCTCATTCATCTCCTCATTCAGTTACACAACCTGAGCCTCAAACACCTCCAGGACACTCAGGGAGAGGAGCTTTGCCTCCCAAGACCCAGCTGTCTCATCAACAACCCCATGCCATGCATCCATCCAGCTTTCCCAGAGTTTGACGGAAGGCAGCTCACTGCTCTGTGCTTCCCCTGTCCATGAGACTCCATAAAATCAATCTCCACCCACATCACTGCTAATCTTTCCTGCCATCCCTTCTGGATGAGCCAAATGCTTTCTTTGGACAGAGTGAGGATGGATGGAGTAAGGACTGGGCAGTGCTGGGCTGTGCCTCTGTCACATCCATGTGTGCTGTGCCTCCAGCAGGCACCCAACACTCCCTCCACCCTGCCAAAACCCCCTTTATGGAGACTTCAACCCAACCCTCCCAACCTCTGGGATACTCTGGAAAGAAAAACAGAGGTAATGCTTCAGGAACGTGCAGAGGACTGGGGTAAAGGTGCTGGACTGTGACCAGAGGGCAGCTCTGAAGGGACTGGCTCAGGCCAGCGTGGCCCTGTGCCAGCTCACTCCAACCAGCCTGTCTTTCTCTCATGGGGTGACTGCAAAAAAACCCAGCCCATTTGTCCTTTTTATAGCCACTGAATTTTTTTTAATATCTTTTTTTTTTTTTTTTTTTTTTTTTTTTTTAAGGAGGGGATACTGATCTAAGCTCCTAGTAGTCAAAACAAAGGAAAACTTTCGAGACAACCCTCCCTGAGCATCCAAAGCTTCTGGTAGTGAAGAGCAAGCCCTGAGGAAGAAACAAACAACAGGCAAACCCCAAATCCCACAGAAACAAGTAGAACTATAAAAAGAACAATAGTCATGAAGAACTTGAATGGAAAGCTGGGATGGGGGGTTGAGGGAGACTCCAGTAACTAGACTGCAACTTCCACTAATTCTGTCACTAATAGAAAACTAGTTTTTTTGGTTTCCCTGCAATGCCCTCTGCAGACTTGCCTGCACACACAGCTTCCTCACAGTTTTAATGGCACAATGGAGTTAAAAATCACTTAAATTTTATCTCCTCCATACAAAAACATTTTCACTTCCAATTCAAATTGGCCTTTTCAGGTAATTTTCAACAATTTCTCAAATGATACCTGAACAGACCACTCTTATACTACAATAAAATATGCGTCTGAGAAATTATACTATTAGCAGTTCAATTTAAAACCTATCTTCAACCAGCAGAATTTTCCCAAATCCTGAAAAACTGAACGTGCAGCACTTAAGATAAGTGATACATTTAATATTCAAAAGCACATAATACTATTCCACTCATATTTACGGGCTGTTAACACCAGAGAGAATTACTGAAAGATGAGAACGTAGACTTGAAATAATATGAAATATTATGAAATAAAGAAATGGAAAAATTAAGGGCACGTTATTAGGCAAAGAAAAATCTTGCCCTCAAGATTTCCCATTGTGGGAAAGATTCCAGAGGATCAAAGTGCAAGGCCCAGTTCTTAGAGTATCTCCAGCCATAAACTGCAGCGGAAAAAAAAAAACAAAAAACACAACACAACAATCCCACAACCACCCAAAACCACACAGCAGGAAACATGTACTGGCAAGACAATGGCCTGGATGATCTAATGCACTTTCCATCTCTAACATCTCTGATTCTGTAATTCCATAGAAGCTCTTAGCATAAGGCTGGCCAACTTCTGCAGCAACTCAATCGCCTGACTGGTGTGTGATAATCACAGTGCTCAATTAAAAGGAGGCCCTTGTAGCTGGGTGTTGTAGCTACTCTCTACCAAAGCTGTGCCAGTAGGGATGTGACTGGCGGAGGCTCAGTAATGACAGGGTTGTGGGGAACTCTCCTAAACAGGCACAACAGAATTTATGCCATTAAAGAGACAATCATCGTCTTCCTTGCAAAACGCCCGGGGTCAGCTTTTGACAGTGGAATTTGGTAAGGCAGAGCTCAACTGTGTCAACATTTATGTATGCAAATAACTTCGCTCCTACGTGTGAGTGAGCCTCGGAGCGGCTGGTTCTGTATTACACAGCATTTTTAAACATTTTTAACTATTTAACTCTTTGATTTGTGCGCTGAGAAAATCTTCCCTTAGGGTAAAAACACCAGCTTGTTTCTCAGATCGTATGCTTTGTTTGCTGTTTTCAAGTTGTTAGGTAAGCACACGTGCAGGAAGAAGACGGTGCAGAAAGATGTACGGCACGAGCGCACCTCTGTTTTTTTAAAGGGGGCTGTATGAGAAAAATGGGTTATAGCAACAGCAGTAAGAATGAATCAGGAAAATTAAGAGAAAAATGCAGAAGAAGAGAAAAAAATTTCAAAGTAACAGAGTAGAAAGCAGAGGCATGTAGAAAGATAATCCTTCCCAACTGCGCTGTGCCTGCTGCAAGCCAACTGCCCGAACCATTGCTGCCCTGAAACCTCCTGCAGAGAGAAGGGTATTTTAGCTTTTTTATTTTTTTCTCCTGGCCAAAGGAAATTCTACCCTGACTGTGATTATGACAGGATGTGATTCGTGGAATAACAGACAAAGGGAAGTTTTGTGAAAAGTATGAACAGAAGACCAATTTGTGATGCTGTTTGAAGAAATGCCAGTTTTATAAATGCCAGGAGACGATCAGGCTCTATAAAGTTTATTTCTATATATTTATATAGAACAGTAAGATTTAAGGTTGAGGTTGGATATTGGGAAGAAATTCTTGGCTGTGAGGGTGGGGAGGCCCTGGCACAGGTTGCCCAGAGAAGCTGTGGCTGCCCCATCCGTGGAAATGTCCAAGCCCAGGCTGGATGGGGCTTGGAGCAACCCAGGATAGCAGAAGGTATCCCTGCCCATGGCAGGGGGGTTGGAATTAGATATCTTTAAGGTTCCTCCCAATCCAAACCATCCTTTGATTCTGTGATCAATAACCAGAAATTTTAGCAAGGGATGGACTCCTCTCTGGCACTACACAGTATTATCTTAGGTACTTCTGCTCTGAACAGGTGCTTAAGTTAAATGCAGACACCTAAAACCCAGATGCCAAAGGAACACAGGAAAGAGTGTTCAACGGATTGCTTGTTTTGGAAAAAAAGGTTAAACTGGCTCTTCCTTGAGCTCCACTGTGATGAACAGACAGGGAAGGTGAGGTTTCCTGAATGTGCTGATGAACTTCATGCAGCCGTCACTGTAAAAGTGACAGTCACCTTCTCCTCTGCTTCTGGCCATGAATTAGCACCAGCAGCCCTGTAGTCATGTAATGGGATGGAGCAACCCTAATTTCTCAAGAGAAAATAAATGAAGGAGAGAAACTACTTTTTCAAACCAGCGCAGCAAATTGAGCAGTTCAGATTGGATCACTCCAAGGCCACTTGGTCATCAGGGATGGCCATGAGAGGAACTGACTTGAAACCAGGAGTGAAACCTGCAGAGCAGGTACCCTCTGCTCACACTGCAACACCAACAGCAAACCAACATCCAACAACCACTGCAGCCCAAAGCCATGTCCACAGACAACAATATTGTCACCTTGAATCTGTATCCCACTGTCACCTGGGAGGCTGGGCACTTCTCCCAGGCTGGGCATTTTCCTCCTGCAGATCCCACCTCCTGCAAAGTCCCAGAAGCAGCAGGCTTCAAGTAGAGCTTGGGCTGAAACTGCTTTCTGCCCTGTTGCTGGAGCTGGGCCAGCTCACAGAGGAATTCAAAACTCACAACGCCATAAAGAGAAAGCCCTGGAGGGCAAGTATGACTCCATGAGAAAGAGACTCACTCCCAGGAGAAGGGGCAGAGCCCTATATTCTGGTCCCTTCCCCAGGAACTGCTCATGCCTACTGCACTGAAGATTACACAAAATGTATACATAGCTCCCTTTATACTAAAGCTTCAAAAATACATCCTATGAGCTATATAAACACACCTAAGAGCCAGTGAGAGCTCTGCCCTAACAGGAGAACAGCATATTCCTACCTGTATTCTTGGAAATATTTTTATACTTGGTGGATAAAAGTAAATCAAAGAGCAAAGCTGAGATCTTCCCAGGTATGACTCACTTCTGCCAACCTCATGTTTTGGCAATAGAACTACATGCAACACTCTCACCTGAGCCTGTATTAACAGGTCATGTGGGGAATTTCTGTAGCCAGTTGGGTTCTTAAAGATACAATTCAGGTGCTCCAGCTTTGGTGAGAAGTGAAAACTACCTGTTAGTGTCCATTTGCTGCACCAGGGAGCACCTGCAGTCCCAGAAGGACACAGCAGCACTGCCTAGAGGTGCTCCCAGTTTGGCAGCAGAAATAAATCCAATTCTGAATGTCCCATCCCTGGAGACATTCCAGGGCAGACTGGTCAGGGCTTGGAGCAACCTGGTCCACTGGGAAGTGTCCCCTGCCCATGGTATTATGTTGGAATTGGATGTTCTGTAAGATCCCTTCCCACCCAAACCATTCTCATTCTGCGAGCTTATGATGTGAGAAGGAAGCAAATGGATGAGACACCAGAGACCATCACACACAACTCTACCCTGAAAATACACTAAAATAAAAACTGGCTTCCATTCATACCTCATGCTTTTTATTTGCCTCAATTACCTCTTCTTTTTCAGGTGTTGGTGTTACCATTCTAGTAGTGATGGAAGAGGAAAACTCCTCACTCCTCTTTTCCTGGTCCTATTTTTGAGCTCACCATTTCCTATGCAAACTTTAGCTGCAAACTCTGGATAGCTACAGGCCATAAAAAAGCCTTGAAAATTTACAAAACAAACAACAGCCTGTGAACTTCCTCATGGGAATCCCTCAGATATCAGTATAAATCAACACTATTAAAACACTAAACCAGACCTGAAACAATCAAGCTTGGTCCAAGACATCACACCAGACACTTGTTGCATCCAGTTTTGGACTGTTAAGTGTTTTCCTTACATGCAATTTATGGCTTGTGTTTCAAAAGCTATTATTTATGATAAAGGCAAGTTTTCTGGTTAATTGTTGTTAGTTTGCCTGTTGTTCTTTTTTAAAAAATCCAGACTTTTATTAACTACAGCAATGAACAATACTCTGCTTCAGACACAGAGTGCTGTTCCACCTGCCTCCATGTGCTGCTTTTTTTTTTTGGCCCATAATAACAACCAAAGGCATGGAAAAACATCACCTTTGCAACATACAATTTAGATTCTTTCAGTCATATTAGGTGACATTGTCAAAGCTGCCACCAAAAAGAGATACTGCATGCATGACCAACTCAGCATATTCTATGATTCTATGACTCTATGTAAAAAAAAAAAAAAATCAGGTTTCAAAGTATGTTTAATTCAGTTTTTTGGGTGCAAACTGTCCCTGTAAAATGCATCAATGGTAAAAGCCTGTCTCCCAAAAAAGGTGGTTTTCAAGAGCAGCACATTCCCTGTCCCAGAGGTGGATACAGAGCAGTGAATTCAAGATCTAAGACTCTTCAAACAGGGTCTGCTTGGGATTTTTCAGTAAATGGAACTGCTCCACTGTGATCCTGAGGAAATCTGTTCTGCTACTCCAATACAGGTTTAACAGTTAACAATTTAGCGGCAATAAAAATCCGCAACTTCTTTTCATCTGAAGTGATAAGAAAACAATGATTTTTTTTTTCTTTTGGGAAAAAAAAATCCCTCCTGAGAACATTCCGATAAGGTTACAGTTAAATAAATGATTTTCAGGAGATATGCAGTTAATTCACAAAAATACTTGGCAAAAAAAAAATCTATCTCTGAATATCTAATTCATATAACGTTCTCTTTTATTTGTTTAATTCAAGTAAAATATTTTCCTCCACCCTTTCCTTTTCATAGGCTTTTCACACCCACATAACAACCAAGTGACTCTTCTCTGACCCAGCCTCCCACGCCTTTTGGTACAACTGCTCCCCACTCTTGAGCTCTTCTCCCAAGATCCAAAGGAAGCACTTAAGGAAGGGAAAGGAAACCCAGTACAATGCTGAACCTTCCTTTTTCTTTTCTTTTCTTTTTTTTTTTTTTTTTTTTTTTTTTTTTCATTAAACCACTGGGTTTATTTGCTGTTCCGCAGGGATGTGTGGTGCATGGAGAGCCTCCTCCACGGTTGTTTTGGAAAAAAGGGAAAAAATAGCCCTGAGTGCTCTGTATAAGTGCCAACACAAGTGGGTTTGGGAAGGGAAGGTGTCCTGGTGTCACCATCCAGGGAAATAACAGCAGCAGTGGATCTCTCCCTTTCTTGGAGAACCTGCAATTCCTACAGCTGCTGTTTGGAGAAGACACACCAACAGAGGAAGATGAATTCTTTAATCATTATTCTGCTTTTCCCGTTTTCTAATAATCTCAGCAGCCCAAACGATGCTCTGGAAATCCAAGAGCTACAGTTATCCCATATCAGCATCCTCACTTAATGGAAAACACAGTCTTAATGCTGGTAAAGCACCAAAGGAAAAGTTAAATATCACAGCCCTCATTTCATCGACAACTAAAAATAAACTCCTTGCCCAAGGAGCTCCCCCCTCCAAAGAATTCCTCCCAAATACAGCGACAGAGTCGAGAGCAGACTCAGGGAGCACAACTTCCAGACCCAGCTCTGTCAGCCAACGTGATTCCTTCCAGCCAATAGTATGTTAATGATCTGGGGTTTTTCTGAGAAACCACTAATTGATATCTTTTTTCTTGGCATTTTACAGATCCACTTAAAAATAACATTGTTTCTATTCTAGGCATATTTTAGGGAAAGTATCATTAGATTTAATTCCAGGGATGAACATCTTATTTTCATGTGAAAGTCCAGAAGACCAGAGCCTTGTTCATTCAGTGTAACAGGGAAATTACAGTTTAGCCATGACTCTGGGATGATGTGATCCCAAAGCTGGAGCTCTGGCCCATCCCCTTTGCTCAGTACCAATGTCAGCAGAGGTTTGTAGGTGAAAGGTGGGAGGAAAAAGCAGTTTCAAACTCTTTCTGTCACCCTGGTCAAGAAAGTTTCCCCCTCATTCACAGGCTCCTAACCTGCAGCAGAGCAGCCAGTGCTTTCTGCAAAAGCTCCAGTGGGGAAAAAAAAAAGAAAAAAAAAATGAAAGCACCTCTTCAAAGAGCTGCTGAAGGGCTTTCTCTCAATCACATTTAGCAAGATACCATCTCAGCACTGAAAATAAGCACATAAACTTACCAATGCACTATCGGGAGAAGCATCAGAAATAAAGTTCAGGTGTTACTCAGCCGTCAGCACCTCGGCTCCTCCCTGGCACCAAGTAAATCCCACAGCAGCAGGTACCAGAACTGCCTCTCCTCTGCTGCTCACGCCCGAATGCTCACAGCCGGGCTCTGAATCTGCCACCAACAAAAGAAACCACAGGAAGACTGCTTCCCTAATGCTTCAGAACTGAGTCAGTGGGTCAACAATTCCTTCGGTTTAGGAGCCAGACCAATTCCCTTAAACACCCCTTCATTTCTTTTTTTTTTTTTTTCTTCTTTTTTTTTTTTCTGATGGAGAAGCCAACTGTCTCCTGCCAGTGGCAGCCCATCTGCTTCCAGAACAGAACCAAACCACTCCAAACCACCACCTCGTTTTGGCACAGGCGCCCGTCCTGACGCAACTCCATTTTGTCTCCCACGTCTGGGAAAAGCCATGAGAAAAAATACTTACAATTGAAAAAGCAGCCGGGAAAACTGCTCCGCGTGCACCTTGCGCAGGCTGTGCCGGCTCGCAGCCCACGCTCCCATCTCCCATGCCTTGGGATGGAGTGGCACAAAGGAAGAGCACTCCATGGGATGACCCCCACACACCTGTCCCCCCTGGTGTGCCTCGTTCCGTGCAGGCACAAGAATATCCCGGGTGTGCATTTCAGGAGCAGTGCCTGAACAAAGAGAGAGCTCCGGAGCTGCTATCCCTCTTCCCCATCCATGACTCAAAACGTCTGGTTGAAAATTGGTTTCGTAATAACCCTTTAGTTCCACCTACTCACATCACAGAGAGATTCTTGCAGCAAATGCACAGGAAATCACCAACGAGTGCCAATGGAGCTACTATTCCAAGAACCAGCTCTTTCGGTTATTCCTTCATCACTTGGAAACCGAGATGCTTTTACTTTCCCTATTGCACAGGGTGCAATTTTTTTTTTTTTAAGATGAGCCCTTAACTATGATCCTGTAAAATACTTTGTTGATAAATCACCAGCTGAAAACTTGCCCGCTGTATTTAAAAAAAAAAAAAAAAAAAAAAAAAAAAGAAGAGAGAAAGAGAAAGAATTTCACAACACTCATTCCAGAAAATACAGTAACTCCTTTCTGGAAATAACTCACTGGACAAATCAAGCGGGGAGAATTAATTTTTGGAGACAGCCTGCATCCTGCAGAGCACACAAAGGCAGTGTTGTCAGCCACGTGCCTTTGTGACCACCAACAGCAGACCCCTGACTCACCCAACCACGAGATGAGTCGCTATGAATGGTTTCCTCTTCTTCCACGCTCCCCTGGGCTGCTCTGTGCCACCGGCATATCCTGAGCCTAATCCCGGACTTTGATGGGAATTCCAAAACTCATCTGGGAAGGCTGTGGCCACCAGCTAACGACGTGGCCATCTGCTCCCTCTTGCTTTGAGTCACCTGTCAGCAATACAAAAGGAAATTACTCAGCAGCGAGCACGTGGAAGCCTCTGCCACAGCCTCTGGCGTACCCCTGACGGGAATGCAACGTTCTGGAGCGCTCGGATCACCCTGAAAAGGAAAGTGTTACGTCCTGTAGCACTCCCATTCAAAAAAAAAAAAAAAAAAGTGAAATTTGGTTTAAAATAAAGATGAAAATGAATGCCAGGAGTGCGGGGAAAGCGTGTTTCAGCTGGGTTCTCAGTGCCAGCATCACTGAGTCTGCCATGGAAGGGGGGACAAAAATAAAAGAAGACATTTCACAAACACGAGACCTTCACCGTGCGTGACAAGAAAAATAATTAAAACAACTGAGAGAACTAATCTGTGGCTGCTTAGGAAGTTAACTCTTCGAAGGAAGTGATTAAGAGAACAAAAGCAAAGTGTTATGTTTATCAAACAAGTGAACTCAACCCACGGAGAGGGCTTACTCCTGTGAGTAAAGATGGAGTACTGTCACAGCCCTCCCTACAGGCAACAGTTCACACTTGGCTGAGATCTTAGTGAATATTAATGAATTACTATTTCAAAGAAATAAGTCTTATTAGAAATACGAAGCACAGCTTTGCCAAAACACCAAATACTAGCAGAAAGGCAGCCACAATGTCCTGTGCCTCTTTACAAAATCCCCTTGATCTAACGCCTATTCAGGACGAAAATTCACACGTATTTTCCTGAGAAGACCAGATTAACCACTTACAACATTCGTAAATTCAGTCCCAGCAACAGACAGTTTTTGTTTCATCACACATTACGCAGCACACAAATTCAGCCCTCTGAAACGAGGCTCCCAACTTCTCCCCCAAAAAACCACCGACAAATACGAGACAGTTACTACAAACGCCGCTTTGAATCTTCAGGAATTTCACAAAAAAATAATTAATACTAAAGATCTAATTGTCTAACCTGCTTCTGCATGCAGAAAGAGCCAAACCTGGTGCCTCTACGGGGTGGGGGGGAGGGAAGCATTTCTTGTTCCTGTTTCGTACTTGACTTTTTTCCTGCGCAGGAGATGATCTAATTATCCAACATGTCAGTATATTGCTTCACCCTTCCTCGTGTGTCTCCTTACATTAACATATTTTAACAATTCAGCTCATTAGGAAGGAGGCGAGGAACAAAATGGCAAATTATCCTTAAAAAATCAATCACAAAGGCAGAAGTCTTCCCATGTTTTGTCCTGTACCTCTCCAAAAAACTCTACCGGAGCACGCGACCAAAGATGCTGAATGTAAACAGGTCACAGATCTCCCTAAATCTCACATCCTCACGCTGCTCAGATGGAAATGTACCTGTTGAAGACAGGAGCCTGATGGGTGAGCCGTGCAAGGGAGTAATTTTGGTTCCTGCCCAATTAGAAGGGAAAGAAACTCCCAAATGCCAGCCCCTTATTGTTCCCAACCGTGCTGATGCTCAGCTGCAGGCACTGTGGCTTCGAGGGGGCTGGTGGATCTCATGTATAATAATTGAGGATGGGTGATGAAAGCCAGCCATCAAACCACATAAGGCTGCTACCCATCGCCTTGAAATGGATCTGAAAAACCCTGAAATCCAAATATAACATGGACAGCACCTACATTTGCATATGTAGGATGCTAGCCGAAGTTTCCGAGCCTTTTTAGCAAATGCCTTTTTTTACAGCAAAGAGCCACTCAACACCCAGCCCTGTCAGCAGACACAGATTTGAGAGATGATCTTGTGTTTTAAATCTTCCCCCAAATTCCTACAACAGGTTTAGCCTGAGCAGAGTCTCCATGGCACACAGTAAAAGCACGAGATCTCAAGAAATGTTTCTTCAGCAAGTTTTCTGTATAATAGCAGCGCCTATATATAAATGTGTTTACGGCTATTTCCAAAGAAGAGCCTGTTCTGAAGCAGCTCCTTTTATTGTGATCGAACATGCTGGATTCATTCCCAGTTTTAAGCCTTATATAAGGCCTTCAAGGAAACAGAAAGTTATTTTGTACAAAATCATGCCAGTATAGTAGTAGGTGCAACGGAATTATTCTGTTACACATTAAAGTTTTACTAATAAAAGACCTGCATTGCCGTCATAAAGTGAAATGCTGCTTTCCCACTAGTACAAACAAATAAAAAAATATCTCCTGCCAGGTACGTCCACTCTGACTAATAAATAACACAGATTTCTGAACTGTGGGCTGCAGCATTAATGTGTTAAATTATCCCTGTGGCCTGTTAGGAGGGAGCACAGCCCAGTGTGCCCACAGGGATGGCTCACTCCTAAAACCCTCAAGGATGCAGCACAGGTCAGGCCATCTCAGGTTTGGTTCCCTCCCCGTGCAGGCTTCTGGCACTGCTCCAGCAGAATCTACACTTCCCAGGACCACCAAGGAGTCAAATCACTCCAAATTCAAATTATCGTCAGGACCAAAAAGCTGGGTATGGGACCAGGTCTCGAAACTCCAGCTCTTGTACTCATAATACAACCACTAAATTGGTAATAAGCATCAGAAGGTTTAAAATGAAAGATACCACCAAAACCCAACAAACCACCAAAAATCCCCACTTGACAGAAATGACAGGTTGTGATTAACATTTTATGGTGGTCCCCACACTGTGTTTCTGCAGAGAATCTGCCTAGGCAGAACAGATCTATGCCTGATGTGGGCTGGGAGAACAACACAGATCCCTGAGTGGTACAGGCAGTACAGACACAGCCAGGGAGACAGAAACACCCACTCTGCTGCCATGTAGGTGTCTACATCCAAATAAATAAATAAATAAATCAGTCTCCACTGGGTTAGCACATGCACTTTGCACAGCACTTCACTGACAGCACCAAGGCTTTTTCCCTGCGGCCACGTCCCATTTTGTGTTACCAGCTCAAGGACTAAACCAGATCAAAACTAAACCTCCTCTTGCTTAAGATTTAATTATTACAGGACTGACCTTGCAGATACCTTGGCCCAACTTTTCAGAGGGGGTTCACAACCCAGCACTGAGGTTCAGCCCAAAGCAGAACACTAACATTTTCTTTGGGAAAGAGATGCTGCTCACCCTTCTGCATCCTCCCATTGCAAAGTCTCTTCCCAGGGAAGGTGAGAGACTTGTATTGTTTTCTCCTCCTATGCTCACAGCCTGGCACTGTGCTGTAATTTTGACACTACGCATTTATGAGCAGAGCAGTGACCTCTAACCCCTCCTTCTGAAACATGCCACTGCTCCCAAATCACATAAAAGATTCAAAATGGGATGATACACAAGCACAGCTTGACCCCTACCCTACAGAGAAAAGAACTTTTCAGGGCATTTGGAAGTCTGCATTTTAATTTCTTCTCTTAATTCTCTTTCTGTGTTTTATCCAAGCTGTTTAAGCAGACCCAAAAAGTCAGGACACCATTTAATATTGCCATACCTTTTTCTTCCCACTTCACTTGCCAGCAATTCAGAAATGCTTAACTCTCCTTATTCATTCTACAGGTGTCTGCTGTATTATTTTACGTCTTCAGTTCCAGGGTTGGCACTTTTTTAGATTTCATTTCACGGGCCTACACACAAGCCATGTTCACAAATTCATTCTGGAGCTGGTGAAGCTGAGAGGAATGGCTGAATTCTGACCCTGGCATGGAAAGGATGACGTGAGGGGCAGGTGAGGCAGGATGGAATTGCTCTCCTGACTTACTCTGGTAGCTACAACAGATGGATCACATAATCCAATGCAAACAGCGAGCAAGTTCCTTGGTAATGAGAGAGAAGGACACGATGACCTCTAGGTAAAAATCTTGGGAACAGCAAGCACACATAAACATCAACCTGAGCAACTTTAATTCTGTGCCAGAGCCTGAACTGCAGATAACAGCGAAGACAAACACCCAAGACAGATTTAATTCAAGCTGTAATTCACTGCATGAACATGCCAAAATTGTGGTACAAACCTCATGCCTTTTAACACTCCTCACTGTAAGCCTATTCTTATCTTGGTGATGAATGTAGGATTTTAGAAAGTTTTTTGTTTGTTTTTTTTTTGTTTTTTTTTTTTTTTTTTTCAAGCCTGTTGCAATTTTGGTGCTCTGTTCTTTAGCAGGGAGGAAGCTGGAAGTACTTCAGGTTATGAGCTGGGGTGGAATATGTCCTAGTACTGATCTACAAACACAGGGCATCTCATGACAGGGCACTGATAATGAATTGTTGCATGGATACAGACTTGCACATTACTATAACCCTCCCCAATAAAGGGTATTTTAATTTAAGATTTATTTTGTTTGCAAAATTGATTCAGCTCTTTCAATGGGAAGCAACAGCACATGAACTGTGTTTTCTTGGTATGGAGGTACAGATCTCTCATCATATGCTTTAAATAACAGACTAAAAAACTCCCTGTCCCTTCTTCTGATTAAGAAATCCTTAAACAGCTCAGTTCCCCAGCACTCAGAAACCCCGACAGGGTAGCAGGGGCCATAAACACTCATTTTCTGCCCCAAACACAGGAACACTTCAGAAATAATGAGCATTTGGAGGAGGGTGGATTTTTGGGGGGATTTCCTTTATTTTGAGTGCTCCAAGCTCACACCACTAGATGGCACGTTTGAAACTCTTGGCATCTCAGTGAAATCACAAGTCTGCTCTGCATCACACCATGCTTATCCTCTCCTGGGATGGAAAAGTACAGGTAAAATGATATCCCAGGAGCCAAAGAACCGGGACAGGCAGACAATGGCATGGAAAAATGTGCCTGCATGGGAAGGCAGAGTCTGTGAGCTGAGGGAGGGACTCACAGAGAGCTGAGCTCCAGCACTTCCAGCTCTCATCCTGGTGTGGCCTTGCTAAATCTCTTCATGTCTTGGGAGAGTATCTGAATGCCAGAGGGATGTGAGACAAGAGGAAAATGGCAAAGGAGGGTGAGAGTTGAGCCTTTGGATGCACAACGCCACATTTCATCACAAGCTGAGCAATGCTCTGCTCTCTGCACAGCCCCGAGAGCTCAACAGACCAAAAATCACCCCCAGCCTCTCCAACACATCACTGGCACAAACTGATGGGAGGGAGACATTCAGGGCACCACCAAACAACAGGGGGAAAATGTAGCCAACCCACAGCATCCCATGCAAGACATGACTTTTCCAGAAGTGTCAAGCACTTCCCAGCCCACAGACCTCCAGAACAGATAAGCAAACACACAGCAGCCCACGACACTGAGTCACAGCCTCACGAGCAAGTCCCCTCTTGTGCAGGACACGTTTTGGAGTGTACCTGGATGTGCCCTGGTGCACTGGCCTTGGCAGGGATGCCAGAGCCTGGCAGCGCCACTTCCTTAAGGCTTCTGGCTCGCTCTCGGTGCCAGTTCCTTAATTTAACTCAACCCACTTAGAAAGTGCATTAGCACAAGCATGTACCAACATTCCAACCCAGCAAGTAACATTCCCTCAAAGAAGAACAAGTCGGTTCAGCGCCGCCGGAACGATCGCGGGCGCTCAGAGCTGGTACTTGTCATGGCATTGCACCCCACATTCCCTCCGTGGGCAGCTTCAATAGACAGGGATTAACAATTTACTATGAGCACTTCAGCATCTGACTCAGTCCTTGGGCACTTGTGTCAAGGGAAAAAAAAAAACCCAACAAATAAACAAAAAACCCTGTCAATTTGAGCTGGAGGAGGAGAGGGATGTTGTTGATAGACCCCCCAAGGGTAATGGTACAGAGTGTTTCTTGTCTGGGTGGGAGAAAAAAATACCACCTTCATTCTTCCAAACAAGAACAGCTCAGCCCCAAAACTGCAGCAAAAATACCCCCTCCTCGTGTTTTCCTTATGTAGGATTTTATGCTGAAGTGATCAAAGTGCCCTCGACATCATCACCCTGACTGAAGGACCAAAATACACTCCTGAGGCACCACAAGAAAGCTTTGTTTGCCATAGCACCATCCATCCTACACTCTTCAGGAATTCTGCTCTTCCCTGATCCATCAGTTTGGCACTACTCTGTGTATTTACATGCTCCTATTTACACAGTAGGGACCTGCTGGGCAAATGCTCCTCAAAACATGCCAGTTGACATTTCTGTGTCGATGTCTGCAGGCTCTGCCAGCAGGTCTGTAGACATCAACACGTGGCTGTAACATCCTGCTGAAATATTCCAGCAAGGCCTTTAGTTTCAATGGACAAACAACTCAAGAGAATTCAATTTCAAACATAAGGATGCAATAATCTCATCTGAATCTTTCCAGTCCTCTTTAGATGCAGCTCCCTCTAATCATCCCTCTCTCTAGTGGTGGATGATGCTGAACCTCTTGCAAGTAGGAATATACCACGGAGTCTTGAGTCCTTTTAAATGAAAACCACAAGTATCCCAACAGACAGGTATATTCTTCAGAGTGACTACAAACCCCACTTCAAAACTTTGTGGGGGGGAAAAATGGTGGATCATCTATAAATGAAAATCCTTGGATTTCTGGTTCTGGTTTTCCTCCTAATGAACCACTCGACACACTGCACCCCAACAGAAAGCCTGGAAAATACTTCATGAGTGGGATTATTCTCACTTCTATTTATATACCTGCAGCACAGATGTTGATATCTGGGTTAGTCACAGGGAACTCCTTTAAAGTCAGTGCAAAGAAACTGTCACTTGCATGACATGATTCATCTGACTTATTCCAGGCAGTTATTTGGGATGTCTTCCCTCTCAGAAGGGAAGCCAGGAACATCACAGCCCTGTCAGATGAATTACAGTGATACCAAATTCTCAAGTGCTGCTTTAAGCTACTGTAAAAAAAACCCAAACCAAACCAAAAAAAAAAAAAAAAAAAGGGAACTTTTAACTTTTAGATATCGATTTGTGGCATAAACTTTTATATACTTATTTAAATGGAAAACAGTAAGTTAAGAATGTTGCTCTTAGAGTTTTTGTTCCAAGAATTTTCATCCTCCATTTGTAAACTAAATTTTGCAGCACTGGCCCAGAACACAGATGGACAAAGAACTTTGGGCAATCTGAAAGTAACTGATCCATTTCCCTCTTAAAAGAATTAATTTGAAAGCAAACACAGTAACCTGAAGAGCAGACGGTGAATTTCATCACACAAGGGTATTGCGTGATGAAAAGGATTTTTATGAGGACGGAGGAATGATCTTGTGGTTAAGGGCAAGATGTTCAAAGTGCACTGCCAGCTCTGGACTGTGTATTTTTCACGACAAAATCTCCACTTCAATATCACATCACACACATTATGCTTTACTGCCTCAGATTAACATTTTTGAAGAGGACACAGTCAGGGAAGGAAGTATTGGGAGAAAGATGAGGCTGTTTTTCTCTAACACAGCATCAAGAGCTGAGCCCCCTTCCATGGAAAAGCTGACTGTGAAGAGGATGGATCTCATGGACAGTCACAAGGACGTGGCTATTAAATAAGTAGAGCTGAAACTCATGACATTGCTCAGGCCTCTGCAGCACGGCTGCATTTGATGTATCTTATCTGGAAACTCCCTGGCCACTCAGCCTTGTTCTCAGCCTAAGGAGAATGAGCACCAGCATTTCCTCAACCTCGCTGCCCTTGCTATTCTCCTCCTCAGCAGACAACCACATGTATATAAACAGCTTTCTGAAGAAACTGGGGAGACCACAGGGATCACCTCCTGCGGAAGTGATGCAAACCCTCAACAGTGGAGCTCATGTCCCAGGGCACCAGCACCCACCTGGCCATGGCCTCTGAAGCCTGGCCATACCCTCTGCAGCCTGTCCATGCCCTCTGCAGTCTGTCCATACCTTCTGCAGCCTGTCCATGGCCTCTGCAGCCTGTCCATGCTTGCCACACCAGGACTGGCCTCTGAGGCACCCCACTCACTGGGAACACCACAGACAGTTTTGTTATCTCTGAGCTCTCTCCTGCTGGTGCAGAATCAGAAATGTAGAAGTAATCAAGACTATCACAGAATGGTTCAGGTTGGAAGGGACCTTAAAGATCACCTCATTCCAACCCCCTGCCATGGGCAGGGACACCTTCCACTGTGCCAGGCTGCTCCAAGTCCTTTCCAGCCTTACTTGGAACACTTCCAGGAATGGGGCAGCCACAGCTTCTCTAGGCAACCTGTGCCAGGACCTCACTAACGTCACAATAAAGAATTTCTTCGTAATAGCTAATCTAACCCTGCCCTCTGTCAGTTTAAAGCCATTCCCCCTTTCAATACATGCCCTTGTCAAAAGTCCCTCTCCAGCTTTTCACTTCTCTTTTTATTTATCTCCAATCTACAAAAACAGACCCACTCCACTCTCACCAACGCTCATAACTGAATTACTGTATTATGGTCGATTAGCAGCTCCTTCTGAAAAACCTGCCTGGCTGCCAGGGAGAGTCAACATCCTCGGTCAAAGAGCATCCAACAATTAATAAACTTCATTTAGCTGCCACCAAATGATGCTACCAAGAGCAAAGTACAACAACAGAAGTGACAGCCAGGCAGGACACTATGAGCTTTTCCCAAGCACTCTTCAGGCTACAAGTGAACAAACCCCTCATTGTTGGTGTGCCCATGGAAGCAGCCGGCACACACACAGCTACCTACGTGTCTCCCAACACATCCTGGGAGATGCTCGGGCAAATTTATCACTGGGAGAGAACATCACCTCCAACAGACTGCAAGCTGAATCATGTAAATCTGGGTAAAGAGAAGCCCCATTAAAGAAGCAAAATTAACACTAAGTGTATCAGATGAAAGACTTCGCTTCTAAAGCCAGCGCCTGAGCGCAAATTCAAGCTGCTTCGAAGATATTCAGGTCATTCAGACAATTATTTTACAATGGCAGAGAAAGACAGCCTGATGATCCATGTATGGCAACAGGAGCCAGGAGCTCTGAATCATTCATAACAACGCTCAGCAGCTCTATCATCTCAGATCTCAAAGCCACTCCACAAAATGGATATGAATCGCTGGCACCCGGCTGTGGCTCCTCTGCAGTGGGTTGGCATGGCAGGGCTGCACTGGGAGGCCTGGGGAGCAACAGGGTGCTTTCCAAACAGCAGGCAGTAATTACAGCTCCTGTCCCTGTTTATCCACCTACCTACCTGCAATTCTCATTTAGCATTCCCACGCTATGACAGCTATGGCTGTACCAAATCTCCCTCCACAGGAACCTTTTCATTTAATTCTGTGAATTCGCTGGCAAATCTCACTTTTCAGAATAATAGTAATAAAAAAAAAAAACCCTGTGTTTTTTTCCCACACCAAACAGCCACAGGAATTCAGTGGATTCCTCAGCACCTGCTGTATCTGAAAGTGATTGTTCATGCTATCCTTGTACTGATGAACAACAGAGGTGAGCCAAACCCACCCTTCCCATCCCTACATCCTTGTGTTTTTCCTCACTCAAATTGATAGACTGAAACCTTTAGATTTACTTTGCAAAAATCAGGAGGCTAATGCACAGAGAAAATAAGTGGTGTGCTGAAATAACAGAATGACTCTCCAAGATAAAAGCAGAGATAAAAGCAGGCTCCACATCGCCCGAGTCCTGGCCTCCCACCTCATCCAGTCAGGGCTGCTACACCCAGTTTGAACATTTACTTGGAGGTTGCATAAGATTCCTATAAACTGTCTGTGCCCCAACACTCCTCTATTAATGCCAACAGCTGTTTCCCAGGGCAGAAGCAGAGGTAAAAAGGGATATTTGCCTTTTAACTGAAAAACATTTTGTTAACAACGCTGCACTGCTATTACCCATCACTGGTTCTGGGTGGAATCTGTTACAGGTTAGAAACAGGTTCCTGCTTCCACACTGCCTTTATCCACCCCATCCCTGCTGTGTCTGTGTGCCAAATAACAGGGATATATATCAGCTGCTGCAATCTCCTGCTCATGGAAGATCTGAATTACAGCATGCTGGAACGTTAAGTAGATGTAAAGCACACTGTCCTGCAGATAAAGCTCTACGATAGGATACATTTCCCAGAAAAAGAGATGCAAGTAAATGGAAAAAGGAAATAAAAAAGCTGCTACTAAAACCCTGTCAATTTCTGCTGGGTATGAAAGACTCAAAGGCTCCTTTGCACTGTTCATCCCTCCATCAGTTTTCCTACACATTAGAGGCCCAACTTAAACCAACACCTAAGAATATTATTTAATAAAGCTTTTATTCTCACAGCCCATTTTTACTCACTACCACTACAATTAGTGTAGGATTAAAACCTTACATTCTCTCAGATGGTCCCTTTTAAGTCTGTCTGCCCTGAAAACTAATTCACAATCCAGTTTTGATATTCTCTTTCTTTCCCCTCCCATGATGGGTTGATGGAAAGAGAAGCGAAATTCCTCTGCAGGGTGAGCCTGAGGGACAGCCTAGGAGGGACAAAGGTTTTACTAACACTGGGAAATGACAGGTTGCATATGAAAACACAGACTAAACCCATTGGGATAAATGAGATTTTTAACCTGTAAACCCATCTTGGGGAGTAGGGTCCTCATTTTTCTATAAAGCTTTTTCTCTCACTTTCTGGGAGTTTTCTGTAACATGGAAGTTGCCTTGTAAATGTGTTTAAGATACTTCTCCCAGCACAGCAAACATCATATAATGGAACCACAGGAACTTCAAAGGAAGTGGCTGCTCAGGGCAAAGCTGAAAACATTTATTGTCACCCAGACACACTTTTATCAACTTGCTCAGGCAGAGTCACTTGTGATACACCTTCCCCAGACGTGCCTTCAAAGAGAAGCGAAGCTGGTTTCCCTCAACACTAAGCTCCAGAAAAAAAATCATTTCCTGGTCAAGCCCAGCTCATGCCAAGATATTCCTTGGACAAGCCATAGTGCCAAGCAGTGCAGAGACCTGCAGCTCAAAGCAAGGACTGATTTTAACAAGCTCAGCTTCCTGCTTTTCAAAGGGGCTTATCTGAACTCCTCTTCTTCCAAATGTGCTGGATATTTCTAAGATTTGTCATGCAATTTTTTTCCCCTCAGTACATGTACCCACATCGCTCCACTGGCCTCAGCTGGTACCCAGGAATTAACTCTCTCCTTAGCACAAAAAAAAACCAAAAACAAAAACAAAAACAAAACAAAACAAAAAAAACAACCACCAAAACTAAAAAATAAAAAAAAAATCAGCCTTCCACTTCTTTCCAGGTCCAACATTTGTGTCACATTATTTTCACTTCAAATATCATTTAAATTCAGCAATAATGGTTCCTAGTCTTCACTGGGAACGCTCAGGCTCTGAAGTCAGTCCACTATGTCTAATTATAACAGGAAATGCCATTTTTTAGAAGACACATAATATTTCGATAATTATTTTATTGTTACTCTTTCAGTTCATAGAGGAATTTCAGGAGTAACTGTTACTAAAGGCCTCAGTGCACAAAATCTTAATTTCATGTGGATTACTGACAAGCATAAAACACTTGGCTAGATAAGGACCCATCAGATCTCCAATTCTTCCAGCAATTCCAGTGCAGTTCAGTTGAGTCCAGTATGAGACACAGCTCTGGTGAAACAGGGGAACTCACATGTCCTCCTGCCATTCACACCCTCCCAATTCTGCACCAAATCTGCCTCTGTTTGCAGCCATCCCAGTGCACAAACCCTGCACCAGAGCAGGGTCCAAGCCTGGATTAAGGATAAAGATGGGGCAAAATGCCCCCCATACTTAATGGGGTAGTTAAACCTATTTATGGTAATTGTAAAAAAATCAGTACAGGGATGATCAATTAAAATAAGTTCATTATTTCTGTGTCTGATCTTCCCTTTATCATTATTGCCTGCATCTCCCAAAAAACACCTGCTTTTTGGAAATTATTTTCTTTCCACAGCAATGACCAGTGGCCTTTATTCTGCCAGGTAATTTTCCACTACAATGACTAAATAATCACAACTACTTCTAAAATTTCATTTGCAGCAACATTACCAGGTAAATGCCAGAGAAAGCTTATCCTGCTCTGAGTAGGAGGTTGGACTGGAGACCTCATGAAGTCCCATCCAACTTAAATTATTCTGTGATCCCATGATGTGAGTATCATGTTATAAAAATCCATGCAGGCTTGTTCATGTTTTTTGATTCTCATGGAGAAAAAAATCAAAACAAAACAAAACCTTTGTCTGCTGCCTGCTGCCAAAGGGTAGGGAATTGGGTGGCAGAAAAAAAAAAAAAAGAAAAAAGAAAGGCCTACCAACTTTCACTTCTACTGGTAATGCTTCAAACTTGTCTATACTCCTCCGAAATTATTTTCATCTTGGGCTCCGAAAATTCCCTACACCCGACTTGTTCCATTTCATAACACCATTCATGCTCACGTGTCTATAAGCAAATTCACTCTGGCACAGCCAGTGACACCTTATTTATTTCCTTGTGAGTTCCTCTTTGGAAAGAGCAAGGATATGGAGCAACCAGAAAAGTACGACTGAAGAAAGGTCACCAAAAGAGACAGAATGTTCTTATTTACTATCCTTGGTTGAGGGTTTGAAGGAAAATCTGACCATGTACTTCCACCCAACCGTGCTGCTCTCAGTAAATCGTTCTATTCCCCAGAGTTTGAGTGCAGACTTTAGGTCAGCCCTAATTCTGTTTTCACCCCACTTCAGCTCAGCCTCTCCTTGAGCCTCCCCCAGCCCACACATGTACATGTAACATGTTGAATATCACAGCATTGTACACATGAACCAATCTGCCTTATGTCTTCTAAAACCTTGAGAACTTAATCCTTTGAGAACCAGTCCCCTTTCACGTCCTCCTCCACAAGAAATGACACGGATCTGGAGCTCTTGGGTTAAATTCTTCCAGCCAAGCCCAGAGATTTCACTCCCAGCGCAGCGAGCGCGCGTTGGCCATCGCATCCCGAACTCTCCACCAGTGCTTTGGTATGTGTTGGCTGCTCTCCATGGCAAGGAAAGGTTAAGGTTACAGAAGGTCTCTCCCAGGTTTCAACATGCAAGCGTTCAAGAACGAAGATTTAGGACTTGGTGTGCAAGTGAAAAGGAAAGGATCATCGGCAGAATGCTGGGGACAAAGGTACTGCAAGAAGGATGAAATTTCACTCTGAAAAGACCGGCAACAAAATGCATTTTGTGTAACGTCTTTCCTTTGGAGAGTCAGTGTAATCCAGATTATTCTGCAACTGTAACATGAGATTTGAGAAGTATTCCACACAAGAAACTCCCAAATGGGCTCAGGTAGGAGCTTCAGAAGTAAAAACTGTCAGTAGGTTTGTCAGCCAAACCATGGAAGTCAAATGCTTAAGTAACTGCAAGATTATACAAATTACCCATCCTAAAAGCCCCCTGAATGCTCTTTACATTGTAAAAAAGGATTAGCAGCATATAAACAATTTATGTAAGGAGACTTGAACGATTTTATTGTGATGAGCTATTTAGCGTTTGCAGAGGCTCCAATTATAAAACTTTTGCTTAATTTTCCACAAGTCACCCAGTGAAATAGCATGCTTTGGTTTATTTAACAGCAAGAGCCCTTGGTAGGAGACCATTTTACTAAATGCGGTCATGCAGCACTATCATCACATTGCTGCTGCATCCAAGTTCTGTACAGAAAAAGGAAATTTTGCTCACTGAACATTAACCAATTGTTCAATCTCACCCAGCTTTGAAGAAGCTCATACAATGACCACAGTGATACTGAAGATCTGTGTCTCAAAACAATGTGTCCATGTTTGGATCACAAGGGATACTGAATAAACAGCTTAATGCTATCTCAAAAGAAAAGCCAAACTTCTGGACCATGAAAGCAGGAGAAAGGAACTCTGATACAATACAGCACAGTCAACCCTCAAATATGTCTGATAACAGGAAGCTGGAGTAACCTGGTTAATGAAAAACCATCAATAACAATACTACTCTTTGCAAAGCCAGCTCCCGGCATCTTTGGGTGGTTTTATTGCCTTGGCCGTGGTATTTCCGAGAGGCACAGATCCAGCCTGGATCCCAGAGCAACATGGCCCTTGTTCCTCCAAGGCAGCACATCTGAGCCTCAAGGGCTTGGACACAGCAGTTCGTGTCTTTGCACAAATCCTCCACCAGCAGAGTCAACACCAGGGCTGCTCTGGCATTTGGCCACTGCATTGTCACCAACCCTAAGGTCTGCACATGGACGTCACTGGCCTGACTGTGCACACCAGAGAGCTCCAGCTCCAACAGCAAAGGGTTCCTGCCATCCTGGGGTTGTTCCTGCAGTGCACCAGCTTTAGATCTTCTTTAGAGGGACAAGCAAGAAGCCACTTTCATCCTCAGGAGAGTGACACCCTCCTCTATGTGCTGGGAGTGCAGAGTGCAGCACATAGAGGTCCACCAGGACAAAATATATAACCACAGGTGCCCCAGGCAAACTGCAGCCATAAAACAACCAAAGCACTTGTGCCCATTCCCCTGAAGGCAAAATACAGGTGAATTTTACACCTATTTCCATTTTCTCCATGACCAATAACTTGCGTTAACACCAGCAGCAAACCCCAGGCTGCTGAGAAAGGTGGACTGTACAACAACACAGTGGTACTCTGGAGGGTGGAAAGTCAGTAAACAAAACAAAAATAAAATGCAGATGGTATGTAGCTAAAGCAAACTGTATGGTTCACTGCATACCTAGCAGGCCAAGAAGGAAGGGAAATTCCTTCTCAGGGTTTATGTGAACAATGAGTTTCCCTGAAAACTCCAGGAGGTCGTTCCCAGCTCCTCCACCGGCATCATAACTAGGAAAAGCAAATGCTGGAAAGGTTGTTTCAGTTCATTACTGACCTCAGCTGAAGTCTGAGGACCAGTGAACTCCAGTGTGGATCAATGTGACCTCTTGCTTCAGAGTATTATTGTCGTTACAGTGTCAGCTGTGGCTATGCCACCACACTGAAATCCACATTCCAGCAGTCACACAGGTCTGTTCCAAATGCTGCAGCTCAGTCTCATGCTTAGGGTACAGCCAAAAGTCTTCCCCATTTTAAGTCAAAGCATGAAAACAACGTAATGGGTGACTGTAGGTAAGGGGTAAACCTTTGAAAAGCAGCAACCCAGATATTCCACATAAAAATCAGCAAGAGCTGCAAGCATCATTATCAGAGTTGTGCATAAAATCCACATTTTGGGATATGTCTGTCGCTCTTTTAGCAAGTCTTGGACAATTGGGCATGGAAATACAAATGAATGGGCCTCTAAAAGTCTTCATTAAAATATGCTCAAAAATCCATCCTAATACTCTTTAAAATCTTCTCAAAGCAGTGAGATGGCATCAGTGCATCTAATGGTTATTTTCAAAAGAACAGTGTCTCCTATGCTGCATTGTTTCTATCACATGAAAATGTCAGAAATGGCTGAAATGTGAAAAATAGGAAAGTCTCACCAATTCAGACCGAACCGCAAACCACTTTGTAAGATCATGGAATTCTACAAGTGAAGAGACAAATGAACAAACATGCACACCAATAAAACTGCACAAGAAGAAACATGCCAGCTTCTATTTATTTTCATTTGCTCCTTTCTGCAGATTAGGGAAAAAAAAAGGGCTATAGCAGTGAAGTGTTGCTGGAGCTGGACGTAAATTTTGGAAGTTTTCGTTAGAGAATGCAAAGTCATTTTCAACATGGCCTCAGTTCAAGGCAGGGATGTGAATGGAAAAAGTTACGAAAGCATTTCAGAACCTCAAAATAAGGAAGACTGGAATAAACATGAAGTCATCTATGGATAATGCTCTTCAAATATTAATCTCTACGCTCAGTTTTTTGGTAATACTTTGATGTGTGCTGTGGTTAAGCAGAGGGTTGAAAGAAAGGACAAAAAACAGGCAGGTTCTTCAGCTGCCATATAGGTGCAAACTCATTGCAAAGGTTTGGTTCTAAAAGTTAACAACACTGGCACAAATTATTACAGAAGTTTCCACCTCTTGTTTTCATAGGGGCTTAGAATCACTGAAGAATTTCTGAACCTATGAACAACTCCATGTATCACCCTCGTTTTACTGACAACAGGGACACCAAGTCTATCCCAGGCATGACCCAGCAAACCAGTGAGTGGAAAACTCTGCTCCTCTCAAATCCATTTTTAAGCAAAAATGAGGACAACCTTTCCTCCCTTAACAACCTTGAAATGGGTGGCAAAACTACAAATACTTAAAAAAAAAATAAACCACTGATTTACCAACTTTAAATCCCAGCTTAAATAGAGCAGGAAAAGACAGTACCACCTTGCTTACCTACTCTACACTGCGTTTCTACTTAGTCAGCTTCTTACACCCAGTAAGTGTACGTTAGCACATTCACAGCTTTTGAGCAAAGAGGCTGAAATCCAAATTTCAAGGAGCTGAGTTATTAACTAAATCTGGAGAAATACACATTAAAAAGAATTTTTAAAAAACCACATGCAGCTAATCATTGAACACAAATGCCATGCCAGCAAACCTGTTTGTGAGAATTTTGTCATCTTGGGTTGGTCAATGAAGGTGTCAGGTTGGGTAGAGACTTCCAAACCACCTAGTTCCAACCCCCCATACACCACGTATTACTGCACAATTTTAATTTAAATAAAAACTTATTTAGCTGATGGTAATGACTACCCTTCATGTAAACTCTTCTTGCTCTTCAACAAACCTAATTTTAGGCTCTAATCAGCCTGCAACTCAACAGAAGCAATCAGAGTACTGGCATGAGCTGCTATGGGAAGGGTTTAACCATTAATTGTAACTTATCACGTCTTGTTTGTCAAACCTTTATGGTCACTTGGAAGAATTCCTGACTTTAACAGTTCTTAATTCTTAGAGATTATGTTGAGACAACAACAGTAATGAATTAATTCCGTTTCCTGCATGTAAGGAAATAAATGCAGAATCATTAAGATTGGAAAAGCCCTCTAAGATCATTAAGTCAATCATTAACCCATCACTGCCAAGTCCATCACTACACCATGTCCCTAAGCACCACGTGTACCAAGAGATATTATTAATCCTTTTTTTCCAGATAGGAAACTACAACACAGAAGAATGCAATCACATGCCCAAGACCACAGGCAGAGAACTCTAATTTCAACCTTTAACTTAAGGGTTCTGCTGTACATTTTTCCTGTTCAATACACCTGACTGCTGTTCTTCCAAGTCCTTGGACTGACAAACACAAGAGTTAGCCGAGCACTTCAGAAAATCTACATTTTCAGAGACAAACTGACCTACACTGCAACCATGAAAATTAATGCAAACGTCAGAAGCCACACTTACACGTATCATTAAGCACTTGGCAATAATTTTTTTAAAACCAGGGCACGTAACCAGAGGGTCCTTCTTTCTTTAAACTTGTCATCTTGTCATTTCCCAAACAACCACCACTTCCCCTTAGAGCACACACACACATTCACAGAGTCACCACGTTTGTTGGTTCTTCTTGCTTGCGTAGCACCAAGACCTTCCAGGATTAACGCTCCGGGAAACGTTTCATGTGAAGAGCACAGAAATCCACGCACCCAGTAAGATTTCTGGAACAGCTCCAGAAGTGGCTATCTAAGGTGGTGTTAGCAAAATCTAAAGGATTTCCGTTTGTCTTTCCTTCCTTTCCTTCCCCCATGCAAAAACCGTGCAAAGGCGTTAAGGAGCACGAAATTACCCGGCGATATTTAAGAGGCTTTTTTTTTTTTTTTTTTTGCCAGTGCTGCTTCAGCCACCAGCCAAACCAAACTTTTCTTTGGGTTGTTAACATACCTCTGGTCTCATAACTCTAACAAACTGCACTCACAGCCAGGGACCAGGAACCCTTCCCTGTGCCTTGGGAGAGCGATCCTCTCGGAATTTAAACGCTGCCAGTCCCGCCTTTTCAGTTGGAAGCGAATTAACAGAAAAGTATCAGGAAGTTCTGCACTTCTGAAGTGACTTTCTAAAAATATCCTACCCCGCCAGAGCAAACAGCAACAAGAACTTGCTCATCAGTTTACTGTAATGTACTTTCCCCCTAACATTAAAGTGCTGGCAACACCAGCAGCACAGAGAGATGTTCGCTGTGGTAGACGTGGATGATTAAAACAAAAACCCATCACAGACTAAATTCTGGCTGCTGGAAGCTGCTTTGCAACCTCTAGTGAAGAGAGCTGGGATTTCCACCTGTAAAACACGGATCTGAATCTAAACCTACCCTCCCCTTTCTTTACCCAAAAAGCCATAAAAGTTACTGGAAAAAGAGCTCACCCAGATCGACAGAGAGTGCCCATCAGGCAGCTCTATGCACGTACATTTACAGTAGTTAAAATAACAGATAATCATAAAGATATAAATAGCTTTTCTGGCAAAATTAAAGCACGATTAAAAAGGAAAGAGACACACGAAGAATTACCTCTGCTCTTGCTGACAGACACGTAGTCAGAACAAGACAGGCTGCACGCTTCGAGCCATTAATAAAAAGAGGAGCAAGCGAATGAACAGCTTTCGGATGGATCCAAATAGTTTTTGTTTCTCTGCTGCAGTTTCACCACTCCCACAGGGTCTCTACATTCGCCTTATAACGAAAGCAAAGTACAGGTCAGAATAAGAATGGGAGGAGACCAGAAAAACTCCGCTTTATTAGTCAAAAGTTTGTCATTCTTGCTGTCTTCTTTTCAAATGAGGGGAAACCAGGGCTGGTGCGGCCAAAGGGGATTTAGAGGGGGTGCTCTGCTTATGCCTTATAAACCAGAAGCTGGGCTCATCTGCATTTTACATGATCTGATTGGTAAAAGCAGGAAGTGAGAAAACCTTTCAAGTCCACGATTTATGGAAAGATTATCACATGACTAAAAAGCACGGAACAAGGAGGACAAAATTCAGCTTTCACTCGCAGCAATGTGGGTCTCTTCTAACTCTGTTGCCTTTGGCAGATTTATGATGTTCAAAACAAGATAAAATAATTGGTCTTCGTGAGGACATAAAGACATTTTGAAATCAAAACTAAGCCTCTGCTTTTCAAACACAATCATTGTTTCAGGTCTGCTCAGTGAAGAATTTCTGTACTGCACAGGAACTACATGAACTATCTGGAGAGTATTTTCAGATATATTTCTGCCATCTCTACCACTCTGTCTCCAAAGAATCCAGGTACTCACTGCTATGCTACACACTTGTACACTTGCACCCCCCTATGAGTGTTTTAAAATGTATTTCAAAATATTAAATGACAGCCCACAAGTACACTGGAAATTCTCTCCTGCATTTCACAAAGGAAGTTAAGGTGTTCCCTCACTTTATTATTTGGGTAACAAAATATGAAGATGATTTTGTGATGTAACATCCAGCAAGGTATGGAAAATTTTGTCCAAAAGACAGTAAGAAACAGTAATGGTCTGGGTTTTTTTGCTCTGTTGCCAGCAATTAAGTCTACATTTTGATAAAAAGCTGGTAAATTATATGAGCTACAAACCCCTTTTTTTCCCCTCTATCTCACACATGGATTCCTGTACTAGAAGGGGAGAGTGTTAGAGGTGAAAGAATAAGAGGAATGTTTACCAGGATGCCACTTGAGTGCTGAGGAAAAATAGGGAGTAACAAAGGGCTAAGAACTGAAAGCAAACATTGTGAGACAGTGAAACAGAGCTCTCCCAGCAGAGGCATTTTTTTCAGTGATGGCCTCACAGCTCTGCTGTCCCCTGAGCAGCTCATTCAGATGGCAAAAGGTTAAAAGCACTGAGGAAAACCTGAATCATCTGACCCAAAAATGGAAAAGAGGAGAGAGGAAAAAGACACTGTGGTATGAGCTCAGTTTTAATGTGATGCCCTCTTTTAAATACTAAAGGACTCTACTCCATTTTGACAAACCCTTGGTGAAACAGACTTTACGTGTGCAGACAACAAAATCACAATGGCAATTCATTTTCTTAGGGGTCAGAAACCTCAATTCTATTTCACACACTGTAGCAACAAAATATTAATCACCTGGGTGAATTTTATACATGGGGTTTGTGATACTTTCCAGTGTATTCAGATCAGTGTGATTTTATTTTGTGTGTTTAAAAATGACACACAGATTCAATGAAGAGATTTCTCTGTACTGTCTGAGGAGACATGGCACATCCTCATGTGAAGAGCTGAGCAATAATATAATGTGGTTGAAAATACAACTGGTACTCCCTAAAGTGGTTTTTCACAGTCTTTAAACAGCAGATCCTCAAGCATTTTTTTGTACATCAAAACAGCCAGATCTGTCTTTAGCATGTGGGGCAGCAACCCCAAGAAAGATTCCAAACAAGATAAAAAGATTTCTTTCTTTTCAAGTAACTGTTTATCATACTGTCCAGGAAGTGGTGCAAAATCCTGAATAAAAGTGAGTGCTGATTATAAACCTGTCTTCTCTGGAATCACTCCAGAACCTCTTATCCATCTGCAGGGAATAGGATACAGCACTGATGCACACAAAACACCTTCTGGGAGACTCTGCACCCGTACAACAGTGACTAGATTATTGGTATGGATCAGGACTGGGTTTATCTTACTCAGCTACAGGTGCCAAAAAATTACAGGCTTACTTTAAACTATATCCTTGAGCAGCTGTCAGAGAGAGGCAATTGACAATGGTGAATCTTGTTAAATTCCTTAGAAATAAGAATTTACATGAACATCAGAGAGAGAAACAGCTTTGCAGGTCAGCATGACAGGGAAGCAGACTTCTGAATTCCCTCAGGCAAAAGATACTTTCTCCAAATGGAACACAGAGTTTCCCAAAATGAAATCTCAGCACGAAAAAATCTCAAACCTGTTGCTGTCAGCTTCTTGCTAATTAACTCAGGAATTACTGGCAGATTGGAGATGAAGGAAGGTAAGGGAGTCACAGACTCACATATATGGAACAAGTCAGGAATGAGACAGAAAAGCAGTAAAAAAAGTACAGAACACCTTTTAAACACTGTGTGTTTCACAAAACTTTGCCAGAATTAAACTAGAGGGGGGAAAAAAAAAGTAACAGGATTGCTGCTGGAATCCTGGATTCCACTCTTCTACAGTCATCATCTTATAAATCAAAACCTTTTAGAAAAGATAATGAAGATCTGAATGATCTAAACCAAATAAATTTCAAAAAACATGACCTTCTTCATTGAGAGCGAAGACAACCCAGTGCTGGTTTGAGTTATGGAAGAATTAAAACCATTCAGGGACCTACAAGGGATTGTGCACATCACATTTCTGATGCTGCCAACCCATCTTCATACCACAAATAAGTAATGGCAGAGATCTTTCAACTGCTACATTTGAATTCCACCACTCACTTCCCCTGGGTCCCCACCAAAAAAAACTGCGGATAAAAGGCAAATTTCAAAAAATGCCTTCTAGGCTGATTACACACAGGAATAGGGAAAATAAATGCATGCCTGTCTACCAGTTCATTCAACACAGGAGGGATTAGTCACTTTTCTGAGCACAATATTAGGATGTTTGTTGACTGCGGCCCATCAAAGGGCGACACTTGAGAATGGAGCCATCAAATTCACTTCCCGGTCAAAAAGTCACAATCCAAAGAGAGATTTCTCAGAGGAAGGGTTAAACATGGGAACAGAGGAGAAGTAACAGACTTGGAGGGTGCCTGTGTGGCTCGAGGTTTAATGGCCATGTAGTTCCTTCCGAGGAAAGGGAGTGTTCCTGCATGACACAGGCAGCAAACCATGCGGGAGTCACATCCTGGTGAAGGGTGGCAGCTCCAGACACTTGACCTGGGAGGACAGCTTTATGCACAGGAATGTTGGCATAAGGAATGGAAAGCATGGGGAAAGGCATTTATTTCCAGGAAGGCATTAGGAGAATATTGCTCTGGTTGTGAGAGTGGTGTCTGGAAGCCCAGCACGCCTCCCAAGGGATGAGCCAAGCAGGGTTTTGCCAGTTCTTTTCAATGCCCATCCTTGTGTCTGTGGGGCTGTCAGGAGGAAGGCACAGCTGAGCAGCATCCCCCAGGATGAGCACACTCACATTAACCACCTCTCAGGCCCTGGGTGAATCCCACAGGAGCAATGAGCTAAAGGGAACCTGTGTCCACCCTCCATGCTGCAGGAGGATTCCCAGCCCTTCCTGGGCTCCCAGGCAAACCTGAATTCCTGCACTTCCTCACCACCTCTGTCCACCCTGTCCCTCCAGCACTCAGAGGGACACTGCAAACTAAATCAGCTTCAAAAGCCATTTCTGTGCACAGTAATAATACTGGCCCTAATTTATACATCCATTAGAGTGTCTTAAACGAATCCGAGGACAGGTTTGACTCATTTAGCAAAATCTGACTCATGCTTCTTTAAGCATGGAAAAAACCATTTTGCAGACTTGACTCCTGCAGGCTCTGAATGCCTGAATCTCAGGGTAGTTTTATTTAACAACAGCCACATTATGAGACCTCAGTTTCCCTGTGCACCTTGAGCACTGGAGCAGAGTACAGGTAGAAAACAGAAAGCACAAAGGGAGTTAAAAGAGTCACCTTTTGCTAAGGGTAATGGCACACAATTTTTTGGGGAAGAAGATAAATCCATTTTTTAAAAAACAGGCATGTTTCCTTTTGGTAGAGATACTTTTCACACCCAAAGCCAGACTAAGAAATAAAGTCAATATTAGATGTTTGCTTAACCAGCTTAGCCTCTGGATAAAAAGGCCACACTTTCCATTATAAAAGTTTTATGAGATTAAACTTCCTTTGATTTCTGAGGAACTACTTATCTGTTGTGTACCTGGATGGATCCTGTGAAGTTACACTCCATGTACACAAGAACCACTAAACTTATTCAAACTAATTGCACAATAGGACAATTTTCCTATTTATTTTTTCACTGGTGCTCTTGGTTATCATCCGAGTTCCCTTCCAATAGGATTTATACACTCAGCTTTCACACAGCAACTGTGCAAATATTGGAGCTCCAACAGCCAACAACAAAACCCAAACATATAAAGTCTTCTTGGACTTTCAAACATATCCTTCCCTACTGGATGGCACTCCATTTAAGTGTGGCTCAGAAAAATTATTCAGGTGATTATTTATGTCTGTGTAAACATCACATCCATTCTAAGGAATACTCAAAGGCCACGACAACATGAGCTGCTTCTGAGAATCCAGGTCATATTCATGCTTACTCTGAAATCTCCAACAATTTAAGCAAAAACCGATTTTACTTGGCATTATTTTTAAGGAACTACTAATTTGTGATTCATTGTAAACTCAGAGCTTCAAAATGCTTCATAACCCAAAGAACCCTCCAAGGAGGCAGATTTATTTACTGAAGAGAATAAAGAGGGAAAATCCATTCAAGATCATCCTGATCTGCCTCAAGCGCTGGACCGATGGTTCTGCTCTTCCAGTGGGTTTGAGGGGTTTTACATCAGATGCTGACGAAGTCCAGAAAATGCCAATATCATTCAACCTTCAACCTTGGATTGCAAGTTGGCTTCCTCCCAGCAATTCCATGACCTGAAGGCCAGAGTTTCATGACTCCTGATGGAGCACCAGGCACAGCTGTGCAGACGGAGTGCAGCTACACACTGCCCTGCAGACCCAAAGCCTTCTGCTGCTTCTCCAGCTTGTGTTTCCCCACTGACTGCTCTTACTCCACCCTACCAAGATCCAGGACCTACATGGTTTGGATTTCCCCCAGGTAACCCATTCAAAGAAAAAACACCATTCAGCAATTTCATCAGAAAGAGTTGTCATGCAAAAGTTATGGATGGGGACTGTGAGGTCACTGCCAGCCAACTCACCTACCCCAACAGTGTCATACATCAGGCAATCCCTCACACTAGCTGAGGAAAAGTATTCCAAGAGGATTTTCTTCCATAGAAACATCTCCTCTCTTTCTCACAAAATCATTTTTAGTAATTATTAAAATTAGTCAACCATTCCCCAAAGTCACAAGCTGCAGACTAAAACCAGAGTCACCCAAAAACCTCCCAAACACAACAATTTTGCCCTGCAAAGCACCAATTGCGTGGAAATGTGCTGATTTCACCAAAAAGCTCTATAAAAGGCAACAAGATTGGCCAGCAGGCCAGTCTGTCCAGCTTCCTGCCAGGCTGCCTGCCAGCCTCAGGGTGGGTACTCTCAGCTCCCTAATTCAAAAAATAAAAAATCAGCTATGAGAAGGCTTCCAAGGGATGGAGATTTTGCTTCCTGTAGCTCTGGGATTAAAATATATGTTGCACAGGTGTGCATGTGTGTGTGAGGAAGGCAGGGCCACCTCTACTACACACAACAAGAATGGCTTCTCAACAACAGAAAATTTAAGAGAAATTATATCTTGAAAGACAGATGCCATTGCTAACAGCACAGGAGGGAGAGGATGAGACATCCCTGCATAAATCTTCGAGTAGGAAGACAATGGCAAAGAAATCCAAACAGCAAGACGATAAATCAGAGGTGGGGAATCCCTGTCTTACCCCTTCTGCAGCGCACACGCAGCTATTGTATTTAATTAAAATAAATTACAGCTCGCTTGTGTACAGCCTGCAGGGCTTTTAACACCCCTGAACGGAAGCACAGGGATGAGCAGCCATCCTTCAGGAGCTCGCTCTCCGTGCCTCCAGACGTGGAATGCAGGTGCTCTGTCACAGCACAGTCGCAGCAAGGCTGACGGATCGAGGCAGAACAAAAAGCCCAAAGAGTTCTGCTTTTACACCATCCACTTCCTCAGCTCCGTCCCTGGGATCCTTGCCAGGATGCTGGTAACGTTTTAAATGGAGAAGGCAGAGCTGCCCAGCAGTGTGGCAGCTGCTTCTGAGCACGGATGTTGCACTGGAGAGGGGTTTCTTCTAACAGCACTGGATTTAACACTCTATAAACTAAATTTCTGCAACACTTGGCTGAGCAGGATCGATGCACTTTGCTGGTTAACCACTGCATCCACACCCTCTAATTCCTGCTTGAATTCACTTCACGTATTTGCAGCAGCACCTGAGGACAAGAACATCTCCCTGCACTGAGGTTCACACTCACTGTGCCCCAGTTTGACACAGTCCTGCACTTCTGAGGACCAGATGAGGAGGTGCACAGATGCTGAAGCCACACTCCTGAGGATGCTGCAGAGAACACTGATACCCTGGCAGTGTTTTTAGGGCATGCAAACTGAGTTTCCAGCATCACCCAGGTCAGCCACCCACACACAGCGCTCCAGGCACTGGCTGATTCCTCTGAAGATCAGCCTGTGAAGTTCTGTTACACCAGGAGGTTTGGAAACTGCTGCTGATTACAATGAAGAATTATTATCCTGACAATATCCCTGAGAGAATCAGAGACACAATGTACCCAACAGGACTCTGGATTGGGTGCTCAGTGGATGCTCAAACAGCAGAAAGGGTCAATTAAAGACTGCCTTGAACAGCTGTAGAGTATCAGTCAATCCACAGCACTTGGGAAAAAAAAGAAAATTCTATTTATTCTTGTCCTTAGGAAAGCGTAGGTGAGGAGGAAATGGATTTTAGGTAAGCTTAGAGAAGTCCATGATAATACTAATTCAAGATTTTGAAGTGCTTTACCAACAGCAAGTAAAACACACAGATCTCTGACAGGAGAAATGAAGCAGGAAAATGCAAAGCAGCTTGTCCAAGCTTATGCAACAGATGAGAAGCACAAACAACACACAGATCTCCAGGCTCCATCTCTGTGTCCTACCATTCTTTCATTTAAAAAACCTAAATCCATTTTGCACTCCAACAAGGTTTTCCACATAGATTTAATTCTCAGTGTTAATTCTGGGCTGCGCAGACTTTCTTTTTTCCTGATGTGGTATCTCCCCCATTATCTCCTCCTCTGGTACACATACAATATAAAAGGAATTAGTATTTCAGAGCTAAGAAAATAGGAATAAAAAAGAAAGTCCTAAATTTTTTATCTAAAGGCAAACTCGTTTTCATATGGGCACACTGAATACAGATTTGAAGCAGCACTCCATCTTACGAAGAGAGAAAACATTGCTTGGAAACTATGAAAATTGAAATTGCTGAGATGCTACTAAATATATATATATTTATGATGCTTCTATTTCCCGCACTAATATCATGTTTAATGCATTTTATGTATTATCTGTTCAGATGCAGATACACTTCACTGCAGGCAGAGATGAGGCAATTATCCAAAACACAGACAAACCATCCTTTAGCCCCATGAAGTGCAGTGGGTATTACAAATCACTCCAGCTCACAGCTCATTTGGCACAAGGACTGCTCCTACAAAAGACACATCAAAGGTTCTCAGTGTCCACGGTGGTGCCAGAATTTTCTGTGTGGAGCCACCTCACCACAGAGACAAGGCACAAAAAGCAAATCTAAGAACTCATCTTAGCAAGCTCCCTTTTTCTGCAGACCACACATTCAACTCACAGGTACTTTCACATCTGACATAAATTAAAAGCCCTCTTTTAAAACCAACTTGTGTTTTTATGTTTCTAAGTTATCTAGAAGACGACAGCACTGTCAAATGGAGAGTTTCTCTTTGAATATCCACTGCCTGTGTGAATGGCTACTCCCCTCACTTCCAACCACACTGACCTCTTCAGGGTTTGTCTCCTTTCATGCCATCCAAGCCTGCAGACCTTTTCAGAAGAAAAAGGACACCTGAAGAGGAAAAATGGTTTTCTTCACCCTTACAGTCTGTGATTTTCTTTTCAAACCCTCCTTCTCATTTAGAGTAAAGGGCAATATGCTCCAAGATACCTACTTGCTCAGAGATGAGCCACTAGTGAGCTCCTCCTGAGGTCAGATATTGGGCTTTTACTGATGAAGAGTTAAAATATTAGTGTTTATTGTTGTGCCTGAGATCTGAGGCAGCCCTGGTGCCCTCACTTCACAGGTACAAGTGACAAACATGACTGACAAAGCCACTCTGTGGAAGGTACATGAGTTGGCAGGATGCTTCCTCAGCCAGTAAAGAGCTTCTGAACATCTGCTCCTTTTTAAGACCAGCCTCACACCAACCAACCAACCAACCATTTAAACAGGGCTATGACAGAAAATACTTCTATCAACCCTAAATATGTCTGTGTGCATAGTACAACTGTTTTTTCTGTAAGACGTGAACTGGAATCAATGCAATGCCATGACACAGAGTACTCTTGCCAAGATCCTACAAGGGCAGATGGAATTTTGGAGTCCATCTTTTAAATGCAGAGGTTGTTCTCTATCATGACTGTAACAGAAGTTATTCTGGATCATTTCAAAGGACATAATTGAAAAAAATGAAGGTTTATGCCTTGCAGTAAAAGCACCTGATCAAAATGCACAGTTAAAATGGAATTATCTCTGTTTGGCAAGTGAAGCCTGTAGGAATACAAGGCTCCCTTTTCCAAAACAAATGTAAGAGATTTAATCTAATTTTATACATTAATCTGCTCTAAACACTGGGGAAGCTGCAAAGCTTTATTTCCTGTTCTGAGGCAGGAAAGAGAATCAAGAATCCCAGATCCCAAAGCCTGATTATTTTAAGGAAATGCTTATGTGAAGAACTAACACCAGAACTTACTGCTGTCCTCAGCACGAAACCTAAACGACGACTCAAGTATCATAAAAAGGCTTGGATTTGAAAGGACATTAAAGATCATCTTGTTCCATGGGCAGGGACACCTTCTACTATCCCAGCTCCAAGCCCTATCCAGCCTGACTTTGGACACTTCCAGGGATGGAGCAGACACAGCTTCTCTGGGCAACCATATCGGATGTTCCACTTGGAAAACATCCCAGCAAGAAATTAGCAGTAATTCACAGAGATACACACTTTAGGTCAAGGAATACCATCATCCCTTCTTGAATCCTTCTCTAACCTGCTGGTTATTTGCCCGGAATTCCAGATGGCCAGAGTTTTGACCGGAAATAAATCTCCTTTTTCTGTGCACACGTGATGCTCCAGGTGAGCTATTTAATACACACAACTCCTCATGAGCTCCTGGCTGAATTCCCTCCTTGCCTGCTCCCAGTAAGCAATGACCAATTTAAACAGCCTTTTTTCCAGGTGTCAGAAAGCCACAAAGGGTGACATAATGCATGACTTACCCTGCAGAGATTGACAAACCAGGTATCAGAACTTCACCACCCTCACATACCTGACAATTTATTAGATCAGCCTCTATGCCAAGGACTGCACCATCCCCACCCTCAGGTGCAAATGGAAGAGGAAATTAAGGAAGTCTTGGGTAATTTCATTGGTATTTTTATATGAATTCTGAGACAGAGCTTTTTTTAAAATGAAAACTTCCATTACACCATGACGAATCTTTGATTCTGAATCTTGCTCAGCATTCCTCAAGTGTGATTTAGTATCTCTACCAGAAAATTCACTGTAAATTAGCAAGAAATGAAGAGGGAACACTGGAGAACTGCAGCTCACCAGAATAAATACTGGCAACTTCATTATCACTTCCAGCACTGACCACATGTATTGCAGGGAAAAAAGCTGACCTGGTTAAGGACTTTTCCATTTCTATCTACCATCTCTCAGGGAATGTGCTAAGGAAACGATTGTCCTACTGAATCATTTCAAGAATTTTACAGCCAAGATGATTTATTACCATAAAATAGGTCTTGGAAACAAAGATATTTGAGGAGACTCAATAGCTATTAAATCATTGTGGAAAACATGATGCTGAAGGAATTGCAGATGCCTGACACATGTTCTACCACTTTTTTTTTAAATCTTGAGTGTCTTCTATGAAAAGCAGCTCTGCAGAATTACTTAAAAAACTTTTCCGACAGAAAAAATTTAAAAAGAGAGATAAATTAAAATGGTATCCATGAAAGTAAAAAACAATTGTAACTAAAACACCCCACAAAGGCTGCTGGAAAAACTGGAGTCACCAATAATTTCAAAACCTATGCATTAAAAATACATTTCTCGCTTGAGACGCATTTTTCAGAGTTATAGATATTTTAGAGTTGAGTCAACAATACATTGAAAACCTCACATCATCTTATAATGAGTCCACTTATTAGGTGGTGTGAAACCAGATTCAGAATCACCTTGGGTTTTGTTATTACAATTGCAATGTAGATGTTGTTGTCACATAGAACATGCTCTGTTCGAGGCAGCTGGAAGCATCTCTCTTTAAAATGTGCCATTGAATGCTACAAAGCGAATCAGAGAAATGCCTGCAAGGCTTGCTATGTAAAATGCCATTGAAGAACACACTGCTCCTCTTGACCAAAACGGAAAAACTCTTGTGCTAAACCTTCCACTAGACCAGACTGCTCCAAGCCCCATCAAACCATGAACACTTACAGTAGCCTAAGTAAATGTTTTAAATGTATTCCAAAATACTCAGCCAAAATATAGCAGCCTCAAATAAGGTCCAAGCTTTTCTTACACCAGCTGATATTGCAGACAATAGTAACAACTTTTAGATGTCAAAATCCCTTTCCAGCCCCTCCTGCCTTCACACCTCTCCTGTTCACATCCCTGGATCACCACAGCTACAACAGCTGTAATTAAGACATGACCCAGCCTTGAACTCCTTTCTGCCTTGACACAGTGATGATAAAGGGAGAGAAAAGATCCACCTTGTGCCACTCACATTGAGCCACGTGGCTCAGAAACAGGGAACCCAGACAGTTCCACAAACTGCATTCACAAACCAGGAAAAGAGGAAAACTAAAGGCCTTTAGAATTAAATGGATGTCTTAGAGAAAAGCTGACCAACAGTCTTATAAAATAGGAAAAATAAGCATTCCTCTTTGGCTTACCTTTTGCGTCGTCCTGGTTCCTTTCTGCCACTCAGTCACCATTTCTTTTTCTGCAACACAACAAAGAAAACAAATTCTGTTAAAAAAAAGAAGTATCTGCTTGAACTGACGTTTCTCATTACGTTGTTAAGCAATGCTTCAAGCTTACTGCTTGCTTTTAGTCAACACTGGAAAATATTTCCATCCTTCTTGTCTAGTTCTCTGATTTTGATTGCCAGAGTATTCCTGTTAAATGAAACTGCTCTATCAAGATGAGCCCTGGAGACTGCTTGGTGATTTGAGCACAACACTGACAAATCAGAAATAAATTCCAAAACCTACTGCAGAGTTGACCAAAGAAATTCCTCGTAGCCACAGAGAAAGTGAATAAACATTTTCTTTAAAAGGATCTAATTGCTCAAAGATATGTTTGTGGTGTCTTGTTAGGTCTGTGAGGGTTCCTTGTTGGCTTCCAGCACCTAATTCAAAGAAGGAATGACCTGCTCTTGGTTTGGGGCCATACCTGGTAGCCCTGTGTTCCAGGCACCCTAAGACACCTCAGTGGGAACTGAATATTGGAATGATTGTTCCTTACATCCTCCTCTGTGCTTTAGATTCAAATCTATAAAAATAGAGAATGTATATCCATACCTTACTGGGAACTGAAGCAAAAGAAGAGCAAGCAACCAGAAAAACAAACAGAAAAAATTAGTAAGTAGAGTTATGAGAGTATTGTCCTGAAAAAGAATGTTCTGATGCTACATTCTCTATTTAACCACATAATTAGTAAACTTCCAGCAGAAGTAGCAAAAAAAAAAAAAAAAATTCCTCATTCCCTTAGTAGGCTAAGTAGCGACCTGGAAGAACTACTCAAACCTCCATGAAGAACAACTGGATTGTTCCAGATAATGGAGTAAGTAAATAACTCGGGACAGAGTGGCAAATGAAGCACAGAACATCTTGTTGCTCAAAGTCAGTGCAGTTCTTGTTCTGCTGAAAATGGTAATTTGCAAGGCAAGAGGGGAAAAAAAAAAAGAGATGGAAAGAAGAGGACACCAGTCAGAAAGAGTCCTGACTCTGGCTACGGTTTGCTGCCAGGAAGGGATAACAAAGCAACAAGTAAATGCCAGTGTGGATTTGTCAAACTGCTTCCCTTCCCTTTCCAACAAGTTAGAACGCCCCAGGACACAGAAATAATTCAGTGATCACCAGGGTCACCTGAGCATGGCCATTTTCATGCCATGTTCTTCTCCCAAAACAATAAAGGATTGTGGCTCTGGATAAAAATACATATCCAAAGAATAAAATTTAATTGTTCTTAACTGATCACCCAGGTCTTAGCACGTGGCATCCAACCTTCAGCACCAGCAGAACCCCAACACATTCAGAAAGGAGCTGAGTATCTCATTAATTCATCAGACAACTATGCACAGGAAGTGTTTTCTTAGTCCGAAATTCTAAAATCTCAATATGAAATAAATACATGTATCATTAGGGGATATGAGATCATCAACTTGTTTATAAGGGGCACAGTTAAAACTTCAAGCTATTTAATTTATCAGAACAATAGAGCTTTACCAAGTGTGTTTTTCAGTAAGGACCTGGACACTATTTTTGTTATTTCTGCCTCTAATATGCACAGCCAGTATTTGTGGTTTAAGAAAAAAAAGGCATTTCTTTCTCAAAGCGTTGTTGTGAAGGAAAAAAAAAACAATCAAGAAAAAAAACTCAGAGTACAATCAAATATACAAAGGAAAACCACACAAGTACAGATTTCATCATACTCCTCCAGATTTTAAATAGATCAACATATTTTGGAGATGGGTGTGATTTTATGCGAGCTGTGCCCCTTTAAAATTGGCAACTACATTTAATTCAGTGCTGCCTTATTCCAAGCTCCAAACTCCAGTTGAAAATAGATCTCACAATGGAATCGTACAGCTGAATATACTCTGGGAGAAAATTAATATTTTAATTTATTCCAAATTCATTTGCATGACAGTATATCATTAGTATATACAAAAAAAAAAAAAGTATTATACCAACAGAGAAAAAATTCTGTGCAAACAGTGAAAGAAACTCACATCCCACCAGTGAGATGAGCTTGAAACTTGAAGCAACAAAGATGTTTTATTTCTCTGAGAAACAAACACATTAAAAAATATATATAAAAAAGAACTGTTTAATAGTTTGGAGATTGTCATTTTATAAAACACCATGTGACCTTAAAAACCTCACAAAGCAAAAATGATTTCTTGCATGCCAGGTATCTCCTAAATAGCTAAGAAGAGCCACATGGACAATCAAGTGCAGACTAAAAATAACTGATGTAACACAGCTCGCATACAGAGCAAAGTTTTCCTACCTCACTGATTAACCAGTTGAAAAGGAAAGAAAACACACACTCACTCTGTAACTCCATCAACCTTGTCGTCCTGGAAACAATTCTTCTACAAGAGAAGTACTTAACTGCCAAAACATCTTCTGCTACTACTTTTTGGGTGTTTTTTTTCCCCCACTTCCCTCTCTGCAGTGCACTCAACGTTTGATAAGCAGCCAGTACCAAACCTAACCCATCAAATGGCACAGAAATTGGATCTCCTGCTCGTAAGAGGAAATACATAATTCCATTTGAGTATGCAGCACTTAGGGAACACCAGGTTTGCACAAAAGGCTATGGAACGGACTCTGTAATTTTGTTGTTGCTGTTGTTGTTAAAATGTCCTGAATTAACTGAACCTTTCATTTTTAGGAAATGGCCTCAAGTCGTGCTAGGGGAGGTTTACATTAGATATTAGAAAGAATTTGTTCACGGGAAGAGTGGTCAAGCACTGGAACAAGCAGCCCAAGGCAGTGGTGGAGGCACTATCCCTGGAAGTGTTAAAAAAAAATAAAATAAATGAATATAGGAACTGAGGACATGATTTGGTGGTGAACATGATGGGGCTGGTAAGCTGATGGTTGGATTTAAGTGGCCTTAAAGGTCTTTTCCAACCCAAAAAATCCATAATTCCATGAAAATCAGAAAACCTACAGGGTGAACTCAGCCTTCCTTCTGCACGTGCCCCAGTACCTTGGGTGAGAGTCCTTTCTCGCCACTCAACAGCTCTGTGGGAGTGCAACAAGGTCATATACCACAAAAAAAATTATCTTTCTTAGGTTTTATGGTTACTGTCTGCATTTAAAAGGGAACTTTCAAAATCAGGTCTTAGCAATTTGTGCCACATTGCTGGCCACAAATGTAAAAAAAAACTGCTTCTGTGTCCCAGTACTGGAAACATCTGTGCCCTTTCTTTCTTGGTTTAGAATCTTTTTGAAACAGGTCTGTGCTTTTACTAGAAGAGAAAACTTAATTTTAACCTTTATATGAAACAAAAACTGGGTTTAGAAACCAGGTTTATCTAGGAAAAAGCCAGTTTATTTCAGACTTCAACTTTACTCTCCATATCTCTCCATACATTGATTGCTCTTTTTGCTATGCAGCCTGTTTGGGTCAGATATAGCAATTTGGCCTTACCTAAATTGGTCCAATCCACTGCAGAAAATATACGTATTTAAAAACTTATAAACTCCTGATTTCTAAACTACCAGTGTTTAAAAAAAAATGTGGCATCTGAGCCTCACAGTCAGCCTGCCCACACACACTGCCCAGACCTGTCTTCCAGTAAAATGCCAGAGTCTGCACTGGTCTCAGATGGGAAAAATCACAATTCACTGTTTTCAAATGAGACGTGTTAATTACCAAAATTGATTCCCACAGCAAGTCCAAAGGGATTTTGGTTCCTTCCGAAGATCCATGATTAAACATAGTTACACTCAAGTGTTTTTATTCAGTGTGGTATCTCTGATTTATTTTTTTCACTCTGCTAAGGAGACCTGTGTTTTCCCTCAACTTCCTCCAATTTCCAATGTATTCACAACGGTTTTTTCCAATGTATTTTCAAGGGTTTTTTACCTTAAATTTTCATATAAACCCTATCTAATTGTTGCCCAGAGAAGCTGTGGCTGCCTCAGCCCATGGAAAGCAGATGGATCAGGATGGTCTTTAAGGTCTTCTCCAACTCAAATCATTCTGTGCTTCTAATATGCTTTTACATTGATTTTAAACTGTATCCTTGTATATAACTTTTCAAATTACTCATCTTTAATACACCAACGTGACGCACAGCTTTGTTTTCCCTTTTCTCCTATGATTTTATTCTAGGCATTGTAAATACTCAAGTCTTTGTGTATCCTCTATATTTTTTTAAAGCATCTTCTGGAGAGATCACAGAATCATAAATGGTTTGGGTTGGAAGAGACCTTCAAGATCTCTAGTCCTTACCCCTGCCATGGGCAGGGACACTTCCCACTAGACCAAGACCTTCCCCTAGACCAGGTCATGTTTAGCTGGCAAAATTAGCTGAAATCCCAATTAATCAGGATCTGGAGTCACTACCAATAAATGACCTACCACTAAGAAGATACAAAAACCTCAACCTCACAGTCTGGAGCTGCTTCTGCAAAATTCCAGTTTAGGGATTAAAATTTCTCATCTCCTCCACTACAGATCCAGTTGCCTCGGCAGCGTTTTGCTGCACAGGCTCAATAAACATTCCATGTGTCATCAGGCAGGCAGTGAACATCCACAGAAGTCTGTCCTAACACGTCAAAGATCCAGGGATTTTCAGCATCCCATCGAAAATTCAACGGCAGAGACAGAGAGGAGGAAGGTATTTGGAAACTTGGTACATACGAGCAAATTTGAGATGATGAAAATTGTGGTGCCTTACAGTAGCAGCGCTGTTACACGTGTTACAAACACTGAATTCTGTCAAACTATTTCCAGTAAATGCATTTCTTTTTTTCCCCCCCATCTCAGCACCAGAAATTCCCAATGCATAGTATAAATCGTTATATTCTGCACTTTCTAGCTGAAAAGAGGACCAGGTTTTACAAGCCAGCTTTTAGAAGAGTTTAGACTCTCCCACTCTGATAGAGAAGCACACTGATCTCAGGCTGGAAAAAACATTTCTTATACTGATTTTTTCCTTCTTATTTCAGGAAAAAATTCCAAACCATAGCAAAGCTTTTGCCTTCTGCTACCATAACTAAATACCAGTTGCTGCACAAGTAAAACAGAAAAAGGCTGAAGTTATTTTAAAACAGCTACTTTTCTCTACTTAAGTGTTTAGTTTTCTGTAGTTGACTGTGTTATGGCTGGGAAATGAATGCCCCAAGTGATGAAACCACCAATATCTCTGAATAGGGCAGTGGCAACAAGCAAAGGAAAAAAACTTGCAGGGTAATGTAAAAACACAATATGGAGGGATAGAACAGCATTATTAACTGAGGAGAAAAACCCATAAAACAAACACAACATAACAACACTCTCTGATGATTCTTTTTAGTCTCAGGCAATACAAAATACCTAATAAAGGTAACACGAAGAACTTCTAAACCATTTATTAATTACTTGAGGCCATTTTTCATTTTACTGCTTCACTGCAATTTCCATTAGCTTGGGAAGTTGTACCATTTTTTTCCAAAGAGATATTTCCAGTGAAGTCAGTGTGGATTCAACAAGACCAGGACCATCATATAAATAGAAATCAGAAAATAGTATTTCCATAAGAAAGCGCTCCGATTTATTGGATTAACAGGCACTTACTAGTGACTCACACTGACACAGCCTATAGTAATCCAATCTATTTGAGATAAGAATAAATTCAAAGGAAACCTTAAATTTAGAAAATCACCTCTGTGGCTGCACACATAGCTGGCTTTATTACACGAAATCACATTAAGTGTTCTCTCCAAATGGGAGGACAAATAAATTAAAAGCTAAATTCTACCAATTTTTTATTTTTTTTTTCTGCAAGTGCAGCATGTTCTTAACAGCAGTAGCTGCCACACTGAGCATAATTAGAGAGGGATAAGAGAGCCCTGTGTAGAAGTGCCTTGTGGAACACAGCAGTTTTCCTGTCCTACAATCCCACAGGAATAAGCTGTGCTAAAAGGAGTGGGAAGAAAAAAAGCCACCAAGCCACCTCACCTTGTCTCAGGAGAATTAAGGCAGATTATTACATCTACAGTGGCAACCTCCATTCCTCCTGCACGTATAACTGGTTTTCGTTTCTATCCAGGATTTCTTGGGGATCTCTGACTTATCTCTAGGGGATGCTACTAAATCCTAAGAAACACTGAGGTGTTCTGGCTCAGCACACTGAAACATCAATGCTTTCCTGAAACCCTGAAGGAGGCATTCACAGCTCTCACACCTCCTTTAAAACATGGCAGCAATCAGGGAGCTGGGATGGAGCTTATTTCTATAAATACTCCTTCGCAGCAATAAAAAGAATTTTTACCTCTTGATATTGCCATGAATAGCAACAGTCTGGAAAAAAAATGTATTATTAAATATTACAGAGTCATAGAATTGCTTGGGTTGGAAAGGGCTTACAAAAGTATCTAGTTCAGACTCCCTGCCATGGACAAGGACACCTTCCACTATTCCCAGGTTGCTCCAAGCCCTGTCCAACCTGGCCTTGGGTTCTTCCAGGGATGGAGTAGCAAGACTTTCTCTGGGCAACCTGTGCCAGGGCTTCACCACCCTCAGAGGGAAGAACTTCTTCCTAATATCCCATCCAAACCTGCCTTATTTTCATATGCAAAGAAAAATGCCAATATAAGGAAAGATGCCACTGACCAGTGCAAGGGGTCATGCACTGAGGATTGGACTTATATCTTTATCTAATAATAATATAATAGTTATTATACTTGTATAATATATATAATTATATAAAAATAATATATAATAATATTTATTATATTGTATATAATATGATATGAAATAATATTTAATATAATAGATAATGTATATTATTTATTATAGAACATATTATACATTATATATAGAGCTATTATTGTATTATAGTATTATAACAATATAATATATATAATATATTACATTATATATATATTTAATAACAATATGTTTATTTATATATATATATAGTATTATTATATTACCAGATATAATTAAATACCACCTGTGTGTAAGGATATTTGAAAGCCACGTATCTTCCGCCATCCATAAATCAAAAACACTTCCCTGTGCACAGGGATGCAAATCACTGAGTACACAGATGAAAACTCATTTGTAAGAACCAGCTGCACACTACTGAGGCCAACAAAATCTTATCAAATGCAGACTTCAAGGCTGAAATGACTTATTTAGAGAACTGCTGTGCTGCTCTCACCTGTAGTACCCAGTTAAGTTAGATCAAGGACAACAGCACATACCAACTACATTATAAGCAAGGAGGCTTTAATTTTTTATGCAGACTTTCCTTCAGGCAAACACACCCACTCTCAGCAAATTCCCATTAATGGCCATTCTACAATCCTGAAAAGCAGCATGTTATATAGCCTTGGGCTAACTAAATTAGAGTGAGCTGTGCTGAAGCTGCAATCACAGTGAAAACCTGCTGTATGACTTTTACCACAATAAAGATACTCCCTCAGAGAGCCTCTTCACAGTACAGTATTTTCAAAAAAAAAAAAAAAACACCTCACCATAGCCTGCACCTCCTGTGAATTTGGTCATGACAGCCTGGGGCTTTGCCCAAGGACACTCAGAAGAAAGATAAAAAAAAATTACCCAGCAGTCAAAAAATGTTGATTATACCCAAGATTTTTAATGTACTTCAAGTGGAGATGCAGCTCTCGGCTTGAAGGAGTGTAGAACAGATGAGAACTCGAATGTCAAAGTGGAACGGGACAAGGCACAATTTGTTCTGATTGAAAGACAAGGTTAAAAATCTCATTTTCTACCACAATGAATTGGGTTTTTCAAAGTGAGACCTCCCTGCCCTCGTGCTTTTTTCCAGATTTGATTTTTGGAATAATTCTAGCCTTTACATTACAGTAAAATGCTGTAAAATTTTCAAATAGCTAGATTTTGTGCTAACCCTAATTCATAATCATTCTGGCCTTGCAACCGTGGTGTGAAATTCACTGAGCTAGACAGCTGGGAAGCGGGGGGTGTGAAGAGTGGGGGTGGTGTTGTGTTTTTTTATTATTATTGCACTTCTGGTGTTCCACCCTTCTACTCTATACGAAATCCATATTCAGAAGTCTGTAAGCATGAAGATGCTTTTACGTACAAGGATTCGGTCAGACTCTAAAAGCATCTGCAACTTCGTTTGCAATGAATGAAATCTCTCTTCAAATTTACTTTGGTGATCAGAATATGGGTTTCTAGACTGTAGTCCTGACTTATGTAAAAAGTGGTGTTGTTCAGAAATTTGTTTTGTCCATGTAATGCTCTCCAAAATAATTTTTTATCCCTTCAAAACCCTCTAAAGGACACCTACTGAGAAATGCTTTCCAATGAAACCTAAAGAAAACAGCCTGAGCTCACGGTGCTGGTACAAAACTGAACCTATAAAATGAAGTTCTAGGAAAGAACCACCAGCTTTTCACGTAAACTTGTGGTGAGTTTTCACTGAAGCCCTGAACCCTGCCAACCCATGGCTAAATGTCATACCTCATTTCCTATCCTAAATCAGCCAGAACAGCAAGACGGTTTTGCTCTGTCATTTTCAGACCTCATTAAAAACTCAATGCTAAGCATAATTCCAGATAGTGGAACTTGGCTATGGACTAAAAAAAAAAAAAATCCCCAACATTTAGATAACCTAAGAAATTCAGACTTTTTTTTTTCCTAAGTGCACCCTGGGCACAGCTCTTCACCAAAGACATGGTTTTATTTTTTCACACGCTCTTGATACATTGCTGGATCAACATCATGAGGTGTGTAATTCAAAGAGAATTATTGGAAAACTCCTCTAAGATCACAGAGTCGAACCATTAACCCAGCACTGCCAAGGTCACTATTAATCTGTGTCCCCAAGTGCCACATCTTTTAAATCCCTGCAGGGATGGCAACTCCACCACTGCCATGGGCAGCCTGTGACAGGGCTTGACAACCCTTTTGGTGAAGAAATTTTTACTAAAATCCGAACTAAACCTCACCTGGTGCAACTTGAGGTCATTTCCTCCTGTCCTATCACTGGGAAAAGACAAGCACAACCTACCTACAACTGCTTTGTAACACAAGCACATCAGAAAATCAAACTCTCATTCGATTTCTTACGCAAGTATCAGTCAACTTTTAATTATTTCCCCCCAAAGCCAAAAATCTTCCATTCCTAACAATTCTTTAAAGGCACACCAAGAACTATGAAAAGCAACACTTGGCTGTTTCATGGATCACCTCTCAAGGTACCATGCTCCAAAGCACACATCACTCTATTTCTGCCTCTGCAATATTGTCTTTAGGGCAGCTACAAGTTGTCTCAGTGAGAAAACATTATCTTGTGCATGTCCTATTAAAAAAGATTAATCTGTTCAACACCTGATGATTCACTCACCCACATGTTAGAAGTCCACACAAAAATGACTCATTCTGTCCGTAAGAATATTCACCTGGGATACCCAAGCCCTCTCATCTTTTCCAGAGCTGGTAACTGCTTTTTCTTGCAAAGTTGGTGGACGACAACTTCCCTACGAGAGCAATGGGTGACACAAAGGAGAAATAGACATGGGATTGGGCCCTGGAAATTTTTTTTTAAAATCTACATAATAATAATATACTCTAAGAGTTAAGTTTGTGGATAACTGAAGCATTGGCAGAGGAGAAAACAATAACATCCCACAGTGAGACGGTGGTTGAAGGCAATGACTGATTTTAATCCTAACAAATCGACGTCACCCAGATTTGAAGGAGTTCAGGCTATTCCTCCATGACTTGGGCACTTTCTCCCAGAAAAAAGGGCTCGGGAGCAGCTGCACTGAATCACCCTGGCAGGGAACAGCCAGTGCAGGGCAAAGCCATATTCAGGGCTTGGCCGATGACATCAGATTTGTTGTGTTCGTGCAACAAATCAGGCTGAGTTCTAGGCTAGAACTTCATGTCCAGTTCTGATACCCACCCTGTGGAGACGCCAAAGGACTGGCAGAGGTTCAGGGAAGAGCTCAGAGAATAGTGGGTCTGGCTGGGATACAGACTCCGTGACGCCAGGCCAAACATCTCCTTCATTAGGGCAACGAGTCCCTGACCTTGTTTTCATAGGTACTCTGTGGATATGACAAATAACAAACAGCTCTTCCATCCTTGGAGAGGAAGGCACAGCAAGATATTGCAGCTGGAAGGGAAACAAGCTTGAATTTGAAGCAACTTTTCCCTTTTTAGCAACAGCATTGCTAAATATTTACCATTATTTGGTGGTTTAGGATGGCAGAGCTTCTAACAGCAATCCAAGATGCACTTCTGGGGAAAAATTCGTATCTTCTTTCACAGAGAACCACACAGGCTTGATACAGAGACATGAATCTAAAAATTCCATGGAATCACAGAATAATTTGGGATGTAAGAGACCCCAAAGACCATCCAGTTCCAACTCCCTGCTAAGGGCAGGGACACCTTCCACTATCCCAGGTTGCTCCAAGCCCTATTCAAAGTGGTCTTGAAAAATTCCAGGGCTGAGGCAGCCACAGCTTCTCTGGGCAACCTGTACCAGGGCCTCCCTACCCTCACAGCCAAGAATTTCTGCCTAATATCCAAGCCAAACCTACTCTCTTTCAGCTTTAATCCATTCCCCTGTCCTAACACTGCTTGCCTTTTATTAAAAATAAAAATCCTGAAGTTAGTACTGAAGTTAATTTTCATGCTTAATTTTATTGTTACTGCTATGTAATGCCTATTGCTTTATGCTGTCTCATGATCAATTGTGCTTCCTTGAAAAGAAGCATTTTAGAGATGGTTTTCCTCCTTGGTAAACTTATCTACAAAAATACAGGCATGGAAAATATCTGATTTGTTATTTTTCTTGCACCTCATTACCTCGAGAAGTAACATGGAAAATAAAGAGAGAGAAAAAAAAAAGACAATGTAAACCTTAATTTAGGGGGCAGTAAATGGTAACTCTGATCGTGTATTATTAGAATATGATGAGAATTTATGCAAGAGGACACTGGTTTAGCCAAAAAAGCACTTAACAGAAGTGACTAAAGACATGCTTGCTGCTGGCATGACACTGCTCTCTCTTCCCAGCCCTTCTATCATCCAAACACATTTTACTGCCACCCCTCCTGCAACTCATGAACCTGAATTTTTGACTGAAGTTTAGACAGGACTTGGAGGCATCAAAGTGCACAGCACACCCAGTTCAGCAATCCAGGGCAAGATAAGACTTTGAGATGTACTTGTTCTACCAACACCTCACACTCTGTGAGAGAAGGGAATGAAGAGAACAAACTGGCCAACACCCCAAAGAGCCCTGAGAAGTACAAAAAAAAACCACAAAAAGAAATAATCTAATAAAGGAAGTTTGTTTCCTGACACACACAAAAAAGTATGTATATTCGGAACTCCTGCTGATTTCTAATTCTGTATGTAAAAAACCAATGAAATTAAACTGAGTAAGGAATAACTGACTCATTCTTAATTCTGAGTCATCCCAAATCAGTGGATTCCTGTGTCAGACTATCTGTGCCCTCAAGAAGTTAATGGAATATGGCAATTTACAATCCACTTAAGAATCAGGAAATTCACACAGCAGGTGTGAACACTAACAAGCCACCATTTTCACTTTATATTGAAAAAAAAAATTCAATCAAGTCCTCTCTATGGAATATAACAAGAGTTCTGAAGAGAGTGGACAAGATAAGCCACACTGTTTTACATGAAAAAAAGCAGGGCAAGTCCTTGCCTGGCTTGTCCCACTAGAATTACAGACCTTGAACTTGAAGAAAAGAAATAAAAAAACATAAATAAAACCTCTTGACAGCAGTAAGAGATCAGGGCAACCTCCTGCTGGGGGCTGCACACAAAAACCACATCCTGAACAGCACCAGCTCTGCTCCTGATGCCACGAGGCAGCAACTCCTCACCTTCCCCTGACTCTTCCATTGTATCCCAATTTAATATCTTGCAAAAGCAAACACGCTGGGTTTATGTAATAACTGCCAGTGTGTCGTTCACTCCATGGGATTTGGAGTTTTAACTCCTGAAGGACACAATCCTAGAAAAATTAATGTATTCCAGGAGCTTGGAATACTCTTGTATTGCTGGGGAATTTATCACAGAAGTATTTAGCACAGTGGGTTTAAATCTTCTAATTTTACGAGGAGATTCGAACTGCTCAGCATTTTTCTGAAAATTCTTGTTCCCAGAATTACCAAGTTACATAAGAACCTCATATGCCAATAATGAAACATTTTCTAGTCTCCAAGGTAGCACAGAAACGCCAGAAATTTGTCTGACATTCCTCCCCCTTCCAAAAAAAACCCAGCAGGCACGTAAAAAGAACTCAAAGTGTTATTTATAAAAGTCTCATTAATTATCAATTATTGAAATATTAGTAGCCCAGTTGTTCCTGAATACTTGGTGAGGAATGCTATTGATAATTTCCAAGCAATCCTGTCAGGTCTTCTTTATCCAGAGAAAGAAAAAAAAAAAAAAAAAAAAGAGAGAGAAAAAGACAAGAAGAAAAGAGGAAAAAAGAAGAAGAAAAGAGGAAAAAAGAAGAAGAGGAAAAAAGAAGAAGAGGAAAAAAGAAGAAGAGGAAAAAAGAAGAAGAAAAGAGGAAAAAAGAAGAAGAAAAGAGAAAAAAAGAAGAAAAGAGAAAAAAAGAAGAAAAGAGAAAAAAAGAAGAAAAGAGGAAAAAAGAAGAAAAGAGGAAAAAAGAAGAAAAGAGGAAAAAAGAAGAAAAGAGAAAAAAAGAAGAAGAGAACTGGTTTGCATCACAGTTTTCCAGCCTTTTTAGGATTACAAGTATCTGATGCTTTTATTAAAATAAATATCTATGGCTTTAATAAAACACATGAATTAAACTAAGATGTTTCCTCCCAATATCACAGCATCAACCACTATGGGATCAGCACTTGGAATAAAATCAGCAGGAGCACTTCCCCACCAATGACAGCAATATACAGCTCTGTTAATTTATTGCTCATTATTATTCATCATTACTCTGGCTCAAAACAATTTTCAGGGAAAGAGTAACTGGAAAACTTTGTTTTTTCCTTAGCAAGTATCTATGTAAAACATAAAAATGAGGCACCTAAACTATCTGTTCCCAATTACAAAAGGCTGTTTATATGGTCCACAAATTCTCCTAAAATACAAAAGGACATTTTAAAAGATTAACACACACATTAGAAAGTCCAAATCCCAGCTAACACTTAAATATTGGTGTCTTAAAGTTATTTTAAATAAAGAGCTGCAGCAGAGATGAGTGTGAAACTATGGCTACAATTCTGGAAGCTACCAAATATCTGGATTAGTCCCATGGAAAAGGATAGCTGGATGTCCAGTGAGGTATCCAAGCTTCTTGAGGTGCTTACAAAATTTCTCTTATCTCTTTATTTGCTATAGGTGGAACACTGGCACCAAGTCATCCGTGCCCACCCATAGATTCAGACAAGAAAATTGGGAAAATACCTTTTCTCTCCCTCTCAACCTCTTCATCTCTGTTTCAGACCCAAAGTTTCTAAAATGTTTTGCATGGGCATGTTGTAAAACTAACTTTAGGTGTTAGTAGAGTGAAAAAGGGAACCATTTTGGATCCCTCTGCAGAACTAAAGCCTCAATTGCAGCTCTGTTCATTTATATTTTAATCCAGTTCGTGTGCTGGTATTCCAGCAGCATATGGCAGTGTGTATTTCAGTTGGAAGAGCTTCAAGGAGGAGCAGCAGCATCATTCTAAAAAACTGCTTATATACCAAATCAAGTTGAGGTTTTTTTTCAAGCGAGTTTCACTTGTAAGTCTTTAGGATGCTCATCCTCTTCTACCAACACAAAAACCCCTCCACATCCAGAACAAAGTTTCCTCTGCCCAATTATCTTTAGACTGTTCTCTGCTTTTTATGGCAGAACACCAAGAAATAACAACTATGGAGGAAGCTTAAGTTCCTTCTTTAGAACCACGATGATACAAAGATAAGATCTTACTACTTGCTGTTTGGAATTACTCCAGCAATTAGGACACTCCGGATAAATCTCACTTTAAAAATCAGATACCCAGGTGAGATTAATCTTAATCCAGTGGGATTACATAAATATCCCCTTTCACCATGCTAGTTAGGTGAAACCCTCAGCTGCAGGAGAAGCAGAGCTCTGAAAACCTGCAGAGGAGATGGTATTTGCACCACAAATCTGAGCAGGAGTTACCCTAAAGCAGCCACATGTTGTACCACTGCCAACACCTCAGCAGAGTCTGAAATCCCACGTCAAGTGTCAAAAATAGACAACAACAGAAACATATTCCTGAAATAACCTCAGGACCGTACAGAAGGTGAAAAGAGACAACTTGAAGGAAACAAACTCTCTGACTAAACACCAAGCTGACTATTCACAGATTGCTGAGGAGCCCTGCCTCACACTTAAGGCACTGCAGAGGCTTTTTCAGGCCTTGATACCAACCAAACCTTATCAGTGATTTCAGTAAGATTTCTGCCTGAGCAAGGACTGTGGGGTCTTTCCCTTGAGAAGTGTTTAACAACTAACTACAAATTACTGTATCTAAAGGTGAAATATCCCCCTACAAATTGTACACAAACACTTGCCTCAAACCAGTTATCCCAAGTACTCTGTACAGCCCCCATCTGTGGAGCAGACAACTCCTCCAGTGAGTATTCTCCCAAACCACAAGAATTTTGTGTTAATTTTCCTTAATTCTTGGCAAACATTAACTGAAAACACCCCTCATCCTCTCTCTGTCCTGACACCATCCCTGAATATTCAATCCACGCTCATTTGATGGAACAAACACGGAGCTCTCAGCATCCTTCAGACCTCCAGAAAACATTGTCTTTCCTCAAATTAACCTAACAAGGAGATCAGCAAATGCCACTGCTGAAGCAAACACCTGCTCTAAAGTTTGGTGGGCAGAAAAGAGCTTTTCAAACCTACTAGAAACCGAGATCAGCCACCACCCAGCTGGAAGAAACCCCAGCCCTACGTTATGTAATAATCTACATAGTTTTTAGACCAGTCTGCTTTCTTGCAGAGGAAGAAACTGAGGAAGCTACAGACAGAACAAAAGAGAACAGGAAAAGTTCATTAATCTCAGCCCAGAAGAGTCTGTATTTGCACACTGAGGCAGGACTGCCCACTCACCCACACAAACCTGAGCAGTGCAATCTCACAATATTGAGGGTAAAGCACCACAAAATTTCCAGCGAGTCAGATCAGTCCTTTATTTGGATGAACAACCACTGACAACCTGTAAATGAGAAGACCCACTTCAGGGCTGGGTTTGGGTTTTCCTTTTCTTGGTAGTGTGTGAATAAGTCCAGACACAAACTCATCTTAAAAACTCAGAAACAGCTCAACCGATGCTGCCACTGACCATACGGAACGAACAGAAAGTGGTGACACCCAAATTCAATCTGACCTTTAAAGACAGATTCATCTCACCCAGTTTCTTCTGTTGAGTGTGCTGGGGGTTTTCCTCATTTCACAGAATCACAGAATGGTTTTGGTAAGAAGAGACCTTAAAGCCCATCCAGTCCCACCCCCTTGTCATGGGCAGGGACACTTTTCCATGTTCCCAGGTTGGACACTTTCAGGGATGGGGCAGCCACAGCTTTTCTGTGTAACCTGTGCCAGGGCCTCCTCATCCTCACAGTAAAGAATTTATTCCCAATACAAACTGCTCTTTTTCAGTTTGAATGCACTCCCCCCAGTCCTGTGACCACATGCTTTTGTGGTCTCTGAAATGGAATATATACTACTAGAAATGCAGTCTCTGAGTACATCAAGTTTCAGATTTTTCACTTATATAAATAAGAATGAAGAAAAACAGGTGAAACTATCAAGCACCCAAGTCGAACCAAGCTGCTCCTTGCAATCAACATTATTTTATAACATCTTCTTTATCTGTGATTTAAAATTCCACTCTCATCCTTTTAGGTGACAGAACTGTAACTTCTTTTCACCCAAAGAGACTCTGCAAGCCTTCTCCTTGCTTTTAATCAAGCATCAAATTGCTCTTTATTAACCATCATGACTGAAAACACTCTCTAAAAGTGAAAACATTTGCCAGTTCGAAACACGGAAATACCAGGGTGGAATTTAATTTTTTCTATTTCAAATACCTGCACTGGGTCTGTGAGGATTTTGAGTGCCTAAATCCCTCACTACAGCCCAGGGAATGCAGACAGCAGCTAATCTGACCACACAGAGATGATGACAGAAGGATGAACCAAACTCCTCATTCCACTTCACTGACTGGGGCAGCATCCTCCAATTATTCCAGCAGGATGATAGGCACAAGAGGGAGAAATTTTTTGGTAAAAACTTTCTCGTGTCGTTTTGTCTGGACAAGAGTATCTCAAAGTGCACGGAAACCCACGGAGCTCAAAACTTCTTCTTTCCAACAAAAGCACATTAAGAAAGAAAAGACACAAAACCAAGTTCAGCAGCACAGAGAGACAATGTTCCATGCCTTGAAGTATCCAAAACCAGGTTTAACAGGGATTAGAGCAACATGGTCTAGTGGAAAGTGTCCCTTGACCATGTCAGGGGGTAGAACTGGATGATCTTTAATGTCTCTTCCATTCTGTGGTTCTGAAACTTTCCCAGCCCTATGAAGGTACCTGACAGTTATCAGCATCAAACATCACCTCCTGAAATTAAAGTGGCCAAACTGCAGGATTTTGGAGACGGATTAAATTCTCACTGTAGTCACCTTAATGGAAACACTGCATTTTTAAGACACCATTAATTGGCACTCCTTCAAACAACTCCAAAAACCTGCAGCAGAGGCAGAACTTGACCCAGTCCTGACCTGTGTACAGGATCTTCACTGCTGAAGAGTGGCTGCATTACTGATTACGAAGCACTCAAGTTCAGTACTTGAAACAGTATTTTGCTCTATTTTTAGCTGTGCAACAAAAAAAAAAAATATCTCTGCTTGAGCATAAGGGTTGGACAAGATGACCTTAGTCAGGTCCTCAATAAGCTTAAGCATTCTGCAATTAAGAAACATGGAAACTTCTTTAAAGAAAACTAAAATGAACAGGCAAAAAAAGGTATTAAGAGGGTGACAGCCTGCTGAAGACCCCATACTGCACATAGAAGAATAGAATAAGTGCAACTTAAAACAAAATAAAGATCAAGATTAAGAAAGCATTCAAAACCATGTCTTTCAAAAAGGGAAGTCATACTGTGATTCCAGGAAAAAAAATAAAGACTTTTACAAACTAAATGCATAATTTTAAGCTGAAAAATGTACTGAGAACTGATGTGTTAAAAGGAAATTTTTTCGAATACACCAGAAGGGTGAAGCTTATGAGAAAGCCCTCAGAGCCAAAAGGTGACAGAAGATAAAAGGCTTGACAGGACAAAGCTGTGGGGAGGGGAAAAAAGCCTCAGAAATGCTTCTTTGCCACATGAAAACCCAAATGAACTCACAGTTCAGGACGTAACAGTTTAGGGAACTTCCAGCTCTGGCTCCTGCCTGCAGAGAGGACCAGGAAAGAAGATCCTCTCCGGGAAGTTGAGCACTGCTCTCTGCCAAAGCCTACCAGGAATTACACAGCCAGGAGCACGAGGGCGCAGCCAGATTTCTAAGGAAACCAAATTATTAAAAATACCGACTGATGGGCTGCAATCTGCAGGTCACACAGAGGAGGGCTCTGAAAGAGCTCTGTGGATATTCAGGGAGTCCCTAAAGATTACCAACTTCTCCACAACATCTTGAAGAAAACTCAGCTGTAGAGCAGAAAGGAGGAAAGTCATATTAATCAACAGTTAATTTATCTGCAGAGAACATGAATCCTTATACACACACATCAGATCAGACTCCTGTACAGGTCTGGGGTTAGACCTTTCTCATTTAACTGAACAATAAATTATGCTGAAAAGGACACACTGTGAGGTCACAGGTCTCTTACAGATAAACCAGTAAATGCATCAAAGCAGTTATCCTCAGTCTTTTTTTTCCAGCTAGTCATTATACAGCATGACTGGGAGAGAAAACAGAATATAAAATTCAAGCAGGTTAATTCCAAGGCCCTGTATACAGAAAAAAACAGCCAGTTACACACTGAAAATGAGGGGTTCTAAATTAGTTTTTTTCCTGATTAGGAGAGACCTTGAAGTCACTGCTGATAGCTTTGTTAAAATACAGTTTTCACAGCGGTTGATAACAGGAGCAGTGAAAAGGCAAACAGAATTTCAGGAGTAATTAGGAAGGAACAGAGGTGGCAAGATAAAGCAGCAGTGGACATTGGGACACTGCACTCATGTGCAGCACGTTCATGTCCTCAATTCTCCACTTCCCTAAGCTGAAGCTGCAGGACACACACCACAGGAAAAGTTATTTTATGCTACAGGTCCTCTAGATCTGGCCCAGTTTTACATTAAATGTTTGCTACGTTAATATTGGAAATCAAGAGCATACTGCTCAGGCCATTTCCTACACTTAATCATCTAAACCAAGTGTCTATTTATGATTGGGGAGATTGATTCTGCTGCCTAATTTCCCTTATTCAATATAATTTTGTATTTATTGGCAATGCAGAGAGTGACAGATCAGCAGGTTCCAATCAAGTTGGTTTTGAGACTAAAAACTCAGAAGATAAAAAATGCTGTGAACAAAGCAGATCATTTAAACATTAAATATCATCCTCAGTCATCCAAAAAGGTGAATCCCTTGCCCACCCAATCTTTCAAAGGTGAAATTACAAAGAGGCAGCACTGGAACACTCTGCCCAGAAAAGTGGTGGAGTAAAAAAATGTGTGGATATGGCACTTGAGGATACAGTTTAGTGGTGAATATGGTGATGACTGAGGGTAGAACTTGATGATCTTAGAGGTCTTTTCCAACTTTAACGATTCTGTGATGAAGAATGATGCTCCATCTTGCAGATTATTATCCATTCCTACAAAGTATTTTACAGTGACTCGACATTTACAGGAATAACAAAACAGCACAGTTGATTTTAGCCCAAATTCAGCTGTGCCACGTGCACAAGTGGGCAAACCCACTCTGCTTTTGGCAGGACTTGGTGCCATTTCAGCTCTTCTTTCCACACGGATCTGTTCCCAGCACTGTTCAATGAATTCATAAATGACATGAAAAGGGCTCAACAGTGAGATGACAACATCTGCTGATGATAGTAAAGTTATTCACAGTAGCAAAGGCAGTAAATAAGTAGGAAAAAGCCAAAAAAGAAATGCGTGCAGATTAACTCACTAGACATGAAAATACAGAAATGAAATTCAGAAGTGGAATTAATGAGGAATCTCAATGAAATTAAGTGTGAAGTAAGATGAATGGAGGTGGGGCAAATGGCTTTATTTCATCTATATAGGTCAGTAGGCTTTGAACTGACTCAACACCTGCACCAGGCTGAGCTCTAGAAAATTATGGTTGTAATGGAAAAACTTATGTGTGAACTACTTAAGTCTTTTCCAGTGCAAGAAGTGGATTTTAAATGGAGTTCATGCTCAGAAGTTAACAGAAGAATATGGCTCCTCACTGAACAGGCTCATGTGTTAGTTAAGCTGAGGAACCACAGAGCTTTAGATTTCCCAGTACTACTCACTAAGAATTCCAAAACATAAGTCCAGTAAACACTGCAAAAAAACCCCAAAAAACCCAAAACCAAACAAACAAAAAACCAAACCCCACCAAAACAAAACACCAAAAAGAAAAAAAAAAAATCTAGTTCAGTCAATCCACTACAGATGACTGGACAATGAAGGGTTGTGCAGAAGGAGGAACCTATTCCCAACCTGCTGCTGTGCTCCTCAATAACCCCCCTATGGGCACAAACCACCGTTCCAGGTCAGTGAATGACAAGAGCTGCTTTTCTCTTACCTTCACTACCTCCCTGCAAGTTGTCAGACCTTTTTAATATATTTTGGATTTTCTGTGTTGCCTATCAGAGAAAATCATCCAAACTATGCTGGAAAAGCATAACCAAAATGCCCAGCAGGAGCAGCTGGAGGGGTGAGAGGGATCTAAGCATAAGGTGCTTAAGCATAAAGTCTGTCACCTTGTAAAGAATTCTGTTTGCATTAAAATTTCAGTGTAGCTTTGTTCCCCATAAAAGATCCATCCACCAAAGTGCAGCAGAACAGTTCCCTCCTCAAAGGAAAATCAAGTCTAGGCAAAAGGGTCCATTCATTATTTGAGTTCCCTTTTCCACAAAGGTGACTTGAGCTTATTGCTCTTTCCCTGAATTTCCCCTACATTTCCACTCCTGCCAGAAGGGAAAACTCCCTTTGAAAAACCCCAACCTGAAAAATTACCTGGATTTCCAAGCAACAAGATGAAAGTCCTACCTGTTCCAGGAAATAGTCCTAATTCGTTTAACAAAATTAATGGGTATTTTAATGACACTTTTAGACTACTCACTGTAACTCTGTAACTGACTCTTGAGAACAGTTGATCTGATGGTATAAAAATAGGAAAATATTAACCACTGTATCAAAACAATCTTTGAAAGAATCACCATATCACTATTTTTTTTTTTCCTTTCAAAAAGGCACTGAGTTACTACAACATGGCGTAAAACAAATCTTCTGCCAGAAAGAGAACCAGAAAGAAAATTTTACTTTTCTGGGTGCACATACCACTAATTCTTAATAGTCAAGGCTACAGAAACAACTTCTATGTCAACACAATTAAAATTATTGAACAAATCACTGCCTCTAATCATCTACTCCCTTCAGTCCTGTAAAACTTCCCAGGGATAAAGACTATTAAAACACAACCTATATAAAAAAACCATCAGAAATCAATCTTGCCTGGTCCCTGTATTTTCTTTCACACAGGACAGCTGCCTAAATTTAGCATGGATGTTTTTATTTCTGTTACAAACTATGCTAACAAACTCCATGGGGCTCTTCACTCCCCTTAATACCGAACCACAGGCTTGCAGATGAAGGCTGGGAAAACTGACAGGGTCAAATGCCCGAGTTGGGAAGAGGAGGATGAGTAAGGGGGTTGTACCAGTAATCAAGTGCAGCTCCACTTAGCTCTGGAATAGAAATGGAATATGGAGAAACAAGCATAGATGGAATAATTTTATATACAAATAGATCTAATTGCTCACTTGGAAGTTCCTGGAAGTTTTGCCATCTGGACTAAATCAGCTGTCCATGGAAAAGATGGATACAGGCAGCTTTTTAGAGACAATCATTCCCTTCAAGGGGGTCTGGAATAGGAACTGTCAGGAAGCTGTTCATCCTCCCTGCTGTTCACCTCTGGCTTCAGCAGCACCTGGACATTTAAGCTTCATGAGAAAAACCTCACCCACAGCATTTGAGGTAAAAAATGGAGGTATTTGTATTTGTTTGGGATGTTTTGTAGGAAGCATCCACACTGAAACTCCTGTCTACACTCCTGGGAATCCTGCATTACTGCACCTGATGGCTACTACATCAGGCTTCCACAAATACACTCATGTGGCTCTTTCCCAGGTACCCAATTCCATTTTTGAGAGTTATTTATGCTTCTTGGAAAGATCAAGGATGTGGATCCACACACACCAACTACCTTTACTCTGCTTTGCAGAGTGTCTCAATTCCGGATCCTCCTCACTGTGCTTGGTGCAGACACTTTGCCAGAACACTCCTTCCACATGTGAAAACAGCATTTGCCTGAAAAACCAACTTTCCTCAGCTCCATACTGAAAGGAATTAACAGGCTGAAGAATTACTCCAGAAGGAAAACCATTCTGGCACTTAAGATGTGGTGATGATCAACCAATGAACAGGAAATCAAGTATTAGGGTGGAAAACTGCAGCTGTACTCAGTTAGTACCTGCAAATATTTGCTGCTGAAATTAGGTAACATCTGTAAAAGCTGAGAGTCATTACTAGATTGATTCGATTTGTAGTTCCTCAGATCACAGAGTTGCCACCACACAATTCTTATTTCTGCTTGGACCCACCATATCTAAAAAACAATGATCTTCTTGTGCTGTGGAAGGGATGGAATGTGAAATCCCATCCACATCCCAACAGAATCCCACAAACATTTTGGCAGGAAAAATTTATTATGTAAAGCCCAGATGGCATCCCAAATATTTCTGCTTCAAAATTTAGGACTCCTTTTTTTATTCCTTAAAATAAATTACACAAAAGCATCAGGCCTAAAATTAACTGTACAAGAGCATCAGGCAAGGTAACCAGACTTAACTGAGCAGTTATTTGGACTATGGGAAGAATGGGAATGTGGTTTTTCTCCATTTAACTCCATTGTCAGAAATGAATAACATTTTTCTATTCAACTATATTTGAATGACTGGCAGAGAAGGAAGATATAATGAGCAAATACATCCAGTAACATATAATACTTGGAGAAGAACTTTTCCAGTTATCTGAAGTCCAACACCTTCGCCATCAGCTTCTGAAGCAACATTTCAGACTTCCAGAACCAAATTTGCCAGTTTTTGTTATTCTAACAGGCTTCTTTTGCTTAATATTTGCTTTTTCCCACCGTGCAATTTCAGCCCTGAATCTGGGAATATGTGACTTCAAAATGATTTTCGCTGCTGCTTCACTCAAGCAGCTAAACCTGATTATCAGTTTGGTTCAGCATGGACTTAAGTCACTGCCCACCCTTTAAGCTCTGGGATAAAGATCAACCCTGGATCCCGACTGTCATTTTACAGTGAGCCCACTCCTAGATTCCTTTTATATCCATCACTTCACTGAATGCCAAAGAAATCTCAGTGTGCTTGGCATGAAGGCTGCATTTCCTATATTTATGCTCCAAACTAATCTATGCTCCATTTTAGTCCTTCCCAGCTTAAAATCATCCGAGGGAAGACTGAATAAAGTGCAAAACAGTCCATGCAACTGTTTCACTAATACAAAATACTGATCACCCACACTGCTTTTTCCATCACCACCTTTCTTGTGCAATTTTCTGTTTAAATCTACCCAAAATATTAACCCAGAAGGAACTGTGGTCATCTCTGTATAGCATACAGTCAATACCAGGCTTGTTGCTCCACCTCCAACTTCCATAAAACAAACCAGTGCTTTTTTAATTGTACTACCTTAACTTTGCTGGCAGAAGCACGTTTGATTCTTCAAGGTGGAAGAAAGTGAAACGCTCTCTCCAGGCAAGAATTCCTTATATCTGGCACTTCATCCTTTTTAATTATTCCACAGGTGGTTGCCTTGGAAACTGCCAAGTAGTTCTTGGATTTGAGGGACCCAGCATGAGACAGCAACAAGCCTTTGTAGCCACAGCATTCGGGGATCCACGTTGGCTGCAGCAGCAGCAGGAGGACATGGAGCAGCCACAGAAAAACCTGGAAGAGACGGTAAAAAAATTACCAGGCATTAATTGCATTGCTCAAATATAAAATATAAGAAATGCCGACAGCCCCTGAACAGAGGATAAAAACCACATTTTAGAGGCATCTGCTCCTGCAGCTCCCCAGCACAGCCCTGGATTTCACCTTCGGAGGACGGCACTGAAATGGAGATGCTGGCGGAGGCTCACGAGCTCAGCCCTCAAGATCCAGCAAGATGAGATTATTTCTTTTTTCCCCTCAGCTTCCAGAGAGACCTTCCTGAGTGTCTGGTCCAACTGCCTGAAATTCAGTGCTATTGTTTTGCTTTGAATAAAAATAGAGTAACTATAAATAGCTGCCATCGCGAATGCTGATTCACTGTATTCCGTATCATAGAGCAAATTGCTCCCAACTTCACTCAGCCTGAAACTAGGAAAATTCTCTTTACTTAAAACACAGCTACAAGTCCAGCAAAGCATCCAATTCTGCATTCACGCTGCTGGTCTAAAAGTACAGAAGATTCTCCTTTTCCCTCTCTGATTTCTCAAATGCTGATAATTTATATCATATATAATAATAATATAAAACCACCAAAAACCAAAGCAAAGCAAAACCTTATTATGCTTTCTGTTACTGGTCACAAATACAAATTTCAGTTTTTCAACAAATTTTCACTTTTAAAACAAAAAACAGGTAAACAAGCCTTCAGAAAACCATTTTCATTAAGACTACCCAAGTGATTTTCTAGAGACCTCACTAATATTTAAGTGCTTGAATTTGTGGTATCACAAATTGCCTGGCAGCACCTCAAGAGTAAGAGGTGGATTTGCTTCCACCATTCCATAATGAGAGACCCAAAAGACACAAGAGCATGTTTGTTAATTCCAGAGTTGAGTTTTACTAGAACCATCTAGATGAAATATACATTCATTGCACAGAAAAAGATGACAGTGAAGTAAGAGAAATGAAACTTTCTGAACAATCTCCTCAGTGCTCACTTCGTCCTTCCAGGGCAGGTCCTTCTCTCTTTCCTGCTTTCTTCAATCCCTTGCTTGATTGAAAATTAGAATCTGAAACCATTTTCTTTCTCTCTGTCACTGAATCCCACCAAGGACAAAGCAACTCCTGGTGGGTTCCACAGTTCTTCCTTTCTTGCTTCCCTTTCCACATCCCTTTCAGTCACCTAATTTTCCCACTTATGAAGAAGGTTTCTGCAAAATGATGTGACAAAACCAGGCATTTTCTTTTCCTCGTTCTCAGCAGTTCCAGAAGTGAGACCTGTTTAATCCTCTCTAGATTTGATTTACAATGAACACAAGTTTCACCAATTCCCTCATCTCACCAGGCCAGGGCATATTTGCCATCCAGCCACCCACCTCCATACTTTGGGAGGGAAAATATACCTCCTTTTCAGCCCATCAGGTCTGGTTTGTTAAACATCTTTTGGGGAATTTTCCCTGCAGAAGTGGCATTCTAAATCACTGTGGAAAATCCAGAGCATTTTCTCTGTTCTCCCCTTCCTAATCACAGCTATAACCTCCTGCATGTCCTGCTAATACAGGAGAAAAACGCTCCTCTGCCCCAGTTCCCTCAAGTGTCTCTGACAAACCAAGTCTCCAAAGCCTCAAAATGACCCTTTTATCACAGATGGTTCTTTCCCCTGAGGAAAGGTGGATTTTTCATCTCTGCCTCAGGCATCTCAACACTACTCTCAAGGACATCCTCACTCTGCACTCATGATCCCATTTTGTTTGGTTTTTTTTTCTCACAGGGCAGACAGGTGAACTTTACCTACAGTGTTCACTCAGACCAAATCTGCTGCTTGACCCATTTCCCAGTGTTAGTCCTTTCAATCCACTGAGATGTTTTGAAACCCAGGGCATCCAGTTCTCAACAGGCACCAGTGCCTGTCACTTGCATTTGCCTTATTCTCAGAGAGGTATCACCCTGAGATTAAGTCAAAAGTTGTGCTGCAAGTCTTCTTCTAAATTGATTTAAATCCTACATCTTTCTAAAGGAATATTTTAATAAGCTGATTTTTGAAATCTTCACCTACAGGAGGTGACAAAACCACTGCAAGTCTTCCCTATCCTCATCATCTCGGACTAGTAAATAACTTTAAAGACTGTAAGAGAGCTCTTGCTAGCTTTTATTCTTTTTTTTTAATATGTATTTTGGAAACCTCTATGCAATGTATTTATGTTAAATATGTTCATTTTAACACATACTCTTCAGACATTCTGTTTCTGTGAGTGGCCCCACCTGTGCAGTGGCTTATCTCTGCCATGCTCCTCCTGCTCAAGCTTCTTAATCCCAGTTTAATTTCTGCCTGTCTGGTGATCTGACTGCATTCTCAGGCTCTTAGAACTTCCTCTCTTCTTTATATAAAGGTTATGCATGGGATGAGCTCAATGAAAGACTCGTATTTCTTATTTTCTGTAACATTCATCCATGTCAGGTGCTACAAACACACTTGGATCAACAATGAGCTCCACCAGCTGAGTTTCTGACCAACCCTTTGAAGAAAGGGATGTCACTCTGCAATTCTTTTCCAGACTTGAGTGGAAGAATGTTACTGACTCTTCAAAATACAAATAAAACCTTCTGTCTCAGCCTCCAGAGGACACAGATTTTTGTTCATTTCCAGCCTCCTGGTCTAGGGCTGCCTCAAGGTTCACATTTTGCCTCACCACCCCTGTTCTGGGACCCTGAGTCACTGAGTGGAGGAGGAGCTCTGCTCCCTCCTTCAGAATGAGCACAATTAAACACTAAAAGCACTGTAAACTCCAGAGCTCTGTGTCATTAGTAAAATACATAAAACATGGGACTTGTGAATGGTTAAACTAAAAGCAAGATGAAGAGAAGACTTTTAAGTAACTCCCCTGGTCCACTGTGGTTTCCCTTTTATTTTTTTTTTCAAACTTGTTCTCAATCCATTAACAACCTAATTTCACAAATCCCTATGCATCCCTGAAATAAGTCTTTCTTTCCCAGCTTGAGCATTTCCAGAGACTGCTGGTTTTCCCCTGCTCAGTCTCCCACTCCTGTCAAAAGCTCCTTTCTATCCCATCCTCCAAAAAGCTGCTTCCCAAAAATACCCTCAGATTCTCTCAGGGAATGCTCCATCTCCCTCCTGCCAGAGACTTGCACTTGATGGCAAACACAGCACAATAAAGAACTTTTCCCCCCACTGTGGTGAGAAGAGGCATGAGAAATTCAAACACCAGTCGTGATGCATCCCACACTGGAGTTTTCAAAAAGGCCCAAAAGGTCAGCTTGTCACAACTTTAATTAACAAGATCCAAGTTCTTGTTTCCCCTTTTTCTCTGCGGAATTTCTTGTTTGGCTCATCAGGTACATTTTAGCCATGACTTCTTAAGAGCAAAGAACTTTACACTTTCTTGGTTTCTACCACAGCCCAATGAATAGATGACCATTAGTTTAAGTCTTTGGTTTCCTTAGTAAATTTTGTCATTTTTTTTAATTCTTCAGAACTTGGTATGCATAGAAGTGATACACAACCACAATAACCAGAAAATTGATGTTTCCTTGATTAACTGTACTTTTCCATCTGCAGAAGGCATCCTGACAGAAGACAGCTTGAACCAAGTACAAAACTTCATTTTTACTCAATGCTTCAAGTACTGTGTACGTGTGTATGTATATATATATTTATATGTGTGTGTATATATATATATATGTATACAGGTAGTAAGTCATGGATACAATAGTCGATTGGCACTACATTGAGAGTGAATCCCACTGCCCTCTTTGGAAAACTCCAAAGCCACAGCATTAAGTTTCCAGAAGCAATTAATAATTTAGAATTAATAATTTAAAATTCTTTCTTTAAAAAAAAAAAAAAAAAAAACACAAAAAAAAAAACAAAACCAAAAAAACACCGCACAACAAAACCAACCAACCAAACAAAAAAACCCAAACCAAACCAAAACCCACCAAACTTCTGTTTCAGCATTGTTTACTAATATTCTCTTCTAACAGCCATTATTTTCTACCTGAAAAGAAGTTAAATGGCATTTTAGCAAAAGGTGTCAATCCTGGTTATCTTTTTTTTTTAAAAAAAGCTTGTCAACAATTTTTTATGTTTTACTATTTGACACATCATAAGGAGAAAATAGGAGCAATCTTCTGAAAACTTTGATGGCTGGTAAGAAACCCATCTCTTCACAAGAAAAAGGGCTCTGTGTTGTAAAGAAAAAATATTTACTATTTGCTGTGATGGGTTTTTAAGGTTTACTTGCAAATGCTTGGTAAATAAAAAGGCATCTCTCTCTTAAATTATTTTAAAGTATAAACAATGAGAGCAAACCACAAAGCCTTCTTTAAACTATTCCACCTCCAGTGAAGATCAGCACAGCTTGGCTATTTTACAGCTTTACCAGGGTAAAACACATCTGCACAATGAAAACTGGAACAAATATTACAAAAATAAAGAAAAAAAAAAAGAAAGAAACAAAAAACAAGAAAAGGTACCCTTTGCTGTCTTCATTAAAAACCTGAAGTAAGTATTTTAAATGATAATATGGGAATTTCCCCTATAAAAACCACAGGTTGCCAGAAAAATGTCAGCCAAGCAAGCTTTTCCACAGATTCAACTGAAAGATTTTACAAAATAGAGGTAAAAGGAATAATCAGGACACAAGGCACTGCCTGGGACAGGACTAGTCAGGATGAGATGTCAACCAGAAATGAAGTCCAGAGAGAAGCAAAACAGGTAAGAAAGGTCTCAAAGTTTGGAGTCTCAGTCACTAGCAACAAAGACACCTGAAGAAGGGAAACACAGAATTATTTGGGTTGGAAAAAGACCTCCAAGTCCAACCATGAACCCAACACTGCCAAGATCCAGCAGTAAAACATCTTTGGGATAAGTGTGGCCAGGCAACTTTGAGAAGCTTCAACTAAAAAGCCCAAAATCAGATGGTCACTTTACAAGATATTTTTGAGTTGAATGTGCATTTGGTCAGATCTCAAGGGAAAGGGTTTCCACTCTAAGTGGTGGCAACAGCTCTGATGACCTGGGCTGTCACAAGCCCCTAAACAAAAACAGGAGGGTGAAGAAGATTCTTCTGCAGAACAAACCTGTACAGCTGAGTTCAGTTCCCATGGCTAAAATGAGATCTGTACCAGCTAAAATTTGTGAAGGCAAACTCTTGCTGAAATAATTAACAATCAGATTATCCAAAACCAAATCCAGCTCAAAAGAAAATGGAAGACTTTTCAGTCTTAAATACAAGGAAGTTTTGCTCTCTGCTACCAGAAGAGATATGAAATCAGGCTGCTGAATAAGTGACTTTGTGCTTCAACCATTCAGCACCGTTGCTTAAACAATACTGGAGTCTTTTGGCAAGAAAATACAGGCCAATTTTATGTAACAACTTTCACTACAGTAGGAGTTACTGGTAAACTGAAATGAAAACAACAAAAATTATTTTGACAGTACTATAAAAACGATCAGTCAACACTTTCAGCAGTATCTGGAAAAAAAATCTTTTTACAGCTACGGAGAACAACATCAGTATGTGATGCTCCAGGAGATGGGTATATTCTGAATTTCTAGTTCCTAACTTCAGAGTGTTTCGTGCTGATAGAGACACTCCCTTGCCCAGACTGCACAATCCCCTGTTGCTGGGCTTGACTTGTCCTCAGATCTTGTTCTTTACAGCTTCAGCTCTTTCTTCCTCTATCTCAGAAAACTTCACCTTTCCTCAGACTACAGTGGAAGCACAATAAACTAATACAATGTTAGCACGATGCAAATCTCAGGTTTTTACAGGCTGGAGATGGTCTCCTCTTATCACAAAGCACGATAAAGTATTAACAGCATGAGAGCTGGCACAGAGATTTCTTACCAAATGCTCTCCTAAGAGAAATAATCATTCAGTTGAGAGAACAAAATAATTTAGTGTGAAGGTCACCTGGTTTAGCACTACTGTTCAACATCTGGTCTTAAGATAAATACCAATCTGTCTCTCTAAAGCAGAGTTTATTTTCTGAAAAAATCTTTACTAAGAACAGTCATCACATACTGAGAATTTCCACATTCAACCTGCTAACACTCAGACTAATTTGTCTCATATAAACCCTCCAGTAAATCCAAAGCCCTTTTCCCTTGTGTATTAGCTACCAATTACTATAATACAGACACTAAAAACTCAACAACAAAATAAATGTTAATACTTAGATAACACTTGAACTGCTTTTGCTACATCAAATAATTTTTTTTTCATTCCAACATTCTAACACGCACCTGGTTGTGAAATTTTGGTGTTTAACACCAGGAGGATGAACTCACAGACACTGCTGGCTGCAGAGCAACACAAACCACGACAATTCCCATCAGAAAAGGACCAAGAACCAACATCATTCCCACCAGGAAGAGGCCAAGAACCAAGAGCTGAAAGCAACTCTGTGGCTTCACCACCTGCTGCTGAAGCCACTTATACCCATTTCTCATCCCTGGCAGTTCATTCCCCTTCATGCAGCTATGCCATGGACTAGATCATGGTACTGACCCTGGAGAAATCTGATTTTGCAGCTTTTGTGGCTGGTTCTGCAGTGGGTTCACCCAAGGCTGTAAGACCAGGGAGCAGCTGGCATCCAGGCAGGAACTGGGGGATGCTCACTGATTCTTTCAGCAGTTCTGCCAGTTGATGCCAGCTTAAAATTCCCAGGAAACTATGCAGAATTAGGCATGTCCAATTTAGAAATATCGCAAAAAAAATAAAAAGAAGAAAGAAGAAGAGAAGTAAGCACAGACTGTTTATCCCATAGAACAAATTACTAAAGAGAGACGTTGAAATCCTCATTTCTAAGCCAGCCTGCCCTTCCGAAAAGCATTTTCAGCAGATGCCTGTTAATTTTTCAATTTTTCAGTCAAACATAAGCTACTGAGCTCAACACAAGGAGTAACAGTTACACATAATGACCCGCAACACCCCTAAATGTCAGACTAAATTACCCCACAGATTCCTTCTGCCTCCCATCTCCGAAACGCAGATATATTTTAGTTCCATCCCGAGCTGTGTCAGATCAGCAGGCTTTAACAGTTTGAAACGCAAGAGTCAAACGTAATGATATCCCTGCTTGGAACAAATCCAGGGGTTGAGTCTGATTTCTTCACGTAGAAACAAGCAGCTCTTAGCATTTGATCTGGAATTCGTACCTCGTTAGGAGGGAAGCAGCAGAAGCCTCACCCCGTGTTCCTGGGTTCCAAGCTGGCGATGACAAGAGAAGGAAAAGAAGGAAAAAAAAAGATGGAAAAGGAGAAAGAGGCTGTGCTGTGCTAGAGCTGGTCACCAACCCCGTCAAAACCCTCAGCTGTGAGCGCAGGGAATGATAATTTTTGCCTGCCACGAGCAGACAGCTCCTGTGAGTCGGGAATCTTCACGTTCAGAAGCTCTGAGGAGGAGGGTCACATCGGAAACCTCGGCTTTCAGTGTCGTTCTTCGTGCCTCAGTATGTTACGGGTGAAGGAAGATGCCTTCTCTCTGCCTCAGTAAATGTGTAGTATTTCATCCTTTGCAAATTAAAGGGAAGGGAAAAAAAAAAAACAACCCTCTAAATTTACAAGACGTGTAGCACTTGGCAGGATTTCATCAGCGCTGAGTGACTGAGATGAGCTCATTTAACACAATTTTGAAATAAAAATGTATTATTTTATACAGCTGAGCCTATACATTTCTGCAAGGCAATGGGAGAAGGGAAGGATGATACAGAGCATCATGGCCTGAAGAGTGTGGCCTGTTGCCAGTGCCCACACACACTTATCCCTCTCTTTTCCAGCCTCTGTAACATACACACACCCCCTGGAAAGAAACAATCCGCTCAGGGCAAGTAGGAGCATTTTTTCCAGTGCTGCCAACTTCTTCCAACGTCGTATTTTCAATTTAAAATAAAGCCTGTGCTCATTTAACTACAAGATCCTTGACTTACATAGCAACACCTATCAGAGAAGTAGAAATAAAACAAGCAGGGGGGGGGGGGAAATCAGGATTTTTTTCCAATTCTTTGCTTTCAGTCTGACCAGGGAAGTAGAATTTGTCATCACCACGGGAAAACTGCACTTTTAAATCCATCATGCAGAGACAGACTGTGGATTAAGAGTGGTCAGGAACAGTCATGGATACACAGAACAGGAATCAAGTGTGGAAAACCAAGCCCATCACTTCTTACACCTGATTGCTTCTGGCTTTAAACACCTTCAAAATCAACTGTGAAGGAAGACACTGCACAGAAATATCTTCAGCAACACGAGGCTTTGAAGTCCTTTCACGTTTTCTGCAAATTCACATCCTCTGTTTAGAACTGCTCCTTTAAGTAGCTCAGGTGTGGGATTTAAGACAAGCTCCTCAGCTGAATGAGCTGCATGTCACAGTCAGCATAAAAACCCATTGCTAGAGATTCCTCACCCTATAATTTATATTAGTCAATAGTATTAACTAGGTTTCACCAAAAAAAAAAAAAAAAAAAAAAAAAAAAAAAAAAAAAAAAAAAAAAAAAAAAAAATCGGTGTTGTTTCTAATTACCCAAAACAAACAAACAAAAAGCATTTCAGTCTTTGAGAAAATTAATACCTGAAATTATCAGCCTCCAGTACACGTACAAAACCACCCAGCTAAGAGATACCAGCAACCTAAGGATGACTGAGAAATCATTTTTTTTCCTGCAGTTTAATTCCAACACTGACTGCCAGACTGTGTGAACACGAGATTGAGCAAGCCAGGGGGACAAGTGGCAGCCTACTCATGTACCAAGGCTGAGAAACAGGACAAATTAACCCATTTTCAGCTTGTACTGATCTGGTTATATCACCACCCGAGCTAAAACCAGCTTGGGAATCAGAGCAGACTCAGACACTGCTGGGGCTGAGTAAGCACATAAAGGAGACCAGAGACATCCATCAAATTTCAGGAGGGAACTGTGTAGGTAATAATCACATAAATGTGTAAGTTTAGGGATAAACTCAGCAAGGTTTGGGTTTTTGTTTGGTTTTTATTTTTGTTGCTTGTTTAGGGGGGTTTTTTAGGAGTTTTTTTTCTTGGGGTTTGGGTTTGTTTTTTTTTTTTTTGGTAAATGGGAATGTTTTAAAAAATGCAAGAAAATTCTTTCTCTGTTTTTAAAAAGCTTTTAAAAAGCTGTTCACTGTGGAAGGAGCCCTGCTTGATCCATGCTGACAACACATGGACAGCACTGGAATTCCGTCCCTGCACAACCGTGTTCGTGGTCCAAGTATTGCAAAGGTCAAGAATGAACACACCCAGAGCACAAAAGACACCCACTCTTAGAGTGCATTAGAGAAATATTCACTTAATTAGTCATGAAGAAGTTAATTTACCCCTTGAATGACTGAAAATACCTTAAAGTTGCATCAGTTTTCCCCTTTGCTATAAAATAATTAAAGGCCTAAATCAATTCCACAAGAGAAACTCATCCTTAACCACAACTAAGGCATGAGCACTGCAAGATCTCCTCATGGAAAAATAATTGTATTGATTTAAATAAAACAATGAAATTATTGTTAGTAATAGTAGCTGCAAGCTTGCAGGAATTTACTAGCTCGAGCAAAAAATTACCAGCATTTAAAAAAAATTCCTAGAAAATTCTATATAAACCCACTTGATTTGAAACAAATTCATGCCCTTTTCTGAGCAGCACAGTAAGTTATACTCAACTATTACATGACTATTAAACTAACCCAGTTTTCCTTTATATAAGTTGCCAAGAGAATGCTCTTTCTCTTCACCCTTTTCTGATTTCCAGAAAAAAAAGTCTTGAAAAACTCCTTCTGCTAAAATTACTGGAGTCTTAAGTATGACCACTAATTAACAATCAGCAAAGGACATTACTTATCCCTAAAATTTTTAGAGATAAAAATATTTTTAAATCGAAGCACAAAAAAAATTTTTTTAAAAAAAATCACAGTAGCCATGACAACCCCATTCCCCTTCCTTCTGCTCACCCATGTCATCAATATGATACCTAAAATAATCCACGGTAATTAAACTAACTGCAAGAGACATCGACTTGTGCAGAAAATAATTCTAGAAGAACTTACACCAACCAGAAAGTGTTGTGGTTTAATGCCAGCCAGGAATTAAGTTCCACACAAGCCCCTCATTCCCAGCACAGGGGGATGGGGAGAACTGGGAAAAGTTAAAACCCATGGGTTGTGATAACAGCAGTTTAGTAATTTAAATTGAGTCAAACATCTTTATAGTAACAATATGTAATATAATGAAAAGGGAGATAATAAAGAGAGAGAAAACAGGTGATGCACAAGTCACCAGTCACTGACCTGATGCCCAGCACATTCCCAAAATGACATTCCCAGTGACTCCTCCTGGATAACATCCCCCAGTCTGTATACAGGGCATGATGTCCCATGGTATGGAATATCCCTTTGGCCAGTCCAAGGCCACTGTCCCAGTCACATCTTCATCACCAGAGCCTGGGAAACTCAAAGTCCTTGACTTGGAATAACCACTCCTTAGCAGCAACCAAAAACATCAGTGTGTTATCAATGCTGTTCTCACACTGAATCCAAAACACAGCACTGCACCAACTCTATCCCAGCCAAAATCAGGACAGACTTGTTAGTCTGACCTCAGTTCCTGGCAAAAATATGGAGAAGATTATACTGGGTGCTGCTCAGAGTCATTTGAAGAACACATCTGCCAGGCACCATCAACACAAGTTTAACTGATATCCATCTATGATAAGGTCAACTGCCCAAAGAATGAAGGGGAGGAAGGAAATTTAGTTTTTCTGGATTTTAGTAAGGCTTTTGACACTCTCGGCATCCTTCTGGACAAGTTGTCCCACCATGGGATGACAAAGTTCACGGTGCTCTGGGTGACAAACTGGCTCAAAGAGGTTCCAGCTGCCTGGGGACTGTCACCAGCAGTGTTCCTCAGGAATCAGCCCCAGGGCCAGTCCTGTTCAATGTATTTATCAATGACCTGGATGCTTCAACCCTTTAGCAAGCCCTGAATTGCTCAGGCAATTGGACTAGATGATCACTGTAGATCCCTTCCAACTAAAATATTCTATTCCATGCTAACATTTACACCTGGGTGTAAACAAGCACCAAGTGGTTGAAATATCCCACCTAATCCTTTCAGCAGGGTACTTAGTGCCCTAAACCTTCCAATAAAATCCCTAATTTCACCAATATGACTCAACTGTTACTTTTCCTCCCATTATTTGAACAGCAGGCGACATGTCCAGAGATGGTGAAACCATTTGGGAACATCACAGAGCACAGCCCTGTAATTCTGCACCTCTTTAATCAATCCCTACAAGTATTTTAAGACTAGTCAACTGCACTGCAGAGTCTAATTACAAGAAGAGAATAAAACTCATCAGGGCTATTTCTGAGATTTTAATGACAGAGTGGCCAAGGCAGCACCATGGTGTCTATTATGTATCTACACTTGACAGACTAATTTTATTCTAACCCAGTACATTCCTCTCCAACTGCTTGACTCAATTCTTACAACTCAAGAGAGATTCTACGTCAACACATATATTAAAAAAAGGAGAAGTGCAATGTTAATAATTTTCAATTGTGCCTTCAAAAGCACATTTTGACATATATTGTCTTCATTTTGGAAGACAGAAGACCTGGATTCTACAGATTTCCACAGAAAAACAGCACACCTATAATAAACTCATGTTTCTTACAAACCATAGCAATCAAATCACGGAATATTGGGATTTATCTCAATTGTCCACACCAAGTACCAGCTGTCCAGGTACTCCTGTAGGTAAAAGAGGTCTACTTAAATTAGCAGAGCTTTTAGTATGGTTCACTTCACTAAATCCATACTCCATGAGAAAATGAAGAATCACATCCTAAACTCCTCAAGGCAGCCCTCCTCTGACTGTAAAGTCCAGAGCAACCTGCTCAGATCAGTCATTCCCTGACACTGCTGTTCCTGGAGCCCGGAGGGATTAATCTTGTTGGCAACTTTAAGTTTCTCCTAGGTGGTTTAAAGGCAATGCTCCCGTCCAAAAAATTAAACACTTGGCAAAAGGAAGATTTGTACTCCTGGTATCAGAAATTACACACGTAAGCTCAGAATATTAATTAAAGACACAGTGACCCCGTGGTCACCAGCCAAGGAAATGACGCCGAGGACAAAGACATTCTGCCCTCCTGGTCTGACCACAATCCCTCTGCTGAAAAGATATTTCATCCTTCTAGGAGAGAAATGAATCATCACACATGATTTTATTTCCTGAAACTGCTGAGTTTTTTATGCATAGAGGGGACAGAACAGATAGACAAGAACCTTAGAGTGAAGGAAACAGAAATTAAATGGAGGTAGCAAAGCACAATTTCTCTCCTTCACAATATAGAGCAGGTTCCCTCACCTGATCTTTACATCAGTAAGTGACCTATGTCTTACAATTAGACAATATTGTTACCCACACAATACAATGTGCAAGACTGAAGCACCTAATACTACTTTACTCTTCATTTGGTTGGAAAAATCAAACTAGAACACCAAAAAAACCCCAAAAGAAACCCAGCAAACTCAATGCTTTCTCTAAAATAACAACAACAACAACAAAACAACTCCTACGTTTTCTAACCAAAAAAGAAAATTAGCCACACTGAGATCCAGAAAAGCTCCTGGGCTGTTTTAACATGCACTTCACTGACACAGACCCAGTTTCAGCAAGGGGTTTTGATTCCTTAAGCAAGCACTAGCAGGTCTGATCACTGCACTCCCTTCCAAGATCCCTAATTTGTCATTCCTGTTACTGATTCAACTGTATTCCACAGAAAAGAGAAAAACACCCTGAACAATACCAAGAATAACATCCTTCCTTTCCTGTTCAGATACATTTATGTCAGTCATCTTCCTCTCCCAAGGAATTTCAAATCTTCTGAAATGGGGAGCCTTAATTCCATTGGAACTTATCAGTCCTGTGGTTAAAGCAAGCTGAGCAAACTTCACCCTTAGTGGCCAGCAGCCCTGAGATAACTGAGAATAAGTGGGAGTTGGGAAACTCTCTCTGGGTATCAATTTCCACTGTTTCTGTTGGAAAAAAACCCATTTGACCAGCCCTCATGCACTGAACAGATTTCAGCCCCTGTTTCTACACAAGAATTTCTCTATTCTATTCATATTATATGGGGTGAATATTCTGGGTCTTTCCTTCATTCTTCTTTGTTCTGCCACTTTCTGTTTCGATTCGAACTTGAAGAATATGTTATCAAATAACATCAAATAATGTTATCAAATTCAACAAACTGACTAAAGCAAATGAAGGGAACAACCCAAGGCCCTGGAAATTGTGTCTGGAGAAACCGACTGCCAAATGGCCACGGACTCACTCTGTACTTTTCCACTGTTTGGTTAAAAGCTGTTAAGACAGGTCACATGGAGAGATGGAAAAGCCTTATTTAATCCCATGTTGGTTCAATTACCTTTCATCTTCAATAAGCCAACTCCACTGGGCCGCAGCATCTATTTCCCGTAAGACAGTTTAAAAAAAACAAGTGTAAAAACACTCCTCTGCCACCCAAGGCACTCTGTGTGACTGCTGCACCCTGGATCTCCCCTCCTGCACCCTGCATCAACATCCAAACTGCACAGCAGATGGAGTTGGGAAAAGCCCCTGAACTTGAATTTCTCTGCTCCAGCTCCCAGGATTATTTACATGACAATACATTCACAAAAGACACAGAAATTGCTTGTCTGTTAAACCAAATCCTTCAGGTCAAAACAAAAGATTATGTTCTAACACTGACAACTACACAATGTACAGTTCTTTCATTCCCAAACTCACCCAGTATCCCAATACTGCTGCCACCTGTGGCACTTAAAATCAGAAAATCCACTTAGCAACTAAAACCACTTTCAGTTGTTTTTTTTTTTTTTTAAAAAAAGGTCTAAAAGGTAGAAAGAAAAAAGGACAAAGATTTTACTATAAAGCAGGAGAGAAAGAGTTATCAAATACTGAGTACAGCAAAATGAAGATATATTTACTACTGGAAAATAGTTGATATAACACTTTGATTGTTTGTTATGATGGTAAAATCAATTCTAGAATTTTTGCTCAATCTTTAGAATTTTCAAAAAGCCAAATGCAGATGATTTATTGAAAATTCTGTCAGTTATGCAAAATTGGTTTCCTACTTTTAGGCTTATACTAGCAATACTCATATTGGCAATAATTATATTGACAATACCTAGAGAGAAACTACAAAAAGGCATGCTACAATAACAGGATCTGATTCTGTCCACCTCTACCATATGAAAGGTGCCAATCTTGGCAATTGAGTGTTTCAAACACAGTTTTTCACCACAACTAATGCACTTCTACACGAAGGCAAACAAGTACCAAATCTGATTATTCACTGAAACAACTGCATAAAAATCCTGAAGAGTTGTGGAGACAAGGAAAGCCTTCTCCTTTAGCTAGGGAGTTTGTTTTGGTCTTCTGATTGGAGCAAAACAGATGCTTCATGCTTGGTATATTCTGGAAATAAACCTACAACGACTTGAGAGAAGCACTGCAGTTCTGAGAAAAGCTGATCTATAGCAACCCTCTATTTCAGCACGTCTGAACTTCCCCAGCCCCTGCCTCTGGTCAGGAATTCCTTTTCTCCATCTCTCATTATTCACCTGAGGGAAACTGAAGGCAGAAATCTGCTTCATCCCTGATCTGCTCCTTGCAGCACCTCACAGGGCTGCAAAACACAAGTTTGGTAAATCTGTCATAACACAGCCTAAAGGCTGCAGAAATTAGGATTTCACGTGTGAGTACACTCCTAGTGGTAAATGCACACAGGATCCTCATGTGCCACACTACAAATACCAATACTCACTGCAGTGGCGCCATCTGCACTGCTCCTTTTGAAGTGTCTGTCCCTCAGATGGTCTCCTGCTGTAACCTCCTGCCTTCCCTCCATCCTGCCCCTGCTTCCAAGTGTGCCCCAGCTGTCCATCCCTCAGCTGAGTTTATGAGGATTTAATTTGATATTACTCACAGAACAAGAACTCAGTATTGATCTGTTTTCTTTGCTCTCAAAATCTGAATGCTTATCTTAATCTGCTGCCTTGAATGACTTCCACGGGACTCGCTTTTAGTCAAGGGTTAGAAATCTCTGTTGCAAAACAAAAACCTGATCAAACTGATTTGTGTAATTGAATACAACTTACAAAGTAGTTTTTAATTTAAAAGGTCTGAATAATCAAGAATCTGCTTTGCTACAACACTGCAAATATTCCATGGTACTATAATTACTCTGTGTTAACACCCTGGCAGTACCATCGACTATTCCCTAGTATGAACAAGAAATGTACTTTAATATTTATTCATCCTGAGATCAGCTTATCTTATTCCAGTAATCTAGTGCAACTCCTCAGTACACAGCATTTGACCCAGCTTTGGGGGAGAAAAAAATCCCAAAACAATCCAGCAAAACCCCCTCAACAGAACCCAACCCACATTTTTTAACATTCTACAGTGTTGTAACCTCATCCTCATTCTTGTCATTGAATTAAAAAGGATCCTCATCTTTCCCCTATCCCTTCCATGCTCAGAATTCTCAAAAATTCAAATTAGATCATTCACAAAACCAGTGCAGACCTCTAATGGCATTATACAGTGTTTCTGCTCATAAATCAATCACTGTTTAGAGTAGTCCAGGCTATTTTTAGGATGACTGATTAAAAGATCTTTTTAAAAATCATGAAGACAGACTGAGAAGCCTCAGTCATTAAAACTTCTGTAGTAAATAAAAAGAACTTGAACTACTTTGCTGAGTCAGGTCCTTCTTCAGACTTCTAGAAATTTCTGCAAAATACAGGAAAATCTCTGCAGGGTCAAAAAATACAACAGTGTCCAGACAAACCTTGACTTATTTAACCTAAATGATGAAGAATTAATTGACCCAAGAGGCTGAAGCTCAAGATCTGCAGAGTGCCCAGGCTTGTCCACAGAACCAGAACAGATACTCAACTCAAGAGTTTGGAACCAGGCTGGATCCTTGTTTTCCAACAACTGAGGGCCTTCTACAGAAGAAGTTTTTGTATGAAGGCAGAGACTGATTCCATGAAGAATAACGATAAAGTCAACAGAACCAATGGGAATACAAATGGATGGACAGGAACTGCAGACAGCTGGAAAAGTAAAATGCTGGATTTCCTGCAAAGATGAAAGAAATGTAAGAAAATTTAAACTGAGGGGAAGGTGAACCAGCGTGTTCCCACACAGGAATTTTGACAAAGCCAACTATGCAACAGTTCCAGACCACGTCTTTTATCAAAAGGAGATTCACTGGTTTGGTTTTTAGTCTGATGAAATAGAACTACAGAAACAAGGCTCAATACTGAGGGAAATGTCTCCCAGTGATAGTTTATGAAGCCAGAGATACAAAATCACATTAATTACATAAATATTATTTTTCAGGAAGATATAGCTCAATCTTAACCATCTACCACAGCAAAACAATTAGTACATTTTCAAAAGTGACTCAGAACTGGCTTGTTCTAGTTCTTGTAGCCTCAGGGACTATTACTTTGGAGGAGTGAAATGATGCATTTTCACTGTTACACACCACAGAGACTATAGCCAAACTAACAACAAGACTTATACACTGAAAGCCTGTAGTATTTTACTCTATACAACAGCACCACACATATTAATAATCTGTCTTAGTTTCTCTTTCTCTCCATCTGGTGTTATTTCCCTGCATCCTTCAGTAACTTCAGATCTGAAACCATTTTTCATTTTCTCGTGTCATTTTATTTGAAGCATATGCTTCAGTTATCATCTTTGTCTGCATGTGTGATATCAATAATGATTCTATACAGAAAGAGTCAGATTCCAAAGTCTTTATTAGGTAACAGCTTGCCTCAGCAACATGGGCAGTCTACAAACTATTTAAATCAATTAAGACTAATTTCCATATTACTCAACCTGACACAGACACTGTACATCAGAATCTAAGTAAACACGTATAGACAAGTAAAAAAAAAACTATTTGCAAACACTGTGAAAGACCACAAACAAGATTAATTTAAGATTACAGCCAACGCCGCATCAAATCCCAGCCACTGATCCACCTCACACAGCGTCCTGACCAGCAGGAAATACCACAAACATTTCACAGAAATGTGTAAGGAATTCCTCTAACACAAAGCTATAAAGAAAATGGTAAAAAAAAGGAATCACTTCTACCTAAATATCACCTATTTCTTGTGGACAAACGCCCTCGAGAATCCATGTTCTGCTTCACCGATAAATAATCCCCGGGAGTTTTCCTCATGTCATTCACTCCAGTTTTAACCATTATACAACCCTCTCTTTTATTTTCTAATAAAATGAAGTATTGTAATTAACACATTACTATATGGCACTCACTCAAGATAAAATATTCCAGCACCAAACCTGTTAATAAGAAAAGGTAAACAATTAGTTTCCTTAATATCACGGTCTGTGTGTCCTCCTAGTGATAACTATCTGAAACTGCACTGATCTGCTGCTGCTGCGAGCTCCTGTCCTTGCTTTAACTCTTCATTCCCTTCATTTTGCTTTGATTTTGGGAAATTCCAGCTGTCAAGCCACATGCTGCTCACTGTTACTCACCCAAATTAAAGCCCCCACAAGCTCAGCACTAGGTATTCACTGGGGATAAAATCAAGATGCAAAGATAACTAGTAAGTACTGCACGGCAAATGCAGAACCAATAAAACAATTCAATGTTTCGGAAGAACACACAAAGTGCAAAGTAATTCAAGGTTTAGGACTTTAAGCAACACGGAAAACTAAGTGACTCCAACACAATTTTCAGCTAAGTCTATGTGTCAGTTTCATCCAAAGATGAAACTTTAAAAATGTGAATAAACACAAAGGTTCCTCCAATGTGATCATCATTGAAGATTCATCAATTTCAACTGCATTTCTACAATGCAGCTGGACTACAACTCTGCAGGCCAAAGCTCACTTTATCTAAACCCTTTTCTTCTATCACAGGTTATTGCATTTCATCCAAAACAGAACAAAGGAGAACTTTATCTGAGTTTTTTTCCCACCTGTCAGGTGACCATGCACTTACCCAAGCAGTGACAAAAAACAATTAAAGAGATATTCCCAGATTATTTCAGGGGAAATGACAACGCCAACCTACAGAGAAATGTAAAAATCATCAAGGGCTCTACCAGACTGATAAATTCACCTGGACCTCAAGCCAGTAGAACTTTTTGGGACAACCTGCAATTATTATGACCACACTGCACCCTCTCTAAGACCCAAGATAAAAGAACATACACACCAGAAGATGAGGATGTTGGTGTCACAGCTACAAGTTTAAAACCCACACAATGAGAGGAAAAAAAATGTAATATCCACAGAACAGTGAACACAAGCAGACTGAGGGAATTTAAACCTCTGGCTTTTTCCTACAGAGGTGACAAAAGCCACAAAGTTGAATTTTAGGACTCTTACTGCCATACAGGCAGAAGAGGTTTGAGATATGTAAGGGTTATGACAGACAAGCTATTGACAAATGCTAATTACCGATAAAATTACCATGGAAATTCACAGGAATGTTGCCAAGTTTAGGCTGACAGGCAGCGTGTCTTTCTGGGAATAGAGTTTATAGCTGTTATAAAACAGCATGATGACTGGCTAAAACCACAGTATTGTTGAAAGTGCTTGTAAATTTAAGAACTATTTGTATCTAAGAACTTCCCATTGTTATGACTTCTATGAAGACTGGCAAGTTTCAGTATATTGTGCATGGTCATCAAACATAACAATCTGATTTGAAATAAATGAGTGTATTACTAACCCCAAAAATTTACATTTATCTTCAACCTCCAAACTGACACATGATGTTCAAACATTCATTTTCACAGCAGAACGTCTGTATTTTCATATACTGCATATAAATTTATAGATAATTTATAAATCAAAGCACTCCTTTAAAGGTGCTCTAGTTAGTCTTTCCTCTGCCAGGTTAGGTATTAGCCTTAGGTAGTATTTTAGCTAATTAATATGAAGAAAAAAAAAATCCCTACAAAGTAGAAAAAATATTCAACTCAAATATGTCATCTGGGAATTTTAGGATTATACTGTTACTTAAAAAAAAATACATACACTTTTGAATTATTTCAGTTCATCTAATTTAGTTTAAAAAAAAAAACCAAACCAAAAACAAAAAACCTAGACATAACTCCATTTAAACTACTTCAGAATTCTCATTTTTCCTTCAGACACGCCTTTCATCTTTCCTGGTTCCCACACATGCTGACCTGCCACAGTTCAGTTAATTTATATTGCTCTGTGAGAACCATATTTCACTTCAAAGAACGCATTTTGGTTGGAATCATCTCTTTTACATTATAAATGTCATACAATCCAAAACTCTGTTCTATGTGATGAGTAATAAAGCTTGGCTGCCTGTTTCCTTTATCTCATACACACACATATATGCTTGGGGTTTTTTAATTATTGCCAAATCCTTCATGTCTTAAAAGAAATTTGATGGCTACTTCCATCTCCTGAGCAACAAGAGATAGGACAAGAAGGAACTGCTGCAAGTTCCACCAAGAGAGGTTTAGGTGGGATATTATGGAATTTTTTTTCACCAAAAGGGTTGTTAAGGATTAGAACAGGCTGCTCAGGGTAGTGTTGGAGTCCCCATCCCTGGAGGGATTTAAAGGACATGAAGATGTGGCATTTGGGAACGTGGCTTTTTGCCAGTGTTGAGGGAGTAGTTGGGCTCTAGGATCTCAGAAGTCTTTTCCAAGCTCAATGATTCCATGATTCCCAAACCTACAAGTTAAGAAGCCACTGACAGCACGAGAACTTTGCATTAAAAAAATAAAATTATTTAATTTCAACAGGTTTTGCAAGTAACTAATTGCTTTTTACATACTTGAAACTCAAAAGGAAAAGAGGAACATAAAGCAATTTTGTTGATGCTGGTTTTACCTCATTATTTCAAACCTGACTGCATCCCTTTTCAATGTATGACTCACAGTTTGCCAAAGCCTGAGACTATCAATACTTTCTACGTGTCAGACCATGTGTTTAAGTTGTTTCCACGCTCCCACTGCCTGCTTTGGGTTTTGTGACCCCAATTTCTCCGTGGTACCTTCTCCAGTACATCCTCTGCAGCATCACCCTCCATCCCGAGGGATCACTATCCTGCAGTGCTGCACAAGCTCTGGAGTAAAAACAAGAGTCAAGTGGTCAGGCAGCAGCACGAGAAGGAAAAACAAAAACCAGCTGAGTTTTTCTAAGAAGTACATTTTTAGATGTACCATGTAGAAGGAGGTTTTCAGGAAGCAGCTCGTACCGGAAGCCAGTGATCTCACAGCTTCATGTAAACACCACACAATTACAACATGAAAAAAAAAAAAAAAGCAGCATTTTCTCCCTGCCTCTTTCTTTTAGCATGTTCACTATTCACTCAACGCTTCCCAATTATGAAAACTGCAGATCAAAGGAATTGGGTTTTTACAGCTCTAAATATACAGATCAATGCAACACTTGTGCCATATCCAGGCAGTGAAACATTATTAAATCTCTATAATATCACAACCTCTCAACGATTTTCTTACATTTTGAATATTAACTCAATTGTGCCAAGCTCCAACATGCAGATGATATGACCCCTCATAGCCACGCCAAGCACTAAAAATCCATATATTCTCTACCCTTTTCCTTCCCTTCCAAAACTACCTGTCTCTACTTCTTACCTACCTTCTAAACCATCATGTCCATTAATTACCCTGCCTTTCCTCATCCTTGTAAAGGGCAGAACCAACTGTTAAATGCCATCACCTGCACTGTGTGCTGTGCTTCCCCATTCCATTTCTGATGTGAATTGACTGAAGACTATTTGATATTTATTTATCATTGTCTGACGTGTTAAGAGTGGCTTTCAGGTTCTACTTATCTTCTCATCTTTTAAAGCAGGTTTAATCCTTTCTCCGTTCTCTGTGTTGTTTCTTCTTTAATGAACTTAGCCAAGTATTTGGATTTGAAGCCTTCATTACTTCTACCCAAATAACACAAAAATATAACCACACTCTTATAAGCTCTTACCACTGATTGGAAGATTGTTGCACATTTCTCTGTTTTCAAATCTGCAGGATGTGTCTGGTTTACCTCACTGAGCAGAATATTTCCAAGTGAGCTGCAACACCTCTAAGAAGAATTGGACCTCATCATCCGCTTTTTAAAACATTAGCTTGGGACGTGTTTTGAATCTTGTTTAAAAAGAACCCACAAAAAGCCAAGTTTTTCCAACATATGGGCTGCACTAAGTTCTTCACATGTAACTAGTCATGGTCTTGGTTGGTGGATATATGTAAATGCTCAGAATTATAAATTTGTTAGCCTGGGTTAAGTTTTGGGGTTTCCTTCCCTCACTAGTAATCTTGGCTTTTCTTCATGGCTTTTGATAAAATTAAGTTAAGGAAGGAGAACCAGGAGATTGTTCAAAAAGAACTTAAAAAATAGACTTAAATAATAGAAGTGGGATGAATTTCAATAGCAGCAAATGTGCAGTCATACCTGGGTAAAATACATATTCCCACCAGGTCAACAGCTCCTTAATTTGGAAACCATGAAGGAGGAAAAATCCTACCCTGCTACTACATGACCACGGGTCATCAGAGTGACACACCTGCTAAATAAAGCAACCCTGACCCCAATTTATGGCTGCCTGGAAAATTCACCTAATTATTGTACGTGCCCTGCTTAAGGGAACTGGATTCACACTGGAGCATGGGAAGAAAGGTGGTTTTAGGTAGCAGGAATGGCAGCAGATGGTTAAGCTCTGCCTTGCAACTGTGAGTTTTGTGCTTGGCAGATTGACCTGGCCCGTTTCACTGCAAGTTTAAGAGGACAAAAAAACACAAAACCAAACAAACAAAGCAAAAAGGACATTGTCTGACCACTAGCCATAGCCTTAGACCTGGAACTCTCATTTCCCAGCCAAGATCAGTGTCAGCAGCCACAGGACAGTGGGTGCTGGTTCTTGCTGTCTCCCAGAACTGATGAATCCCTGGCTGGACAAGCTCCTGCTCTGCCATCCTCTGCTCCATCCATGGTTTGTGTCCAAGCATTCAATGCAGGAATCAGCTGAGAGCAGACAGGAGAAGCAGCACCTGCAGCCTCCACGCTGGGAAACAACACAGGAGCCTCAGCTCCAAAATGAAAGGCAGGACCATGAGGTTTGTGAGGCAGGAAATGGAGGGCGAGCCGAGCACTCATTTCGTGCAGCCTCAGCTGCAGCAAACAACAGCAACACGATTAAGAATAGTTCCTTAAATCATGTTTGTGCTTTGATGAACGATTCCAACTGCACGTCAGAGCCCGGCACAGCAGGCTGAACTCACCACAGACGTTCTGGAGGAATAGAGAGATCCTCAGGGACACTGTGTCCCATGCTGGTTTAACTGTGCTGGCTGCAGGCAAACCAAGGTGCAACGCCAGCTCTGAGCTGAGCCAAGAATGCAGAGCAGGCAGAGTTTGGGGCAGTCAGGAGAATGGAAAATTCAATACTGAACATAGACTAGAGGCTTTGTTTGCTTACCTGATTGAAAAGGTAGTAACTGATGTAATTCCTGGTCATAAAAGCATTAGAGTAATAAATACTAGCAAAGAGGCGTAAGGCAAACTCTGCAATTATCATTAAAAAGTGAGCATGAAATGGCTCTTCAAAATGTTAGGCTGGCAATTAGAAGACTTTCAAGATCCTGGATGCTCTGAAAATTGGAATCCTTCTTTTAATTCCAATAATGGAAATAAAAAACCCTGTCCTCAAGATGGAGTTTGATTATTTTAAACTACAAATTATATAGCAATTATGCAACATCAGGTTTCCTATATCAAGTGACAAGACTTAGAATCCTAGGAAACCATTTCTAGTTCAATATTCTTACCAGCAGTTAGCATTAATTCTGCAGGAATATCACAAACACCATCAGCAATAATTACCTTAGACAGGAAACCAAGGTAAGGAAAGAGAATTATCCAATACTGAAGAATTAATGAACAAAACTGACCCAATCAAAAGTTCTGCTATCTAAAATAACCCCTTCAGCAATTAAAAAAATGAACAGGAACTGCAAGATCATCCTTTTGAAAGCAAACAAATCCAGATATTCTAATTCTCAGACTGTTAAAAAAAAAAAAGTCTTAGAGAAACCAGAAAAACACACGTAATAATGCAAGGAGAAAAGGAAATGGTCACTAGCTATTAATGGAATACTTTAGTGAGAACAGGAATACATGGACAATGTGCCTTCACCTTTTTTCAAGTCCAAATGATCAGTAATAACATCTGCCACTATAGTTCACTCGTTATTTCACCAGTACAAACACACACCGCTGCTACTGAGCAAGTGAGAGACCTCCAGCAGCTGAACTCCCCCTAACACATCAAAAGCAACACTTTTTACACCTTAAATAAGTTGTAAGATTCACACGTGCACTAGGGCAACATAACCTCACTGAAGCTGTAATTTAGATTAACGGAGAAGTAGTAAGAGGACTAATTTTACGGGCAAGCAGCCTAAAACATTTCTTTGGAAGTTAGCTGTCCCTGGAGGAATTTCCACGTTGGTAATAAGTCAAACCTGAATGCCCCAAAACATGATAATTAAAGGGCAGAACAAATCCTTTAAGAGAAAATAACCATAGTTACAAATGCATGGTAATGAGTCATGTTAAAAGAAAAACAAAATATTTCCAGTATGTGAGCCAGATGACTGCTGGACCACATCAGTTTATGGTAAAACACAAGAACAGATTTTTAAACATCTGAAGATAAGCTCTTCAAAAGCCAGCATTATCCTGGGCCAACACATTAATCTAGTATCACAAAGATGTATCTTTCCATGAAATCTAGATTTAAGATCCATGCAATATTCCTGAACTAACTTCTCTGCCACAGCTCCAGGCACTTGACATCCCTGAAGTTAATTCCTCCATCAATTCCAAATTTCTTTCAATAAAAGGCACCAAACCCTTCTGTGTTTATACAACCACTAGCACTCATTAGGAAGAGCAATAAGCAAATCAACAGGAAGCACAGCCAGCTGGAAGGATTATGGAAGATCCCAGTAGAAATCCAACATGTAGACAGAAAAGATGGGAGCCTCAGAACTGCTGCCTTGTCTTGGAATTGAGCATGGGATGACATCTTCCCAGACGGATACACAACTATCTTCCCCACCAAGAGATCGGTAATATAATACTACAATTGCATAATAATATAACACAGAGTTTATAAAAGTCAATTGATAGGCCCCTCAAGTTAGCAAAAATGCCTGATAATATGTATTAGGAACATGAATTAGTAATAAGCAGATGTAATATAGAGAAGTTCAATGAACTCTCCAAATGTGATTTTTGTGTACAGAGGAAACCGTTCTGTTTGACTTTTTATATTAAGCTGTGGACTTGGCAGCACTGGGGCAATGGCTGGACTCAATCTTAAAGGTCTTTTCCTCTCTAAATGATTTTGTGATTCTACTCTGGTCTCCCTATATTAGCCACCTGTCTCTTCTTCACAGTCTCTGATTTTTAAGTCTTACCCAGTCGGGATTTCTGTGCTTCCACACTTTCAGAATTGATGCTCACAGACATCAGACTCTCACAGACAATCCCCTCCCTATCTCCTCTCCCATGCCCTCAGTGCTGGTGACACTGACCCACACACACAAAATTCCCCAGGAGCAAAAGTTGCTGTGGATCCATCTCTGGACATCCCCTTTCCCTACAGGGCTGGGGAATCCCAGCCCCTGCTGCCCAGGCCTCCTTCTCTACAGGTCTAAATCCTATTTACAACACTCACAGGAGATGAGGGACTTAGCAGCAGAACTGCAAATACAAACAGCTTGAATTCCAAGCTACCAGTGAAGCTGGTTAACATAATGTAATACTTAAATATGCTCTTATAAACCACAGGAGGAATTCAGCAGTAGATGGTACTATTAATATAAATACTATTTAACAGAACCCTTGAGAGACACAGAATGTAGAAGTAGAGGGGTCAGCTGAGTAAGATTAGCTGAAAAAACATGTATTTATAATCATCCATTTTAAACTAAATGTTAGCAGGGAAATTCATTCTGAAGTCAGCTCTGCAAGAAAGACTGCTACAAAATCTTTCTTAAAATCAAGTATCCTGAAAACCTTCATCCATCTAGCACACACAGCAAAGATGCCAGGAAAACATACCTTACAACCAGAGGATGGGAAGTCTTACTGACAGGCCCTAGTCTAGAGGAAAAAAAATTGAATTATTATCTTATGGGAAGAAAATCTTCCCTGTGAGGGTGGTGAGGCCCCTGGCACAGGTTGTCCAGAGAAGCTGTGGCTGCCCCTGGATCCCTGGAAGTGTCCAAGGCCAGGCTGGATGGGGTTTGGGGCAACCTGGGATAGTGGAAGATGTCCTTGCCTATGGCAGGGGTGGCACTGGATGATCTTTAAGGTCCCTTCTTGACCAAAACCATTCTATGACTCCACAATCCCAGTCCTCATTCCAGAAACCTCTAAGTCATGAATGTCACTGCTGCAATCCACAGGAACATTGCCTTAAGCAGTGCTGAGAGCCCAGGATGGATTTTGCCCATCCCTATGCTTTGGATACCTGGTGGCAGTGATGGGCAGAAGGGAACAAAACACAAGTCAAGATGGAAAGCTGATCTTAGGAGTCTGACTGCAACTGGATGAAGAGAGAACCTCCCTACTGCTGTCCTTCCCTGCTGGAATTTCTGCTCTTGCAGATTCTTTCTTTGCATATCCAGAATCAACAAACCACAAAGATAACCCGGCACTCAGGAATGAGGCAAAGTCTCCTCTTGCTGCAGGAAAAGCAGAAAAACAACTGAAGAAAACAGACGAATCATGAATGCCACTCACAGGGAAAGGACAGGCTTATTCACCTCATTTTTGTTTCCTGCAAGGCAGCAGCAGCCTGAAAACAAAACCTAGGATGGACACTGACTGCAGGCACAACCACGGAGGAACATTTCAAGGGAAAAAATCATTAAGTGGGAAATAATCACTGCAACCTCTTTCAAAAACATTATGCATATCTGTCCATGTTACCAGAAAGAATAATGAACAGCTGAACAATGTTGTTTAATATCTTTGCAAAGCTTTATGTATCAAATATGAGAATTAAATAAGCCAAGCATAGTTTGCCCAGGAGAAATGTCGCAGGCCAGAAGAGGTGTCACTTTATACCTACCATTAGAGCCATACAATAATTAATATTGACACAGCTACCAAAGAGACTGCATCTGAAAGTCTCAGAGCTGACTTATAGTTTTTATCTAGTCAGGGAGATTTTACTAAAGTAGAAAAAAAATAAATTATAATCCTTGTCTAGCAGGAATTGTACACGCATCACAAACCTGTGCTCCAAAGCAGACTTGACTTGGGATAAATACAAATTTTTTTCATGGAAACTGATCTCACAAGAAACTGCCAGAAGACGCATTAGCACTTTATCAGCCCACAGCATCTGGAACAGAATTAAACCTGCTCATGATATAGTAGTACTTTGTAATTGCAAAAGAGAACATCAACAAAAGGGATAAATACAACCAGATATATCCTACGGAGAACTTAACCAGGAGAACAGCAGACATGGCAAATTATGTTTATAGTATTTACCTGATCCAGGCAACCAGGAGAATAATCTTCTGTAAACCTTCTTAGAGTAACTCTATCCACAGGAACACAAAATTTGCTTCACAGGAAAAGGCTACAAGGGTTTGTTTTTGAAACCAATGGTCTTTAAACCACTGGGGATTGCAAAAGGGGGAAGGGCACCAAAAAATGGAGCAATGAGAGTTCCAATTTGGAGCCTGAAATCTGCTGCAGGAATCATCCTGCACATCTGCCTGCAGTAGTGAAGGGCTGGATCCTGCCATCCAGGCTGAGGATCTATTTTCATGCTTCTGTAATTGAAAGAGTGCTCTGACAGATGCTGCTCTCCCATCACAATGCTGGAGGCCTGGGTTAACCTATCAAACGTCCCTACCAGCATTTTTCCCCCACTGTATTACTCAATTTTTGGTCTCCAGTCCAAATTATTGCTGCTTATAGACGTGACTCATTCAGTGCTGAAGTAATACCGCTTTTGAGGAACTCAAGTTTTATTCAATAAATAGCATTTCAGCTCACAATTCCCAGTTACTTCTCCACAGCCACCATCTCTGCCTTTTTTTCCTCTCCAGTACTCAACAAGGACTTCCCCGTGAATGTCAGCACCTCCATTAACAAGGACTGGGAGAAGAGAGGTCCCCACTCAACTCCCACTGAAATAGTATAGCTGAGCTCTGCCCTGCTTAACTCCTTTTAACATCAATACATGAAACCTGCAGTTTCTTGGAAACCAAAAATGGCCTTTTCCTAAATCACAAAAACACAAAGGAAAATAAAGTTTCTTCTCCCCCCCTGCAAAGACCCAATGATAATTATTATTATTAATAAAATAATAACAAAACACAGAAACAACCCCTCAAGGAAAAAAAAATACAAACCACAAAAAAACTGACAAATAACAAAAACTAAACCAAGAAAAAAACCACCCCAAAACAAAGAAAACCCACAACATATAGCTGTGCTATGGTACAGGTTGATCAGAACAGCAGATAGTCAGTGTTAGAAAAATTTTGTACACTTAATTGCTCAAACCTTATTATTGTTTCATACTGTGTCAACACCAAACAAGTTTAACCCAAATTTAGGTGCATTTACATTCAAAAATACTGATTTTTGATTTTTTCATCAATATTGTTTTAAAAGCATCTGGATTACCTAAACCAGACAGGGATAACGATTCAAAGATTCAAACTGTTTTATGGGAAATGTGCACAACCAGAATTAGCTGCGGTTCCAGGACAATAACCTTTGAAAAAGCAGCTGATCCCATAATGCTGGACCCACTGTTTGGCTTTCAGTTTATCCAAACAACCACCCGTTCCCCTGAACAGATGCCCAGGGACAGGGATATGAGGAGGGAAGAACAGGAATCAGAAGCTCCGGCTGCCAACAGGGGCCCCTGCTGCAGCTCCAGGAGGAAGGTGGGCTCTTGGAACTGGATCTGCTCAGAGAAGTGCCAAATGCCAGGGACTCCATCCAGGGAGAGCCCACACAGCAATAATCCCTTGGCGCTGCGGGTCTCCTCCGGCAGAGGGCAACGCTGGAAAAATCGCCTGGGAAGGAGCGGAGTATTCCATGGAGCCGAAATCTGCCTGGGAGCACCCGCAGCACCGCGGGCTCTGAGCGCTGCTGCTCCTCCGAGCCTTCTCCCCCAGGCCTATTTCCTGTCCTCGCGTTTTTTACAGAGAGAAAAATATACCTGCTGCTCTCCAGATTTGGGATCCTGTTCTCTTTATCAACGGGATAAATGTAATCTCGATTGCTCCGGGGTCCTGGAGCACGGAGCCAGAGAAATTAGGATGTTAAGGAGCTCCCCAAGAGCTACAGATGATCCGTCAATACCCAGCAGATGTTGACAGACGAGTACTGAAGTTATGCTAAAATTTAAAAAAAAAAAAAAAAAAAAAAAAAGGGGGTGGAGAACGACACTGCAGAATGATACAGCAACTACACCCCTGCTCGGGGAGCTTTAACAGCGCTTTCAGTTTACAAAACACAGGCAGATAATAGGCAGAAATGTCCTTTTCCTCCTCCTGCTGGAAGTAAACACGGTGGCTGGAGGCTCTGTCTCCCTCCCAGGGGACCTGACAGCTGCTCACATGAGCTGCTGCGTAGCAAGAAATCTCCCAAGTTCCAACAATCCAAACACAAGGATCCCTCTCCTGCTCCTGACACGTCTCACCTGATCACCGGTAAACACTGATGGAAATAATCATCAGCATAAAACCCAGGCAAATGCTTGTTTTCTTTCTCGGTTTGATTTTTCCCTTGTTTCCTCAGCACACTGGAATTTATTCAAGGCCAGTACCTGCCTTCATTTTACAACTCAATTTTTTTGCACGAGCTGCTGGAGAAGCTACTACAGATGTGTTAAAATTCAGCAACCTGAGCATAATGCAGGTATTATTCAAAACAGCACATTTTAGGGGTATTCCATACACAATGTTAGTAAGTGAACACAAAAATCATCTTGCTTTTCTGAAAATCTGAAAGCTACCAAAAAATATATCCAATGACAACACAGATGAAAAAGAATTAGCCAGGATTCAAAGGATATTTTACAGAGAGATCCAAACTTGCTCCACCTGTACCAGGAGAAGTACTGTGGATTATGTTCAGCCCAAACTAATAATCATTATAAAAAAAACAAGGATTACTTCAGGCTCTGCACTGAAATTAGTACCTCTTGGTGCAGCTCACAGGTAAACTGGGGCAGAAATAGATAAATTTTGTAACAGCAGAAAATTATGTTTACCATGTTCCCCATCCTGTTCACTTCACCTTCCCCTCTGCCCCTGACAACTAATTGCTGCTTCTATCAGAAGCAAGATGACACAAATGAAAAATAAAATTAATGAAAATAAATAATAATGTCACGTCACTATGACTGGCAGGCTGACTTCACAAGTTTTTTGTTTAGATGAAGACTACTGTTCAGCAATCTGCACATGTAAGCACGCCACGGGCTTGGCTGCAAGAGAGCAAGGATTTGAAATATAGGACAGAAAAAAACAGGATGACTGCTTCAGAATTTACCAACTCTGCTGATTTTCTAGACAATTGCACAATTTACGTTCCCTAACAGGAGCTGCTCCTTATACAAGACACATTCAGAGGAGTGTTTGTAAAATCAAGGCTTACAAGGAGTGTTATAAATGCCTTTTAAACCATTTGTTTCTCAATTTCCTTTGCTTATATTTTAGTAAGAGATTTCTGTCATAGTAAGAATTGGGAAAAAAAAAAAACCCAACACATTTACCATGGACTCACTAATACTTCATAATTATGAAAAACTAATTCTGAAGTAACAGTACACTGAAATTCAGCCCACAGAATGAGACAGAGTAGGACTACCTCTCCTCATCCAAATTACTTCCCACAAGTCATAAACAACTGTCAAAAGAGAACTTCAATGCCCATATTGGCCAAAATTATTTAAAACAGGAATATTATTACAATTATCACCTTTTTTTGTCTTGCCAATTAAATCAGTTTTATGTAAGAAACTTGGATTTTCAGCTTGACTGCTTTATTACCACCATGAATATTTCTGCCCCACAGACGTCACTATTTCAAGCATTTCCAAACTTACGTTTGGGAAGAAGCACAACACGGGAACATTTAAATTCCTTCCAGGGCTCAAAGAAATTCATAAAAATTCCAAAACCAGGACTGACTGCAAGTGTTAAATTCCCAGATCAGGAATCTACGGAAGGATGAAATCTCTGACCTTGGTAAGGGTAAAACTCAGCACAAACAACTCCCATTTCCAGCCTCGCTGTTAGACAACAACACTACGTCTGCTGGCTGAGGTGCAGCATCCTGAGGGACTGGAAAAGGACAGGGGGATTTTTTCACTGTATTTGCAAGAAATCCAAAGCAGAAAGAAAAATATTGTTCATGCTGAAATCCGTGACGAAGAGTCGCAGCCCCATTAATTCCATCTCCAGCCATTTAGAAAACCACGAGTCGGGATCCAAAATTATCATCGAACTCACTTGAAAGAACTGCTGGGGAGAGGTTGCTTTTTTTTGTTTTTAAACTTTGAATTTTAGCATTCCTGCTTGCAAGTGCTCTAACCCTTTATGTGATGGTATTTTCAAGCTCATATTCTTGTGCTACCAATAATTCCAGGAGCAAGATGTTTATGGAAAAACACCGTGCAAATATGGCATGAACTACAGCCAGTCATGGTATACACGAGGTCAGAAAACCATGACTCTGTGTTTTCATTTATAAATACAAAGGAAATATAGTAAACACGTGACCACAGCAATTAAAATCTAGCCTGGATTAAAGAAATCCTCTTAATTTTAACAATATAACAGACTAATACAGCATAAACAAACGTATTTTTAAAGTAAGTTGACAATTTCCCTTTTTATTAAAACTGAAGAAAGGCTTTACTACTTCCTACTGCAAAAACAATACAAACACTAATTTAAATATTCCCTTTTCAGTTGCATTTTGAATACTTACGACAACTGAAACAGCACCTTTTTGCCACCGAAACTGACAAGGCATAAGACCCTAATATGACACTTTCTGAGTACTTTAGAGAAAAATGGGGATTGCTTACATAAAAAGTGGAGGTAACTAGCACAACACCTATTTTTCATAGCCCTTTTTTTTTTCATATACGTTGTTTTCGTCACCAAAACAGCTCAGTGGAACACAGTGTGCAGCACACATTGTGCCTTGTCATGAGCTGACAGCAAATGAAGAGAAGGTGAACCAAGTTACAAAACAAAATTGTTTTGTTGTTTTGTGGTTTTTTTTCTTCTCGCTGCCCGAGAAGATAAATGATCTTAGTTATATTAAAAGAGAAATGGGATACTGGATCCAAAGGGCTTGTTTTACGTTAACTGCATCTCCCCAACAAAAATAGAGAAAGCAATTTCCTGGTGCATCAATTCCATGCCAGCACTTCTTCCACGTACACCCTGAATTCCGAGGCGCCGGCACGCCGCGCACCTCCGGGTATCCTCACATCTCCAGCACGTCAACTGCTCCCCAGCAATTTCCTCTCTTAAGGCAGAGCTCTTTCCCCACCCCCAAAATACAAAGATAACATGGATATGTCGGCATGAACCACCCCGGCTGAATAAACATCTTTCTGTAGGTAACACCGTGTCAAATTACTCCTGTAACCAACACAGAGCACCAGATCTCTCTCAGGACGTGTGTCACCACCCCAGTTCTCTCACCACTACAGCACCCATCACTCCTTTCTGTAATTTCTTGTTACTTTAAGGTCAGATTTCCTCCCTCACCCACAGCGGTCAATATCTGGAGGTTCTCACCATTTCAGATTGCAAAAAAATTGTACTGAAAAAGTCAAGATGGAAGAGAAGCTGAAGAACGTGAAGTGTCATAAACTATTCCGGATCCATTTACTGGACTAGACCAGCATAAAACTGCAAACCTCATCTTTCTATCCTCCTTCTCATGTTCTGTATTTATAGGGTATTAAAATCCTCCTCCTCCTAAGCAAAGACTCGTTTCTAGTGCAACACTAAAGCAGTTTTAAATATCTGTGTACAGTCCTCACCATTACAAAACCCTCTTTTCCTCTTCTCGACCCCGTCTCGTTGATCTGCTGTTATTTAACTCTTGAAGGCTACTTGAGACTCACCACGTTACTAAAGGTTATGTAACTCTCAAAAATACACTGAATTTTACATTTTTAAGCTGTACAATAGAAACATACACAACAGAACACACAGCTGAAGGGTTTTCCCCCCACCCCTCCTCCACTTATTCTAAACCAAAACATCTCACGGATCTAGAATAGTGGATTTCCATTTTTTTTTTTTTTTCAGCTTGTCATCCATAAAATCTTTAGCAGTACAGAAAACAGTATAATGAGCACAAGCCTACAGAAAACACAATGTCCTTCCCTCTGTGGCTTCCCACTGACCCTGAGTTGTCCACTGCCTGCAAAGCTGCTGATCTAGAACCGAGTATCCTCTTACTGTTTTGCTCTGCCACCCGAGAAGTTGCCATTAAAATGGCATCACGTTCCTTAACTCCAAACTGACTCTCCTTTCTCCACGTAACCTACTAACAACCCAGAATGCCCCAGAGGGTTTCACAAAACCCTATTCCCAGGAACAACCACCCAAAAAACCAAAACACCATCGTTTAAGACGCCTCGTTTTGCCAAGGATTTGAGCATGGAACGAGTCCTTCACACGGAACAGTGCCCAACCCACCTATAAATAGGCTTAAAGCTCCAGGCTCAGGAGACTGAGAGCTCCACATGATCCTTGCAGCGTTCCCCAGCTTCACCTACATAAGAGCCATGCCGTAACACTGCCGGGCTGGGCAGACACCGAGCTGCTGCTGTGGCTTACGCAGGAGAGCACAGAGGGAGGGGAAAGAAATTGAAAAAAAAAAAAAAAAAAAAAAAAAAAAAAAAGAAAAAAAAAATTCACTGGGCATAAACAGCTCTTCTCGGGAGAGAAACACCTCCCTCTCTGGAGGCCAGAGCCAGCCACGGACAGGCTGTCACGGCTCGGCCATGACAGGAACAACAGCCAGGGACAGGCCCTTCGGAGAAGGTTTAATGGGGCCAGGGCCGAATGGACGCTGGTAGTGAGCGAGGGCCTGGGGGCAATGGCAAGAGGGTCCTGGCCACATTTCCTGGACAGGGGGTATTTGGGCTCCCTGAGTCCACAGGGGTGGGTAGCCAGAGCCAGGCCCAGTCAGACTCCTTTGGGCAGGGGGGCTTCGGGTTCCTCCCGAGCTGGCAGCCAGTCCTGTTCCCCACCAAACCCCACAGACAAGGCAGCTCCAGACCCCCCTGTTCCCCATCAGACCCCACAGACAGGGCAGCTCCAGACTCTCCTGTTCCCCATGAGACCCCACAGACAGGGCAGCTCCAGACCCTCCTGTTCCTAGTCAAATTCCCCCCTGGACAGGAGGGCTCCAGGCCCCCCAGTGTCACCCTATCAGATCCCCAGGCCCCCCAATGTCACCCTATCAGATCCCATAGGTAGGACGTCTCCAGGTGCCCATCGGACCCCCCAAGGACAGGAAAGCTCCAGACCCCACGGTCCCCATCAGACCTCACGGGCCCCGTCAGAGCCACCGGCCCCGGGGGCCACGTGACCGGCCCGAGGCGCCGGCACGTGGCCCCGACCGTAACAAACAGGCGGGTGGGCGAAGAGGGGCGAAGGAGGGGGGGCCGAGCTGCGCTGCGATTGGTCGCGAGTGCGCAGCGCGCGCCGGGGGGGGCGTGTCCCCACCGCGCCGCCCCCGGCGATTGGCCGGCGGGGGGGCGCGGTGGGCGTGGCCGCCACCTCCCCCCCTCCCCGCGCTCCCCCCCCCCCTCCCGGCCCGCCGCCTTGGTGCAGTGCTGAGGAGGCGCCAGGCGGGGGCCGCGCGCGCTTTTCCCGCCCTCGGCGGGGCCGCCGGGACCCCCCTGAGGGCGCCGCTCCCTCACACCCGCCATGGCGGCACCGCCGTCACCCCCGCACCGCTCGGAGCTGCGCCACTCAGCAACCCGCGGCTGCCGGTCTTGTCCCCGCACCCCACTTCACTCCCAGCCCCGGCAGCGCCTCCCGCCGCGAGTCCGCGGAGTGCGGGACCGCTCCGGCGCTCCCCACACACGACCAGCGCTTCGGCCCCTCTCCCCTCACGCACGCACCCACCTGTGGGACGCCCTCGGCCGCCTCCATCATCGCCCCGCGGGGAAGCGCTTAAATATCCCCGCGGCGGCACCGCCTGTGTCACGGACCGGGGCTGCGAACGGCAGTGCGGCCCTCCCCACCTCCCCCCCCCCCCCCGGCCCGCCCCGCTCCGCATCTTGTTTTCTCCATACGCACTTAGAAATGCGTATGGAGAAAAGCGGGATCGGGGGGCGCGGGGGGGGGCACCGCTGTTAATTCCCGCTCTATTTGGGATACCCACGCAGCACAGAGGAAAACAACGCGGCGCAGCCCCGTCCTTCCCCCCCCCGCCGCTCCGCGCTGTCACTTGGCTGCTTCCCCCATGTCGCGACACACACGCACCCCCACCCCCCCCCCCCGCCATGTCGCGACAGCCCCCCGCGCACCTGCCGCGCCGCGCTCCCCCCCGCCCCCGACCCGCCGTGTCCTACCGGGGCTGCGGGGAAAGCGACGCTCGGCTCTTTCTCCCCGGGGGAAGCAGCGCGGTGCCGGCGCTCCCCCAGGTGCGCGGGGGCTCCGCGGGTGCGGAGAGGGGAGAGCGGCGGGGAGGGGGCGGCAGGAGCCGGGATGGAACCGGGATGAAGCCGGGATGGAGCGAACCTCCCTCCCCCCCCCAGTTCCCCGTCCGTCCCCCCCACCCCCCCCCGCCGCTTGTGTTTACCTCAAGTTTGAATTTTATCTGCGCAACATGAGCTGGAATGCGGACATGGAGGGCGGGAGGGCGCGCACACGCCCGGAGCTCCGCGGGGACACCGCGGACACCCCGCGCACACACAGCCCGTATCCCCTCCGCGCACACACCGCGCCCGCGCCCCGCGCCCCCCGCCCCGGTCCCGCCGGTAACTTACCTCCGCCACCGGCTCGCCTCCTTCTCCTCCTCCTCCTCCTCCTTCTCCTCCTCCCCGGGGGAAGGTGCCGCCCGCAGCCCCATCAGCGGGGCGGACACCGCGCTCCCGGCGCGCCGAGACAGGTGCAGCCGGGGCGGGCGGGTCGGGGGGCACCGCCGCCTCCCCGGGCTCCCCCACTGCTTCCCTCCGTCCCTCCCCACGATGTTGTTTCGTTATATCATGTCCATCATGTGACACCCGGAGGCCTCTCTATGGAAACTTAAAGGGGACTTTCACGTCCGCCGCCGGACCCGCCGGTACCCCCGGGGAGCTGCGAGACCTGCCGGTGCCCGCCTGCCCTCCCTCCGCTCCCTGCCTTCCCGGGGGGCTGCGCTCCCTGCTCCTACCGCCCTCTGCTTAGAGCAAGTTACTGCCCTTGCTTCTTCTATTATTATTTATTAGGGGTTGGTTTGGTGTTTGGGTTTTTTTGGGTTTTCTTTTTTTTTTTTTTTCTTTTTTTTTTTTTCTTTTTTTTTTTTTTCTTTTTTTTTTCTCTTCTTTTCGCAGAAAGGAATAACCGGCCGTGGGGAAGGATGGACCCCGCTCCTGGAGGCTGCGGGATCCGGTGCTCATCTGCGGCCGCCGCGGGTCTCGGGTGCTGGAAGCGGCAGAAAAAAAAAACAAACCCAAAACAAATAAAAAGTCCAAAACAACCAAAAGAAAAAAAAATAAATAAGGCAGAAAAAAATCCCTTATTTGTGTCGGACTGAGGAGGAGAAGATGCGAGAGCTGTTCTGCCCGTGCGGGGTCGATGGGGTGGTCGCTCCCGCCGCGTTTAACTCCTCCAGTCGGTAGCGAAGCGATTTCACCGTCACGACCCGTCGCACCGGCGGCTCCCGACAGCCGGCTCTGTGCCGAGCTGCTGGAAGGAGCCGCTCCTAGGGATGTGCGCGGGCCGCTGCAACGCTACCAGCGAGCAGCCAGCGCTCGCAGAAAGGAAAAGGGAAGATGCCGACAATTCCCCGTAGTTCGGGCAGCCCCCGGCTCCCAGCGCTGCCCGGCGGGTGCGGGGCCGGCCGGCGGCAGCGCCGTGCTCCTCCGGCTGCTGTTCCGCCTGCGGTGCTGAAGTGGGTTTTATTCCTTGCTCTCCACCAGCCCCCAGGATTTGGGATCAGGGAGCTGAAGCCCGCTCGCTCCACGGTCCCACTGCCGGGCTGATAACGCGTAGGGGGCTCTCGGGGTTTCCCCCCTTGAAGGTTCCTGATGGAGGCCCCCAAATTCTGCTCCCGAACTGGAGGCATCCCGTCAGTGTTGGTGATGAAGTGCAAGGCTTTAGGAGCTAGATTGAGAAGGGAGAGATAGATTTGTTGTTAAAAACTGAAGGAAGAAAAGCAATCCTGCATTCACTCCTTCTTTATAGATTCCAGCGGCCCCTCAGCAGATTAAAAAAAACATGACCCACAGATGCAGTAAATTTTAAGTTGGGGATTTAATTTCTTCAGTGTCCCACCACGTTTTCTTGAAAGGAGTCATATAAACGACTTTTTTCTAATTGCTGGGTTGGTGCTGGTGGCTGTCAGCCACAGGAGGGGACTGGAGCCACCTGACACAGGCCCAATCCTGCAGTGACAGTGGATCATCTCCCTCAGCTCTCCCATTTCTGCTTTGGACTTGAAATACCTGTTCTCTGCCCCACTCATTTCCAGGTGCCCATGCAGTGAGTTGTATATCCGACAGATCAGTGTTTTAGATATCCCTACTACTATTTTTTAATTTTCTTGAGTTTTCTAATAATTACTAATGATTTTAGCTGTAAAGATTTAACGGAGTGAGGAGCAGTTCATCTTCCTTTCCTTACTTCTTCTCAGAGTCTTCCCTCCATCCACCCTACACACTTTATCCACACTTCCCATCCAATTCTGGGAGAATTTCCTCTTTGGGCTCCTTTCTGCCATTTATCCAGGCTGTCCCACTGCTGTGGAGCCTAACTGCAATTTGCTTTGCTTCCCATATCTCCGGGCCTCATTTCCCTGCCTCAGTAAGCCTCCTTTTATTCCATATTCCCTTCTTCAGATCATCCTTAAAGGAAGAAGAGGCTGGAGCTGGGATTTAAAGTAGTCTTTTAGGAGTACTGCCAGAACCGATCTGTTTTACTCTGCTGCTGCTGCTGTTGCTGTTCTGCTGTGTCATGGGAAGAGTTTTTCCTCTCCACACCAAGCCTTGGAAGCGGCACCTCAGGCAGAGCTGCTAGCTGCAAACCCCAGCCGAGTTTTACAAAGCCCCGGGTAAGTTTGTCTGGTGCAGGATTGAGCCTGGAAGGAGAAGGCACTGCTGCCTTCCTGAGCTCTGACCTGGAGAGCTGTGCACGATTTTGGGAGATTTGCAGGAAGGCAGTGGCAGCAGCAGCAGTGACAGCGCATCATCGCTCAGCTTTATTTCATTTTCTCGAGCCGAGACGCTTTAGGTTACAGCCCAGCAGAAAAGGAAAATGAAGCATTTCTGTCAAAAGGGAGCTATTTCCCAAATTTGCTTTAAGTTATTGCAAGATCTCGCACTAAAAAAGAGCAGAGATTCTGTCTCCTCTTAAAAATCTTGTTAGTTATAAAATCTTTACGATCTTGGCTCTCTCCTCCTCTCTCCTTCAAAAACTTACTTTCAAAAATGTGAAGCTTAAAGATGACTGTTCCCTCTCTCTCTCTGTCCCTCCTCCCAAATTTATGTTCCTTGGGAAGGCCTGAAGAAGCCTGAGGCTGTGTCTGCCTGTGAATAAACACCAGTGTGCACATACACGTGCGTATCCATGTGCACACACAGGATTTAAAGCATCCCGTTGAAGTCCACATAGAGGAAAATCCTTCATCATGTGATAGGCTTTAATATCTGCCTTAAAATTAATCCCTAACTGATGGTCTCTGTCTTCATGTGGTGGCAGATCACAGGAAGCTCAGTAGCTGGGGCTCCTGTGCAGGTTTTTAAAAACTGCCAGATAAAATCCTCTGTTTGTTGGTAGATTAATTTGTTTTTTCACAGCAGCTACCTGGGAAATGCTCATCTAATGAAACCAAGTAAGAAAACTTTATAGGGCTCTGATCTTGTTTTTCCACAGTTAAAAAGAAAGACCTTGTCATGAGGTCAGGACAAGATCTGATGTTATTACACAAGAAAATGGCTAAAGGGCCCTGCAGAGCTCTTCAGGTGCCCTGTTGGTGATAACACTCCTAGGTTTTATTGGAGCTTGAGTTTTGGAGATGGTCCTGCTTAATTGTCAAAGTTGTCTTTGCTTCTTTTTGATCTATTTTTGTTGTTGACGCTGAATTTTCTTGTTTCACTTCTCTTTCGAATCCATTTCACTCTTTAGTTCCCATATGTTAGAAAGTGCAGTTTCATTTAGACTCCCAAGAGAAGAAAGTCTGATTCCAGAGAGCAATTTGCAGCAGTATATTTTCTTTGCCACTCACACAAAAACATCACTACTCCAACAGATCTGGGTATAAACAATGCTGACAGGCCCTCAAAACCAAAATCAAATTGTGAAATTGAGGCAAATAGCCCAGAGAACCCGAAATGTTCTGGTTTCTAAAATGCTGGCTGCTGTCAAGAATAGAGTAAAATAAAGCTTTGTTTACGTATAGAGCGGAGTGTTTGTTGATCGAGTTTCTAAGGTGATGTAGCAGGAAATACTGTTCTTGGGGAAAATGACATGAACAAAGCATGAAACTATAATTCAGCAGCTATTTGTCAACTGATAGCAGAAGAAAAAACGCGTATTTATAAAGCAGTGAGAGGTTTTCATTGAACTTTTTCTTTCCTTTGCTGGCATATATGAAGGCAGCTTCTCACCTGCTCTTCTCCTGGATTTAACTACTTGCAAGAGCAGAGCTAAATCATTTATCAGAAGGAATGTTTCCATCAAATCCAAATATCTACACTGGCTGCTGTTTCTACATCACATCACGGATGAGATTGATGCTCAAGCAAGGTTTTAATGTACCTGCATTTTCTCCAGATTGGTGCCAAGCTTGCTGAGTCATTTTCCCTCTTCCCATTCTGCAGCCGGCTGCTTGCTCGCTATTCCCTGTTATTTGTGTGGGTCGTAAGCTCAGCAACAGATGAGAATAAATGCTAATATTTCTTTAGGCTGCCTCCCTAAGGAAATAAAGGTTCTGCTGCGCTGCTTTTCTGTTCAGGTACGTGTCCATCCCCCTCTCCCAAAAGCTTCTGAACTCATTAATGAATTCCAGATGAATTTGGGAGGAAGCACATACTTCAAGCTCAGTTATATTCCTGCAAGGTGCACACAGGCAGGAGGGAGAGACTGGGATCAGGAATTGAAGCAGAACTCAGCCCTAACGCCTCTGGGTTGGCATCCACCTTCAAGCCACCAACCTGCCCACACTGGCAGACAATTAATCTCTGTATAGTGACTGAGCCACAGCGCTGCCCTATCCTGCAGTTTTCTCTGGCTGGCAAAGGGTATCCTGGAGAAGCAGAGGAGCTGGGATAACACAGGGAATGAGCTGTTTTCAAGGTAAAATAATAGAGGAATTTAAGGAGTATAAGCAACAGAAAAGTTAATACCTGGGAATGGCTGTACGTTGTTTGCAGGAATGATTTGGCTTTTGTGTGAGTCCCAAAACAAACCATCGCAGAGGAGCAGGTTGGGCTGTTCCTAGAGCCAGCACAGCTGTCAGTCTGCTGCCTTGCTAAAGCTAAAGGCCAAGACCCCCCATCTGCACCTCTTCCAGATGTGGATGGGTTTTCTCTGCAGTGCCAACATCAGGTGAAGAGCAGCTTCAGACACAGGCTTCCGGCTACTCCATCTGACAGCCCCACTCTCCCATCCTCCTTTCTGGAATAGCCTGGCTGTAGCTGAGGCTCAGAAATGGTTTATGTTTGAGAAGAGCCAAGCCTGAAGTGTCTCCTCATGGACGATGCTGAGTCTCTACCTTGGCTGGAGCCCTCCTGGCTGCCTAAAGGAGATGGGAGAGCTCCAGCCCTGCATCTCCACCACAGGGAATACTGGTCAGGTCAGGACTGCAGACAGGATCAGATCCATTCTCACCTGGGAGCAAAGGTTTCATTTATGTGTCCTTTCTCCACCAGCTGCACCTCTCTGGGAGCAGCCACCAGAGTGGGGACACCCTAACGCTGCACGTACCATACACACTCATCTCCATTGCAATTAGTTTGATGCAACAAACAGCTCCAGCGTGACAAACTCCAGGCTAAAAAAAGCCAGGACTTCATCTGCATAAACTGGATGCAAAAAGTATGTATTGTGTGTCACATCCCTTATGTCCCACATTTGTTCCTGCAGCAAATGGCATATGCTCCAGCAGTACCACATGGTCCGAGTGGACTCCTGGAAATACAAGCAGGGACGTGATGCTGGCAGCCTTTGAAATTAAGACATTAGTTGTGATCTTGTTTATGGACCTCTTCTGGAAGGAAGGCTTTTGCATATAAATTAAGATTTATTATCCGCTGATGAATAATCTATAAAATTGGTGCCAGCCTCTCCATCGATGAGCAAGTTATTATTTCTGAATTTAGCTGTTAGACACCAACTGAGACCAGGGGCCTCGTTCTCCTGGCCACCGTGTAGTCACACCCAAGGAGATAACCTCTGCCTGGAAGAGCTTACAAAGCAGAACAACAAAAGAGTGAGCAATATAACACTCAGGCAGAGCAAACACAGTGACCTTTTGCAAATGTCAAGTTAATACCATGATCTGGAAGTGGAAGGGACTTATCAGAAGGTGGGTGGGTCAATGAGGATGGGACACACTTCAGGGTGGGGGGGGATGAGATGAAGGAAAAGCCACAGCAGAAGCTGTGTGGTGTGAGATGCAGAGGAAGCACATGCAGAGCATTCTGTGGTCAATTGGCATATACAGGGTAAAAAAAACAGGGGAAAGAGTTTGATGACCCTGGCCACAGTTCACAGAATAACCAGCTCCCCGAAGTCTCACAGCCTGGAGAAGGGAGGTGGAGAGGGCAGGGGTGGACAGAGCAGTTCCTCCTACGCACTGGTTCCGCACAGGCGGCTGGAGGTGCGATAACCCTGTTTTGGGGCTGTTTCACTCCGTGGCTCAGCCTCCTGCAGTTGTGTTTGCTGCAGCTGAGCCTCGGGGCTGGAGCGAGATGTAGTTCAGTTCTAAGCTGCTCTAAGTCCAGGGCAGCACATAATTGAATATTAACAGGAACAGCTCTAGGAGCTGCTGGGACTCAGGAAGTCACAATTCCTTCCCTGCCACTCCTTTGCCTTCGTGGGAGGTGATTGCTGGAGGCCTTAATGGATGTGAGACATAATATGCTTCCCTCACATTAGCCCCAGTTAGCAAACTGAGGCTTTAACCACATCCTACCCTCTCTGATCATTTCCTCATCCACCTCTTCAGCAACATGAGAAGTGCAGTAGCTGCAGCCACCCCAGCGACCAAGCAGAGAGGTGCAGAGACCGTATGAACATTGATGTCACACCTCATCTCCCCAGTGAACAAAGGGCTCCCACCTTTAAGGAGCACCAAAATTTGCTAAATACACATTATTGAATTATTGGTCTCTGTATCATCCTCCTGGGAACAGGAATTATTTAGTTGATGGACAGGGATGCCATGAGCATCATACGAGATACACAAAGTGATATTGAAAACCTTTGGTACCATGCCTTTGTTAAATATTTAAGGTAAAGTACAGCTGCAAATTCATGGACATTAGGGTCTTCCCATGCTGCCTGACCAGCTAAACTGACTAGTTGCCCTGTCTAAAAATATGGATGGATATCTTTCCCTCCTCAAATTCATGCTGCACGTCTACACTGAAAAGTTCAGTCTTCAGTCATGCTACTTTTATGGAGGAAGCAAAGTGCTGTACAAGAAAAAAGATGCCCACAGAAACCCATCCCTGCCATCTGATCATTCAGAACTTGGTGTTAGTGTAAGAAGGAAGAATGCAACACGTTCAGAATACCAGAAAATTCTCAAAGACCCTGAGGGCTGTGCTCAACAGCAGTCAAAATCTAAAGTTCCTCCTCTTGTCTTTTTAGTCTCTTTTCCTTTTCCATTTCTCTTTTTTTTCCTCACTTTAAAATTCACAATATCCTTGACGTATCATTCTCCTTCAGGTCCACCAGCACTTGTTCATTACATAATCACTTTCTTTTTCAAAAAAAACATGCTCCTCTATCTCTTTTTTTTTTCATTAGTTGAAGTACAATGGACTCTACCATGAGACTGCTCCTGGTTTTGTTTGATTTCTCTTTTCCTTTATCACCACCCAGAGACATCCAGCAGATTGTTTCATAATCTTCCTGTAGTTCAGAGAAAGTATATTTCTTCCAGATAGGAATATAGCCTGCGAACGTCCTCCTCCTTTTTCCTCACCACCTGCTCCTCTTGAACAACACTTCTGGCAAACTTTATCCACGTATTATTCCTTTATTCACAAATTAGATGTTCCTTTTCAGGGAAAATTGAGGAACACACTGTTTCCCTGGCATTCAATGGATGTTTTTGCATGGCTGCTTTGCCCTCCAGCGTACTCCCGAATTTTTGGAGCCCTCGGGAGCAAGGACCTCAGCACCACATTCAGCCCCAGCAGCCACATGCTGTCTGTGGGAGGTCTGCAGAAAAGGAGGCTCTTCATTCAGCTGGTAGTGCATTAGGGATGAGAATTGGTGGAGCTCTGCAATGCACAGGAGGAAGGATTGCTTTTGTTATTGGTCAGGGAAGCTCTGTGCTGTGTTTGGTATCACTGGCTTCCTGCTGTCGTTGGATAATTAATTAACACCAACAGAGTGTTTGAAGCTTTGCTAAAGTGCAAACACAGGATTTGCGTTGATATTTCACACTCTGGCCAGGCATGGGGAAGATGGAAGCACTGTCACACCTTGAGGAGACAGTCATGGAAGAGGGAAAATGGATAAAGACCACAAATTTTCCTCGGTGCCCTGAGCAGGAATCAAACACCCCTGAGAGAAGCTAATCAACTTCCAAAGAGGAATACTTGCAAATTGATTTACAAAGTTTAATTCAAAGTAATTTGCTGTGAATTGGAAAGCTTTTGCATTTAATTTATGGGGTTTTCTTCTTTCCAGATATCCACTAGCAATAATCTTTGCCAATTTATTTCTGTGGGACCCAGAACAACTGTCAGTAACCTTTTTATAAGTCTCCTCTGCCTTAGAAGGCAGTTTTCATCTTCTCACATGCTTTTTCCCTTCTGGAAAAAGCAAAGAAAATCCTCCAAATTTTTGAACCACTCATAATTCTCATTGCTTTCCTCCATCCCCTGTACAATTTGTCTACAACATTCTTCTACCTTCTCCTGGCACAGCATCCAAACCCACACTTGGTATTTCCACATTAGAGTGGAATCATTGCTTCTGATGTTTCACTCTTGATCATATGCCCCAGAATAAGATTTGCCTTACTTTGCAACAGCTGTGTCCTCTCCAGTGCCTCTTTCACAGCTCTTTTTCCATTGAATGCCTACTTGACCAGCCTTTTGCCACTTTGCATTGACATATTTTGTTGGTTTTTACCTTACTGAGCCAAATCTGTTTGATTTTATTCTGTTATTCCAATTTCCCAGCCACATTCTAGAACACATCCTCTGGAGTATTTATATAATCTTTATTTCATCATCCAAATAACTAATGAAAATATTAGAATCAGGTCCAGGAGCAAACCCTGAGGGAGCCCTTTTGTAAAACTTCTAAATCCAAAGGAAAGGAATTAGTAATTCTTGTGTGAATACATTTATTTTCTGTCAAGTATGTCTTAAGATGATTTCACAGAGATCATAGTTCCCGGTCAGCTTATGGAAATGTCATGTGAAATGGTATTAAAAACCCTGCTTCTTTTAAAATGCATGACATATGCCCCCTCTTCCTTATTCTACAACACAGTTGTTGGGTTCAAAGATGGAAACTGGATGGTTTTAACATCACTCCTCTATGACAAATCCAGTTTGACTGACTGTATGTTTTTCTATTGTCAGTCAAATCCTCAACAAAGAGATCGTTGCACAGTTTATTGTATTCAAGTTTTTGCATTACATGCTGAACTGGCTGCTGTGTAATTCCCCAAGTCCTGCTTCCCCTTCTTTAAAGATAGGCACTGTGTTTGCCCTTCTCCCCTCCTCTGGGATCTCCTGGATAATTACTCATGAGTCAGATTGCTCTGGCCAGTGCCTGAAGTGCTCTAGGGGGAACTTCATCCAGTCCTGCTGACTTGAATTTGCCTAACTTCTCTCTGAGTGGTTTTAGCGGTGTTTATTTGCTAGTTTGGTTTGTCTTATCCTCTGCAGTAAAAGCAGTCCTGATAAATACCAGTTCATAATCTTTTTTAAAAATACTTTATTTCCCTCCGTAGCTAAAGCACAAAAACTAATGAATGCTCCAGTCTTTTCTCTGTTGTTATTTCTGTTCCCTCATTTTCTATTAATTCAGTTAGGTATAATTTCCATTGCCTTCCTCCTATTTCAATACCTTTGCAGAGCATCCTTTTATCGCCCTCTATATCCCTTCCTAATTGAAACTCATTTTGCCCCTGGTCTTTCTCATTTTAGTCCTCCATAGTCACGCTATTCTTTTACAGACATAATTTTCCTAGTCTTGTTTCCCACCCTTGTACAGCTTGATGTTCATCCTCTTTTCTCTGCTTCCCTCACTCCTTCCTTTCCTTGGAGGAAAATATTCCATCATTTTTTTATCTCTTTCAACCTTATTAACCCCCACCTTCCTGTCCTCAGAAATCTCCTCCCAATTAGTCAGTCCAGTCCTGCAGAACTCCAACATCCTTGACCCACAGGAACTTTGCTCCATCATTTGCACTTCTGTTCTCTCCAAACACAGTTTCACACCCTCCCGCTGGGCTTGCAAGGCAGGTTTTGTACAGTCCCTCTTTGCAGAGCACCCTTGGCTCATTTGCCAGGTAGGAAACCATTATTCATTTTACTCCATTATTGCAGATCTAATTAATAAGGAGTTTGTCTCTTAGACCCGTGCTCACCTCTGCGATATGCCAGTCCTTGCCCTCTTTTTTTCTCCATCCAGAAGGACTGGAAGAGGACATTTCCCATCCCCTCATCTCTTTCCCTCTTCTTCCCAGGATCTGCACTTAGAGCTAGGTGGCTTCATTAAAACCTTTTTTGGGGTGGTAGATGAGGATGATGTTCCTACAAGCACTACAGAGACCACCTGCCTGCTGAGGGTCCCCTTTCCAACTGGGTGTGACACCAAGCAAGCTTTTAGGAAAGGCAATTAAGGGGTCTGAGTGTACCATGCACTGAAGCATCCCTTTACCCTTTCAGATTTATAGTGTCCAGCACACAGATTCTTTTTTTTTTTTTCCCCACCAAAAATTGTGCTGCTATCTTTTAATAAATCAGACAACAAACCCAGGCCTATATGAGATGTATTAAATTAAGTTCCCAGCTCTCTGGGTCAGTGTTCCTCATAAAACGATTACATCTCTAAACAAGGAAGAGCACAAACCTGCAAGGTCACAGAGACCTGCACTTCCATGTAGATCCACCTGCCTCTTCTTTCTCATTAACTGCACACAGCTGACTCTTGCTCAAGGCTTTCCTTAGGCTCTCCAGGCTCATGGGCACTCTCCACTGAGCAGCTCCAAGGACTGAGGTAGCATTTAAGCCAAGTGAATATATCTATCCATTTCTATTTTGGCAGAGAGCATTAAACAAGCAGCTCTCAGTATCTGAGCAGTCTGTCCCCCATCAGAGGGGCTACTGGTGAAGCTGGATATTTTCTCCACACTGGGTGCAGCCCTGGGCACACAGAGAACACTTGGTGGGACCCAGAAGAGTAAAGGTTATTAAGATAACAAGGCTTCTTGCTGTCATTAACTGCCTATAGCAGATTGTTGCAAAGAGAACACCAGATTTTTCTTGAAGGTGCACAGTGGGGTGAGAGAAAATCAACCCAAGGGCCAGAAAAGGATGTTAAAACTAGGTATTAGAAGGGGGGGAAATGCAACTTAAGTAGTTAACTACTGCAACAGGAGTCCAGAGAGCTTTTGGAATCTCTATACTTGCAGAACTCCCCTAGGAAAGGCTCTGGGAAATCTGATGGAAAGGTGTGGGAGAAGAGCCTGGAGATCCCTGAAAGTCTTTCCCTCCTCCAGTCTCTGTGATTCTGAAATCCTGTATGTGTGGGTCTGGGGCAGTCCTATTGCTGTCCTGCTCGTTCCAGCTGATTGCCAACAAAATTACAGGGCTGCCCAAGCGTGTTGGTTCTGTTTTGCATAAATTTGTAAGGATACTCTGTGCAGAATCCAAAGACTGTATAATAGGAAAATCCCAGGTAATTACAAATTCATTGGTTTAAACCTGATCCCAAACAGCATCAAAGAAAATCTGATATAGGCTGTGATTAGTAATGAATTAAAGGATGCTAACCTGATTGATATGCCTGAGCAGTTTTATGGAAAGTCTGTCATGTCAAACAAATGAATGTTTTTTTAATGAGAATGTAAGTTTGGTTAATAAAGATAAGCCTGTTATAAATTACTTAGATTTCTGCAAGTTATTGAACAGTTCCTGAACACAGTCCCAATTAAAGGAAAATGGTACAAAACCTAATCTGGGATACTAAATGGATTAAAAACTATTTCAGCAAGAGATCTTATAATGCAATTTGAAATTCAATTAGACCAGAGATATTGAAGTCTTCCATTTATTTATTTTGGACCCTGGGTTGTTCAGTGTCTTTGGGATTGACCCAAAGGAAATGATAATAATCATCAGTGATAAACTTGAAGATGACGTGGAAGTTCCAGACTCGTGGCAGCAGAAAGCCAAGGAAATGGGGTGAATTTAAATACAACAAAGTGCAGTGTCACTGTTGTTAAATGTATGGATTGTGTTGGCAAAAAGAAAGACAACAGCCCAGAGTGTGGCAACAATGAAACAGCCCAAATAATCCACTAAGTGGGAACATGATGAGAAAATTTTTCAGTACCCCAACTCAACTAACAGCAACCAAAGTTGTTTTTTCTCTCACAAGAAAAAGACTTCAGGATGTTCTTGAAGATGAAGAAGAGATTGATTTGCCACCAAGGGTGGCATCCAAAGAGCTGTTGCCAGGAGGGGCATTCACCACCATGCAGGGATTTATATCAAGACAGGAGGAGGATATTGCTGCTACCCACCTCCTCTGCACCTTGCAGGCTCTTGGGACAGCATGGCCAGGATCCAGGGTGCCAGCCAGCAGCTCCAGAAGGGACCAAACCTCCACAGCATGCTCCAGATTTCTCTTCATTCTCCCCCTTCCTCACTCACCAGCACTGGGCACCAACTGGCTTGTTGGTACAAGAGAGGCTGCAGCCTCCTTCAGCTGTCACATCCTGAACCCCTGCCAAGCTTGTGTTGCAAGAACTGATGCCAGTGTTTTTAACCCAGAGTGTATTTGGCCCCTAGTGTTCTCCATGACATAGAATAAACATTAGGGAGGAGATTCAGGCTTCAATGAGAAATGCTTTCCCATGATACGTTTTCATTTTGGCATGCACACTGTTTATGATGAAAGGATCCTAAAATAATTGTATTAGATGAACCGTCTGTTCTTCTTGCTTTGAGGCCAGTACAGCATGACATTTCAGAGATAAAATGTTGTGGAACAGCCTCTGACTTACAGCCCAATGGAACTTTTCCGAAGCCATCCTTCTCTCTCTTTTTATTTGCTTGAGGTTTATAACCTGAAAACGTCAAACTTGCATCACACCGTTGCCAAAAGATCATCCTGTGCATTAGCTAAATCTTAAATTATCACCAAATTAATTTTTTCCTCAGAAGTCTGATTCACGAGCAGTCAGCTCCCCTGTGGAAAAAACTCCACCTTTCCAATTCAAAGGAATTCCAGGATTCACAAGAAGTACTAGGTTTCCAAGAGGAGACTATCTGTCCTTAGAAGAACTTATTTCTGCCTGCGAGTTCAAATGAGTCTACGGGACCTTAAACCAAAGGAGCCCAGTGCCAGGTCAGTTGCTGAGTAACTGATCCTGATCGTCACATTTTGACCAGCTGGATGAATGACAGCAGCAATTTCTTGGGATCGCATCTGGAGTCTTCTGCATTTTCTTTCCTGCAAGTAACTCATGACTGCAACCTTAACAAGGGGAAATTATTTTGAGTTGCAGGTAGGCGGGTTTGTGCCACGTCCTTTGCACGAAGGTATGTAATGATAAAACCTCTGAATCACTGTGTGCATTGCTGAGATTATTGCAATTACTGGGAAGTGAGGGGAGCCCCTTGCCAAATGCTCTGAGAGCCACAGGTGAAAAGCCCTAGCCAAAAGCCATATTATGCATGCTGACTGGCTCCTTTGGAAAGTGCTCTGTAGCTGGAAACTAAAGGGGAGGATGTTTAGCAGCTTTTTTATAGAATAGTTTGGATTGGAAGGAACTATAAAGATCACTCAGTTCCAACCCCCTGCCATAGGCAGGGACACCTTTCACTATCTCAGGTTGCTCCAAGCCCTATCCAACCTGACCTTGAACATTTCCAGGGGTGGGGCAGCCCCAAACCTGTTACAAACTCTACTTTGTGGAGAGAGGTGGGATCCCATCACACTCTTCTTGATGGACAGACATGGTGCTCCTTGAAGGAATTCAAGGCCACCTCTCTACCCTCACCAGGCCACTCAACAGCAGCCCTGGGAACACAAGTCTCCCCTGCATGTCTGCAGCTTTTTGGCTGTAGACAGTGACCACGTGGGGCTCATGCTGAGCCTTTACCAGCACAACTGTTTCTGTTGCATTCACTTGGGATAGTTTCTTCACAGCTGAGATTTTTGAGAACTATTGAGGACAGTGATAAACAGAGGATGCTGGAAGTCTCAGCCTAGAACATGACAATTCCTGGCTCTAGGAGCTTGGGACTGGCACTCCTGCCTGCACCTTAACGAGGAAACGGGACAAGCCGAGCGAGGCATTTTTTGTTGGATCATTTATTTATTGTTCTGTGCAAAGCACAGGGTGTAACTATCACCAGTCATTTTTGGCTATTGAGCTAGCACCAGACATCACTATGTTACTATTAGAGCAAAACACATTAGCTCATCATGAATTTACTTTTAGCCACGGTGACTGCACGGCTTTCCTGTTTTTGCGCAATGCTGCAGATCCCACAGTCACAAATTCCTCCTGGGTGGAGACTTGGTTATTGCAAACAGCCCCAGGGGTGTGGGGGCATCGCAGGAGGTTGTCTCTTGCACTGCTTGGAGTTTGGTCTGATCCAACAGTGACATCTACACCAGGATCAGGGAACAGGAACAAGTGTTGGCCACTTTGTTAAATTTTTAGTGTGGCCTCTGGTCTAGTTTTGGCCAAGGCTAATGAATGCTCTCCCAGATCATGTTGGGGAGCAAGTCTGAGCTCTTCTGCTGGGTGGTTGGACTATGAGGTCCCTGTTCTGGAAGGTGAAAGGGTTTATCCTGGTAGCCAGGTGCTGCCAGTTGGACTCAGGGCCAGAGAAGAGAGCCAGTATTGCTGATTCTCCTCTGCTCTTTCTACCCAGGTGTGCTCCAGGCCTTTGGTTTGTCACAGGCTTTTAATCCAATTAACACATGTATTTCCCAGTGGCTTAACACTTCATAGCTGATTTTCCCCAAAATACTGTGGAAGTGTATGCAATAGTCTTAAAAACATCTTGTTCTTCAGTTCATCCTATTTTTCCAGCATCCCTTTTTCTGCCCTCGTGTGACTTCTCTGGATAAACACCTCAGAGAGAGGTGCTAGGAAATACTCAGTAGGTGAGGTTGTCCCAAAGCAGAACACTTGGCAGCACAGCTGGCACGTACAAACCATGGCTGGGGCACAGCCCTGGGCACTTCCCTGCTCTTTCTTGGGGATTGTTGATGTGGTTTGCATGAGAACATCCAGAAATGTCCTCTAAGGACCAGGAATTACAGGTGTGTGCTCTAAACGGATCCCCGTCTCTCTCAATCCACTGTATGGGATGAGGCTCATCCTGGGATGTTCTAAAAGGGACTTTAGCAGTGCCATACTGAGAAAACAACTCCCTGCTGCCTGGGCCTTCTTTGCATGTCCAGAGCTGGGCAACGGAGCTGGGGAAGGGTCTGGAGCTCCAAGAGAGGCTGAGGGAACTGGGAAAGGGGTTCAGCCTGGAGAAAAGGAGGCTCAGGGGGCACCTTGTGGCTCTGCACAGCTCCCTGACAGGAGGGGACAGCCGGGGGAGTCGGGCTCTGCTCCCAGAGAACAGGGACAGGACAAGAGGAAATGGCATCAAGTTGCACAAGGGCAATATCAGGTTGAATTTTAGGAAAATAATTGTTCATGGAAAGGGTGGTCAAGCATTGGAACAATCTGCTCAGTGAAGTGGTGAAGTCACCATCTCTGAAGGGATTTAACAGAGGTGTGGATGTGGCAGTTGGGGACATGGATTAGTGATGGGTTTGGGAGTGTTGGGTTAATGGTTGGACTGGATGACCTTAAAGGTGTTTTCCAACCTTTATGATCCTGTGATTCTACAGCCAAGTCCTAAATCTGTATCCAAGAAAGACCAATGTGCACCAGCCTGTCTCTGTGCCAAGGACACCCAAGGCCCCAGGAGAGCCACCAGGTCCATACCACAAGCCCTGGAGAAGAGGACCAGGGCTACCAGAGGAAGCCCCATGAGGCAGCACCCATGGGACCCTGCCATGCTCTCCTGCCTGGCTCTCCCTGTGACTCCCAGGCTGGCTCCTTGCTCTTTAAGCCACCAATCACAGAATCCCAGAATGGTTTGGATGGGGAAGGACCTTCAAGATCATCCAGTTCTGCTCCCTGCAATGCGCAGGGACACCTTCCACTATCCCAGGGTGCTCCAAACCCTGTCCAACCTGGCCTTGGACACTTCCATGGGGAAGGAGCTACTCAACTCTGCAGATCTTTCCTTCCATCCTGGAAGTCATGGGGCTGTGCAGCCTCAGTGGGGATATTACACACACTTATGTTCTGTTGACACTTCAGTTTTTGTTAATTTTGGGTAAACAGGCTCCTTCCAGCAGAATAAGCTGTCTTTTGCATTATGCTGACTTTTTGCTGCCATAATATAAAAAGCACATGGGCTTCTGCTGACGCAGTTATTCCAGCAAAATGTTTAAGTACGGGTTTAGCCTAATTCTTTGACAATATTCCCAGATTTATTACATGCAATGAGCAAGCACAGAACAAGTATTTCACTGACAACCTCTAGATTGGAAACAGACACAAAGAAATCATTTCTCTTCTTTGCAACATCCTAATTGCCCCTTTTACTCTCTGATGGACTGAAAGATTGCCAGTTTCCTTCCAGGTTTCCTTACTCTGTCTCATACATTAAAAAGAAATCCGATTTTTTCTAATGCCCTTTCTTGTTTGCAGTTTGATTCTCCCTTAGTCTTTTAAATATCCAGATGATACCAGACTTTCCAAGGTTTAAAGCGCACAATTTCAATATATATTTTAATTGATTTTAACATCATTTTTCTTCCCATACGTATCTGTGGATCTTTAATACAATTTTTCTGCCATGCTACCGATTTTTTAGTACTATCAAGTTGTACATTTTAATAAATACTAAAATAGCTGAAAGATAGTCCACTTGCAAATGAAAATCAACTGCAATTTTAATGTTACGTAATATAGCTTTATGGGGAAAAAATCTTGTAGAACTGGGTAAGGAAAGAAAGCAGTGGGAGTCAATAGAAGTGTAACTCAGTTTTATGGAAGTTATTTTAAAAATCTACAGAGTTAAACAGAGAATAATTTAATTTTTACAGAGTTTTTAATAACCTCTAAAATTCTATTGCGCTGATTTAATATCAGCTAAGAACTCCACAGAAAGGTATAATTTCCTGCTAAATTCTATAGGATCGTAATGTAGGTTTGTAACCTAAAAATAATTTTATGCCCAAGAGAGCATCGTCTCTAGGAGGAGACTGCCTCCCCCCAGCTGCATCTCTCTGTAGGATGTTTTAGCTCCAGAACCCTTTGCTTGCATTCTGTTTCTAATATTTCATCTCTCCGCTGTTGGGAGGAGAAGAAGAAAGAGGCTTCCTATTTCTTGTCTGCTTAATAAACTCAACGTCTTCCCCCGTTTGCCCAAATCTCTGCTTTTGGAAGCTCCATATCATGTCATAAATGCTACTTGTTTGAACAAACAGGGATTTATTTACGGCGCTGAAAGAACTTCTTGTGCTCGCTGCCTCATTTGCAACATTATTCCCGATTGATTTCTGCCATACCTATTATTGACTTGCCAGCAATATTCCAAAGTAAGGTTGGGTCTGTGTCAGAAAAATTTGTTGCCTCACACTGAGCCTTTTTCAGCACCGTTTTACTCAATATTGTTCCTCTACCCAGCTACTGCTCCAATAAACCAAAACAGCTCGCTGTTGTCTGAAATGAAGAATAATTGGAAACACCATGCCTGCTTCTTTCAGCACAAGTAACAATTCGGCCATTTAGGGCTCCTCTAACACTCCTGAGCTCTGAACAACTCCTTGGCTTCCTGCTACTCAGGGATATTCAAACTCACAAACTCCTGGCAGCGTTTTGCCGCACAAGGACGGGGAGGTCGGGATAAAGCCACACAAGGGATCTGAATCACCACATGGAAAAGCTGATGGACAGAGCTGCAGCAACTTACCTGAGCACTTCCCAGCCCAGGGCACGTGGGAAGCAAGGAAACTTTGAAAATGTTCTCCAGGGAAAAGCTGCAGTGGGTCTGCTGGCGAGGTCTCCATGGTTCCCTTTGGTTCCCTGGGTCCATGCAGATTCCTCATGAGTCTCCTGGGCTCGCAATGTGAGAATGGAGAAAACCACCCATGCTTCACCTGGGATGTTGAAGCTCAGAGGATTGGATGTGGGATTGACCCTGGAGCACACACAGGATACCAGAGGTAAGGCTGGGACAGATCCCAGCAGGGCTGGATGGCACCTCCTGCTCCAGGCACTCGAGTCCATCCCCCAGAGGTAATACTCCAGACCTCACTGGGTGATTACACTGAGCTATAAACCCGAGCAAGGCAATCTCTGCCTGAGACAGCAAAGGGGATGTAGACCCAGCACAAAGCACACCAGTGTTGTCTCCTTCCCAGCAGCTGGTCTGACTCATCCCTTGGTTTCCCATCCTACCCATGACTTGTATCTGCAGGGTGATGCACCTGTGATGTCACCTTCTTCTTGGCTTTGACCCTCCCATGACACATTCAGTGGCAAAAGTGTCTCCCCCACTCCTGAACTCCTCTTTGAACTTCAAGCCCTCTCCCGTTGTCTCAGGATCACAGAGATGCTGTGTCAGGAGTTCTCTTTTGCTTAGGAAAAGAAATTTTAGTCTTTAAAGACAAATATCTCCTGCCTTTCCAGGAAGACATGACACACTGACCAGGAACTGTCTCACCCTTTCTCATCCAATGGAGAAGATGTAGGACACCCCACCATCCTTTGATCCTTTCAGCCAAAGGTTGGACTCAAGGTGTTTTCCATCCTTAATGATTCTGTGATTCAGTGATTTGAAGGGATTTTCAACCACCACAAGTTTCACTGGGGAGCCAAACCATCTGGGAATGGTTCTTCCCAACAGAGTTCATCTTATCCCATTGGCAATGAAGACCTGTGAAGCTTTCCCAGAGAAACGCCCCCAGCACAGTCTGAGCTCTGGTTTTGTTGCTTTTTTTGAAGGGTATAAACCCAAGGTCCAAGATGAACATGGAGCAATAGGGGCTTGCATGATGAAAGTATCTAAAAAAATACATGCAGCCTGGATTTTACTTTTGGACCAGAAAATGTACAGCAGAAGAATCCATGAGTTGTCCAGAGGAACAGATGGATCCCTATGTGACAATGGCATAATGTTGGTCCAGCTTCCAGCCCAGGCATCACACTGGGCTGGATTTCACCTGGATTTCACCTTCACCCAGGCAGGAAAGAGGAAACATCAGGAAATTTCACCTCTGATCCCATTATTCATATTAGTTGGCTACTGTTTAAAGCCTGTAATGAGAGAGGATGGGGAAGAGGGATCAGAACTCCATCAACAAACTTCACATCTGAAGGCACAGCATGGACTGGGAGCATCAATCTGCTCCTACCCTTCAGCACAGGCAGAAATTCAGGCAATAAAGAGAATAATTAGGTCATTTTGACCCTTCCAAAAGGTAATTCCCACCCACCATGCAAAAATGAGTGAGTTAAATTGCCCAACACCCCTATGAGCAAAAAGGGCTCCTGTGTCCTTTGTATTGGTAACAGAAAAAAAAAGAAAAAAAAGAAAAAAAAAAAAAAAAAAAAAAAAAAAAAAAAAAAAAAAAAAAAGAAGTTGGAGATGGACACACAGCCCAGCAGAGCCAGCAGGAATTCTCAGGGGAGATGTCCTGGCTCTACTGAAATGGATGGAAATCCTGCCACCAGATTTTCTGGGATTTCAGCCCAGGACTTTTGGATACTTTCTGCACACTTCTCTTACTGTCTCTGCATGATATAGTGAAGCTGCAAGAAGCATCAGATTGCATCATTGCTTGGGCATCCCATGAAAAAAAGCCTTGGCAATGCATTTTTTGGGCTACTGGAGTAATTTTCGCCATCTCATGTGGCATATTTCTGACTCTGTTTTAAAAGTATAACTGCCTGGCACAAAGGCATCCTATATTATATCATATTTATTTATTAATCCCTGGAAGTCCAGAGTGGTATAAAGAGAGCAGTAGGGCTCATCTGGAAAATGTGTTACAGTCCATAAAACACTGCTCTTTGAGTGTGAAAGGTTAGACTGAATTTTTCAGTGATATTTTCATTTTTTACAGGGGTTAATTATGGGATTAAATTGGTCCATCCTCCACAGTGCTGGGTGATGCCTCCAATGAGACAACACACAACCTGTCTGAATGGGGCAGGGGGAAAATCCCCTTACCTTCAATGTGGAGGATGAGGAGAAATTCCATCTGGGTGGCCAAGTACCCAAAGGATGCCTGAAGAAATCTCAGAATGGTTTGGGCTGGAAGGGACCTTAGAGCTCATCCAGTTTCAACACCCTGCCATGGGCAGGGACACCTTCCACATGACCTTCTGTGATCCACAGCCAGGACATTTCTTTCCCACCTCATATTTAGGATGTAGCCAGGGACCATTGTATTGCTCAGGTTATGGAATTTGTATGGGTTTTATAAACAGGGAAACTGAGTCATGTGCAGGGGAATGAGTGCACAGATTTGCTACCACCCAATAGACTGGACACAGAATGGAGGGTGTTTCCTCCAAATGGCCAGGGCACATCACTGCATCTCCATCCTCAGCTCCATAAGATCCCCTTCACACAGGCAAGGAGCATCACCTGCTAGTTCACACATTGCCTTTTCCTTCCAAGCCTCCTTCCCAAGCTGTGAGGAGGCCAAATCCCACTTTTTAAGATGCACCTGGTGAAGCCACCATCCTCTGGCTGTCTGGTTCTCCACGTGCTGGGAGGCTCCTGGAGGGAGAAGGTGTTTTTTGAGGCAGATCCCTGTGCAGAACATCTCCCTCTCCAGTGTGTGCTCAGGCCGTGGGTGGCTCGGCTCATCCCTGCTGAGCTGAGCAGTCACGGGGAACCGCCTGGCTGGCAACGAGACCAGTGCCAGCAGCACCACTGGGCTGTCACCACCACCCTGGCCACAGCCTGCACACCCCAAAATTTCACTGCTGGTAGTAGTCCTTGTCCTCCACCCCATCCTGCAGCAGCACAAAAAGCTGCCAAACAGCTGCCGGGTGTGAAAGCGGCAAAAGCAGCCGTCGGCATTCGGGGAAATATTGTGGCTGAAGTCATCGAAAGCTGGTGCAAGGAAAATATCCAGAACCCTGGAATCAGCCAGCAGTTATTAGGTAGACAAGCAGTGGGTCAGGGAGGCAGATGGAGTCTGGAGTCACTCACACACACGGCACATCCCGTGGTGAGTCAGGGCCTTGTCAGCGCCGTGTGACCGGCAGCGGGGACGTGATCGAGAGCCCCGAGTTTGCTGGAGCAAATCCCAGCAGTGAGTGGTGCACAGTTGGCTCAGAGGAGGCTCTGCTGGCTCTGCAGGGCTCCTTCTCCTGACGCAGAGCTCCCCTTCCAGGGGAGATGGGCTTGGCCCTGGCCCGGGGAGACATGGGGAGTTCAAATCAGAGTCGTGAGTGATGTGTGAGATCATCTGGTTGGGCCTTTCCGAGGTGATGAGCTGATGAATTTCCCTGGTTTGCCCAGCATGGGGGTCCCTGCACAGGCCCATGTGCTCCAGCCCAGGAAAGCTGAAATCACTCAGGGAAGGAGCCACCACTCACTTCCACACTCATTCCCGTGGTAGATCAGGTTTCCTGCTGTGGTCTTGAAGCTCTTCTCTTCTTTGAGCTTGTCTGGCTTCCACATGGAGTCTTTGGGTCTTGCTGTGACTGTTTCATGTTTAAAGAGCCCATGAGAGCTTACTCTCTCACATCCTGTGGAAGGGCAAACTTCTGCCCAGCTTATCAGCAGCTAAAAGCCAGAACTTCCTGACCACTCCCTCCAAAACTTTGCCTCCAGCCCCCAAAGCATTGATCACAGAATCATGGACCCATGACAGCTGGAAAACTCCTCTAAGATCATCAAACACAACCATTAACCCAGCACTGCCAAATTCCCCACTAAACCACATCCCCAGCTGATATATCCACATGCCTTTTGAGCACTTCCAGGGATGGGGACTCCACCACTTCCCTGGGAAGCCTGTGACAGTGCTTGACAATATTTTTAATGAAGAAATTTCCCTGAACATCCAATCTAAACATCTTCTGGTGCAACTTGAGGTTGTTTCCTCTCATCTTATTGCTGGTTCCCATATAGCAGAGCTCAACTCCCACAGCTGTCCCCTTCTGTCAGGGAGTTGTGCAGAGCCAGAAAATCCCCCCTGAGCCTCCTTTTCTCCAGGCTCAGCCCCTTTTCCAGCTCCCTCAGCCTCTCCTGGGGCTCCATTCCCTTCCCCAGCTCTGTTCCTTACTCTGGATGTGATATTTCTCTCCTGATCCTTTTACCCCTTTTTCAACATCCTCTCACGACCACAAGCAGGACAGAGCTCCCCACCATACACAGAAAGGAGAAATTGCTTCTTGCAGAGAGTTTGCATCAACCATTTCAACCAGTCTCACACTGGGAGACCATATTGAGTTCTCTGTCTCCTGAATAATCCCACCTTTCAGACAGAAATCAACATAATCCTTCAGCAGACGGGGATGACTGGCCACTCTTCTCTCTTGGTGGAGGATTTGCCATTAGCAAATATTTAAATGAGTAGAGTTTGCTTGGGGAGGCCGAGGCAGTCTATTCACTCCACCACTTGTGATCAGAAAGAGGCACATCAGCAGTGACTCTGTTTGCCACCAGACAACTCATCCCTGTGACATCTCACCTCCCAAATTGCATTTGGTGCTAATTCCCAGCCAAAGCTGGAATTCGAGGTCTGCCAGGAAGACACTTTTTAATCCATTTTGCAAATAATAATTTGTGATAATTTTCAGTGCCAATTTTTTAATGGAAATATATCCCCAACGAGTGAGTGTGGAGTGTGGGGTGCAAGGACAAAGGTCTGAGCATTTTGTGCTGTCATCATTGCCTCTATCAAACAAGCCTGTAATTTCACTCAAGAATGCTAAGCCAAACTCAGTTAAAAATGCTGGTTTTCATCAAAACCAACTTGATTGATGCTGATTATATTCTTGTCATTTTATACCATATGGACTAAACTGCATGTCCTCTCTTTTCCATGGGACTGTTGTCATGCCTATAATTACTTGAGCTGTCCCGCTTGCCTCGTCATCATCAATCAGCACTGGATGGGGCTTGGAGCAGCCTGGTTCAGTGGGAGGTGTCCCTGCCCATGGCAGAGGGGTTGGAATAGATGATCTTTAAGGTCCCTTCCAACCCAAACCATTCTAGGATTTGATGATTCTATGATTATCCTTCTCCTGGCCTTCAGGAACTTCTCCAAGGCTTGCAGAAATATTAACACAAGCAACCCAGAGGCCTATGGAGGCAGCTCCTCAGGACCACTTGATGTGAATTTCCTCGATGGCTAATCTAAAAATATTTGTCTGTAGTAGATATCCAATATCCTCCTTGGTTCTACCAACAGATGAGACTTGTCTCACCTAATTTTAGCTGCCAAAACGTCAGGTGTTCGGTGTGAGCCAAGTCTGGCCTCCCCCTCTCTAGTCAATGGAGGGAAGCAGTTTTAGAAAGCAAACTCATCCCACCCATCTCTGGAGCGACTGAATCACTCTCCAGGAGAGGTGTCTCTCTCCATCAGCTGCTGAGAAAGGCAAAGCAGGCGGCTGCATCAGGCACTGAGGCTTGGTGGCCCTCTTCCCTTCTGGCAGTGATTTAACATCACCACTACAAACCCTCCCTTTGCTCCTCATTTACCTTAAGTACTTCTCCTTATCTTCCTTGTGGCCCTCAGCCCAACCATTCTTGTGTTGTCTCTCCAACTTACAGCTCCCCTAATTAATTGGTGCATGACACTTTCTATCCAGTGTCTACATCCCCTTCTTCCCCTGCTTTTTGCTGATTATATTCTGCTTTTTTATTTCTTCTTGCTGCTTTCACCTTGCTATTCATCCCAAGATGAGCACGACGCTGAATACTTTTTGGACATCCTAAAAAAACCTCTTCCTCTCAACCTTGCCTTTTCCACTCAGGGGCCTCTATCTCAATGTTTTATCCCATTTCTCTCCACAGCTTTGGGAAACCTACTGTGCCACCAGCTGCTGTGTCTCTCTTTGGGTCTGTTCTCTCTTAGTTCATACCAAATGCTGTTGCAGGTGATGTTCACGAGGCTGTGAACAGCCACCAGCTCCCAGCCCAGTGATAAATATAATTTTATCTGTCATAATGAGGCTTGAACCCGTTGGCTCACATTTGGTGCAAGATCATTTGTGTCAGAAATGATCTCCTTTAATTTTGAGAAGGCTTGGTGATGGTTTTTTTCTGTTGGCTGCAGGAAACTCATCTTATACCTGACTCATGCTGACGTTCCTCTTAACAACAGTTGCGTTTTCTGTAATGTGTTATGAAGATGAACTCCTAGAAAAGTTCATTTGTCTTTGTTCTTCAACTCTATGACCCATGTTGACTCTCAGATGCTACAAATACCTGCTCTTGAGCTTGATTACAATCAGCCTGGCTTGATTTTAAAACTGAGAGGGTGGAGAAGGTATATGAGCCAACAAGACCAAGCTTCTAATCATGTTTTACCAATAATTCAGCAAGAAACATCGAGACAAGCCTCTTTTTCTCTCCATTTCTCTTTCACTGTAAGGGAAACAACATCAGCTCTCCTTTATTAAGGGTCCTGAATGTCTTGGATGTGAGAGGCTGCAGAAATGCAGGCAGTTACTACTGCAGACTCATGCTCGTAAAAGGTGTTCTGGGTTTGGAGAACACTCAGATCCAGCTTCCCTTTTAAATAAACTGGCTCACATGATTACTTCTGTAATGAGCTGGGACCTACAAAAACCACGCTGTAACTACCAGAGTTCAGAAGAAGCATTTAGTACAAAAGAGCTCCTTTAAATGCCCCGGAGCCAGATTTACAAAGACAGATAAGACACGGCCTGTGAAAAATCAGACACCGAGTTCAAATCTCAATTCTCCTAGGACTCATATGTATTCATTTCTCCTCCGTCCCTCCCTCCCTTTCCTCCTTCCCCGCTGCTTTTGCCGAAGGAGATGAGCTGGTTACTGTTAATGGCATCATCCCGAGCGTTTCTCGTGTTGCAGCACAGAGACTTGTTAAGGAAAATCCCCGTGTAATGGCATTACTTGGCACTTTTGTACAGGACCTGCAGCTGGGAGCTCTGACACCATCCACAGGCACAGACTGATTAAACCCCACACTGCATCTCCCCCCTTTGCCAAACACCACGCCAGGGCTTGGTGGGTTTTGCTGGAGTGGGAGAAGAAAGCAGGGGCTGGTTCTGCCTTTCTGACTCCGTCCATCCACAGCCTGGATGGGGGTGGCCAGTAAGGCTTTTTTTTTTGCAGCCTGTGCTGGTGGGGCACAGCTACAAAAGGGGGGTTTGTATGATCCCTTCTTGATTTGGCATATTCCCTCCTCCCCCTTCCTCTCAGTCCAGTGCTCTGAGAGAAAAAGAAAAAGTGATGATCCATTGGTAGAGAGAAGTTTTCTGCCTGTGCATCCCAGTGGTGGGAATTCAACTCTGCAACAGGTTAAGGGCTGGACAGCTCCAGTCGAGGCAAAGGTGACCAGACTCTCCTGGTCCCACCTCTGCACACCAGGTCTGCCAGCATGAGGGAGAAGCATTTCCCAAAATCCTGACCCTGAGGTCCTTCTCAGCTCCCAAGATCCTCCCCTTCCACCAAGCAGCAGAGGAAATGCTCATGCCTCGTGCAGGAAACGGTGCAGCTGAGCAAATCCTCCCTGTCCCTCCCTTAAATTATTTAATGTCCTACAGGAGCAGATGACCCCTGCTAAGCAGACTGTCAGGAGAGCAGCAGCCTTTGATGCAGTAATTGGAAATTTCCATTCTTTGCTTGCAGCCCTGAAAAACAGAAGAGTCTAATATACTGGGAAATCTCCATGCTGAGCTAGGAAATTTCCATGATGGAAATTTTTAATATATTCTCCAGCTTTAAACTACACAGGTTGATGAGGCTTGGGGTGTTTGTTTTGTGTTTGGTATTGTATTTGCGGGTTGTGGTTTGGTTTGTTTCTCTTTCTTTGTTTGCTTTGCAATTTGCTTGAAAGAATCAATGAGTGGCTGTGGGAAGGGTTGGAAAAAATCAGCCTGACCAGGGGAAAGTGATGCATTTGCAGGAGAAACACGTGCAGGACTAGCAAGGCACCTGTAACACTCCTGGCCGAGTCAGAGATAATGGGAACCTGTATTTTAACGAGACAGTCACTGCCAGAGGACAGAGATGACTCCGCAAGAAACTCTGCAGCACAGCTTGGAAAGGTTGGAGCTTTTGATTCTCTCTCCACAAAAAAGCCCAGGAGCCCAGAGGGTGAATATGTCTTTGCCCCCTCGAATACTTTGCAGGCTGCACAAGCAAAAAGCAGGTAAATAGTGGAGAAACAGCTCTTAAGGGGGAACCTGTGTGAGCCCTGGGTCTAAATACCTGGCAGTTCCTGCCGGTGCTTTGAACAGACAGTTCTCAGGGACAGAAAATATGGGAGGGAATTGTCAGCTATGCTGTAAAAATGATGATGAGGAGCTCGTAGGAGCGAGGGTGGGAGGACAGCAGAGGAAACACATTGGAGGCAGAGCTGCCGCCTTTCCTGACTGTAGCACTGGGACTCTGCACAGCCTCCCTGGTGGCTCCTGCAAATCTCTCCCAGGCTGAGGCTCTGCCAGGGCTGGATTCAGCTCCCTGTTCCCCCTCCTGTCCCATATGGGTGGTGGGGTGCACTCAACTCCTGTTGAGTGCAAACTTAAACCACCACACCCTGAAATTTCAAAATAACAACATGAAAAAAAAAAAATCCTACCAAGCACCAAGATCCTTTGGCATGCAAAGCCCCCTCCATCCAGTGGGACAAACCCACAGAAGTGGTTGGTTTTATTGCCCACAACAGAAATTTGGGGATTTGTGTAGGTGGAGACATTGCAGCTTCATTTTGTCAGGTAGGTCCTTGTGAGCAGCACGGGTGGGGAGGAAGGGAGGGAGCCAGCCCCACACCAGGGGCTCTGGGTTTGGTACACAGGGGCCTTGTGGGGCCAGTGCAGACACAAAAACCTGCACAAAGCCAGCCTAATCCAAAGACAATGGGAGTTCTTGGCTGGCTTCTTTCTAGTGCCCCAAAAGGTGTTTACTCTCCTCAGCCCCTGTGCTCCCAAGTGCATTCAAGGTGTTCCTGCCAGTTCCCAGTGTGCAGGATCTCAGAGGAAACACTGAACGGGGATGAATGGCTGGGTGAGCAGTCAGTTCTTCATGTCCAAGCACACAGAACCAAAAAGCAAACTTGTGGCACAGCAGGGAACTTCACCTCTCTTCCAGCTGGAACAGATCATTGCACCAAAATATCAAAGGCTTTATTTAACTGTGCTCCTACGGGGCCCTTTGAGTACAGAATCACAGAATCACTGAGGTTGGAAAAGACCTCTAAGACCATCAAGCCCAACCATTAACCCAGCACTGCCAAGGCCAACACTAAGCCATTTCTCCAGCTGCCATATCTACATGTAATTTAAATTCCTTCAGGGATTATGATTCTACCACTGCCCTGAGCAGCTTTTTCCGCTGCTTGACAGTCCTTTTGGTGAAGAAATTTTTCCTAGTCTTGGAGAAGCTGTGTTCAGGTGTCAGTGGGTGAGAAGAGGTAGGACTGGTCCTTCTGAGCACAAGTCCTGTTGCCATTGGGTCAAGTCATCAGAGTATCCTGAAGTTTCTCTTTGCTTGTTCATCACTTAAGCCCTAAATACCAAGACACTAAAACAAGTTATCTCTAATGGGGCAAGAGCTGAACTGTTGAGTGTCTGCCTGGGATGTGTTGACTAGAGATGACAAAACAACAACTAAATCCTGCTCTGAGTTTGCAGTAAATGCAGAGAAGTAAAACCCCTTAGGGTACAATCCATCTCCCCGTGAAAGAAACACCACACTCCACCATCAGCAGAATGAGTGAGCTCAGAGTCTGGCTCCACAACACAAGTGGGTGGATCCAAGCCTCACAGACAACAAAAGTGGGTGACTTTGGCTAGACAGATGGCTTTGTCACTGAGATCTCGTATTCATTTATGTGTCCTTCAATCTGAGTCCATCTGCTGTCTCCTGTGCCAAGCACAGGAGGTGGAAGCCATCACTGGGATGAGGTGAGTCCTTTGCTCTGGGTTTGTACTCCTTGCACAGCCCATCCTGGTCCATACAGGATACAACAATCTGAACCATGTGCTGCTTCCCTCTGAGTTTGGTTGTTCACCTGGGGGGAAAAAACACCTACCAAAACTCTAATGGGTTTTCAGTGTCCTTTGCTAATGGTGTTATATTTTTATTTTCAAGGATTTCTTTATTATTTCCTCTTCACCGCTGCTGCCAAAGAGTCACTTGAGTCATTTCCTCCATCCTGGAGCTGAGCCAAGCTCAGGATCAGGTCTCCAAAATCAGGACCACGTCTTTGAGTGGGAGATGAGCCAGAGCCCAGGACCTGGTGTCCTGAGCCTGGCACAGGGCTGGGGCACAGCTCGGGATCGGGGCACTCGGGGTGTGATTTCAGGCTGCTGCTTGCTGGGTTTTTCCACTTCGCAAACTCAGCTTGACCTTAGAGCTCAATTCACCACTGGCTGCCTGAACCCAAGCCAGGTTTGCCACCAAACAGGGTCACACCTGAACTTTTTGGGCTCAGGGAGTCATTCAGCCCAAGCAGGGAACACACCCCCAGGCTGGCTAATTGCTGCTTCTCGCTCCCTGCAGATGGAGAGGGCAGGAGGAGGGCAGATCACTGCTGTCCATGATGGCGTAGCAAGCATCTGACTTTTGGACCTCTCCCTCAGGGGCTTTATTCCTGAAAATGATTTATTAGGATGCTCTGTTTGGTTTAATACAATACGGACATGTTTTATCGGTTGCAAAACTGAAATCTGGTGAAGAATCTTCAGCAAATGTTGCCAATAGTATTTTGCCTCTCAGAAACTTCAGGAAATGCTGCCAGTAGTGTTTTGCCTCTGTTCCTTTCCATATTCCAGGAGATTTGCTAGATTTGTGTTTGAATTGGTGGGGTATTTTACCTCGATAACAGTTTTGCCAGTCTAGGTGAAGTTTCACCAGCTTATAGAAACTGTACATCAAATGTACACCTGAATATTCACTGCTGAGAGATTTACATCGAGGCTGAAGCTGTTGAAGTGATCAGTCAGCCAGGAGCAGCCATGCTCTCTGGCCAGCCAGGATGATCCCATCCAAATGGAATCAGCTCCAGAGCCTGGTCCATGCAGAGTCACACGGCTGAACCCAGCGACTGCTGAACACCGTCAGGAATTGTGATTCCTCCATGTATAATTCATCAGCATAATAAGGAGCCACATTTGTTAAAGGAGCTGGTGCTTATGAGTGATGCACTTACCGCTCTGCTCTGGTTCTCTTTGCACTTCTCCCAGACGCTGGAACATTATCCACATTATACATTCAACAGGATTTGTTCCAGCCAAAGAGAAATTTTTACTGTTCCCTGTTAGCTTGGGTTCCCAAGGAGGCATGGCTGACGCGTTTGAGCACAGTTTATTTGGAACCACACTTCCATACCTGCCTCTCCAGCACCTCTCTGAGCTGTTGAACTTGGTGGGCATCTTCATATGGATTTAATAGAGAAGTGAAAGTTGCCCAGAGAAGCTGTTAGCTGCCCCATCTCTGGAAATGTCCAAGGCCAGGCTGGGTGGAGCTCTGAGCAGTCTGATCTAGTGGGAGGTATCCTTGCCCTTGGCAGGGAGCTGGAGCTGGGTGATCTTAAGGGTCCCTTCCAAACCATTCTGTGATTCTATGAGCGTTTTTGGTAGTTTAATGAAAGCCAGCAAAGGGCAGCAGCAAGGAAAAGGACAATTACAGGCTGACTGCAACTCCCTTGGGAATCCAGAGAGAAATGAACACTTGTAAGACCTTTGCCTGCAAGCAAGGTGAGCCTCAACCCCATGAGGCACAAGAGAATTCGCACTCAAAATATGTCCTTATCAGGAACCTTATCTGTTGCTACCATGCCTACTTTAGAAAGTTTTAAAATTTATTTAGAAGTTGTTACTTTAAAGGAATAAGTACCTTGTGGTGCAGCATCAGAAGAAAAACACAGTGAGAGGCACCATTAGCAGGTGGAGCTGAGCAGAAAACGCTGCCTCCCGTTGTGATGCTGTGCGGGGCTGAGCAACGGGGAAAGAAAATATTAAACAGGAGCAGGCTGTGATATTGGCTGACAGCCTCAGCACAGGCCCAGGGGTTTGGAAATCCAGGATCAAATCATGTCTGCCATAACAACTCCTTTTATTGCCCACACGGACTTGGGGGTTTGGCTACCTTAGTTAAAAGGAGTGGGGAGGATCGAAGCTGTCTCACAGGATCGTTCCTGTCCAGCAATATGAAATCACTTGATGTGCTCAGAGGTTGAAAGCACCCCGCAGTGAAATAAAAGGCACCAGCCATCACTCCTGTAGGCATTCAACGCTTCTCCCTACCTTTGACAGCTGCCACGCTACGGCAGAGATTGTTCTGCTCAGCCCCAGCTTCAGGATCCAAATTTAGAACGTGTCCTATGACAGGAATAATTTACATGACAAAATCTGCCTTTCTCCAGATTCCTCTAATTAAGTCCTGCCTCCCTCGCAGCTCTCACGCTGGTGGAGCGTTGCAGGGAAGCCGCCGTGGGAAAAGAAGCGTGTCTGTCTGCAGGATGCTCTCCTGAGCCCACCAGGGTGTAGCTGGTGCTGCACATCCATCTGTGGGATGCTCTCCTGAGCCCAACAGGATCTAGTTCGGTGCTGAGTATATCTCAGGGTCAGCCCACACAGCCAGGAAAGGAGTGAGGGCTCCTCATCCCTCTGCACTGGCTGCAATCCCACCATCAAGATGCAGGTGCAACAGGAGAAGGCTTCCCTTGGAACAATGCTTAGGGCAGATTTGGATGTTTTTGTAAAACCTGCAAAAACTCATGTAGGTACCTGATTAAGGATGTATGTTGGCAAAATTTTGGCATCACCTGGGTCTCCACTGAGTACTTGTGGTGGAAAGATCCACCCTGGTCAACAGCAGTTTCTGTCCTCCAAAGGATGTGCTGAGCTGCTAATGTGCCTGGCAGCTTGGAATCAAAGCTACATGGCCACACAAATAGGAGGATTTTAGGAAATCCCACATATCCTTCAACCTATTCTAGAAAAAAAAAAAGGTCCTTTCTTACTCATCCTGGGGTCACTGAGGATGTCTGAGCTACTTGCAGCAGAGTGCAGTTTCAAAGACTTCCTCCTTCAATAACTGCTGTCTTCCCTGCTGGGAAGATCTTACGTGTGTACCCGGCAGAGGAGCTTCTTCCTCCCACAGGAGGGATGTGCGTGGAGCCTTCGTGGCACTCCCCACCTCTGCAGCCCCCAGGAGGGTCAAACCTCCCTTCAGATCTGCCAAAGCTCCCTCAGCTGAGGCACCCAGAGCTCTCCCAGAGCTGATTGGGCATTGCTTGGTGTCAGTGGCACAGATCAGAGGGTTCAAGGTGCCACCCAGGCTCGGGGCACAGGGACAGGGTGGCCACAGTCAGTGAAACACAAAGGAAGGAAGGGCGGCCCTGGCAGCTCCAAGTGCTGCAGCTCATCCTGCTCCAAAAAGCCTCCCTGGGATGGGTCAGTGTTTGTTCTCCACTGATGGCACTGGGCCATCCCTGTGAGGTCTGGGCGGGATTTGGGGTTGCTGATATTTCTCCAGACAAGGGCACGTAAAGCAGCTGGAGCAAGAGCAGCAGAAGCTCCAGGAACCACAAGACCATTTGCCAGTGATGCCAATGGAGAAGCTCTTCCCATGGAGCAGCTCTTCCTCCTGCCAGGAAGGAGTCACAGGCTCTGTGGCCTCAAACCCAGCCCCAGCTCCAGGAGTGATTCTCTCATGCTCCTTGTGAGGACAGTGTGTTCCTCCCTGTCACCCATCCAAGAGTGACCTGAGTCCTTTGCCAACCCCTTCATCCATCCCTCCATAAAATTCCTGCTGACAGCCATGCAGTGTTGCCATGGGAGAGAACACACAGGATGTGCTGGCCACCAGCAACACCTTGGACTCAGCCATTATTGGGAAAAGCACTTGAACCTCCTTTCCATGAACCTGCAAACGCCCTCAGAAGCACCTTTTGATGCTACCAGCAGGTCTTCCCTGACTTTCCTCCACAGCTCAGCACTTGGGGCAGGTGCCTGAGCTTCCATGGACACAGAATTCCTGTTATCCCAAACAGGAGCACATCAGTTCCACACTCTCACCCTCTGTGCAGGAGAAGGGATCATTTCACTCATTTATTCTGGCCAGATTCCACCAAAGCGATCACAATTCAGGGTCTGTTTCTGTGTCCAATGCCAGCCACATAATGCTCCTAATCTTGGTGATTGTAGTTGATTAAGGATCTTGGAAACTGGGAAAATGGCTTTCAGAGGAATAAAAAAGAAAAAAGAAAAAAAAATTCCCAAATTCCAAATCAGGGAGGAAATTCCCTCAGAGGATCATGGCTGAAAACAAACATGTTTTTGTGCTTCCAGAAAATCAGCAAGACTAACAGTGCCATTGTTTGTGTAAGGGGGATTTCCACATTTCAGGGAACAGCTTGGAAGCCAGCACAGCAGCTGCTCTTGGGAGAGCAGGAATTGTGAACCAGCACCAGGAAAAAACACAGCAGGTTAAAAATCATGGGATTTTTTTTAAAAAAACCGATCCTCCAGATTTCGGCTGTGTTTTGGTTTTTCTTTCATTTCGGTGCCTGCTTTCCAAACCTTTAGGGGGCATATTTTCCTGCTTCCCTCATAGCATGAGGAGCACAAATACACCAGATTATTTTTGCCCCTCATAAAAGCTCCTTGTCACAGAACCACATGATTCTGGCCACCCTTGCACCACCCATGGCATGAAATATCACAAGATTTATAATGAAATTACATGAGTCAGCAATGCTGAGAACTACCATGAGAAACAAGAATGCCATCCAGAGGAGGGAAAATTTGGATTTCTAAAATCCACACTGGGTTGTGCATTAGGACAACCCACACTTGGTATCTGGGATTTCTTTCCAGATGAAGAACCCCATGGAGATTCTCTCTGTATCACCCAGGAGACTGCACCAGGATGATTCCATTTGCAGTGGTGAGACCAAAAAGGGGCAGAGCCTGGTGGGAAAGGAGAGAACCATGAGAAGAGCAGGAAGGGAATGAGAGGAGGTGATGGAGAGAGCTTGAGGGAGACAGAAACTTCTGTCTTGTCTTGATGGCCCTGTTGATAGAAAGTCACTGAGGAGGTGGAGGGTGTCCAGAGAAGGGAATGGAGCTGGGGAAAGGTCTGGAGCACCAGGAGAGGCTGAGGGAGCTGGGAAAGGGGATGAGCCTGGAGAAAAGGAGGCTCAGGGGGGACCTTGTAGCTCTGCACAACTCCCTGACAGGAGGGGACAGCCTGGGGTGTCTTTGCTCCCAGGGAACAAAGTGACAGGATGTGAGGAAACAGCCTCAAATTGCACCAGGAGAGGTGTAGGTTGGACATCACAAAAAATTTCTTCACTGAAACAGCTGTTCAGCACCAGAGCAGTGGTAGATGTGGTGGAATCACCATTTCTGGAAGTGTTCAAAAGACTGTTGCACTTGACAACATGGTTTAGTGGTAAACACAGCAGTGCTGGGTTCATGGTTGGGTTCCTTTATCCCAGAGGTCTTTTCCAACCTCGATGATTGCACGATTCAATGATGTTAAGGACATTTTCCAGCCTGAATGACTCTTTGATTCCACGTGCATGGATGCTATCACCACAAACACTGCAGAGAGATATCCCAGCCTCAGCTGATTGCCCTGTCTGATAGCGTTTGGAGATTACCATATCCCTTGGCTGGGCTGCCTGCCAGGAAAACATGACTGAGAAGGCGATAAGAAGGGCGCTTTACTGGGAAGACGATGGCGTTGCTGCTGACAGGGCTGTTACCTCATCCCCTCTGAGTAAGCACCGTGTGACCACCCTAAAACTGGAGCAGGGGAGGTGACATGGGGACCCTGCAGAGCAAGGGCAGGGTCACCTTACTCCTGTCACCACGGATGGACCTGTGACAAATATTTGGTGGGACGAGGGCAGGCGCTCGGGATGTGCTTCTGGAACGTTTGTTCTGCCTTGGTGCCCACTGGAAGTGGTTGGTCCCATGGGTAAAGGAGTGTGGCTATTCTTGGGTCTGCTCTACTAGGGGGTGCAAGGTCCTTTTGGAGCACAGGAAAGAAGAAATCACCGCTCAATTTTAGTACTTTTTGTCGCAAATTAGATGAAAATCTCAGCAGAAATGACTCCATGGGTGTTTGCGGTGGGACACCCTCACCAAGCAAAGATGAGAAAACACAAGTTGGGAAGACCCTGGCGGTTTAAAAATATCCCTGCAGCCTGCAATGATCCCCCTTGTGTGGGTGATCCTGATGGCCCTTAATTGAGCTATTTTTTGCACTGAGCTGCCGCTTCATTTAGTGCTCAGGATGTGCTGTGCTCAGTTAATGAGCAGCTAATCAGTGTTGTTCTTTGGCTGCTCCAGGCTGAACCCCGCAGAGCCCATGGACCTGGCAGCCCTGATGGAACAGGGATACTCCTGCTCTTTCTCAGGTGCAGGGAAGGCACCTGGTGGGCTTTGAGTGCACTGGGATTTCAGTAGCTGTCTCTGAAGATGTCTCATCTGAACGCTGGCCAATGGCCATGTTTGAAGATGATGGCATTCACAGGAATCCAAAGAACAACCAATCCCACTCCACAGCTGAAATCTACAAATATTTTCTCTAAAAGGGAGAAACACCTTACTCTTCCCTACCCTTGTTCTTAGAAATGGCTGCCTGGTTTTGGCTGAAGGCTGAGCATTAGTACAAAATGCTCAGCACAGAAAACTTCTGCCCAAATGTTCCAGAGTTCACAGTGTTAAAAGCAAGGTAATACATCTTCTAGTGGGAAGCTCTGGGTGATTTACTAACCCATCCTGGAGTGTTACCTAGAAGTTAAAAATCATATGTCTCCATCACTCGGTGGAATTAACTGCTCCAGAGAGCAGCTTAGCTCAGCTGAGTTCCAGGCAGGAAGGGGAACACTTTGAAAGATCCAATTTCCAGATTAGACTCAGACATGTTTCGCTTGTTCTTCCCCCCCAAAAAATCTTTTAAACAATCAAGCCATCAAAGATACCAGCAAATCATGGCATTTAGTTTCCTTAGGGTTTCTGGAGAGTTCAGGAGACAAAAAACAATTATGAAACCAACAATAAATTATAATTTTAGCCTGATGAGATGAAGGACAATGAGGAAATACTGAAATTAGAAATACCCATGATAAGCACAGAAAGAAACACCTTGTGTCTTTCCACACCTCTTGCAATCCCACCAGTGCAGGGTCTCTGTTTGGAGGGAGAAACTTTCATAAATGTTTTAACTAAGGAAAACAAACCTGAACAAAAAGGGAACCTGATGTGTTACAGATTGCCTGAATAAAGCCATTTTAGAGGGCACCATAGCTCTAACTTGATAATAAAACCCATCATCTTTGTGTACTTCCCCTCCTAGCACGTTGGATGTGGCCCTGAGAGTCCTGCAAGGTCCACAATCCCCTTCCTCCCCTTGTGATGTGGAAATGCAGGAGCAACATCACAGTGACAGAGAAGATGCTTTGGCCAAATTAAGAGATGGCAGCAGAATATCTGCCAGCAAAGCCATCTCCTGGGTGGCTCCCCATTGCCCAGGGTTCCACTGTGCCAGAGCCCTGAAGGATATTCAAGATCTATAACAATTATTTGGAGCAAAATACTGAGAATGAGACCTTGAGATGTGGCTTCCACAGAGCTCTCTGGTGAGCCAGGGCAGGACTGGCTCATAGACTTTCCTGATTTTTTGCTCCATATCCACAGATTTTTGAGCTGACTATTGTCATAATAAAGGAGAGAAGGTACTTCCCCTAGGAATGAAAATCTTTTGTAGGGATTAACTTTGTACTATCCTGTGAACTCAACAGGCATGTGATACCCCTTTAAATTGGTGCCAGGCTTTGACACATTAAAAGAACCTGGACATGTTTATAGGACAAACAGAACCATTTATGTGAAAGGTCAGGTTTTGTGGGTGGGCTGTGGAGTGTCTCACTGATGCACCTTTATGATTAACAAGAAACAAAGAGCATAACATTACAAATGCCAATTGCAGCAGCAGGGGCTGATTTGCCTCATTTTAAGGTTGGCTTCAAAAATGACAAACCAACCTCCAGGTGCAGCTGCATCTCTCCCTTAGTGGATGACTGAAGGGAGCCCAGGGTGATGGGAGGAGCATAAGGCTCCTGTTTACCCTCAAAGTCAGGGAAGATGAGTATTGTCCCTTCTCCTGGAGTCTGGCACAGTCCTGCTGGGACGAGGAAGGACAATCCTTCCTCACTGCACCAAGGAAAAGGTCCAAACCTGGGGCTGCAGTGGATGCCGCCTGACCGTGTCACTGCCGGCTCCCGCGCCAGGCTCGGTCCTCAGTGCCTCTGCCAAAACCCAGCCACTGCTGACTTGCAAAGACTGCCCAGAACGATCCTGTTTTGCTGCCAGTCACTCACGTCCAGACACTGAACCTTGTCCTGGACTAGCTGCAAAGACAGGGCAGGAGTAAAGTCCTCCCCTGCTCAGCGTGACTCCATTGCCTTGGGATCTCACCAAGGAATCACCTTCATGTGACCACAAGGGAAGAGACCACGAGGGACAAGGGGCTCCACTGGAAAACTGGGCTCCCCCTCTGCTGTGCCATTGGCTGGAGAGGAGATGATGCATCACTCAGGAGTCTCTGCCAGTGATGGAGTCACCTTTGGCCAACCTTGGGTCCAGCCAGTTCATCAGCTCAACACCTGGAACCTGCACCTGGATGCTTTGAGGGAAAAGCTGATGAATTTGGTCTCTGCTTCTCCTGGATAAAGACCAAAGCTCAAAGTCTGGCAGCGGGTCAAGTCACGCAGAACATCCAAGTGAAGAGCTGCTCAGTTGAGAGAAGGAGGAAGGATGTCTTTATCTCTGGGCAGGTGTTTGCTGGAGGTGCTGGAGAGCGATGCCCTTGATGGCCTCGCTGAGGAGGGCACGGGCTCACACACGCTGTAAATTGGCATCAAATCCAGCAGTTGTACATCACCGAGAGGGAGATGTTTCCCAAGTGACTCACAGGAGCTCTAGGTATTTCATATAAGTTGCCAGCAGTATTTTTCTGCTGTGCTGGAGTGTGGTTGGTTCATTGTGTGGAGTGGAGCACATTTCGGGATATGGAAGATGGCAGTGTGGTGCAGGTGTTAGAGGGAGGATTCACACTCTAGCCCATGAGACATCTGTGGGTGTACCCACACTGCAGACAGCACCTCAGAATTCTCCACTGAAATCTGGCCAGGACAGACCCAGCTTAGTTAAGAAATGGTGCTCTAGACAGTGGTCCAACGTCTCTCTCAAGCTGGCCACAGTCAGTGCCATTCTCTGCATCCTAAGGGATGTGCCATGGTTTTGGCCATTTCTTGGGAAAGGACACTGTATCCCACCCAATGGTGAAGCCATCCCACCCTGCAAGCTGTGGTTAAGGCTTTTGGTCTCTCTTTGCCTCAGTTTTCCATGTACAAAACAGGTCTGGGTATTTTCCTATCTCTGCAGAGCTGCATGGGGATGAGTATATTAAAAACTTGGCTGTTGTTCAGGTTCTGGAGTACTGGGAGTGACTTAGATAGATGGTTTAAAGCCAATTAAAGCAAAATCTTTGCTCTGACCATAGAGAGAGGGAAGATATGTCAGGTCACCCAGCCCTCATCCCTGCCAGTGTAGAGTTGTTCAATTTATTTTCTGATCTTCAGCCTTGTCCAAGTGTACATGCTGGGGGCAACTCACTGTATTTCCATTAGGAGAAAATTCAGCATTTAACCTAAACACTCCCTCTCTTCATTGCACCCCTGTATTGCCATTTATCCCCTTGGCAATCCATTGTAAAGCTTGTTTCCAAGCTAATAACAGGAGTCACAGCAGCAACGAGATAATGTCACGTTAAAGGGATGAGTCTGTTTGGCCTGGGAGCATCATCTGGGTGAATTAAATGCTGCCAGGTGCCTGAGATGATGCACAATGGATTCCCTGCATCAGGTCCCCTCCTTGTTCACACCTCTCTGGCACAAATGTAGGGTTTTCATCCGTCATCAGAAAGGCCAGTCTCCTCCAGGTTGTGCTTGAAGGTGGAAAAAGAGTGATAAACACGTGCAAAGGGTAAATGTTTGTTGAAATACTCACTGCCCTGAAGCCCATGGCAAAAAACATGATGCTGACTTCTCAAAGTCCAGCCCTCACCTCATCCCTTGGGCATGAATCTCTCTCAAACCCGATCTGTTTATTTTCATTTGCCTCCTTGTCTCATTTTTACTCCTGCTGTACAGACACAAACCCATTTGTGTTTCACGTCCTGACAAGTGGTGTTTTATTCAAAGCTTTCAGAAGGTGTTTTTTGTTCGTGGTGTCCCCAGGGGGCAGCTAGGATGATGCTGTTCCAGCACCACGAGCTGCTGAGGGCTTGGCTGCATCGTTTTTGTGCAGAAGATCCTTCACTTGCACTTTAATTATGGGCATTTCAGACCAATGGGTGAAAACAAATAGGGTAATTTGGTGGGTTTTCACTCTTGTAAAATTAATAAGCTCCTCAGCACCACCCTGGGAAAGGATTAGCTCAAGATGCACAAGAAAATATGGACAGGCAAAACTTTTTTGTTGCAAGGAAACTTTTCTCCAAGCCCCCCCGTGCATGTTCATGGAATCATTGAATCCCAGAATGGTTTGGGTTGGAAGAGACCTTAAAGATCCTCTAGTTCCAATCCCTGCCATGGGCAGGGACACCCTCTACTATCTCAGGTTGTTCTAAACCCCATCCAAGGGGTTGGACATTTCCAGGGATGGGGCATCCACAACTTCTCTGGACAATTACTCAATTACTACGTTATTTAAGCCCTGGGTAGGACTGTGGCCAAAATAATCAAATCATTGCAGTCTACAGCTGTTGGAGGTCTTTGATCACAGCACAAGGGCATAGGAGCTGAGGTGGGGGCAGGATTTGAGCCTGTGGATTATGGCTGCTCCATGCTGTAGGCTGGATTCCCCTGTGTGCCACTGGTGATGATGAGGAGGTGGATGAGCTCTGAAGATTCTTGGTGTGAGGAGCCTTATTCTGTCCACATGGATGCCTTTTAACCACGTTTTTATTTTGTAAACATCAATCAGTCACAGGATTGTTTCATTTTAATCTAAATCTTTTCATGCCCTCTTTGTGCAGCCTTAGGAATGCCAACACTCTGATTACCTGGAGGCTTTATTTTGAGTCACTCTCCATCAGTAGGGCTTTTGAGAGAAATCCGTGGCAGCCTTCAACCACTAGAGTGGAAATAATTTTTAAAAACAATTTGACTTGTCACCGTTTTCTTTGAACTCCCTGATGACTCCATCCATTTGTCTCTACTCAACCCACCCAATCCCTCACATCTTGGTGAGATGCTTCCATCAGCTCTGGGGACAGCAGCAGGTCCAGCTCCTGGCAGTGACAGCATCTGCAGGAGGCCGTGGACCACTTTGAGTTGGCTTTTCTTATACTGCCAATGCAGGTGATGCATTTGAGGCAGCCCAGCTCAGACATTCATTCCCAGGTTGCACATTTAGCTCTGAAATTAAAGAGAGTGGTAAAACACTGGTAAGGGCTGCCCAGAGAGGTGACTCCACCTCTGGAAATGCTCAAGGCCAGGCTGGGTGGGGCTCTGAGCTCTGATTTAGTTGAAGATGTCCCTGCTCATTCACCCTGACCTTGAAATATTTCCAAGGATAGGACATCCATGACCTCTCTGGGCAACCTGTGCCAATATTTCACCACCCTCATCATCAAAAAAAATTCTTCCTTACAGCTTATCTGAATCAACCCTCCTCCAGTTTAAAACCATCAGCCCTCGTGGCAGGAATTTTTATGTGCATCCCACTGTTTCTAGCCTGTCCCACAAGTCTTGATGGGCAGAGGGACAGTGGACTGGCAGAGCAGAGCCAGTGTGAGTGTGCAAAACTAGTACGTGACAAATTAAGGCTTTCAAAGCATGTTAAGGACCATAAAAATCTCCAAATGCAGTCAATTTAATATTTGCATGACATCCTTCCCCATCTCTCTTTTTCTCACTTCCTCAGGAGGAGGGGAATGTTTTTTCAGTGTAGCAGTTCAAGTGGCAACTCAGCTGGCCCAGGCTGAACCCAGTATTGAAGGAAATAAAAGCTCATCCCAAAATGAAGTCCTGAGATCTCTAGAAAAGTTCCTCAGCACTGCACCTGCCCCCTGCCACAGGTATCCCTTCAGTGCTGCCTATAAACTGCGATTTTTGGTTTCTGGAATGGAAAAGACCATGAGGAGAGAAGAACTTTTCCTCTGTGTTTCTCAGCATTGACACAGGGGTGCTCCAACAGGGATTTTAGGTACCCCCAAACCAGCATCCTCAAGGAGCAGGAAGGTGATGGTTTTCCATCCCTCATTTTGGGGATGGTTTGGAGCAGGACCAACATTTACCACAGTATTTCACTTCTTTGGGCACAGTGGTAACAGTGAGAGCACTGGAAGTAGGCTGATGCTTCCCAGTGATTAATTAGTGTTTTTTTGAGGTCTGACCATCCCCTGTCCCTTCTCATCAGCACGGGGTGGTGAAGGAAGGGCTGCTGTGCTTCGTTTGCAACCAGCATCTCCTTGGCCCCCCCAAACAGCCGTGCTTTACCCCAGAGAGGGGCTGGAGGGGCTGCAGAAGGGCTGGTGACTGCTGGAGGGAGCTGCCATGTGCCTGAATATCCACGGCCACCGTCCCAGCTTCCCTGCACTCATCCTGGCCCAAATCTGGGGCAAACGCCAGGTCGCAACCAAGCCACAGCCACAGCTTGTCCCCTCTGCCCCTTGTCAGCACTTACTGCTTTTTGCTACGCCCCATCCTCTGCCTTCTGCATCCCCACCAACCCCGCTCCTTGCAGCGAGGGCTTTTTATTTTCCAGCCTAACCTTTGTCTCGTTGAGCCAGTGACTCATCTCACTCATTAGCTGAACTTTGAATATCTCTTTATCCGCTGGATCCCTTTCAAAGCTCGTTCCCTGGCAGCGGAAGCGCCTGCTTGCCTTCTCTCTGCTCTGGATTGCAGGGGACCCGCCTGCCTGGGCTCTTGCAGCGGCATCTGTCTCCCCGGCAAGGCAGGAGAATAAACCCAGCGGGGATGGACTCCATCCCTTCCCGTGCCCCCCGGGGGTTAATGGCAAGGTCGCATCGCAGCCATCAGCGTTTAGGAAGCCTCCCCAGTTTTTGGCTGGCACCCCCCCGCATTCCTCCTCCCCGCTGCAGTTTGTGTTTGCAGAGCAGAGCCAGGGATGCTCTGCAGCCGCTGCCGGGGCCAGCTGTGCACAGCGCCGGTGCCAGCAGAGCCCAGCCCAGCTGCCTCTAGGGCTGCTCTCCTTGTGATCCCCCCCAAAAAAAAGGTCCAAATCCTTCCTCAGTGCCCCCCTCTTTGCTCCGTGCGAGTGAGAACAACGGGGCAAGCAGAGGAAATTTGGGTTCTTGAGACTGAGCAATGTCTGGGAAGAGCAGGGGAGGGGATGGGTCAGGTGTGACAGGGCGAGGATGACTCAGAGGGGTTTAGGGCAGGTTGGAGAGATGTAGGTGACCTCAAATCACTGCTCCCGACGTGCTCCCGCTGCTCCAGACTTGAGGAGCCTCTCGCCTGATAAAATAAGAGCACTGAGGGTGCTTGATCAAAGGGAGAAACCCCTTCCCCGTCGCTCCCTGGAAAGTGAACAGGAGGTGACTTTCTCTCGCGGAGAAAACCAGCAGCCTCCTCTGCGTGCCTGCTGCCTTTCACCCGGCTCGTTTTCCCATTGAAAATTCAATTTATTTTATTTTTTTTTCCCCTGGTTAGCAGCTCTAATCGCCATCCCCAATTGCCGGGCACATGACCGAGGGCATCTCCGTCGGCAGCTCCTGTTTACGTGCTGCTCCCTGGTAATTTGTGTCTCTCCGAGCCGGGGAGCTGGAGAGCCCTTCTCCGCCAGGAGCTGATGATTCACAGAAAAGGGAATCAATAAAGGATGACTAAGGCAGCCCTACATCAGGACGGTGATTAGAGGCTGCCTCCGCAGCTTCGTCCAGAGCGGCAATTTGTGGATTGTCTTTACAATTTTTGTCTTGCGGGGTTTCCACCAGGCTCCCAGCAGCACTTTTTACTTATTTGCTTATTTTTGACTCTGGTGTTTCACAGGGATTTGCTGCCTTGAGGTTTCTGGGGGTGAGAAGCTGTGCCAACCTACGAATTTCTCGGTGAGAACAGTAACTCAGGCTGCCCTAAACCAGCCCAAACAGAGAGATGGGTGCCATTAATCACTGCTCTGGGGCCTCTTGGGGATTGCTTGCCCACGAAAGCACTTTGGGACAGAAGAGTTCTTGAGAGCTTTTGATTTATGAACTCTCCACCCAATGCAGAGAACACACAGACACGATAAGTGCACACTGGACAGGAAACTAATTATGTACTATCAGCTGCTCAACATCCATGAGAGGGTAAAATAATAATGCTCAGCCAGGAGACAGGATATTTTACACCTTGTGCAGCCCAGCCCCCAAGAGTGCACACAGGTACTCCAGGGTCTGGAGATCAGCTCTTGTTCCATGTTATTCCTCCAATTCACTGTGTGCTGGAGCCTTCTCAGACTAACACAGGGCTGCTTCTCATGGAAGGTGTCCCTGCCCATGGCAGAGAGGTTGGAAGTAGATGATCTTTAAGGTGCTTTCAAACTCAAACCAATTTTTCAGTGATTCTGTGGATGCAGGGATGTGCCAGCCTCATTCTGACTGTATCCTGGATCATTTCTCTAGCACCTGTGCTGTCCAAGCTGGGCCTGGGGAGGGTTTTTATTTGCAAGGTTATTCTGTGCTGGATCAGTTCCCCAACTGAGATTGTTGTGCAGCCCCATGACAGGGAGGAGAAGGATTTGGGAGCTGTGGGGCTGTTAAATAGGGAATGGCAGCCTGAGTGACAGGCAAAGTGAGGATGGTGCTGGGGACAACTGGCTGGTGCAGGAGACAACAGGGAAAAGTCTTCTTGCGAGGAGGGGCTGCTTAGGAGACCCTCCAAAGGGCAAACTCCTGGAAAAGGGGGGTGGAGAGATGACACTCATTGCCTGATGGCATTTCACTGGCATCCAGGCTCCAGCAATGACACAGGGAACAGAGACCCTGTGTTGGAGCAGTCCTCAAAGCCTGCCGAGGTGATGACAGGGAAGAGGAAAGCCAGGAAGGAAGAGGCACTTCCCCGTGCCCATGCCAGGAGGATGCAGCACATAATTCCTGGCACAGGGATGGCAGTTTCCAAAGCAGTCCCCGAGGCTCAGCCTGACCTCCATCACCACAGGGAGTTAAAATATGTCTCTGATCTTCCTGCTCGAAATTCCCATTAACTTTGAGGTGCCTGATGGGAGAAAGTGCTCTGGAATGGTTGAGCATCTGCCCTGGGACACACCTCGACTTAGACACTGGATTTAACTTCTGGCTCATCCCATCCCTAGTCCAGCATGGTCCCATCTAGCCAAAAGAGCTGCTTCAACATCCCAAAAGTGCATATTTCTCTCTGCAGCCTTTCAAAGGTGCTCAAACTTCTCCATCAGCTCATCCTCATACTTGTTGCTGCCAGCATCGTTTTCATTGACTCCATCCAAGTGCTTGGGGCCGCCTCCAGGGGGCAAGCCAGGATGCCCAAATTTGCTATAGGGACTCTGTGGAGGTGACTTTGCTCTGTCCTGGAGCAATGAGGTGTTCACCCGGCAGAACACGGGTCTCCCTGCTCTGCTGAGCCCACTGGAGTCCCTGGCTCTTTAGGATGCCCTGGCTGAAAGCATCTCTCTACCTGGGCAGCTCCCACTGGGTAAAAAAGGAAGCAGAGAAGGTACCAGCAGGGCTGAGGCACGTGGCTGTTGGAGATCTGTTTATTCCATGGCTTCAATCCCCCCTCTAGTTTCCCTTGTCCTCCTTCTAGTTTCATGGGTGATGTTCCAAGAAAAAGGAAAATAAAAGCCAAATCTCAGCCAGGTGTCACAGGTGTGGGAGCACAGGTGTGCCCAGTGTCCCCCTTTCTGAGTGGGGAAACATTTTGGGTTAGAACCCCTGGTCCTGGCTCTGCATTCTGCTGGGGATGTCAATGCCATGGATTCCACCAGGAATGGTGGTGCCATGGGTAAGGGTCTCACTGGGGATGGTGATGCTGCAGGTGAGAGTTCCACAGTGGAGGGGACAGTGATGCCACAGCTGAGGGTGCTGCTGGGGACCCCCCAGCTCTGGCAATGCTGCTCCTGTTTGGGTGCAGGTCCTTCTCTCAGCCCGCCAGCAAGGCTCCTGCTCCTGGTCAGTTCCCAAAAGCCAGTCAGATGACAGGGTTATTTACTAAGGCTGGCAGGAAGGAAAAGCCATAAATTCCCCAGATATAACGGCTGAGTCAGAGAACGAGGTGCCTGCGGCCAATTCCAGCATGGCCAGGGAGAGCAGCATGAAGGGAGGGGACAGGGTCAGCTGTGGTTTGTGTTGTCCCTGCTGAGCCAGGAGGTCCCTTGGAGGCTGGGAGGGACAAAGAGGTACCAGACAGCAGGTCCCACCAGCTCCTGGTAATCCTGGAGCTGCTTTCCCTGGGAAGGCCACCCTGCTTCCCATGCTTGGAGGCAGCAGTTTTCTTTGGTCCCCTGCCCTGCTTGAGAATCACAGCTTGGTTGGAGGGCCTTGCTGACAGCCTGCCCTCCCACCCTAAGCATTGCTGCTTCTCTGGCAGGAAAGCCAAAGGTTCAGCCTTTGGGGCTGAAGACCATGTATTATCTTCTGCAGAGTTTTTGCAATTCCCCCCCCAGCTATATTTTTAAAAAGAAAATAATTCCTAAAATTAGCCCTGACATGCTGCAAATGTAAAATCCACATATTTCATTTAGGAAAAAAAACCAAAAACAAAACAAAACAAAACAAAACAAAACAAAACAAAATAAAAATAAAAATAAAAATAAAAATAAAAAAAAAAAAAAAAAAAAAAAAAAAAAAAAAAAAACAAACACCCTATACCATAAGGAGACATTTGGATCCATTCACATGCATTTCTTTTTCCTTTGGTTGTTTGGGAGCAAATTATCCAGTGGCTTCAAACAGTCTGAAACCAAACTGGATAAATATTGTCTCTGCAGAAGGTTTTACCCCACACCACCTGCTCCTGCTCTGGCCTCCACAGCTGACCCAACCAGACCACATCCCTGGTAATTTGGGATGCTCATAGGTCCCCTCATCAGTCACTGTAACCATTATTTCTGCTCTCTTCAGGTTTCTTCCTCCTCCACCTCAGGGACATTCAAGAATTCCAGTGGGTGATGATAGAGTTTGCAACCCCTAACTCCTGTTTAAAGTTTTATTAAAGCTCTGGAAATGCAAAATGCACCTCCTGAGGGTTAGATCCCACTACACCTGAAGAACATGTTTTTATGTCCCCTCCCTCTTCAGGCATTCTGCTCCTGGTGTGGTGCTGGTGTCTGAGACCATGGTGCTGCAGCCCCAAGGACAACTAGTCATGCTCTGACCAGGGCATCTGACACAGCTAGACACAGCCAGGAGAGAGAATGAGGTTTTGGGATCATAGAAAACATAGGTGAAAACCACTTCTCCTGCAATCCTCACCTCTTCCCTCTCTCCCCTCATTCCCAGCAGGTCCTGAGAAGATTGACAGATGAAGGAGTCCCCTTCCCATAGTGAATCCTGGTTCCCTATGCCACTGAGCTTGTTCTGTGAGAAAAGACAAAAAGCCATAAAATCCTCCCCAAAAACATCTTGTGTCCCTGTAGCCTGCTTAGAGATGCCACAGATGCTCCCAGGTCACTGTCCCCTGCTGCTCCCTGTCTCCTGATGGCCCAGAGAGCTCAGCTCAGTGCTCCAGGGGCCTGGATCAGGCTCCTTGAGCGACTCAGGGCTGTTGCTCAAGCCCTCACGGATGGAAGGTCTTGAGCAACAGGCGTGAATCACCCAAATAGTGCAAAGAGGAGGCAGCCAGAGGAGCATGAGGCCAGCACAGACCTCAGAGGCTGCTGGGGGGACCAGTTTGAGCCACGCTGTGTCAGAGCATTGGAGGAGAAGAGGGGTGGGACACATGTTTGATGGCACAGTGCTCACCTTCATCATTATCATTATCCTTTCCAGCATGTTCATTGCAGGTGGGGAAAGGAGAACGAACCTGGAGAGGGTGACTGCGTGCACTAGGCTGTTCTGTTTGCTCCAGAAATGTCAAATAAATAAAAAATATCTCTAAATATCATCCCAGGGCTGGGTCTGCAGCGAGACCTGGGAAAGAGGCCCATAAGTAAATTGGAAGGGTTAAAAAGAGACACTGAGTGGGCTAAGTGGTGAGTAATGGAGATGTCACTCAGCGAGAGGAGATGCTTCAGTGTGTTCAACACCGCTTGGTATTGAATGGAAATTTCCAGGTGTTCTCAAGAAAACCAGAGGCAGCTCCTTATTACTTACTAAACTGCTTCAAATTTACCATCCTCTGTGTATCTCATTTTATGCATTGCCCTTCCAGATCATTAGCAAAGGTGTTAATGAAAGTTTATCTTTAGCCCTGATTCTTGTTCTGCTCTGGTAGCTGTGCCTTGCTCTCTGTAGCCCACTCCTGTTCAGGATTACTGACTGCATCCCAATGTGTTTTCAGTTTGTACAAACCACATTTCAGACCAAGGCTTTTTTTCCCTAATTTTTGTATTTCCTAAGACAAAGAAGCAAAATACATTAGTCAAAATAAAAACACATGTTCATAAGAGGCTGCGGCTGCTTTCATCCTCCAGCCATGCCGTTCTCTAACAGCATTTCTCTTTGCACCAAAAAAAGTTGGAAAACAAGAAAACTGGAAGTTTTCTCTGCCCATTATCCCTTGAGTCTGACTGTTGTCTCATGGTAATTTTATTCAGCATTTGGCTTCTACAAATTTTCTCCCCATTGACACTATTGTGTGGACAGAACCAAGCTCTAAATATTTCATCATGATTTTTTAGAGAATATTTGTTCTGCTACTTTTATAGGCTGGTGATTGCCAGAATTATATTCTTCCCTTCTTTGTTTTAAATCACCTCCTCATTTCCTTCCTTCTGCCTTTCAGGATCATATTGTCTAAGGATTTTAAAATGCAACCACCCAAGGATCAATATGTTCATTAAAGAAACCTGTTGTTAGCAACTGAGAATGAATACTGGATGTCTGCAATCCATATAGATTTCTTTCTTAAATATAAAGTTTCTCAAGAATGCCTTTTTCCTCTTTCTGCCTAAATTTGGAGAACAGGATTTTAAGGCTCATTCAGAATATTGGCCCTTTTGGGTTGTCAGTAGTGTCTTTTTCTTCCTCACTTACCTTCCTTCTTCCTTTTTGGGTGTGAATCCCCTCTTAATCCTTCAATGAAGACCAACCTGTTTTCCTCCCTGGCTCACTGTCCTCCTCCCAGCAATTCTTAGCTGTCTCAAAAGGCTCCCACGTGGTTACCTCCCTATATCTTCCATCCACGGGCAGATGTCCACCCTGCAGACGGCTGTCCCAGCTGGAAATGTCACTGTGCCCCAGCTAATTGTTCCCATCCCCAGCAGCACAGGACAGTCTGCACCACAGTGTCCATGGAAGTATCATTCTGACGCCAAATCTGCTCCAACAAGCGATGCTGCTCTGTGCTGAAAGGGCTGGAGCAGCTGCAGGGTAGGGAGGAGAGGATGGAGGAGGAGCATGTCCAGTGGCACAGCTGGATCCAGGAGTACACATCTGTCCAGGGCTCCCCATCCCTGAGGAGTCTCTTGAGACTCAGCCTTGGACAGCTTTTATGCTGGACAAACTCTTGGACTTCAGCCCTAGGTAGAGCCTTCCTTGGGATTTTTTCAGCCTTGTCCCTCACCTCTGGCTTTTACTGTCCCTTCAAGCAGAGACTTAAAACTCCCCAAATTCCTGTTTTATTTTCTTTCTTTCTCTATGTAATCCTCACTGTGGCCCAGCTGAATGCCTTTCACAAGCTGCATGTCCAAGATTTCCCGTCCATTTCCAGTCTGGAAGAAGCAGGGTTAGGAAGGTTTTCCAAAGTGTAACTCATCGCATGAGTGCATGCTTTGGACCCTTGCATTGGATCCTTACTTTGGAGTGAGCATCTGAGTTGGAGAGAAGCAGGGACTGGGTGGAGGATTGGCTGGAAAAATGTAAAAGCAAAGTGCAGCCTCAAAGGAGCAAGACAGAACAACCCAGCAGTTTTTGGGAGGTTGGGGTGGTCCTTCAGCCTTACAACAGGAGCCAATGAGCCACGGGCTCCTTTTCAAAGCACCCAAAGAACACTCAAAGCAACTCAAGCTCGGGGCAGGCAGCCTTAACCAGCTGTGACAGCTCTGGTTTCTCCTGCACTTGTCGTGCTGCCTCCAGGCTCTGCCTCATCACCCCAGGAATCGGTCCTTGCTGGCAGCTTCCTCACCTTGGGCTGCCAGGAGCATGGGGCTCTGAGGAGAGACACTGGCAAGGGCTGCTCCAAAAATAGCAGGGAGGCTCCTGGCTTCGGGTCAAACGTCCCTTGTGCTGGCCTTGGTGGGGGAACATGTTCTGTGCCAGCATTTCTACACTCACCACCCAGGGCTTCTGTGGAAGGAGAAAGGATGAGAGTTTCAAATGCAGAAGCATTTCAGGGGATGCTCATCTCTGCCTGAAATACCACCCCCGCTACATAGAAAGCATCAAAAATGGGGAAAAAAAAATCCCACTCCAATCACTATGATGATTAAATTGAGATTTCAGTATCAGATTTCAGCCCTGCCATGGGGAATAATTGCTAAATCACACAGACTTGGTGGTCATCGCCTCACTGGGCAAACAGGAGCAGTGATGTCAGCCTGCAAACTGCATTTCCTCATGGAATGGCTCTCTCCAGGTTATTCTCTTTCCCCAGAGCCTGGCTGTTAATGGATTTCTCTGAAAGTGACTCAATACCCAGGTGTGATTCTGGCTGTGTGCACCCAGCAGATCCCAGCCCATGGTGTCCACGAGTTAACACAAAGCCCTTGAAGGTCTTACTATTTTATCTGCTTATTGTGTGTCTGGAGGAGACAGAGCAGTGAGGAAAGGCCACAGGTTTATGGGAACCTGGGGCTGGCGGGGATCAGCCTGGAGGTTCGCTCACCAGAAGCCACCCCCATGAGGAATCACCAGGAATCACCCAAGAAAGGATCTCTACAGCCTTTTTGTCCTGAAGGAAGGGGGTATTTCCCCACAGGAATACCCCAGACAACCCCAAATACCTCGTTCCTTCTCCTTACACACTCAGCCATGGCAGGGATGCTCTATTATCTTTTAAATCATAGTGATTTGTCTTTTCTCTCCCAACTCCATAACAATGATTAGTCTTTACAGGGCATTTTTCCTACATTTACCCCATGCCAAGGAGTGCTGTTTGTAGAAGGAAACTGAAGCAGAGAGACAAAAAAAAAATGCACTTTTCAGAGCTCTCAGGAGCTGCAGTGCCTCTTGACCTTCTCCCTTGCCAGCCTACGAGGGCTGAAATCACTGGGAAACAGGGTCTTTTGGGCAGAACTTAAAATGAAGGAGAGTAAATTTAGATTACAAATTAGGAAAAAAATCTACTATAAGGGTGGTGAGGCCCTGGCACAAATTGCCCAGAGAAGGTATGTATGCCCCATCTCTGGAAGTGTTCAAAGCCAGGTTGGACAAGGCTTGGAGCAACCTGGGCTAGTGGAAGGTGTCCCTGCCCATGGCAGGGTTATGGAACAAGATTATCTTTCAAGTCCCTTCCTGTGGGAATACACAAGAGTGAGACAAACTTAATTAGCATATTTAGTCTGGTGACTAAGATGTCATGGCAAAGACAAACAAAACTTTGAGGTTATAAGAAGATGAGATTAAAAACTTGCTTAAGAAAGAAGATTTAATCAACTCTTTACAATAAAAATGTTAAAAATGCATGAGTTGCTTATATAATTTTTTAACTTAATTATTGTACTAAAAACTATTAACTTTACTAAAATAGTATATAAGTTCTTAAAAAAACTGAATAAAATCAAATTCTAATCATGAATCAGTCTTCCTGTCCCTCCATCAATCGCCAATACCTTCCAACCCAGGCGGTTCTATGATTCTATGACAACTTTCCCCTAAAAAATTGTTAAATCCTCATCCTACCTCCAAAGTCTTTCCTGCTGCCCTGTGCAAGCCTGAGTCTCTCTGTGAGTCAGAAATGCTGACATCTCATCACTGAGCAGCGTGAGGGTGCAGGAGGGAGAATATTGCTTAGCAGCACCTAATCCAATCCCTCTCCTATTATTGCTGGATTTCTGAACCTGCTTCTCCTTTGCCCGCTTCGTCAACTTATTCACAGTTGCTGTTTATGCTGGAATTATTTAGCAGCAAAAGCTTTTCCAGTGCTGTTTTGACATCCACCTCTTCTCCAAGAGGTTTGCATCTGAGATGCAGATGTGCCGGCTCCAACCAGCTGCCTGCTGCCCTGGAATTGCTGGAGGAGGTTCAGATGGAGCAGCATTGATGTGTAGAGCCCTAGAGCCCAGTGTACCCCGCCTGGACTACCCAGGCTGGAACAACACAGTTATTTGTACTGAAATCAGCAGTAAAGTTTCCATCCACTCTCACTACGCCGAATCAAGACCCTTGGATGGCGCTGAGCCGAAACATGATTAATGGCTTTCCAAGCGCAAGCCAAAGGTGGGTGGAAAATACATCTTGGAAACCAGCTTGGTAGCACTTTGATGCCTTCTGAAGTCTTACCAGAATGTGAAAATGTACCTGGCATTTTGCAGCTGTAAATACGGGCTTCACAGCCATGTACAGCACTTCCAGCTGCACAGATGCTACTTATTTTTGTGTTCTCCTGGAACAAAACCTTGCTTTATTTTTCTCACTTCCAAAATAAACTTCCTTTTCTGCACTCCCACAGAGAATCGCCACCAGGAAGAAAAGCTGTGCAGAGTTCTCTATCCAGCAGATTGCCTCTCTGTTCCCTCCACCCCGAGAACCTGAAAGCAGAGCTGGGCTACTGTTTACAGAAATCTGAAGCACATTTAAAGATGTCTTGTTTCTAAATCCATCCGTTTCTGATTGAAAGAAGCTGAGCTAGTCACATTCGAGGAGCTCATTAAAATGTAAACAGTGTAGCTTTTAATTGCCAGCGCTAAAAATTGTCATTATTTATTTTAAATGTCGAGGTGCATAAGAATATGTGTTTAATTGCAAAAAGAAGGAGAAGGTGAATTTTAAATGCACTTTGGAGATGCTGCAGCTTGAGGTCTGACTGGGTGTTTCCACGAGGAATTGCAGTCGGCCGTTTCACCCTACAATTCCTACCACGCAGACACACTTTTTGTACAATTGATTTTTTTTTTTTTTTTTTTGTAAAACATCTGTTTGTTTGGCCTTTCTTTTTCAAAATCCTATTTCCCACCTTCTGCAAATTCTCACTCTTGAAGAAATCTGGAAATCAGTCCAGCGCTTCCAGATCGGTCATTAATGGATGTTTTTCTGTTCACACTGGTAAATGGTTCAAATGTGTGTAATTAGTTAAAGATGTGAAGTGCTGACTGAGTGCTAAGAAATGTTACATAAGTGCAATGTATGGCAGACACAGTGTGCCATGAAAGCCTTGCTCTGCACTCAACCCGCACCTTTCCCCCAGGTTGGCAGAGCTCCTCGCTGTCGCTGCCGGAGGTTGTCAGCACCCAACAAATTAGCAAATTGTTTTAATACGTGTTTACAGCTGAGAAAACTGAGGCATAAAACAGTGAAGAGCCTTGTCCTCTTTCCCTTGGAGACACAGCAGCAAAGCCAGGCATCCCAAATTCCACTGCCAGTTCCAGTTAGGGGGACACTCCATAACCCCTGGCTGCATGGATGCTGCAGCATCCATGTCACTGTCAGGAAAACCCTGGGGTCACAGCCCAGGGGTCAGATGGGAGCAGAGGAGAAGGATGTTTTGGATGGGATCTGGAGATGCTGCAGCCCACCAAAGTTTGGGGAAATGCCCACAGAGTTGGTGCACAGCCACAGGGACTGGTTGTAGGTGTGGTGACATGAATGGTTTGTGTCCTCAGAAAGGCTCCCATCCTAGTGAAGGATGGAGACCCCATCTCTTCCCTTTACGCGGCCAAGCTCTTCTGAGGAAGATCAATTTCCTTGGAAAGTGGCAGGGTTCTGCTTCCCACAATGCATTTTTGTAGGGCTTGCTGCACTGAGGAGGGAGAGGAAGAGCAGCCTCATCTCCTGCTGCCCAGCTCATGTAATTTCCCATCTCCTGCCCATCCCATGGATACATGCTGCACCCATTGACTGAAGAACTTCTCCTGTGAAATGCAAGCAGCAGTGTGGTGAGTATGGACAGCTGGGACATAGTTGAGCCACAGCAGGCCACTGCTCTGTGCCTAAAATCACCAGCCAGGAGCTGGGACACGCCACATCCATGGGATGCAAACCCAGACAGATTGTCCCTAGAGGGCCTTGGACAGGATATGCATCATCCTTGCTGCCTGGCACCTCAGCTCTGTCTTTCTTCAGCAGCATCACTATGTTCCCTCCACTTCCTCCTCCTTGCAGCCTCTCCCTCCCGCTCCAAAGCATTTTTCTTCAATTGCTTTTATAACTGTGCTCTCTTTGGATTTGCAATGTCCTCTGGAAAATTTGATTTCACACCATATTTGTATGTTTAACAAAAATAATTCCAAACACCAAAAACAAGCCGTGCCCTGACTGGCGTTACGTAGTGTTTGTGATAATTGGATTCTCAGAAAGCCAAGCACTTTCTGGGTTTTAATGAGATTCAGACTTTAATTACTGCGGCCCTTTCCCAGGCATGCAGTGGAAGCAGGGAGGAAAATGACCATAATCAGGACTTGGGCATGTTGCAAGAGACAGCCTTGATGTATCGTGTTTTGGTTCCTTAATGAGGGGCCATTCTTGCCACACAGTTGGAAAGCCACTTTCTCTTGCAGTGTGGCCTATATTTACACCCTGTAGGATTTTGGCCACAAACCACTGCTGCAGCCTCTCAGAAGACACTTCTTCCCTGATGGAAAACCAGCAGAGATGGTTTCTGATCCTGCAGGAGAAGAGAGGGAGATAAGGATATGGCGGTGACTGGCACATGTTTTGCTGAGTTCTGCATGCAGCACAGGAAGGACATTGACTTGCTGGAGCAAGTCCAGAAAAGGGACACTAAGCTGATTAGAGGGATGAAGGCCTTCTCCTTTGAGGAAAGGCTGAGAGGGTTTGGATTGTTAACCTGGAAAAGAGAAGGCTTTGGGGTCACCTAATTGTGTTCTTCCAATACTTGAAAGAGCCAGCAAGAAAGATGGAGAGATACTGTTTACAAAGGCCTGGAGTGACAGGACAAAAGGGAGTGGATTCAAATTGTCAGGGAGTGGGTTAGGAATAAATTCTTCCCATCACAGGTTGCCCAGAGAAGCTGTGGCCACCCAGTCCCAGGAAGTGTCCAAGGCCAGGTTGGATGGAATTGTGAGCAACCTGGTCTAGTGGAAGGTGTCCCTGTCCACAGCAGCATGATCTTTAATGATCTTTAGATGATCTTTAATGTCATGGTAATGCAGGCCATTCTATGATTCTATGATTAAAGTGTTTTGATGATGATAATGATGATGATGATGATGATGGTGATGATGCTAGCACAGGGGAATCCTTGGGAAGGGTCCAGAATTCCTGCAGGACCAGCACCAGCCTCCTGCAAGCCCCTAGCACAGCTCTTTGCCTCCTGCACAGTGCAGATCCCTGCCCGTAAGGCTGGGATGAGTCACCCGCCGGCTTTTCTCGCTTCCCGCCTCCATCCTGCAGGATGCAGTGTTTTGTCGAGTCTTATCTGCACTGAGGTTGGAGGAAGCAGATGAATGCAGTGGTTTCATGTCTGCAGAGCGCCGGCCTCAGTGGAGGGGTGGGGTCATTAACAGAAACACAAAAACTTTGGGAGGAATCAAGATTCCGTGTGGCCATCCAAGAGGACCTTTAGATTGTAATGTTCACCCTGTGTGACAATGTTCAGATCCAAGCCAAGAGAAATTAATTTTAAAAAAAAGGGTTTTGTTAGATACATTAAACTTCACTGATGAGTTGATGTATTGCCTTAAGGTGTTCCTACATCCACTCATTTTACAAAATGATAAGAAATCTCTCCATTCCTGTGTTTTCAATAGCATTCTCTGCATGCTACTCCTTAACTTTTGTTATCCCATCATCCTTTTGATGGATGGAGACTGATGTCACTCCCTGCCTTCCCCCTTGCTGTGTTCAAGACCGAAGTCAGAATTGCCAGGTAAAAATTTCCAAAATTGCTCTTCTTTCCATTTCCTTTTCCAAGTCCCCAGCTATCTGCCTGGTTTTCCACCACTTCTAAAAGGTCAGTCTCTCAGCAGTCTGGAGTACACATTGTCCTTGCTTACCACACACAGGCATGTTCTTGGAATTACCTTCTTTTTAACCACTCACTGCTTCTGCATTCAGCCACACACTCTGGATGCCCACACAGCCATGACTGCTGCTCGCTGGCAGCAGAGGAAGCCAAGGTCCAAGCAGGCAGCAGCAGTGGGAGGCTTGGATGACTCTTGGCATGAAGTACTTCAGCATCCACTGTGGGCAGGTTTGGCACCTCCATTCTGCCCAGTGCTCTGATCTTCATCATTTCATGGGATGGGGCAGCACTGAAGGACACATGTAGGAGCTGGGGAGGAGCTCAGTAGGGCTGTTGTTGTGAGAGGAAAGCCTTGCACAGGGCTCAGAGCATGCCTGGGAATGTGGTTTTTGTGGCCATCCCCTCCAGCATGCCCAGGCAATGTGACAGAGCAGGGACACATCTGCCAGCCCTTGTCCTCCAGTGGCAGACCTGTGTCTCTGATACTTCTTGAGCCTCAACACTCCCTAATTGCTCTGTAGGATCAACCTCCATCTCAGAATTGTGCTGTTGCTCATCCCCCCACCTTCCCTTTTCTTAAGAAAACCTGCTTGCTTTGCCCTTTTCCATTTCCAGACCTGTTATTTTTACCCTCGGAGTTATGTATTCCCAGGGGAAGCCATATCTGCTGCTGCTGTCCTGCTGGAGGAGGCAGGGCTGTTCTGCCTGCCTTGGGCTCATTTTTAGGTCCCTGCAGCTCTCACAGGTGGTAGGTGCTCCCCAGACCTAGACATCCAGGACAAACAGAGCACTGGGAATCACAAGCAAATCTGTAGCTTTGGGGTATGTGTAGGGACATAGTCCGTGAGATTACAACACACCCTTGAGTTTCCTTCAGTTTTGCATGGAGCCATATTTCTCATCCTTGACAAAGATGACTGGATTCAAGGCCAAGGGCAGAACTAAGGGTCCAGGGAAGATAAAGAGGGTGAACTGGAGGGGTCCCATGGGATCAGGGCCTCACCTTGCAGAAGGTCACAGCCAAGGCCCCATTGAGACAAATCCCAGGAACAAGGTGTCTACACAAAGGCTCTTACCCTGGGGCTTATGCAGAGCAAACTCTTTTACCCCCCGCAGTGACCAAGGAGCTTGAATTTCCACACCTAAGCCTGGGCAAACAGGAATACACCAGCAGGTAATGTGGGATGACCTGTGCAGGAAGAGAAGTCCCTTGCTAAGCGCCAAGAAGAGAAAGCTGCCTTTTGGTGTCCCTCTTGTTGCACCAGAACCAGGAGAAACTGGGATCTGCCTGGCTTGCAGTATGCAGCACCACTTCAGGACACAACTCAAATGTTGTTTTATGTCCTAGTCTAAAGCAGCAAGGGAAAACCTGAGCTGGATGGGGTTAGGATGGAGCTTGTTTTATTCCAGCACATGTTGGGCTGATACTCTCTGGACTGTGCTTTTCCAGGTGCTCATGTTGAAGGATGTGGTGGTTTGGGTCATACTCCTGTCTTTCTTCTCTGACTTTGTGTTGTGTATCCTCCTCTTCTGGCATCCTCCTTCTCAGCAATTTGGGGAGGCCCCTGAGCCCCACAGTCAATCCATTGATGTAGGGGCAGTTGAGAAAGTGGCAGGGATGGCACTCCCACATCCCACAAACCTCTGAGCTCCGCCTTCCAAGCCCACACAGATGACTGCCTGCAAGCAGAGTCCATCCCAAGCCTCCAGCAGTCACAGCACCGTTGCCTCCCTCCTTTTCCCAGGAAGCAAATTGCAAACCCATGTAACCACAGGGACCAGCAGAGCACAGAGTGCTCAGGCATCAGTCCACGCCTGTCTGTGGCTCCTGGGAAGTTGCTTCTGATGAAGCAGGAGAAGCTGTGCCTGGGAAGAAACAAGCCTCCCACTGGGTATGTGGCTCTCCTCTCTTCCCGAAAAAATGGAAGCATTGTCCTGCAATGGACTGAGAAGATCTGGATCTGTAGATAAAAACAGCCCTGGACCATGTGTCATGCCAGCCCCTCCCAAAAAGCCTTTTGGCTGGGGTAGGGTTGGGCTCTGGACAGAACAGATGAGTCTGTTTGAGTGGGCTTGCTGCTGGGGCAACAGTAAAATGCAGCTTGAGATCCCTGAATGACTTGCACTGAGTGAAAATGCTTATTCCTCCATAGAATATTATTTCTCTCTTAAGTGGAAGAAAAACTCATCTCTCGTCATGAGAGCAGTGTGTTCGCCCTTTTTTTCACTTGTGCCTGAGTGCTCAAGAGGTTCTTAACTGGAGCATCTATGGCCATGGAGGGTCACCTTGGTGAACAGGCATATCCTTCCCCAAGCCCTTCCCTTCCCAGAACTGCTGCCAGTATTTCCACCTACAAAACCAGGCACAGACACAACAGGAAGCAATACTCTGGAATAAAATAGCTTTTCAGAGACTTTGGAGACTGGGCACAACCTCTCCCCAGGAAGTGCTGGGTTGGGTTGGTGGGTTTGGTGTGTGGATGTTTCATGTTTGTGGCCATATAATTGCATTTTGTCAGGCCTGGGAAGTGAAAGGATGTTTCCTTTTCCAGAAGTCGGGCATTACTGCTCCTTATGGATCTCTGTGTGGAAGATCAGAGAACACATGTGGTGGAGAGGATCAGTTCCAGGTTATCTGTGGTTTTTCCTCTCCCTATTCCTGGCTGTGGAGATCCTGAGTGAAATGTCTGTATGCAGAGAAGGATGTCAGAAGAAGGATGCAGAGAAGTTGTCAGAAGCTGCTGAGATGGTCTTCAGCTGGCTAAGCAGCTCGAGGGAAAAGGGATGGGAGCTGGAATCATCTCCATGTGGCCTGTGGCTGGATACTCCACAGGAAACAGGGAGAGCCCAACAGCCTCACTGGAAAAGTCATCTTCTGCATAGATCAAAGCATGAGACTGTCCTCAAGAGGAGAAAATAACTAAAGAGAGTGAGAAGCCTTGGGCTGTTTAGAAAAGAGGCAGGGGGAGAATGTGCCTCTCTAGATTGGCCTGGCAAGAGTCAGGCTTGCAGAGGTGGGACAGAACATCCTAGGAGGGCATTGGGGGAGCACTGGATTTTATGATTTTCATATGAAATCCGAACAGGTTAAAAACCTTTGTCTGCAAATTCAGAGCATAATTAGCAGTGAGTCATGGAAAGTGTTGTTCCAGCTACTGTAAAAAACAAGTTGGCGCTGAAGGGTCTGCTGGTCATTTGAATGCACCAAGAGCTTCAGCCCAAGATTCCTCCTTCCTTAATTGCACCACTCTCAGCCACTCGCTCTAAATTAAGCAGACAGGAGCACAAGAGAACTAATGCACTGCTCTGAAAGGCAAACTATTAACCAAAGTGTCTCTCAGATGTTTAACTTCAAGGAGGTGCGATTGAAATCTCATAAATTATGATCAGCGGACATGAGGAGGGCTTGAAGTTCATCCGTAACGTAATTTGCAGAGTAATAAAAATTAAAGATGTGAAATCTCTGCTGGGCTGAGTCTGCTTCAGTCCCCAGGGTGAGTTAGATGGGTCCCTGCACCATGATTCCCACTGTGTTGCCTGTGTGCAATAAGTGCAGTGCAAGAAAAGTTTCTCTGATGGACTTTTGTTACTCAGAGAATGTTGCAGTTGAATATTTACACCACACTTCCAAATGTAAGGATTTTTTTGTGCAGTCTCAGGCATATTTCCTGCTTTTGGCTTCATTAGCAGTCTTCTCTTTCCAAAATTCACCCAGTTTTTCCGACAGTTCTTCTGGACCACAAACAGCTCTTTGTTGTCCCCTCCATCCTCTTCTTTTAAACACTTTGCCCAAGTTCCCTGCCCTCAGCAAACCAGTCAACAGGAACAATGGACTTAGGGGAGACCGTTCCCGTCTGAAAAACAAGATTGAGTCCTTCACTTTCCCACTGTGCTGCTGACAGAACACTACTTAGCACTCCTACCCCATGACACATTACCCAAACATCAGTTAATTATCCTGCCTGACTCCTTAGAAAGCAGGCAATTAAGTACTTAGCTTCGTTCTCCTGGTGAAGAAAACCAGGCACAAGAAGAGGTTAATAGGGGAAAGACCAATGCTGTCCTGTAGGGTAGAGAACATCCCTGTGCCTGTATCAGAGAAGGGTTTGGGTTGGAAAAGACCTTGAAGATCATCTCATTCCAGCTCCCCTGCCATGTGCAGGGTCACCTTCCACTGGGCTGCTCCAAGCCTCTTCTTGAACACTTCCAGGGATAGGCAGCCACAGCTTCTCTGAGCAACTTGTGCCAGGGCCTCACCACCCTCATAAGGAAAAATTAATTCCTAATATCTCATCTAACCCTACCCTCTGGCAGTGGGAAGCCATTCCCTCTTGTCCTGTCACCTCATGCTTTTGTCTCAAGTCCCTCTCCAGCTCTCCTGGAGCCCCTTTAGGCACTGGAATGAGCTCTGATGTCTCCCCAGAACTCTGTCTTCTCCAGGTGAACACTGCCAGCTCTCCCAGTCTGTGTCCAGAGCAGAGTTGTTCCAGCCCTTGGAGCATCTTTATGGCCTCATCTGGACTTGCTCCAACAGCTCCATGTTCTTCTTATGTTGAGAGTTCCAGAGATGAACACAGTATCTTAGGTGGGGTGTGACCTTCCAGTCAATTCCAATTGAATTCCTCCAGTTTAGAGGAGGAATGCAAAGCATGGGGCTTGTCTTACCCATCTCAGCCATCTGCAATAAAGCTGAGCCCTTCTAGAATGTGCCTAGGCAGACCAGCACCTCAGGAGAGTGATTCAGCTTCATGCAAGACGTGTCTGACTATGGTGGGCTGAATCATCCTTCTGGAAGAGCACCCAAGGAGTCCACCTTCTCTCTACTGCCCAGGGGAAGGTGGGGATGCCCTAAGCAGACAGAGTGACTTGTCTCCAAACCACAGACTGCAGTGTTGCCAGGATCAGTGCTCAAGAGTTCCTGGAACCTGGGAAATGTTTTGCTGCTGTCATTTGAGCCGACTTCAATGAGCATTGTGGAGCACCACAACAGAAAGAAGGCTGCAAGCTCGCTACTATCAATTTGATGACCAGTGCTCCATGAATTTGGGATATTTTTGGAGGGAGAAAATGCTGCAATACACTATTTCTAATGCAGAGAGAAAACGTTTAGCAAAAAGAGGAGGTTTTTATCAACAGGAGCCCAAGTCTAGTAACAAGAGCTCTAGCCATTGTGACTAAGTATGCCATAAAAATGTGTAATTAGGCACTATAGCAACTATTGAATTCCAAGGCACATTTTGCATCTGAAACACAGGACAGAGCTCTCTTTGGGTGATTCAGAGGAATCATCACAACACCCCAGCGCTCTGCAGTGTACAATGAGCTGGGAGTGCTTGCCGTGCAGGAGCATCCCTGTGGGAGCAGTCCTGCCTGGGATGAGCACACCTGCCTTGGGGGGGAAGAGATGAGTAAATATTTTTAGCCTGAGGCACAGCTGGGAGTGTCTCGTCTGCTTCCTACGAGCGCTGAGTTGTGGAGCGTGGCTGAGCATGGCGGCGCGTCACACCGGTGGGCACAGGGAGAGTGGTATGGGGGTGACGTTGGAAAACTGCATTTTTCAAAAAAGAAGGACACAGTATTGTTAGAGCAAAGTCCAGAGGAGGGCCACAAAGTTGGCAAGTGGACTGGAACATCTCCCTTACAAAGACAGGCTGAGGAAGTTGGGGCTGCTCAGCCTGAAGAACAGAAGGTTGCGTAGAGATCTCATAGAAACCTTTCAGTATCCAAACAGGGCCTACAGGGGAGTTGGAGAGGGATTCTGACTCAGGAACTGTAGGGATAGGACAAGGAGTAATGCGTACAGAGTAAAACAGGGGAAATTTAGGCTAGATATTAGGAAAAAATTCTATATTGTGAGGGTGGTGAGGCGTTGGAACACCAGTGGGAGGATGTGGATGACCCAACCTTGGCAGTGTCCAAGGCCAAGCTGGATAAGGCCTTGAACAATGTGATCTAGTGGAAGGTATCCCTGTTCATAGCAGGTGAGGTTGGGACTAGATGATCTTTAAGGGCCCTTCCAACCCAAACCATTCCATGATTTTACCAAAGGATGGAGCCTATGAGTGTGACATGTGCCACCATTCCCATCTTACTGTCTTCTCCTGCTCTCGGGTGCCCTGTGTCAGTTCAGACAGGGCTGAGCATGCAAGGGTACCAAGATCTTCTTTCCCCAGTATGGCTCAGGGCCACTTGCATCCCTTAAAAGGCATCTTCTGACTCAGTACACTCTCCTCCATTGTCTGGGGCATGTTGTTTTGCAGCTGGAGACTGGTGAATGAAGCTGAGTTACTGACCTTGACTCGAAAAAAAATGCACACTTGTGCTTTGCAAAACAAGCCTTTTAAAGCTGGCTTTTATGCAGAGAATTATGTCAATGTGCGCGTGGAGGCGCTGGCATTTTGGGCCCCTTTCAATCTTCTGGATTGTCAGTGAGGTCTTTCACTGATTCAAGCCTTCAGCCAAAGGACGGATGCTGCAAGAGGCAGTGAAGAGGACTCAAGCAGGTATTGGAGTGTTTAGCCCAGAAGCAGATGCTTGGATCAGGTCCTAGATCAGAAGAGGTATTTTATTACGCTGAAGGAGGTATTGTTTTACTGCATTGTAAGGAGGCACAGATGATCCCTCTTTCTAAGGGGAGAAATAAAACATCATCTGGTTTTGAGGCTTGTTCTCACCCCTTTTCGGTGTGGATGGGCCTGGCAGCCCCATAGAAAAAGGTCTCAATGAGCTTTGCCACTTTTTTCCATCATGTCATCAAAATGAGAGATGAAGATGAGTGAGGCCAGTTTGAGGAGTTTTTGGAATTCCCTCTGGTCCTGCTCCAGCCTTGCCCACAGGTTAGAAACATTTTTCTTTGAAGGTGCTATGGGAAGCAGCAGGCATTTGGCTCGGGAGGAAACTCTTAGCCTGGGTCTGCTGCAAGCAGGAGATTTTATTCCCTTTGCACCATGTCTGAGTTAAACGAGGCCCTGGCCTTGCAGGAGGAGCTCGGTTAGGTGAGCACCGCCAAAATCTGGTAGGACAATACCCTGCTGGGCCAGCGCTCCGCTTCCGCTCCCTAAACAATGGGAGTTTACACAACTGCAGCCCACTTGAGGTTTCTGCCTTTGCTTCATGGCTGAGCAACGAGACCCCAAATGTTACAGCTCTGCCTAATGTCCTTGGCTCTGTCCTGCTTTGGAAGGAAACTTGCAGCGGCCTGTGCTGCCAATGCTATTTCCTCTCTCGCTCGTCTTTAAAGGTCTCTTTTTCCAACAGCTGATCGGCTCCGCAGCTCCGGGGAGGACGTGAGATCCGGCTGGCCCACGAGCTGGCTGGTATGGCTGCGTGCCATGTTGTTGTTTGTATTGCTTTCATTTTTCTGGCGTTACTTGGCTCTTCCACGCAACTTGTTTTCATCCTGAACTATGTGCTCATTACATATCCAAACGCCCACGCGAGGTTTTGCATGAGGAAACTCGAAACACACGCGCAGTAGAGGAGTGATTTTCTGACGAGGGGGGATGAGTTATTTGTCTTGAGGCTGACACCAACAATTGTCGAACCCCCAAGTTTCCTGCAGTTGGGGTTCCAGCTCACTGATGACAAGCACATGAACGCTGTGTGCGCATCCTCCTGGCAAAGAGACGTGGGGAACATCTCTTGTGGTCACCTTGGCCTTTCCCAGCAACTCCAGCTACTGTCCAAGGCACACATCCAGGGACCTCCGAGCTCTCTGGCAGGCTGGTCCCTGAACGCCGAAGGGACCTTCTGCTGCTAGGAAAGCTCTCACTTCCCCTCTGTGGCCCCATCCTCAGAGAGGAGGCAGCCACAGGCAGCACGGATCCACCCAGCCAGCTCTGGGCCAGGAGGCACCAAAACGTGCTAGAGGGTTTCAGTGAGGTCCCAAGCAGGAAAACTCTGCACGGGGTTTGCTTCATAAGGACAAGGAAGCTTGTGAAGGGCCTGGAGCACAAGTCTGATGAGGAGCAGCTGCAGGGTCTCAGCCTGGAGAAAAGGAGGATCAGTCTCCTTCTCACTCTCTACAACTCCCTGACAGGAGGGTGCAGCCACATGAGGGTCAGTGTCTGCTCCCAGCAATAGGATGAGAGGAAACGGCCTCAATTTGTCCCAGGGGAGCTTTAGATTGGACATTACAGAAAATTTCTTCACTGAAAGTGTTGTCAAGCACTGAAACTGGCTGCTCTGGGTAGTGGTGGAATCACCAGTCCTCTAAGTATTCAAAAATCATGTAGATCTGGCACTTGGGGACATAGTTTAATGGTGAGTTTGGCACTGCTGGGTTAATGGTTGGACTTGATAATTTTACAGGTCTTTTCCAACCTTAATGATTCCATGATTCTATATGTAAGTGCCCTCTTTGCTGTACTTCCCTGGAGCAATGGGTCTCAGTCACTGCTGGAGGCAGGATGAGGCATGTTGGTGCCACTGGGCTCCCCACATTGCTCAGATCCAGGGTTACATTGGCAGAGCAAGCACAGCACAGGCCTGGACCAGCACAGTGGGGTTCAGACACTCTTGTTTGTTGAGTTTTCTCCCCCTCTCCTATGGCCCTGTCACCAGCTGGGCTCCAGCAGCTGCCCTGGTTGGGATACAGAGAGCTCATCTGGAGGCTGCAGGCTGTCCAAATCCACAGCACAACAGTGCCCTGCACATCATGCTCCTCCCCACGGTGCTCTGTCCACTCAGAGTGTGGAAAAATCCCTTTTCCAGCAGCCACTAGTAACTGCACAGGACTGGGCAGGCTGTGCTGAAGGGACCAGAGGGCTCGGTTTGCAGCTTTGGATTGCTCTGCTTCCTCACAGCCTTCCCTGCTGCCTGTGCTGCAGATGAATAAAGATTTTCCAGGGCTGTCAGTACTGCGTATTTCACCAGCATTCCCTTCACTTCAAGTCCAAAATGTGCTAAAAATACACTGGCTTGGCATCCAGGTCCTGATTCAAGTGGTAACAGGATATTGGGCAAAGAAATCCTGAGGTGGTTTCACTGTGCAGCAGCGAGCTGCTGGCTCTTCCTCCTTCTGGCTGCTGCAGGGCTGTTACCCCCTCTCTAAATCCCCTAAATTTCATATTCAGAGGTCACAGGTGTCACACAGCATTGCTCCCCTTGGGCTGGTTGTTAGTGACACTGAGGTGGCATCTCTTCCTCTGGAGTTGGGAGTATATTTATCAGCAAAGTATTTGGTTTATTACTCCTGTGGTAATTTTGGGAGGGGATGCCTGCAGGCTGGAGCTGGGAGAAGTGAAAGTCTGAAATGCCACGGGAAGGGCACAAACTTCAAAGGGCCTCGTTAGCGAAGCAGCAGAAGGAGACGTGGATGTTTGTGCCTCATCCATGGATTTTGTTGTGCTGTTGCTGAGCCGTGTGGCTTTGATACCACAAACACAGCAAACCCCCTCTGGGAAGGGTCTTGAGATGAAGTGCTTTCTGCTCCCCCTCACTTTTGAAACACCCAGTTGATGTTCAGCCTTCAAGGCTGCTGAGAGAGTTTTTCATCCGCAGGCAGATTTTGCTGCCACATTCTCACTCACTTTCCTAAAATAAAGGGAAAAAAAAAAAAATAATAATAAAAAAAATAGAATCCTTGTGCTAATTTAATCTAGCCAGGCATCCTGCTGTCCTGCCTCATAATATCTCTCCAATCTGTCATTTCCAACAGACAGTGGTTTATTGGTTTGGCTTCTTTATTATTTTTTTTTCCTCCCTCTGGTCTTGAAATATCTCCCCTTTTTTGTCAATTAGCCCAGAGCTCCCCCAGGGGTGTCCCAAGTTTCCCCCTTGCTTTGGTGGGAGCTCTGGGTGAAAACATCTCCCTTCTCCAGGGAAAACCCTACAACAACTTCAGACAGAGAGAAGCTTGTCAAAGAATCCCCAGTTTACGTGCTGGTCCCGCCACTGCTGTGTTGACGGTCGGACTTGATGGTCTTAGAAGTCTTTTCCAACCTTAACAATTTTATAGTTGCAGGAGCCGGTGTAGGATCAAACCTCACTGAGTTTCTTTTGCTCCCTTTCCCAATCACTCATCCAGGTGGGGCAAGGGAAGGAGCATTTCCTATAGAAATTAACACTCCACGAGCCCCTCAGCCCCTCTGAGTCCCTCAGGATGCTCCACAGTGCGTTCTCCAAACTTCTTCAAGCTCACCTCAAACCCTTGAGGCATCCCTGGAGGCCCCCAAGGCATCCCCTCAGACCTACAGCCCCATGAGGGATCCTCTGAGACCCTCAGGACATCCCCTCAGACTCACAGCCCCTCTGTGCCCCTTAGGCCACCTCAGCTCCATGGGGGATCCTCTGAGCCCCTCAGGGCATCCCCTCAGCCCCTCTGAGCCCCACAGGGCAGCCCCTAAACCCCTCACAACACCTCAGCCCCAAGGGGCAACTCCTGAACCCCGATCCGCCCGAGCCCTTCCCCCCAAGCCCCCTCGGGCCGTCCCCACCCCCTCCGGCGCGGCCCCTTTAAGAGCGCGGCCCCTTTAAGAGCCGGGCCCCGCCCCCCGCGGTCGCTGCCGGGGCCGCTGCTGACAACAAGATGGCGGCGGCGGCGGGTCCGGCGGGCGCTGAGAGCCGCGTGTTGGGCTACAGCCTGCACCGCTGGAGCAGCTTCTCCTCCACCTACCTGCCCGAGTGAGTGCCGGGCTCGGCACCGCGCCCGCAACGCGCTCCGGGCTCGGCTCTGCGGGTGGCCGAGCGGCTGGGCCTGTGCGGGGCCTGCGCTGGGGCCTGCGCGGGGAGGCCGCGGCGGGGGGAGTGGGACCGGGGCTGTGTGTGAGCGGCGTTCTGTATGTAGGAGGGATCTGTGCAGAGGATTTTGGGGGCGCTGTGTGTGAGCAGGGTCTCTAGAGGAGAGTTTGGGGTGGCTGTGTGTTTACAGTAGGGTTTGAGGGCTGTATTTGGCGGAGGTTTGTACTGCGGGACTCTGCGGTCTCAGTGGGGCAGGAGGCTGGAGGTTCAGGGACAGGGCACCATCACTTGGGGTTATGTTGGTTATATTTGGCAAGTGGTTCATGGAGAGATTTGCAGAGAGTCTGGGCTTGCAGGTTTGGAGTGATGAGTTAAATGGGGAAGGCCTGGAGAGTGTCAGGTTTGCGGGGAGCTTTAGCACGAGGTACGGGTAAAGGAAAGTTGCGGCTAAAGAGGAGAAGCTGATCCCAGATTTGGGGGAAGAACAGGTACCGGTGTGGGAGAGGCTGGTCAGTTACTGGGTGAAACGAGGAGAAGGGTGAGTGCCCCTCCTGCCCTGCCCTGCCTCTGTCAGGTGCTGTGCGCTCTGTGTTTTTTGGCAGCCGGGCGTCCTCTCCTGCCCCTGACCTCTGGAATGCTGGGCTGTGTTACCTGCCGCGTGTGGTTTTAGGGGAAAGGGGTCACCTTTCCCTGCCTTTAGGAATTTGGGTTGGCGGGAGCTGTTAAGCCGTGGGTTTGCAGCTGATCCATCCTCTGTTGGCCATGTGGCATCCAGCTGCAGCCTCTGGAATTCCTCTGGTTGCCGACAGTAAAGTTTGGAGTGACCACGGCGTGGTTTGAGCGTGATGTTTTTGGTGCACTTTTTGGATAGGTCATCCCTGGTGCTGGAATTCGGGAGGGCTGCCGGGGTCACGGCACAACGAGGTCATTATGGGCTGTCGAGACTCATCCGATCATCGATTGTGCTGCATCTGCTGACCTTTGATTGATGTGTCCTGAATTCACCCACTGTCAACAAGTGACAGAGTTGCCTTTGTTGTTAATTATTAATATCCTCAATTTTCTCCATTTTCCAAAATGAAGCAAACCTCTACTTTTGAACTGAATTCCAAATTGTTTTTTGTATTTTCTGTGTTAGATGTGAAAAAGAACTGGTGTCTTTTCTAATTGTTAATCTTTGGTGGTAATTAAGCCATCTCTTTACCTCTCCTGTTAAAGCAGTTTGCCCTTAGGGTGCCTCTTTCAGGTCTCTGATGGCCTTGTCGTTATTTCTACTGGCATTTCTGGCTTGGAAAATCTTATTAAAGTGCTGCTCCCTGAGGAGAGGGGTGACAGTCCAATATTGATCTCAGTGATGAGATATAAACACAAAGTATTGTCTTTCTCCTCCATGTTCCTTTCCAGGGCTCCCATTAGTCCCTTTTGCTCCAGACTCGTGTTAGGAATTAATGTTCACGTGGCATCTGCAGCGCTGCCCAAAGTCCTTAATGCCCTCCCTGATACAAATTCCCATTCCTGTGGCTGGGCTGGTGTTTTACAAACCCCTGACCTTGCGTTTGGCTCTTTTTAAGATGTTGTTTAAAAGTGCTTGTCATCAGTGAAAACAATTTTATCTGCTTTTAAGCACTGTAGTCTCAGCAGTGAGTTGTTCTCTGGTGTGCTGACCTTGGTCTGAGGGATTCTCTGGAAATTTTGGGTTTTGCTTGCTAACTTTTTATTCCCGTGGTCTAGGAGAGAGCTGGAATACAGTCTGAGTTGGAAAGGAGAGGCTTTGACCTGTGATTTAACATCAGCCTCTCAAAAAGAGAAAGTTTTAATAAGAAATATATGGGAGGAAAGGTTTTTGGGGATGGACTGAAGGTGGAAATCTTGAAAATTTCTAGGACAGGACCATGACACCCTGTGGGATGAACATGCACACAGAGCTAAAGATTGTCTTAGTATTTAATATGCAGAACAAAATGATGCTTGTCTGGAAGAACTTGATCTTAGAGGATGTTTTCCAGCCTGTATGATTCTATGGCATTGGGAATTCTGGTTATACTGTAGTTTAAATAAGTTTGCTGGCATAGCTAGAAAGAAACCACTTTAAACTTGAAGGAGAAAAGGGGCTCTGCCCTCATGTATGTAGGAATGAATATACAACTTATTAAATATTATTAGTGGTTGTTGGGAGTTGTGGTATTGCAGGCAAAGTATTTGGGGAGGAGCAGCAGAGGAGTTAAGCATGATTTAAACACATGCCTTAAGTAGTTGTATGGTTTTAAATGTAAAACAAAGTTAAGGAATTTAAAACTTCCATCACTGCTGACCAGGAAAGAAATTAAATGTCTGGTGACATCTCACCTGATTTTGTGATGCTGAATTGACATTGCAACTTTTCAGAACACTGAAATCATCTGATAACCTCTCTTTTAATTAAAAAAAAAAAAACAAAAAAAAACAAAAAAAAAAACACCAAAAAAAAAAAAAACCAAAAAAAACCCCACAAAACCAAACAAACAAAACAAACAAAAAAAAAAAAAAAAAAAAAAAAAAAAACAAACAAAAAAAAACCCAAAAAAACCCCAAAAACAAACACAAAACCTAAACAAAGCAAAACAAAAAGTGTTTTTCAAAGGCCTTTCTGGTCATGCTCTAGTTGAGGATCAGTAGTCTGTTGAAAAACACTCATTTTCTTTCAGTGACAGAGAAGTTTCCTCTGCTGAATGTCAGCGTCTTTCCTCTTTTATTTGGTGGTGCTACTGGAGGATTAGTTAGTGCTGGATGCAGTTTTACCAGTGCTGCAGCTCCCTGCATGTTTGCGAGGACCTTTCTAGACATTAAGTGAGGATTGTCTTAATGAAAGGAAATAGTTCTCCTGTTTTTTCAGATCCCTGGAGTTGTTATCTATTGGTTTGTACCAGCAAGAAGACTGACTTGGATATTTATTTTATAAACTCTCTGGGTAGAAATTAAAGAACTGGTCTGGTTACAGTGGCTGGCTCAGTCTGTGCTGTGTAGGGGAGGTTGTGCCTTTGGGAAGAAAATTGATCCAAGAGGAAATTCAGCGTTGAAACATCTGGTGTTTCCAGAGATGCTCTGCCTGTGCAGAGGCATTGAGAGGCTTCAGCTTATCCAGAAAATGATCAGGAGATGCTGTGTCACATCCATTCCCTGCCTCTCCAAGGTTCCTCCCCAGGGAATGGAGCCTCGGGAGAAGCTGCTCCCTCATTCCTCCCGTGGGGCTGGCCTGGGAATGCCCCAGAACTCCCCTGGCTTCACTCAGTGACACAAACCAGTGCTGGAGTCTTTAGACATGCAGAGACAGGAGGGAGATGGACTTCATTCCTCTCCCTTCTCTGCTTTCCTGCAGGAAGGGATGAGCTCAAGCTCCATCACTTTGTTTCTTTCTGGACAAGGAGGGAATAAAGTTAGAGAAGGTAATGCAGGCCTTGCTCCAACTTGTTTTTTTATTATTATTATTTTTTTTATGTAGGGAATAGAAGCAGAAGCTCTTTCTCTACACTAAGAGAAGCACTTCATATCCTGACTTTTTTAGTGGCCTGTTTTTGTGCCTGCTCCAGTTTGAACTTCCTCCTGAGGTGAAGTGCTGTGCTCTGTGCAATGGCAGCCCTGTACCTTTTTTATTGCCAGGTTACTGTATCCTGGGGCTGTGGGCTCTAGTGGCCTCATCAGCCTCATGATGGCATTTTGTGTTGGGTAATGCACTCAGGTCCTTCTGTCACTGTTGTATGTGGCTGAAATCCCACTTCAGAGACTAACAAAAGCTTTTTGCTGTGTTCCTCTATTTGCATCCTCTAGTGAGGAACTTTCATCCTGTTTCTGTTGCTCAAATTTTCAGTCCTTCAAGTTTTCCTGCATGGGAATCTCTGTAGAGGAAGATCAGTATATTTCCTGTGTTTGACTTCAAGATTTTTAATTAGTATTTTGTTTATTTCTTGTGCTGAGGTTGTTATTAAGAATATAAATTAAGATTTGTCTCTTAGCTGATAATTAAATACCATTAACAACCTTTTAGTTGGTGTCACTTTTTCACTGCAACTCATTTGAATCTATTTCATAGTCTACTTCAGTTGTTCAGAGAATTCCAATCCTCTCCAGTTTGATGCCTTGAGTGGTGTCATATGCTGAAGGTTGAATAACTTATCCCTTTCCTAGGAAGTGTCCTGGAGCAAGGACACTTTTAACAAATCCAATTGATTTGTTAAAATATGCTCAAAATAATTTTATTCTTTTCATCGGTTTTCTGTATTTTCATCAAACTTGGCAAAGAAAACTTAGTGCAAGATACTTTGATAGTAAAATATGAGTGACTCGTAGGCTTTTAAAGTGAGAATGCAAATTTCATTTTTGCTTTCTACTTATAAGGATGTAACTGCAAGTTCCTGGCCAGACTAAAATGTACTGCTGTAGTGGTTTACTCTGAAGGAAGTTTACTCTTAAGTGTTTTCAAATCTTGCAGAACCTTAGCAAGGAGGTGAAGAGAACACACGTAGCAAACTTTTTGGGGTAAAGTCCATAAGAACTTTAAAAACAACAGACCTAAACAAACAAACAAAAAAAACCCAGGTGGAAAATAACCTGAATTTAAGCTCCTATGCTCGCTGAGATTATTGTTAACAGGAAAAAACATGTTTGTGGCCAGTGAAATGTGGTTCTCAGGTTCTCCTCCAACCACATGAAACTGATGACTCAGATCTGTACCTTAGAGGTTCAGAAATCTCCTTGTAGATGCATCCAGGTCTTGAAAAATCTCACGTTCAAGCTGAGGTCAGTCATGGTTGATGAAAAGTCATTATTTTTACTATCATGTTCCCTGAGCCCAAACTCTGTTCTCTTTACAAGGTGAGGATTCCTTCTGCTGAGATCTAAGCAGTTTAAAGGCATCTAAATCAGACCCAAATTGTGGAAGAGTTGTAGAACTGTGACGTTGGAGGTTTTTTTGCACTAATAAAACACATTAATGTATTTTTTTCACCTTAATTTGTCAGCATTTCGAGCTTTACTTCAGTATTTTGACACAGCCAATTCACTTTCCTTGTTGTAATGGCTTTAGATACGGGAAGGTGAGCAGGCACAGGGACTCTGTAACTGCTGATGACTTTCAATATTGATCAATACTTCAAACATTTATTAAAATGAGCAGGAGATGCAAACCCTGGCCAGCAGTGAGCTGACCCACTCTTCTCCTCTCAGCTGAGCCCTGTGTATAGAAATGCTCTCAGTTTTACTTTTCATCCTTTCCAGTGGCCAGTGGAAAATAGTTTTTCCCCCTCTCCTTGTTTGTGTGGACTTTCTGGATGTTTCTAGACAACCTCATGTTCTGACAGGCATTTTCCCTCTTGTTTACATCATTTCTGTAGTCTAGGATTTGTCTGTGAGTGCTGAAATTCAGTACCTACAGAGCAAAATACTTCTGTAGAGAAGAAAGTTGCCTACACATTGGAGGCATAACCATAAAATGCTTCTTTGGTGTCTGATAAAGTTAATTAGTGAGAAAGAAAATGTCAGAGGTGGAGGGAGTGGAAAAAGAATCACAAAATTGTGAAGTTATGAGGAATTATGTGTTATGATATCTCTTGCTCCCCAGGTGAAGATACAAGTGCTGTAGTATCAGGAGAAATCTCTTTAGGCTCCAGTTAAAATATAGACATTATTTAAGAGATTAGACAGGTTTATTCACTGGCAGAAGGAAGAAGGTGAAATGCTAATTGCTCAGGTTCCCTGGTGTGCCCAACCTGGCAGAACCTGTAGTGCTCTGATGTTCAGCCTATTCTGGGATGGCATTTTACCTTAGGAGCATTAAGAATTTTATCTTAGGAGCATTAAGAATGTAAAATTTTCATGGCAGGTGTTAACATCATCAAATAGTGGATCATTTGCTGTGAATGTGGCTGTATAGCCTGTGTGTTCAATAAAATTTTCCAGCCTTTAATTACTAATTACTGGCTTAAAGACTAACTAGTTATTGAGTCAGAGTTTTCCTTGGGATAAATATTGCTCAGGCATCATGTACAGTCTGCTCGATTTATTTTCTTTTTTCATGGCAAAGAATATGGTTTTTAATTCTGTACATTCATTATGTTTTTATCAGATTGCTGGTAAAATGGTCAGGTTTATCACTACCATTGATTTTGTGATCTGCTCCTGATTTTTTTCTGAGATTAAGTGGTGTGAGTAGCACTGATTCCATCACTTATATAGATGGTGACTTGTTCCAAAGCAAACCAGTGCTTGACTTCATTGCATGTCAATATAAACTTGTAAACTCAGATGTAATTTTGCTTTTTTTGCCTGTTGAATTTTGTGGGAAGGGTGAGCTGTAAGTTCACTGGGTCTGAATTCCATAATAACACCAGTTACTGGAAGGGGAGGAGGAGCCCTGAAGATGCAGAGTGGTTTGTTGCTTTAGGTAGTTGCTATTTCAGTCATCGCTTGCAACTCAGTGTGCATAATCCTTGAGAAATTATTTCCTGGATCAATTTAAATCAAGGAACACAACCATTTATTTAAGTTGAGGACAGCAGTCTGCACGTCTGAATTTAAACTGCAGGAGCAGACTGGCTGATAACACTTGCTCTTCCTCTGCTGGCACCTTCTGCTGTTCCTGGAAAAGGACAGGATCTTCATCATGGAGAAAAATTGTGCTCTGGTCAGTTTGAATTTGGTGGTGTTTTCCTTGGTCTTCCCCTGCCTTTCCTCCTGAGACTGGCTGGGTTTGTAATGTCATGCTCAAACTCTGGGAAGATGCCTGAAAAAACATTGACACTCTGTTTGGGACATGACCTGTATTTTTCTGGAATCCTTTTCTGTCAGTACGTAGTTTAAACAGCATTTGGCTCTTATGGTAATTATATTTAAACAGCAATTTCCTAGCCTGTTCTCCACTTAAAAGTTTTATTAGCAAAGAGGTGCTTTTAACTCAGAGTGTTAAATTATAGGTAAAAATTTGGGTTAGGTAAATTGACCCGTGAATAAGGAATTGATGAATGAGTTCCCACTCCACTCCTGTGTGACAGTGCTATTGCTAACTTTCAATTTTGTCTTCTAAGAATCTTGGTTTCTGCTACAGGGGTTTGGAAGCTGCCAAATATGAAAATAATTTTGGCCTGGGAACTGCTGTATCCTTTAGTATGAATTATGTATATTGATCCAAAATAAGGAATTACTCCCTAATGTAATCCAGGGTCAAATGTTTGACCTGTGCTGTGTTTCTCCACATAACCAGCACTTAACAGGCTGATACTTCCTCATCTTCCCACATCAGTGTTTTGTCTTCTGCATTCCCTGAGTTGTATTGTCAGTGAGAGAAGCTTTATTTTGAAAGGAAAGCTGTGAAAGTTTTCCCACCTGGAACCAGGAGGCATTTTCCATGGAGTTTTGGTGGAAAAACATCCAAACTTGACATCAGTTTGGGCATGAGGGCGCTTCAGTCTGTTTTGTTGAGCAAAGTCTGCTTTAAATTCTTTTACAGGCGTCAGATTTTTGGATGAACTTTTACTGGGTATGAGGTTACGGTGCTGATGAGTATTAAAGATGTGTTTATGGCTTACATTAGCAATGTATATCTTTGCATGTAATCACTCAGTCTGGTTTTTGTGGCTTCCCCTGAGTGGAATTATTACAGATATTGTGGAGTATAAGAGCATCCTTGCTCTGTTGTGAAATCGTGGAAGGCCTTGATCTCTTTCCTGGCCTTCGTGAAGTTTTTCCATATGTGCATTAGTCAAACAGAAATACTTTACTGAGGTTGTGATGCTTCCAAAAATACAGCACAGGGAATTCACATAGATGTGTGCTAGACATTGCTTTCCTCTAATCTACTTAAAAAGGATCTGTCCTGTCCCAAGAAGATGCTTTTGGAGCAGTGCTGAAGTGGGCTGCTCCACCAGAACTGGGGAAGATTTTGCAAAGTCAAAGTTCAGTGACTTTTCTGGTGATTGCTGGCAGTAGAAATCCCTATGTTCACGCATGATCCAAACTATTTTCAAGCTAGATATGAGATTTTCTCAAAATGAAAACTGAACGTTGTTATCCAGTGGTTGTGGGTGGTGATGGTTTAAACTCTGGAAGATTTACCTCCAGTATTTTATCTGTTGGCTACAGATTCAGTCAGCTGAAGAATGTAATCTCTTCATCTTTTTCCTTGAGTATTGAAGGGCAGAATTCATGCTATTCTTGGTCTTTTTATTAAGCCAGGGATTTACTTCTACTCAGGGAGTCTTGTGGTATCTTACCTAGGCTTAGTTAAAAGGCTGGAATTCAGATGTCCTTGTGTGCTCAAATATCCTTATTGAGGATAATAATATGTACAAGTGGACATGTACAGGTGAACACAGATTATGAAATGAGTAAAAGAAACTGCATCAGATCTTAAAATCACTGAGTTCACTAATATCACTGGTATTTTTAGTTATTTTCTTATAAAAAAAAGCAGATAGGCACTAATTGAACTACATAGAAAACATCTGTTTTAATGATCTAACAATTCTTAAATTTAAACCCTAAGTTAGTGCAGGGAGAGAACGAACCTCAGTAATTTTTCAAGCTTAGATGATTCTCAGCATCACTTAGCAGTGAAATTGCATCTAAACTATAATCCCTAAATGTTGGGCCAATTAGGCTGGTAATCATCTGTGAGACGTGAAGTTACTGTGGGTACCAACCTGAGTAAATAAGCCTGACTATTTTTTTCTCCTGTTTGTTTTCCCTCTGTGCTAATACTGATATTCCCAGCCTGGAGCTGGGAGCTGTTGCCACCAAGGATTTGAATCTCTCAGTGATACAGTCAAAAGTTTAATCTGCGATTTAGGGCTGTCGAGTGTCACTGGAATAGAAGTTATTTACTGGGCTCTGATAACTTGGAAATGACCTCAAGTTGTGCCAGGGGAGGGTTAGATTGGATATCAGGAAGGGATTCTTCACCAAAAGGGTTGTCCAGCCCTGGCACAGCTGCCCAGAGCAGTGATGGAGTCACCATTCCTGGAGGGATTTTAAAGACACGTGGATGTGGCACCTTGGGACGGGGTTTAGTGGTGGCCTTGGCAGTGCTGGTTTAATGGTTGGACTTGGTGATCTCAGGGCTTTCCCAACCCGAAGAGATTCTCTAACTTCCTGCACTGCTGCAGTTTTAGTCACTGTTGATACTATTCAATTCCTCTCATGTCTCGAGGAAGAACTTGATGAATCAAAAAACTCTTGTTTAAAAGTCATAACTAGACTTGTTTAAAAGTCTTAACTAGATAAAGGGAGTAAAAAAAGCCACTTATTTCCTAACTTGCCTTACTGGAAATGTCTGCAGCAGGGTCATTTAGCATTTAAGAAGCAGTTTGGTTGGTCTGGCAATGATGATGGGCAGATCAAAAAACAAAAGTAAACTTCTCACTGAAAAAATTGAGAACCTGATTTTAATTGGGCTGTTTCTAGGCTAGAGCTAAGTGATGCCAAGTTTCTTGTCCAGTATAGGCAGCTGTGATCTGATGAATGTATTTCTGTAAGATTTCTAAATCCTTCAGTGTATTTTTGTAATGCCATATTTACTAAGCTATTTTAGTTTTGATAGAAATAAGTTTATAATATACTAGATAATAATGTGAGATTGCTGAAGAGGTGAAGCAAAATTGAGCAGCAAATTGGCCAATGTAGTGGCATTATTATATTTAAAACTGTGCACTTCTGTACGTGTTCTATTCAAACTTTGTTTTACTGTGCAAGAGGTTAAGAAATCCTGTGTTGTATAAAAGCAACCCCAGAACTCCCCACTTTTTTTCCTGAATGGATCTGCATAATAACTGCATAATAACTTCCCATTTTTACTGTGTTTCAATCAAGACGTTTTCATGTCTTCACATCCTTCTGGCACTCTGAGCAGAGAACTTTTCCAGCCAGGAGGAGAGAAACTGTAGCAGAACCTAAAAGGTGTTTTTTGAGTTGCTTTAGGGGACACCCATAGGTTTTCAAACATTGTAGTCAGGTGGTTCCAAACCAGTAAGGCTCTTAGTGAGTTATGGGAGTTGCAGGAGAAAAAAAAAAAAAAAAAAAAAATCTGTAGTTCTTTCCAGATCCATTGGGTTTTTAGGTGGTAAGTCATCTTTTCTCCCCTGTTTTTCTTGGTTAAGGCTGTGTGTACATTCCAGTGTCTAGGCTGGGCAGGATTATCTCTGCTGGCTGCTCTGAGGGTTCTGCATGTTTGGAATGGTTCAGTCCACCACGTCTTACAGTGGATTTAGTGGAAATTCTGGTCCCCTGTATTCCAGTTGCTGTATTCTTCCCAATCTCTTTTGGGATGGGTGTAGGAAAAACTGAAAGAATCATCACGTGGACAACCTTGGAGCAAGTGTTTAGTCCATTTCCAGCCAGTCTGTGTTTTCCTAGCACTCCAAGTGCTTTTTTGCCATGTAATGCCGTGGTAGCTCTGTGGTTTTGAAGAAGAAAGTCTGAGTTCCAAGTCCTCTCTTAGTAAAGCCTGTGCCCTTTCCTGCACAGCTGCTCTGTGAAGAGCCATGTGAACGTGCCAAGCAAATAGAGTGTTTGGGATTTGTTTATTCTTAAAGACTCATTCTAAAGTCATGGATTTCCCTAATAGCAGCTCCATGAAAATATTTAGGTTAGATGCAAATTATAGCAACCTTAAACCTAATTTGCAGCACATTCTGCAAAGTCATCTTATTCCTCCCTTCCCCACTGGAGCAAAGGAAGACTCTCCATTAGTGATTGTTGTGCTTGAACCTACAGAGCTCTTTGCACAGAGAAGTCCCCAGGCATGGGGACATCTCTGTCATGTCAGCAGAGATCAGCCAACAATTGGCAGAAAGGATCTGACGGTTTCTGGGTTGGTCAAAGGAAAAATTATCTCCTTCCAGCAGTTGTGAGACCAGTGTCTGCCCGGGTAATAAAAAGAAACTCGCACCGTGCTCTGCCAAGAGCTTTCTGCATGGAGCCATCCCCTCTTCAGCAATGGGAATGCTCACAGTAAGGCTGAGTGCTGAGAGCTGTGCAGGCAGCCAGGTTAGGAAATGAAGCACAGCAGGGCCGCCTCTGGAATTGCTCGTGGTGTTAATAAAACGGCCCCTCCTGCTTTGCTTCTCATAGCAGAGGTGCCACGTCACCTCATTTTTTTTTTTTTTAGTAGTTTCTTTCCAGTGGGAAGAGGGGAGATTGAGAGTTCCCACTTGAGTGGGAACCCCCTTGTCCCAATCCAGCTGCTCATTTTTTTAGTCAGTAAGAGCTGAACAGGAGAAGTGATCTGACGAAAGAAGTTATTTATGCAAGTCTTTATTATAGCTGCTGGTGTAGGGAGGGGGAGGATCCTTTGCGAGTGGGTGGGGTGTGGTCCCTTTGGCAATGTTGTAGATTCCTGCTAGACTTGATCTTGTATCCACAGCTGATGATGAGGAGTTATCTCCAAACCACGTTTAATGGGTTGCTTTTTTTCGCAGGAAAAGCTTGCGTAAACCCATTGGTACTTGTGGTAGCTCCAGGGCTTACAAATACCTCTTTCTATTTTTTTTTTTTTAATGTCTTGTGAAAATTACATGGAAATTCGTTGTGTTAATGGAATTTTCACTTGTAAAGTTTCTCAGATTTTAATCTAGGTGTCATATCTGCAGAGCCTCCCTCTGGGTACTGTGTAGGAGTTTTGTGATGTCCAGAAAAAGGGCTTTTACAGGGAAAAAAGGCATCTGCTGTTAGGACATGCATTTGTTTGTTTCTTATTGCCTCATGACTGCTGCAGTGCTTGAATTCCTCCCAGTCCATAAATTTTCCTAAACTGTTATGGTAAATTGGCTTTGTGCACATGGACTTTGGTCTTCAATGTTTGTTTAATATTAATAAATTAATAACCCATACATTTTAAACATTTCTAACCAACTCCATTGATAGTGCTGTCTTTATCTTTTACATTTCTTTTTAGCCTTTATTTTATGTCAGCTGCCTGTTCCTTCCTTCTCTCTGTGGAGAGATTTTTATCTTGTCTAGCTGTACTGATTGAGATCTTCCCTGGTTGTGGCAAACTGATCTTTGACCTGGAGACGCAAACAAATCCACTTCTAAAAATATGATATTTGGGTTCTGTCCCAGGTACAAAATGCCTCTTTCCAGCTGGGCATTATCTGACCATGCAGCAGTGCCAATTCCTGTGAGTGTTGCTCAGTGTATGAAGAGTTCATTGTCTAATGTTTAAACAAATGTAATGGAATCATAAATAGAATTTATTCCGTAGGGTAACTTGTCTTCTTGCGTTCCAGGATTAGGATAAAGTTCCATAAAGGAGAAAAGCCATACAGCATTATCTAGTTTTATCTGCCTTTGTATCCCTAAAGTATTTAGTATAAGATACATATCTAAGTTTAGCAATTTTTTTTCTCTCCAAATACCAAGAAGTACTAAGAATTTATTAAATACCATGTCTTGCCTGTGGCATGGCACAGGAGACTGCAGGTGATTCTTCTCAAAAGCAGTTGTCTTGTGGTTTTTAATGGTGACTTAGCTTTCAGACTGGCAGCTTTTATTAGAAATTTGTGTCTCAGTTCCCAAATTCTTCCCTTTGCTTAGATTGGTTTGTTTTGTCCCTGCTGTAATTAAAGGCAGGGCCAGGTTTTCTCTTGGAACTGAGCCTTTTTGCACTGCAGATGATGTTCTTAGCTGGATGTTGAATTACGTAGAGCCATGTTTTTTATGTTGGCTGGGGCTGGAGCAGAGGGCAGTGCTGTTCCATTGCCTTTTCCCAAGTGGGGATGGGTGAATAAAACAGCCACAGACCTGGATCGGGGCTGTGTTAATAAACGCCGAGCTATGATGGGAATCAGCTCAAGGGAGAGGGGGAACTTCAGTTTTATTCCTGCACTGTGTGAAAATCCGGAGGTGTTCTCCCAGCCTATGGATAGACACAGTCACTTGGCCAGCTCTCAAAAGTGTTGAGATTTAAGAGGCCACCCTGGTGTGGCTCCTGGCCGTGTCCCCTGTCTCATCATGGGACCGCCTGGATACCGTTGCTGCTGCTGTGATTTTTGGGCTGCCCAGTGTGGAAAAGGCCAGCTAATTTCTGTCTGGTAATGCTCAACCTCTGACTTAACCTCTTTCCCTTCGGAGCTTTCGTTGGAGAGCTTTTTCCTCCAGCCCTTTGTAGTAATCCAGATGCTCGTGTTCTTTTCCTCCTACACAGCAGATGGAGATGGCAGAAGCCTTTTGATGACTGTTTCCTTCTTTTTTACATAAGTTTTATGAGCTGACGAGTTCGTTAGTTGGAAGTGGTGGAGCTCACAAGCCCTGTCCAGCAGGTGGTGCATTGTCACCTTGCCAATAATTATATATATTTTAGGGATTTTTTAGGAGGTTTTTTTTTTTTAGTTTAATCTGGGATGTGAGCTTTACTGCGTGGTTATAGAAGAGAAAGCAGATGTGTCATGTAACTGTCATGATGAATCTGTTTCATTTAAGCCAAAAAATAACTGTTTTGAATTTATTAAATACCAAAAATATTGTACTATTTCAAAATGAAGAAAGCAACTCAATTTTGCTGGTTGAAGAGTTGAACTTCTGCTTTTTTGTGTGTTGTTCTGGGCTTGTAGGTCATGAAAAATACTGGTTAAAATCTGGCATGATTCTGGTGGTCATCTTTCTACCAGGAAAGCTTAAGTAGGTTAGCAGCCCCCTCTCTCCCTTTCAGTATTGCTTATCTACTAAAGGAGACTTTTTGGCTTACTAACCCTCCAACTGCTCATCATTTTAACCTTATTGAGAAATTCCTACCTAACTAAGGTGTATAAGCCCATTTTTTTTCACTTCATTACAGACTTAAGCCTATGTAAATTCATCTGTTTTACATTTATTTCTCAATTTGAATTTTTTTTTTTATTTTGCAGCTTGGAGCTCCGTTTCACAGCCACAAAGCTCGGAGGCGTGTTTTGATGGGTTCTGTAAAATAGCAGTGTAGCAAATTTTTAATAAAGAATGGGGAGAACTTGAGTTTGTACCTAATGATTTAGGTAGTTGCATGAGAATGTTACTGATCTAAATGTCCAGCACATTTATTGAAGATGTAAAATATGCATCTGTTATTTCAATTGCTTTTGGCTTCTCTTTTTTTAGGAATATCTTGGTGGATAGGCCAAATGATCAGTCATCAAGATGGTCTTCAGAAAGCAATTATCCTCCCCAGGTAAGCTTCTGAATCTGCTGCTCTGTAGCAATACAGAGTAGTGTAATAGTTGTACAATTTAATATATCCTGGGGTTTTTATTTTAAATGTGGGCTGCTGCTGTTGACATCGACATATTTACAGCTTCCTTCTTTTGAGGAGAATGCAGGTGGTTGGTACATGAGATATTTACATTTCTGGCAATTTGTGATTCTTCTAGAAGTGCTTCATTGCGGGGGATGTTTCAGGTTTCCTCCTTGGCAGTCATGGCCGTGCTGGAAATAATCAAACCTTATGGTGAGATTAGGCTGCTAATGAGGCGTGCAGGTCCCCCTTTGTCAGCACTACTGGAGGCTGTTGTAGGTTTTTGGCCTTGAATCCCAGATCTGAGGAGCTGGTGTTTGTTTCTCCTTACAGCACGTTCAGAACTGTGGCCTCTGGTTAGAGACATGAATGTCGCCTCTTCTGCTGGTTAAGCACTTTATTAAAATAAGATTTGTATTGATTTTAGCATCTAATTTGCTTTCTCACTATTATTAAGGCTGTTAGATTATCCAGAAAACTCTCCCTTTTAGTGATTGTCATGCCTGAACCTACAGAACTCTTTGCACAGAGAAGAATGTTCTTTTCCATTTGTTTTTTTCTCTAATGAATATTATCCTTCCCTCTGTGTTAGATCTGTACTTTATTACTCTGGTATGATTTGATCAGCTTCTATGTCTCTTATGCTGCTTGTTTGCAATTCTTTGTTTAAAGCACAGCAGAGCGACTTGCACAGTGTCTCTCTCATGCAAAGTTGTGCTTATCTACTTATTTAATCCAAGTATTCCTCATGAGTGAAATCTCACAGGATTTTTCTCCAGGTAAATCTTGCTGCTTTGTCTTGGAGTTGTGTTAAAAATCTAGAGCCTGTATGATGGCTCCCTAGACCAGCAGGTCATCTGCAGCTGAGAGCTTTCATCTGGATTTTCTGGTCAATCCTTCTATGTCATTGTGTCTGTAAAATTGGGTTTTTGGCTTTTTTAGAGGAGAAGGAAAGGTATCCTTTGTATTCCATTAATATGTTCCTTAAATCTGATTGTTAAGACTGATATTGATCTTTCTGATGCCCCTGTGCATCTACTGCTCTTTGAATTTGATTATTTTACTTATTTATATTTTGATAAGCACCGTAGGTTTTTAATCCACAGCCTGAAGCAGTTCAGTCTATCTAGGAACTCTGGATGGCAGAGTAATGGGTATTGAGCATGGATTGTATCCCAGCCTGTGCCATCCTTTACTTTTTCATGCAGAAAGAGCACATGTTTTTCTTGGGGGGCTTTTGTTCCCAGGATGGGGTTGGCTCATGGTGTGTCTTTGCACTGATCTTTTCAGCTGAGATGTGCTCTTAGTTGTTGCTTAAATTCACTCTTTAATTTTCTGAGCCATCCTGAACATTTAGTACTTTTATAAATCTGATTCTGGAATGGAAACACATCTCCTGTAAGTGGATGCTTTAGAATATTTCCAATTTATACATAAGGCTGACAAGGAGTGATGCAGGTTACACTCAGACATGTAGATTAAGCAGGGATTAATTAGAGTGGCAGACTTCTGTACAAACCACACGAGCTTGTTAAAGAGATGTCTTCCAAAAAATTTCATGTGTATGAGTCGTGACCTGAATGGAGAGCCTGTTGCAGAATGACTTGACTCCAGCCCTGGAGAGTTGGGTGCTGCTCTGAATGCTAAGCAAGGCATTTAACCAGAACTTCTTGGTAGGAGAGAGATGAATCAACACTGGCTTTATCCACCTGTGTGTCACATATCAAGACTCATTTTAGATATCCAGAATTAAGGCCTGGCTTGCAAAAAAACCCAGTCCTCATGTGGCAACTGAGATTGGCAAGACAGTATTTGAGTTTTATTCTATTACTTGAAGACAAAACTAACAGAAAACCTGGCTGCCTGACTGGAAAAGACCATGTTTCTGGATCCTCTTGCTTGAATCTTTTTGTATCTAATAATGAGAATATAAAGTATTGTGTAGTTTCTGGTGTGTTCAGCAAGCCCAATCCTGGAGCACTGATTAAGAGAGACAATATATTTCCAGTGCTTTTATACTATATAAAGTACTATATACTGCAGCTAATTCTCGTGTTTCTAATCTAAGTGTTTAATTATTCATGTAAAACATTTTTTATGGTTTAATTTCTCTGTTGAAAAATTAGCTGGAAAGAGGAAGTGGGGAATTAAAATCTGCAGAAGAGTCCTCTGTGCAGAGAGTGCAGTTTTTGTTATTTCTGTGTATATAGAAGCAGTTCCCATTTGTGTTGTCTCATGCTTGACAGATGAAAGAACTCCAGATTTGGTTGCATTTTGATCAAAATAGTTCTTGCACCTTGTCCATTGAAAGACTGCCAAATTAAATGCAGGGAAAACATTTATATAGGTGTTCTGCTTCCTTGATTTTTTTTTTCCCCAGTGACTGAAGTTCTTGCAGCAGGATCTTAGCTTGGAAAACTTAACTTGAAACAATGGATGACTGAATTATGACGAGGATAGAATTTTGGGGAAAAATCAAGTTGAATAGTTCATGCTCCAAAAAAAATGTTGGTTTCTACACGTGACTTTTAATCTCTGGAATAAACATCACAGGTCCTATAGGAAATGAAGCTGGAAAGTGTTCTTTGGGTGTTGTGTTGGCAGCTCTTCAGTTAAAAGCTGGTCACTCGTGCGGTGACGCACTTGCTCAAGTGTGTGGGTGGCCATAATGGGCCGGACAGGAAAGGAACTAAAACTCAGGGAAATAAAGCTCTCCTTGTTCCCAGCTTTATTAGCTGAAACCAGGGCTAAGGCACAGCACAAGGACTGATGACCAGCGTGCTCAATGTGAGATATTTTAATAAGCTCTGCAGCCCTGATTGCTCATGTTTGTCTCCCTAGTGCCTCACCTTAATGCCAGGGTTTAGCAATTCCCTGCTGAGGTGATGATGTTGTGCTGGCTTAGAGGTAAAAATATGAGTGAGTCCCTAAACATTAGTTTATTCCGTTCCCTCACTGAGTAAAATAAAACCTTTCCAGGCACCTTTTCTTTCAGAGCACGAATCAGAAGAACACAGGTAAAAACATCAAAATGGGTTCAGTAGCTCAATGAAAATGCAGTAAATGTGCTCAACTCCATACCAAACCTTTCTAAAAAGAGGAAGAAAATGAAAGTGGAAGTAAAGACGCTTGAAATGCTGCCACATGACTATATTTAGTAAAGGGTGTTCCTGGCTCCTTGGATATGGTAGAGTTAAATAATTCTCGTGGCCATGAAAGCCACCAGTTGGTTATGAATGAGTGCCAGTGAAAGGAAATACATCTGACAGCTGTTTTTCTGTTTATTAAACTAGATATCTTTCTTGAGTCTTGAAATAGATGACCCAGAAATTATATATTTAATAACAAACCTGTTATGTAGTAACCTATTCAGGCAGGAGAGGGCTGATGGTTCTATTTTTAATGCCGTTCTCGGCTTACATTGGAAGTGTGAAGCAATGAGGCTGGTGATGCTGAGGACCACGGCCCTGTCAGAAAGGCTCATCCTGATGATTGCAGTGATGGTCTGATGTGGAAGACTGTGCAGAGCATTTAATTCCCTTGAGTGGCTTGATTAATAACATGTCGAACAAAAGCACGGATTTTTATTTAGCCACCGACTTAATTGCGAGAGCAATCGAGATGTTTGTGCTGTGGACAAGGGCAGCCCTTTTAGCCTTTTTTATTTTGTGAGTCTTATTTTTACATGCAATATAACTTTCATTGTTCCCTAATTAAAAAAAAAAACAACAAAAAAACAACTTGAGCAGAACTGATTAAAGAGAAAAAAAATTATAAATGTTGGTGTGATTCTAATTGTACAGGCAGTTTTTATAGTGCAGTTTGAAATCTGGTTCATCATATTTGATCACAGAATCAATTAGGTTGGAATGAACCTCTGAGATCAGAGTCCAACCTTTGAGCAATCACCACCTCCTCAGTGCCAGGGTCCAGTGAAATGTGACATCCAGTTGTTTCTTGGACACCTCCAGGGATGGTGACTCTGCCACCTGCTCCCTGGGCAGCCCATTCCAGTCTTGTGGAGATGGGAATTTTGAACAGTTGAAGATCATATGCATAAAGTTAGTGGTGTTGTCCAAACAATTGGTTTTAGTTTTGTATCTGAAGGCCAGTTTTCCTCTGATTTCCATCCTTCAGGAATTAATTTAAAGTATATTAATAAAATTTACACTCCGTTGTGTGATGCAGCAGCCTTCATATGGTTGTCATCAAATGTTAGGACAGACCAGAGCTTCAGAAAAGCCTGGAATTTACTGCAGCTCCCAATGTAACAAAGCTGGACTTAGTTTTTTTTCTGAGGGTGCACTGTAAGCAGCTGTTGGGGTGCTGAAGTGCCATATGTGACTTATTCTCCTCTCTGTGCATATTTACTTACAAATGTGCTGAATCAGAAACCAGAAGTTTTCCTCTTCTAGTGTTTTGTAGTGTCTTTTTTGTTATTGTTGTGATTTGAGTCCTAACAACTGGGCTGAGGTTTTTGCTCAGTCATGCCAATTAGTATCTGTGTGCCATGTTCTAATGGATAGACACTTCAGTTATAATTTGAATTTTTGGAATACTGCATGAATACGTCGACATTAAGTGTACTGATGCTCACAGCAATAAAATGGAAAAGTGTCAAATATCTTGGTGTATTTGCCTGAAATCTCATAGACTTGTTCTCTCCAGGTTGAATAAATCACTTGATCCTACAGGCACTCCTGTCACATCTTTTAGAGCTACAGAGAATAGTCTGTCACAGCTAAAATCCTGGTAGCAGTCCAAAAATATCCATGCAGCCAGCTGTCAGCAGCTCTTGGGGCAGTGTGTTTTTTCAGCTTCAGTGAGGTTCAGGGCTGGTACCCACACAGGGGCAGTGATGTGTGTTTGTAATAAAACGCAAAAAGTACATGTCTGTATCTTTACATATATCTATCATAGAATTTCAGAATAGTTTGGGTTAGAAGGGTTCTTAAACATCTCATTTCAAGCCCCGTGGCTCGAGTAGGGACACCTTCCACTAGACCAGGTTGCTCCAGGTCCCATTCAGCCTGGCCTTGGACACTTCCAGGAATGAGGAATCCACAGTCTCACCACCCTCACAGTAAAGAATTATTTATTCCTAATAGCTAATCTAAATTTATCTTTTAGTTTGAAAGTCTTTCAGTTTGATGTGCGTGTGTATGCATCATAAACCAGAAAAACACCTATCTAGGCACAAGGTTTTATAGCAAATCTGTCCTTTGTTTCCATATCAATCAGCAGATAATTCACAAAAAAAAAGATCGAGTTTAGCTTTTGTGCTTCTATTTTCTGTAAGGTCTGCATGACTCAGCAGGTGGTGGGATGTGTGGAAGTGGGAAGGAGGGCAGCAGAATTCCCTCTCTTATCTGTAGGGTTGAGAAATCACTGCTGACCATGTGGAGTAATTGCTATGCCTTGCTCCCTTCCAGGCATAAAGGATTTAACTGCAGTCCTGGTTTTCTCTCCCTTAATTTAGGGTAAGAATTGAATAATGCAGAATGACATTCGTGCCAAGTTTCCTGCAAACCTTGTGTGGTACTTGAGAAAGTATGCGTTCATGGCCCAGGCATTAGGGTTGGAATTCCAGCAGGATTAAGAATTGCAATTGCTGGTAGTGCTGGCTCCACTTTTCCAGCTTTGGGAGAAATCTGCAGGGACGATATGATGGTGTAGGAGGAGTTCTTAGACATTGTGTACTGTCTGTTCTGTATGAGAATTTTGGCAGCAGGCTGTGCCATGTATCAAGTGCCGCCTTGCTCATTAAAGGACCGTCCTTTTGCTCATCCTTTTCTTTCTTCTGCTTAAGAAAATCAGTTTTCTCTATAGAATTTTAAGGGTTTGTTTTTTTTTCCTGAAGTTTGGGAAGTAATTTGAGACATCAGCATGGCTTGCTGCTGTGTAATCAGTGGGTTCTGATGTTTAGGTGGATGGTGTTCTTCACAAAAGTAGAAAATTTTCATGAAAAGTATTTAGAAAAGCATTTTCCATACCAAAGTACCAAAGCATTATTCTGTTGTACCCTCACAGTGCTGCTACTGGTTTATTTTCTTAATTTTGAAAATAATTGAGATGCTGGAAACATCTTTGACAGTAAATCTGCTATTAGTACCTATCCAGTCTGCATCCTCATCTGTAGCTGCTCTATGTACAAGTATTTCTCTTAAAATCTAAGCTTTTTGTAAATGGAGTAGGAACCAGCCATTGAGATCAAACCTTTATTCTTCATCCCTTTATCCTGCTCCTCTCCAGAACAATATCAGTACTGCTCCTAGACTGAAAATTATTTGCTTTATAGGGCTGAGACAAAAAAAAAATAAAAGAAAAAAAAAAAAAAAAAGAAAAAAAAGACTGAGAACTAGATGGATGAGCAAGCTTTTTCAGCAGTTACCTTTCTCTAGGATAAGATTGCCCTACTGATGGAGTTGTCTAGGATAGTAGATACTGTCCTAAGATGTGTAGCATAGGAGATACTACTCAGTCTCCTCTCAGAACCTACAGAAAACAACCACACAGATGCAAATAACTCTCCTTGATGTCGATGAAAGACCAAAACTCAGGCATTGTGTCTGGCTTGGCAGTGCTGCTGCTTGGAGGACAGGGCCACCAGCAGAGCCTGGGGTGGGAGGTGTCCTACAATGTGCTGATCTGCTTGTGCTGGAGTCCTGATGACAGGGTTTTGTAACAAAACCCAGCACGATGAGTAATTGTCGTTCTGTGCTTTGCCTCTGTGGTGCACTGCTTATTTCTGAGAAATCGGAGAAGAGAGCGAAACACATTGTTTTCAGATATAAAACTCGATGTATTCTGCAAAACAAGGTGTCTCCAGACTCCCCCCAAGGGCTGTTGGGTAGGGGAAGGCACTCAGTGGTCCCTGGTGAATGGTGCAAGTGCTTTTCCATGCATACAGACATCTTCCTCCAGCAGTGCTGGTAGCTGTGGCCTGAGTATAAATAATCTGACTACTCATACACAGATTGTGTCCCCCCACTGTGAGAGAGGAACAAATGTTGACCAGGGAGAACATTTTCACCATTTTCTGTGCAGAGCTCCTTTTCTGTAATTAAGTGGCTCAGTTTTATTTGGTATGGTTAATAAGCGGTTGGTTCCTGTGTTCGCCACACACCAAACTTTGTGTTCAGTGGTTAAAACAGTGTCAGCCCAGAGAGAAAAAGTAATTGGATGTTCTCTTAGCATGAGGAACATGCTGTATTTATCTAATTGTGTATTCAGTTTAGGTTTCATTTCAGGCTGTAGTGGGCGTTTGAATCTTCACTCTCGGGAGTTTGATCCTATTTGCCAGATTTCAGGAAGTCTTGTGTCCAACTTAAAGGAATGTATGTAAGCTCTGAATAGAATTGCTAGGCATAAGTAGTTCAACCAAATCTTTTTCTTAGATAAGCTGATTTTAAAATAATATTTTTAAAAAAACCTTTACTTCATTCCAGGACAAACGAAAAAATACTGTAATGGGGATGTTTCATCTTTACTTTCATTCCCTGGCTTTGTAAACTGAATATTTGAAGGCTGTAATGCTTCTCCCTTAGTGTGTTTTGCAACCTGGGCTTTAATATTCAAACTTACTGTTTTCTCTTCCACAGTATTTGATTCTGAAGCTTGAAAGACCTGCCATAGTCCAGAGCATCACATTTGGCAAATATGAGAAAACACATGTCTGCAATTTAAAGAAGTTTAAAGTCTTTGGTGGGATGAATGAGGAGAATATGACAGATCTCTTATCCAGGTAAGACATGATTCTGTCAGCTCTGGGAGTTGTAAAGGCTGGACCAAAATGCCCTTTCCCCCTCCTCCCCCTTGTCTCCCCAGCAGACACATGGCCAGCAGTGGGGCAGAGCTGTGGTTGTCACCCTGCCATGGCTGCCCTCCTGTCTGTGGTCAGGCCAGAAAGCAGCAATCCCAATGCTCCCTCCAGGAGCCTTCCTTATCCTGCTCTAACCACAGAGGGTTTGTGGAGGGCAAGCTCTGGGGGATTTGGAAGAGCTGAGTGCTGGATTGCAGTTCCTTCCCTGTGGTTGGGGCATGGGAGAAATGATTGCCCAGGTGTGGGGGACTTCGAAGTAACTTTTAAAAGCCCAAGTAACCTCTCCATGTCAAAACCCTCAATTGCAACCTTAAAGATCTGAACTAGTCAGCTGCTCTGCCTTTTTCAGATGGGTAAATAAATCAAGCAGGCAAATGGAAGCCAGCATTTTTGTTTGTTTAGCTGGATTTAGTGGAGTTGTAGTGATAGGGACTAGAAAAAAAGCCTTTTGGCTGTTCAGGTTATCCAAAACTTCTGAGTAGTTGCTAATATAAATTTGCAAGGGCCTTTTAAGGAGTGTGCTGTTTCAGAAAGGAAAATGAGAGTTAAAATCCAAGAGTACAAGAGAAAAGAGTAGCAAGAACTGGTGTATTTTGGGAGGCCTACAGAAGAGAACTCCATCTCCAGGGAATGTATGGGGTATTTCATCTGTAGTCAAGCAGAGTAGCCATGGACAAATATTGCAGGTATCATTCAAGACCATATAGAATCAATCCACAGCCCTTCCCACACTTTTCCCCTGTTTAGATAAATCAGTCTTGAAATTTGCCTTTATTGCTGTTACAGTTGTGGGGGAAGAGGTCTTTTAGTATCATAGTAATTATTGGCATTTAATATCATTTCACTTCAGCTGAAGTTTAATAAAAATCCTCATTTTGGGAGCTGTACCTGTATTTTCAGTAAAAATGGACTTAAGATTTTTTGATAAATTATACTAAATATTTGATATTTTTAGAAAGCAATGCCCATAAACTGAATCACAGAGCACTTTGTCAGGGTGATAACTTTGAGATCTGATCCATCTCCCTCTTGAGAATGGAAGAATGTGCGGCTCAGCACATCAGGAGCTGAAGTCTCAGGGTTCCAGGTACAGAGGAGCAGCACTGATCCAAAGCCAATTCCCTCCCAAAATCCCAGTGCTGCCTCCCAGGGAGGCCCAGGTAGGTGGAGAGCAGCCCAGGCCTGGGTCCAGCACGTGTACTGATGATTCAGAGTGGTGTGAAACAAGCTGCGTGTTTCAGGCGTGACCTAGATTGCATTTATTAGCTAGTCCTAAAATACAAGGTAAGATTTAGTAACCTTATTTATTTTTTCCCACAGTGGCTTAAAGAATGATTATAACAAAGAAACATTCACCTTGAAGCATAAAATTGATGAACAGATGTTCCCCTGTCGATTCATTAAGATAGGTAAATGCATTTTTTCAGCATTCTGAGTAGAAAATAATCTCTTCTGATACTCGTGCCTGTCTTGGCACTTGTGACTTCATTGTACTCAGGCAAAGTATCCACAATAGCTGTTCCATTTCATCATCTTTTAGGCTGGTTAGATTGGAACACAGTGAAGTCCTGTTAATAAGAAATAGTAGCTTCATAATTTAGATCCTGGGGAGTGAAAGCAAAACAGAGCAATTTTCAGAAATACAGCTGTTGAGTCAACTAATTGCGGGAGAAGCTGCTTACTGTCCTCCTATGAATTGCTATATAGAGCTTTAAATAAATAACTAAGCTAAATACCAGTAAAAGTTTCAGCATTGACAAGCCCTCGAGTGTGAAAAAGCTTGAAAAGTTTTGTTCTCAAACACGCTCTCAATACACAAAGCAACAGCAGAAGCCTCCCTTGTTCTCTCCCTGCTGCTCTTATCAGCATGTCTCACTCACCTCTGGCTAATGATGACACCCAGGGGCAGGGAGGGGTTGTGTCTCCTGATGTGCTTTGGCTGGGGCAGGGGCTGAGGGACTGGGACATGTGATGGGAGCAGGTGAGGATATCTCTTCCTTGCTTTCCACAGGCCAGAGAGAACAAGAGCCTTGTAGTCCTTGGATGTAATCCAAGGATTTGGAGCCTTTCAGCTTGCTCAGTAAATTTATCTTTTCCCTTCCTACTTACTGAGAAAGTACAAGAATGACTGGGTTTAAACTAGCTGTTTAAGGTTAAAAATAGAGCAAGGAGGTAGTTGCTGAAGAATGAGATAAGATCCTGTTGGCTAATTTAGATGAATTGAGGAGTGGTTTGATGTGTTGGGTAATTCCTTTGCCAAGACTCTCATCATAGTGGCTGTGTAGGGGGCTCCCCTCAGAGCCTTTTGCTCCAGTGTGTTCTTCCTAAATCTCCTCATGTTTGTCAGGAACTGAAAGCTTCAGGCTGGGAATCCAGTAATCATTTGTGGGGTTTCCTGTTCTTAGAGAAGCAGAGGATTTGATTGTTCACTGGGCTGGTTTCTGGCTGCTACTTTTGGAAGCAACTGTAGTGCTTGGCTTTAGGAAACCTCAAGAGTAGTAGAGTTAGAGATTGACTGCATCAGGGAAGTTAAATGAATTTTTAAAAACGTTATTTTTTTATTTTTTTATTCTGAAGCTTCAAGCATTAAAGTTTTTGGAAAATGTTATTTTTCAGTGGCTAAAAACCAGCAAATAGTTCCTGGAGGGCTAAAGGGGTCAGTGGAAAGATTTCTGGCTGCTTCTTTGGATGTGTAAATTGTATTCCAGGAAAGTGTGTCCTGATGAAATGAAGTGTAGCAGCGAGCTGAAACTTGTTAAGAAAGTGAAATGCTGATTAATTTCTATTACCAGGATGTTTTCCTCTGAAATTACATGAGAACCATGTTTTCTTGGGATGGAATCTTCGTGTAGCACTTCTCACAAGGGCACGTAGTGATAGGAAAAGAGGAAATGGCCTTATCTGAAGGAGGGTAGATTTAGATTAGATATTGGGAGGAAATTCCTGATAGTGAGGGTGGAGAGGGCCTGGCACAGGTTGCCCAGAGAAGCTGTGGCTGCCCCTGGATCCCTGGAAGTGTCCAAGGCCAGGTTGGTTGGGGCTTGGAGCACCCTGGGCTAGTGGAAGGGTGTCCCTGCCCACCTCAAGGGGATGAGATTGGATGCTCTTTCAGGTCTCTTCCCACCCAAACCATTCCATGAATAAATGTTATTATCTCCATTAATACTAGGTTTCCATTGAGCTGTCACTTCCTCACTGGTTATGGTTTGAGATGAGTTTTCCTTTATCTATAGCCTTTCATTTCCTGAAGCTGTCTTCCATGAAGAAATTTAGACAGACCTGGAAATGATATTTTCACCTAAACTACGAAAGCCTCCGGTTGATGGCCAGTGTCATTTTGTTGATGAAGTTGTGAGAGCCTTTTTTTGCTGCGAAACAACTTTAAAACACTGTTACGAAATTCTGTTATTTTTCAGATTCACAGCTTGAAAATGTTTTGAGTTTGTTAAAATTTCCAAGCTGCTAGCCAAAGTAACTCAAAATTTCAAGCACCGTGCTGTGTTCCTTGTAACAGTGCCAGGAAATGAGGCCAAAACCTGCCCTTTTGGACTCTTGGGGACTGACAGGGTGAAATCCCGCTATCAGTGAGGTTTGGGTTTGGGGGTTTGCAGCACTTGCATCAGGAACTGGCTTTATCATTCCACAGATCAGCACAGGGTCCTACAACAGCATTGTCAGTAACACAACAGTGGGGTTTATATGGGAGCATGAGGCAGGAGGAACCACAGGGAGATCTGGGAGAAGGGAAAGTTCCTTCTCCAGCCTCCATTGCTCAACATATCGGAGAAATTTTGAGGCTCATGAAACACAGAATAACCTCTCTCCTTCTGTCAAGAAAAGCCTTGCACTTCTGTTAGTTTAATTACTTCAACTTCAGTTCCAGAGCACTGAAATGCCCAGTTGTGCAGGCTTTTGACCTACTTGACAGGTAAATTTTACAATTTCATGTAGCACCTCATTAAAGAACTGGAGAGAGGGAAGAAGATATTTATCCAGACAAAATATCGAAGAATAATCTTTTTCATGTATTTGAGCTTCGTTTCTGGCTCTGTTCTCATGATTCCTCCAAGCAGAGGTTTTTCTTTGCTGTGTCCTTGAAAGCAGAAGGTGTAAAGACTGATTGCCACGAAAGAACTTGAAAAATGCCAGGTGTAATTCTCATTGCAGTTTGTTACTAGCATGGGATTTGGTAACTAGGCTTCAAGATTTTTAGGCTTTGATGGAACAAAAATGAAGGATACTTTTTTAATGGATATTTTCTTTCATTTTTGCAAGCATGCCTGTTTGTATGTCTGCCTGTAGATAAGGGACACAGAAATTAGCTCGAGAGAGGTATTTAAAATTACCATGTTTATTGCCTTTGCTATTATCTTCTCTACTATAGAGTTGCAGTCCTTGTCTTGGCATAGCTATTATTGAGAAGTATCCCCTAAAATCATTGTCGTATGGATTAAGTGTTTAAGTGACTCAAATACCTTCTGTTTCTCAGAAGAATATTGATTTTTTTTTTTATTTTAAATTTTTTTTTCCTCTGCTGAGCTTCTCTCACTGTGGAGTGACAATTCAAGTATTCTGAAGAGTTGCACCTTTTAAAATGGATTGCTGTGGTAGCTGCAGGAAAAAAATCATGGTGAGGTGACTTTATGATAAAAGGTGGAGGAATTATATAGCTTTAGGCTTTCAGCACCTTTGATTGTAGTGTATTTCCATCTCAAAGGTGTGCAGAAAAAAGTGTTTCCATGCTGCACTTAGTGCCTCCTCTTTCCAGGTATAAGTCAGATTGGGTGCTCTCAAAGGAGATTTTTCTGAAGATCTGAGCATTCCTATGGAAGCCTCAAAGAGAGAGGGAAAAAGAAGGGGTGAAAGGTGTCTCCTGGGAGTCAGGAAAGAAGTTCAAAAATGGGGAGATGATCCAGCAGAGCACTTCAACTTGCCTAACTGGAATAGAAATCACATTCTGGTCTCAACCTTCAGCTTTGTTTCTTTTCCTGCTCCTGTGGAGTAGTTGACAAAGTTCAGGTTCAGTTTTCTCTGCCTGTGCAGTTCTGGGGAAGTGTTTGCCTTCCCTTCCCTGGGTAGCTTCATGTGCTTTCCTTAGAAAAGATGGTTTCACCGTGAAAATCTTGCTGTTAAAAATCACAGTTTCTGGTGTTTTATTATTTTGTTTTGGTAAAAAAGACTGTTGGAAGACCTGAGTTAACTGTGAGGAGGACAAATGCCAGTAAGTTGATGGCTTTGCTTTTTCTTGTGGTGAGAGCTGCCCTGGATTCTTCTGTACATCCCAATAACTTTTTACATGTTGTAGTTGGCCTCAGAGATAAGGGGATGAATTGTTAGTTTTTTTCTGGGAAAAGTTTGTATAAGTTTTGAGGAGAATTGCTGAAAAGAAATAGAAGTGGATAGAGAAGGTGGCAATACTTCAGTTTGGAAACTGGCCTCAGGTTTACCATCAGGAAATGTATTGTCTTGGCCCATTTGAGGTGGTCTGTGGTTTAGTTGGGTGTTTCAGTTCAGTGGGCTGATGGATAGACTTTGATGTTTATAAAATACCAATTTTAACCTCGGTTTTGTCTGGTCTGTGTGGTCAGGTCTGAGGATAGACCAAAGGTGTTACCCTTAGATGTGGTATTTTGTCAGACTGCTGCAGTACTGGGTAGGATATCCAGGACCCAAATTCAATTTAGCAGCAGTCATGTTTTATGGTATTAAGTTACTTTATTGGCAGGACTCAGCTTGTGCAGGGGATGAAAGTCAGCAAGAGGGAAATATCCTGAGTAGGGAGCGTGGCATGTGGATGGGGACACAGGTGATTCTTGGTTTTTCTGACCACTTCACTCCTCCCTTGTCTCTGCAAACATGCACCTACAAGGAGCTGCTCTGAAAGCATCACGCTGTGTGTGCTGAGTGATCAAGTTGAAAAAAAGCTGTTTGAAAAGATGATTTGAGAGCTGTAACATAGAAAGTACCTTCTTAAGGATATTAAAATCAGTGAAGAGTTGCATATTCAAAGTCTCTTTGGATCTTCACTGTTCCCAGAAGTTATGATGAGTCTTTAGCAATAGGTTTGTAAATACAGCCTCTAAAACTTAGAAAATCATGTGTTTGAACACATGCCTTGTGCCCAAACACATTGCAGACAATCATAGATGTACTTTGTTTGAAGTATAAATACTTAGGAGCCTGTGAGAGCTCAAGAACAACTTTACGATGAGTTTGGGGTTTTTATTTCCTCAAGGAGTCAGTCAGAAAAACATGAGTTCAACAGGTTAATCTCAGTGGTATTTCATGGTGGTTTGAAAGGCAACAAGCAATTTCTCTGTGGCAAAAATAGTGGAAGGAAGGAGGTAGTGGACTCCTTGCTGTTGCTGGTAACTGCTCATTCAACTTTAATACTGTCTTTTCCTGTTTATCAGTTACAGTCAAATAAAAAGGAAACAAAAGTATTTGAAATGAAACCACTTGATTTCACTGCAGTTTTAAGGAGTCAGAGTTCACACACAAGTTTTCTGGGAGTTGGAGTTGCTTCAAAAAGCAGAACCAGGTCTTAAGCAGCAGATTAACCACAAAGTCAGTGCAAGGCCAGAGATGTTAACCCAGAGTGCTAGAGAAGCTGTAGGTAAGAGGCTGTAGTGTGTTTCATGGGTTTTTTAGTATTTCAAGTCCATTTGTTCCAATATTCAGATAAAATAATATCAGCAAAAAAACTGCACAGATTAAAGCTTAAAAAAAGTAGAGTTTTTAAATTAGGAATTGACAGTTATCCCTCCCTCCCTCCTCCACAACTTGCAGATGTTACTAATTTTGTAAAATTTAGAATACCCAAGCTTCTTGTCTTCACCATTAGGGAAAATAATTGTTGCTGACAAATGGGGAAATAAATGTACTATGAGGAGCAAATACTGTCACTAGTGTGCTCGTGACTCCCATCCTTGTCAAAGCTTGTTGCCTCTTGGAGCTGTTTTTAATGATAGTGTTTTTGCTCTTTTGCTTAAAGCAAGCTTCTGCTTTGTAATGATCTGCTGTGTTAATGTCGCTCAGCACAGGTTGCTTTAAATGACAAACTTGAACATGATGTATTTGGTAATTTTCCTAAGCTAAGTTAAATGAGCTAGAGCTTAAGTCAGAAACACTGAATTTTGTGTAAACTTTAAAAGCATTCTGTTGCAATAGTTCAATTCTGTTTGATGTTTATGCATCCCTTTTCTCCTTTTCCTTTCTTCTCCAGTTCCACTCTTATCCTGGGGACCTAGCTTCAATTTTAGTATCTGGTATGTTGAACTAAATGGCATTGATGATCCAGATGTGGTCCAGCCGTGCCTCAACTGGTACAGCAAGGTAGGCCTGCATTTTAGATGCCTGTTTGTTTAAAGATTCCCAGTCCCAGAATCTTGTGAAACTTCTCTGACTGGAGTGATGTGACCTTTTCATTCCTTGAACATCAGCTATTAAAACAGCAAACACGCATAGTTGAAACCACATGGCCGACTTTGACCCTAAGGGAAACTTTCTGAATTTTATCTGCTTGTTCTCTTTGAGAAACCAACAAAACAGCCCCAAGAAACCCCAAAACCACCAGCATTACCCAGAAAACCTGCCAGGTAGACATCACAAGAAGAACACAAAGAAAGGAACACTGAACCAAAGGGGAGGGCATTAGTAAAATAATATTTGTATTGGAAGGGAAATGAACCTTAACAAAACCAGATTCTTTTTCTCCCTCTTCTTGTTTTCTGATGCTTTTAACTCCAGTCCCTGGAGTCCAGAGCCTTTTGGGTTACAGATGCAACTTTTGTTAGAGGATATTAAAATGACCTTTTTTTTAAAGAGAATCCATATTGGTGTCTTGCACTTAAGATGTTTACCTGTTACTGTCTTTTTGCTGAGTACCCTGGAACAGAGTGGGGCTGGTGCCACTGGACTGTGAGATGAGATGATTTACGCCATTTGTCATTTGATAGACAGAAAGTTAAAAGGGTCTCAATTTTATTTTTATAACCTGTATTTAAATAATTATAAGAGATGCCTCTCCCGTGGGAGGGAAGTGCCCACTGACAACCAGAACTCATTTTATTGGTACATTTTGTGCATTGAATCTTCTGGAATGATTAATGAAACTCATATTGTGTTGCAGAGAAGAGTAGTCCTTTCCAGCTGAGTAGGACTGAGTAGTGGAGCAGTTTATCTGTGCTTCCAGAAGGAAGAATTTAGAAGGGGATAGAGATTGTGTGTGATGAGTAGAGGCTCCCTCACCAGTCCATGGTGCTGTCAGAATGGTGAAAGAAGCTGTGTGTGACTGTGGTCTCTGCCTCGTGCCCATTTACACCAACATCATGAGCTGCCTTGTGGAGGATTTAAATAACCAGCTCAGTGGAAGTTGCTTGGAGCTGCTTTATGGCCCAAATGGTGTTGTGGTCATGAGTCAGCTGATGATGGACGTCCAGTTCTGAAAAGTTCAGCTGACAGAAGCTACTGATGGTTTTCCTTCTGCTGGCTCTGCATGTGGTGGTGTGTCTGGCAATTTGGACCAGTTGCTGCAAGCAGGAAGCTCTGATTTTTATTTATTTTTTTGGTCAGGAGTCATGCAGTGACGATGTCTGCATCTGTTTTGTTCCCTCTTATCCCATGGAATCGGCACTTTTCCTGGTCAGCATTGTGTGTAGGGACGGCTTCTTCAGGAGGTGCCAGCATTGTTCTCCTGAGGCTTGGAGCCCCAAAGCAGCAGCACAGAGACTGAGTCACAGTGGTGTGGGCTCTGCTAGGATCCACTGCCAAGTTTTTGGTGATGAGTGCATGTGTCACTGATGGCTCTGTCTCACAGAGGAGAGGCCAATGTTGCTGGATCCATGGAGAGGGATGTGCTGCCCCGTATTTGGGGAAAGGCAGAAAGGTTGACTTGCTTCTTGCAGTTCTTTGAGATGGTGGGAACATTTTCACGTGTGTTTTTGGAAATCTCCGAGTCTTTGAAGTGTAATAATTCTTCGCTGCCTGTGATATCAGATGAGAGGAAGGTTGTACACCACATTGCCCTTCCTTTTTGTTCTGTGCCAGCAAAATCTCCCTCTCCTGAGGGGAGTGGAGCTGGGGATAATGGATAAGGACTAAAACATTCTTCAGCACTTTCTCCTTGCTGTCCAGCTCAGCCTACTGACTCCAAAAAGCCTAACCCCTTTTTCCTGAGGAGTGGATATACTTCAGCATCTAAGAAGGGATACTCTATCACTGGGTGCCACTTCTGATAATAAGCACATAAGTATTTTTAATTTTACGAGTGTTTTTGACAGTGTTGATGTCTTAGTCTCATGTTCTCGTTACGTTTTTAGCCATAGGAATTATTTACAGCTTCAGATCAAAGCTATTATTTGGGCTGTCATCTGTTTAAACCTGTGTGACAGCATTTAAAAAGAAGCCTTTTTATATACTTTCTGTACACTTTTTTTGCTTAAAGCAAGTTTTTACATTTAACTTCTGAAGTACTACTATGGTGCCACTTGAATATAAACTTTTATATTGCATCCAGTGGCCAAACTCCATCCAAGTCATTCCTGGCTATCTAAGCCAAGTTGATCAGTCATGAGAGGCTCAGTGGAAGGGAGAAGGTGCCCTCTGTCCCAGGTCTGCATTTTGTCTGCTTTCTAAACTGGAGGATCTAAAAATTCAGAAGTTGGTAGTTACTGGTGTGCAGTTCTCTTTTTGCTTGCTATCCCTTTGAACAAAAATATCTAATTTGGTGTTGGCCTTGACTCATGCAAGTGAAGATTTTCTTGAAGAGACTGTCTTAGGCATCTCTTGGAAAGAAAAAAAAGGAGTTGTTTTTTGCCAGTTGTGCTAAACTAGTTTAGCTTTAATATTCCTTTGCTGCAGCCTTGCATTCTTATCGGTACATGTCCTTGGCCTTTATGTGGGCTGGGAACTGGTTTTCTAAAAATGCATAGTTCTGGCTATTTGCAGCTGTGAAATACTGATGGATTAAGAACTAAAAATACAGCACATGGCCGTGTTTCTTTTTAGCTGCTTCAGTTTATGAGATTCTTGCTATTGAGCCATTATTTCGAGAGCACTAATTTTTGTTGAACGTCAGTGTTAGTTCCAGGTTTTCAGAAAGATTCTATTCATTTAAATACTATAAACTTCACTTTTAGCAGTAATGGCCATTTAGGAGTAAAATCTTTAGTCTGTAATTTGATCAGTCTTATAGATGCTTAAAGTTACATTTGCTTTTTACCACAGTAGTTGTGTTTTAAAGATCGAAATTGAGATTTTTTTTTTTTCTTTAATGCCTTAGAATTTAGGCTTGAAAAGTCTATTTAAAATAAGTGGCTCTGCTACTTACCAACTTAAAAATCTGTGTTTCTTATGCATCTCGTTAGCAGCTTTGAAAATTGTAGCTCTTACTCAGAGTTTACTACTCCCTCATGTGTCTGTGCCAGGATGTTTGACCCAGCGTGGGTTTTCTCTCACCTTTCTCACCCCTTCCCACAGCCGAGTGGGAGATGGGCAGCTGTGGCTCCATCCGTGGTGTGAAAACAGAGGTTCTGCTTCAAGATGCAGGAGAATATTTATAAGTTAAAACTTTGGTGTGCACATAAATCCTTGGTGCTGCTGATCCCTCACGAACCTGCAGGATTTTGGGGTCAGCCTTCTGCCTTTCCGTGGCAGGAGTGCTGGTCATTGCAAGTATTCCCATTCTCACAGCTTTTTTTTTTTTTTTTCTTCCCTTCTGCTTCTAGAAAAGCTGTGACCTACTTACTCTTCTAAATTATTTTGTTATGTAAGAGTCATACAATCAAATTATGTAACGCTGATAGCAAAGGCTTTTTCCTGCTCTGTGCTTCGTGTAGGCCTCGAACAGCAGGGCCAAGCAGATGGGGGGGAAATAATGGTCACCCCAGAGATCTGGGACACCATGCACTCTCTTCTTGTATGCTTATTGAATTGGATGATACCAACTTGTATAATTTCTATACCGTTGCAAAGTAAATGCCTGCACAGCTTTTAGTATCTCTCACACAGCGTTCCTCCCTGAGCTGGCGAGCCGTTTGTGCGGTGGGGAGGAGAGATCCTGTCTCTGGACAGGTTCACAGGTGGCTGCCAGCAGTGCTGGTCAAAGGAAACATCTCCATGTCTCAGAGGTTTTCTTGTGTTCCAGTAGTACCGTGAACAGGAAGCCATTCGCCTTTGCCTAAAGCATTTCCGGCAGCACAACTACACCGAGGCTTTCGAGTCGCTGCAGAAGAAAACCAAGATTGCTCTGGAGCACCCCATGCTGACAGACCTGCACGACAAACTGGTGTTGAAAGGGGACTTCGATGCTTGTGAAGAACTGATAGAAAAAGCTGTGAATGGTAAGAGAATCAGTTTCATTATTTTTTTAAAAAAGCGCATTGAAATATTACCTTCTTTTGGGCGTTAGTGTGCTTTGTAGTAGAATTGGCAGGTCCATGTGTTGTTTCATTTCTGGTGTGCTGGCAGCTTTTGGACTTGGGAGCGTGTGTGTGATGAAGGATAAAAATTCATGAAATCTCTTATCACTGCTACTTTTGGAGTTTCTTTCCCCCAGAAATGACAAGGAGGTGCACTTGAGTGGGTAAAGGCAAGTTCTTCATGTAAGCGTTGGCAAGCTGAGGGTGGGCTTAAACTGTCAGGAAAGTCACTGGAATGGTGAGCAGGGAAGCAGAAGGCTGGAGTTCTCTGTGGTGATCTGGAACATGATTTCTGGTTGGAGCTCACCACTGAATTGGTGTTTAGGCACAAGTTTTCAGCTGTGTTTGGATGAGGATGCTCTCTTTGCTTATGGGGAAAATAATCCTTGGAGAATTGTGTGGAAGTCAGGGACTGGAGGCAGAGCCTGTTTTCCTTCCTTTGCAGAGTGGGACCTTGGCAGGGCAGCCAGTTTCACTGGAACTGCTATTAATTTTTTACTTGGAAGCTTTCTGCTTAAAAACACAGTGTATAAACAGCTCTCAACTCCTAAAAGGAAGGAGATGTACTCTCTCTTGATTGAATAGGATACAGAAAGAGTGGGCTGTTGCTCTGAAGTGACTCTCAAGACCTGTGCAGCAGTTTTGGATTCTAGTCTGATAAAACAGAGGTGCTCTTGGCTGTGGGAGTAGAGCTCTTTGACTCTGCAGTCACTCGTTATTGGAGACCTGTATTGGCGTGACAGGAAAACTTTGTGTCTGATGCCAGTAGGGTTAGAGACTTAGTGAACCAATTTCATGGATAGCTGGCACCAGAGATGTTATTCTCTAATTCTGGCCTAATCAGACATTTTGTAATACCTTTGGAAAGATGCCGGTGTACCTGCTTGACTTCCATCAGTGTGATTTGTACCACTGAAGCTGGAAGTGGTTCTCAGAATGTGATAGAAATGATAGCTTGAAAATCAGGGGTTGTGTTCCATGAAACCCCACCATCTTTTTGGGACTAAACTGTTCAACTGAGCACAGTTTTAAGAAGCTTACTGCAACAGGTCTTCCAAAGCTGCAGTAAATAGTTTTCTCTGGGTTTGGCTCAAGGTTTCTCTTCAGACACAACAGTGCAGACCTGCCCTGTGCTGAGCTCCACAAGTGTTGAGACTGAGAATTGCCATGTCCATCCTCATCCTCCTGAGACAGCAGAGTGTTGGCTGGGCTGGGAGTGTGAACAACTTCCTGCAGTGCAGGGGCATTTTGCAACTGGCAGCTTCCTCCTGAATTGTAAGGGCAAGGGAAGATTGCAGGCTGGGAAAGCAGCAGGGAGCTGTTTCTGTCTGTGTCTCAAAGACACGAGTGCCTGGAGGGAGCTGATGAGCCCACCGTGATGCTGCAGCAGTCAGAAGAGTGCTGTGTGCTGATGATTTTATCATTGCCTCGCTCTGCTGCCTTGGCCATGGCTTAATCTCAGTGCCTGAAGGCTGTCCTCTTTCCACTTCATTGCAGGCTGGAGTGGAAATGATTTCTTGAATGGAATTTCACTCAAAATCTTAGAATGTGCTGAAAAAGTACTCTCAAAAGTTGGATTTTTTTCTTGGGTGCTAATGAATTGAATGTTTTCAGCCTCATTTTTTGAGCTGCTATATCTTAATTTCTTTTACCATTTAATGTAAGGGTGGAGCTGCTGTCATCAGCAGTGCTCTGCTTTTCCAGGTGTGGAAATACTGGCAAAGGACTGGTCTGGTAGGAAACTGTAGATCTTATATTGTTCTGCCTGACAGACACTTGTTTCTTGTCAGATTTGATGTGGATAATCCTCCTTTCCTGGTTTTTGTAATCATGTCCCTTTTTGGAGGTTGAGGAGCTGAGCATCACACTTTGGTGAGCTGGAGGAATATGCTGTAGCTTGTTTTATTAGCTGCTTCTTTTTTTTTTTTTTTTTTTTTTTTTTGTTCCAGCAAATTTAAGAAGCAAGTCTTGGTAGTAACAGACGGTGGATAATTTAGCAGGAGAGTCTTCAAGAGCATCATTAGGTTTTGTCACTGCTTCTGAGGGAGAGAAAAATATGCATGGGGATGTTTATTTTGCTTCATTTTAATCCAGCACCTGGCTAGCTGAAGTTAAATGTCAGTGTGCGCATCTCCCATCGCTCTGTTGGTCATCCTTAATGATCTTGCTTGTCTTGGAATACATTAACCTTCCTTCCCCCATCCTCCTGCCATTCCTTATGTTGTGTTCAGCTTTCAGTGTACCCATTTAAAGCTCTGTTGCCTCCCAGCACCCTTTGGAGAGAAGTGCTATCCATCCCGAGACACTGAGGCTGCATCCCATATTTGCTTTAAGCTGACACCACTGCGGGTTTTCCCTAACTGGGTCAATCCTGCCCTTGCTCAGGACAGTGTGTCCCTGGCACTGGTGCTCGTGCTGCCACATGGCCGACCCAGACAGGGAGCTGATCAGCCTGGGGTGGGGGAGAGGACAGGACAAATCTCTTCTGGTAGCCACAAACCCTCCCCAAACTGCAGCTGGAACATTGTGTCTGAAGTTGTGGCAGTCAGGGTGCTGAGTATTAATGCTTAACAGCTGGATTCTTCTTGGTAGGATGAGAATAGAGGTTTTCAGCCTTGAGCACGTTCTCCTACAGTATTCCTACTACCTGCTCCCTGTGATCTTCCACAGTTACCTGTCCTTACTCTGTTCTGCATCTCTCAAGCTCCCCAGCATTTTCTGAGCAGCCTGGTCTGATGAAAGGTGTCCCTGTCCACAGCATGGGGGTTAGAACTAGATGGTCTTAAAGGTCCCTTCCAACCCAGTCCATTCTGTGATGATTTTTTTATCATTTTACTTTCCTAGCAGCTCTGTCGTGAAGCCTCAGTAGCTTGCTGCTTAGTCTCTAAGGTGTGGGTGTTCTTGCCACTGAACTCCTGTCTGATGTGTTGTTTTTCCAAATAAAAGAGGATTAACTTTAGTCCTGTGTCTGTGTAGTGTAGCTGAAGTGTAGAGTTAATTGAGACATACAGATCCTTAAATTATCCCTGAAATCGTTCAAAGAGCAACTGTTCTGTTGCAGACCGGGCATGAATATGTGAACTCCTGACCGCTTGCTGATCTGGGAGTTCATTGCCTTAAAGGCACAAACAGAAGTGCAGCGAGGTTGACAGAGATACTGCACACTCAGTTCAGCCTAAAATGTCTTCTGGAGAGGCTGGTATTTGCAGTGGTGGGGTATTGACAAAGCGCAACGCTCCGCATCTCTGGCGGGCTATTTCCATAGGCTTAGTCATGTAGAAAAAGAGTAGGTGGTCAAGAATTAGTGCTGGCAGAGCTAACTCTTGTTCTTTTGCATTGCTAATGATGAACGCTGTCTTCCACCTCACATCACCAGATGATTTCTTTTGAGAGCTTGGTGGCAGGCAGCCACACTTTTCCCACTGATTCTTTTGACTTGTGCGTTACACTTAGAAAATGGGCAAATGGAAACTCTGGCAGCTGCCTGACTTCGTCTCAAGAAGAAAAGGTTCCCTAAATCTCAGCTGGTTCACAGACTCGGTTCAAATGCTTCACATTTGGATCCATTCCTATAGCTTTCGGGCCTATATTATTGAAGGAAAAAAAAAAAATCTGCTTAATATTCCTACAGAGAGTACGTGGAGCACAAATTGCTTGGTTGAGCCTCTCGCAGCTCCTGTAGACATGGAAAGCTGCTTGGGATGGCTGGAAGAGCTGCTTGTTTCCTATTAGTATTCCAGGGACTGAGGTGTTCCTTCTGGCACTGCTCGTGTCAGTGTGTGTGACATGTGTTTATCTGGTGACGAGTCAGTCCTGTGCGACAAACAAGAAGTTGTGATGTGCAGCCTGCAGGCTCCAGTGTCTCCCAGAACTCGTGATTCACAGGAACAGGATGCACAGAACAATTGTATTCCCCTGGAAGCTCTAGACAGACACGTATACCTGAATTTTACCATTTAATATTGTTTGGATTTGGTTCTGAGAAAGCTGTTCTGTATGGAGGAGAGAGGCTGGCTGGGGATCCAAAGCCTCCGGGAAGTAAATGGTAGGGTTTATGTAGAAGAATGATAACTTACATGGATTTGAGAGCAAACCTTGTTTCGTTTTTATGAAGAACAAAGTGCAAGAAAATATTACAGCTCTGAGGCTGGGGAAAAAAAAATTGCATGTTTCCTTGTTTCTCCCATGTCTTGAGGAAATTGTCAAGTGATGGCAGGATTTCTATCTGGTAGAACCTTTCTGTCCTTCAGATTTTCTTTAGAATGTAGTTTGTGACTTAAAAAGCCTCAAACTGTTTAGGTATTTTGGTTACTTTTGTTTGATTTGAGAAAAATCTTAAAACTTCAAACCCCAGCTCCCAGAAATTATGGGCTAAATGTCCCTTTGAAGGTTTTTGAGCCAATGGCAGTGAAGTGAGTGGATTTCAGCAACCCTACCTGGAGTTGTGTGTTGTCTAAAAACCCCCAAACTTTATACAACTTGCCCCTGATTGGCTTCAGCAAGTTAAATATTTTTGTTTGCAATATTTGTCCTAATCCTTTCTGGGTAACCTGCAATTGGCTGGCAAAATAAAGAGTTATCAGAGAGGCAGAATTTACTGAGCTGTAATCACGGTGAACTTCGTGTTGTTACATCCAAAATGCGTCATGCCTTGCTGCAAAAGGGGCTTGAAAATAGTACAAAGTCAGTTTTTTGGCTGTAATTTTAGTAAACGTGGACATTGATGTGAGAGGTCTCCGGAGTGAACGAAAACACTTCATTTAAAAACTTCCACCTGACACCTTTTTTTTTTTTTTTTTTTTTTCTTTTTTTGTCAAGAGTCTTGGAATTTATTTTAAACTCCTGATTCATTGGGAACAGCTGACAGACCTGAGCAGGCCTAGATCCGATCCTCAGTGTCTCACAGGAGCTTTTGGAGACCTTTTGGTCAGCAGTGCTCTCCTGACAAGGAACATAAGGAGTGCGCTGGCGTAGGTCTGGCGTCGGGTACAGAATCCACCTAGAAATCCTCCTTTTTTTTCCCTGGTGGTGTCAGACAGGTGGTGATTCAGCTTCCAAAACAAGCTGCTGCTGGTTTGCAATGCAAGTAGAGTGAATGTGGAGCTGCTTCCAGCAGAAGGAAACATTTCTGGGAAGCAAGCTGGAGTATTTCCAAACCAGTGTCCCATGGAAGACAAGAAGCATTATTAAAAGAGGCTGAAGGCACAGTAGGGGAGAAGTGTCGTATCTTGACAAGTGCAGCCTGTGGGTGTAGAGCATGGGAGAGAGGTTAAATCACCCTTTCAGATCCTATGTGGTGTAATTCATTCTTCTGAGCTATTTATGTCCAATTATCTATTGGGTGCCATCGGGATAAATACGGTTTTGGTTTCTGTCTTGCAGACCCAAGGCTGTAATAATAACCAAAAAGCTAAATTTCTGTCTGGGTTTGTGGCTGAGTCACTGTGGGATTTCTTACAGCACATGCATTTGTTCTATTAGCCCTGGCTTTTCTGAATCAGAATTTATGAGATCTCAAGCTTCAAGCCTCTCGTGTGTTGTCCCAACTTCATAAATGCTGAAGAAGTGGGAGTTAAGAACCCTGCTATTAAACCCAAAATAAACCACTCTTCTTTCTACATACGTTGAGCAAACTTCTGGCTTTCCTCGATTACCTAATGTGGGGAGAGAGCTGCTGGTTTTGGCTCTGAGGTGAAAGTAAAATCTACCCTGTTTTCAGAGTATTTATTTGGAAAAACTTGCACAGCTGAGTTTATGGAAGTTTTATATTTTCAGCCCAAACTCATCACCTTTCAGGAGCTCTCGAGTGCCCTTGTTTTCCTGCTAGATGGTCTCTAAATAGAGCATTCATCTTCTCCCAGGAAATACTTGTTGGCTTGGGTTTTAATTAAAACCCAGATTTCAGTCACGACAAACTACAGGATGCCAGGAAACACTTCAAAATTTTCTCTGAGCCTTGTGTCATGCTTAACAAAGATTTCTAGTTTTTTCTAAATAAATAGGGATGTGTTCAGTAAGGATCATTCTTTTTTGCCTATAATTCCTACAAAGGGCTTTTGTATAAATAAGCAGAGGCGTTCATTGTCTAAATTTGAAACGTTAAATTCCTATTGTTTGTTTTCCAGGTAATGCATTAATACATTAATACAGCAGAAACATTTGTCAGGAAGAGCTTGTGTGTTGAGCTGGTGGGTGCTGGGTGGGATGTAGCCAGGCAAACAGCGCTCAGGTGCTCTCATAGTTTGTTGTGTGTGCTACAGAAGGTGAGGTAGGTGTTTTAGAGGAGAAATTTGAAGAATAACCAGCTCCAAGTTCCCCACGTGCCAAGCCCTTCCCAGACTGGAGAGCAGTCCCAGGGAAGTGTGGGTGTTACAAGTCTCCCTTACAGAAAATTGGTGTTTATGTGATAGACTGATAACATCTGAACAGGATTAGGAACTGGCCTCTGGGTGCTGAGGAAGTGGAGGGCACAAGGGGAATGTGGATAAAGTGCTGGAGCTGGTGCTGCTCACAGAAATGCTGCACTTGGCACATCTGGCCCGGGATCTAATGCCTCCTCTTGCTTAACTCTCTGAAGGGAATGTAAACTTGTTTTGTTTTTCATCCAGTGCTTGGTTGTCCCATATCACAGCATTTAAACAATCTGCTCTGCTTCCCTTCCCTTCTCAGATGAAGCTCCAGAGATGCTGTCTGACCTAGTTTTAACTTAATGTGCACTAAAATGGTTGAATTTTATATGCACTGGCAACTTTCCTTTTGCTTAAATAAGGGGGAGGGATTCTATTCTTAATTAAATACACCACACTGGAGATTTATAGACACTTGGCACGACCTGGCAGGCAAACTGGATAATTCTTGACTGATCTAGTAGCAAGTATTCTTTTTATTTTAGTGCTTGCGCATTTAGTTCATTAACAAACTAACAAAAGTTTAACCAACTAACAAAAGTTTAACAAACTAACTGACACATAATGGAGAACTCACTGAAAATTGAAGCTTTGGAGTGGCATATGCTGGATTGAGTTAGGCTGAAGTTGCCCACATTAAAAGTGATTTTGCTATAATGGAAGGATAAATGTTTTATCCAGCAAAATTTTTTGTTTTGCAGATGGCTTGTTCAATCAGTATATCAGTCAGCAAGAGTACAAACCTCGCTGGGGGCAGATTATCCCCAAAAGTACCAAAGGTAAGGACGTTTCTTAAGATAGAACTCATGTACTGCCAGTTCTGTCTTGTTCCTTTGAGAATATGGAGCAAAAAAATGATGCAAGAGAGTCTCCTCTAGGAGAGTTCTGGGGAATTGTTTCTTCTCTGAAAAAAGTTGCATTTGTCTGCAAATTCAGTGAAATTCAGCCTGCTCTCTGGCTGAGTAAGGAACACTGCAGGAATACAAGTGGTAACTTTAGGGGTAGATCATCAGTTTAGTAACAAATCTTAGAATATTGGTTAAACATGAGAAAAGTTATCTGTGTGTTAGCACATGGAATTGATGTAACTTCAACTTAAAGTGAAGAGTTGGCTAATAAATACATTATCTTAACAGAGAATATTTTAAATGAGGTGGATCTTTTGAAATCTTGCTCTGTTACACAGTAAATCCAAACTACAGGATCTTTTCCATTCCTGTCTGCCTTAGAGGGGACTTGTAGCAGCATCCTTAACTGCATAGTGCAAAAATCACTGTCATAGAGCAAATGTAGGATCGAAGGTGATAATTGCCAAATGTGGAGCACTGTCCCCAAGCCCCTTGGGAGGGGTTATTTGTGTCACCTGTCCTGAATGCTTAAAGATACATAGAGTGGTTGGAAAGCTGCTTTAATTGGACAGTTGGAATTCCCTTATATGTGAGAATAGCTGGTGCAGAGCTGGCTGTGCTCTCTGTCTACATCACCTCCTGCTCCCATCCCAGGGGCTCATTTCCCTGTCATTTGAGTATCAGTTCTCACAGCTCAGCCCTCAGGCAGCTCTCAGGTGAGGAGAGATGGAAGGGGAGCCGAAGGGTGGCTGTGTTGTCCCTGCTGGAGAGCTGCAAGGACAGCTCAGAGCTCTTTTGTGTGCACTGAGTGCGTCAGGAACGTTGGAGCTCCTTTCCAAGGCACCGGGAGTTGCAGTATTCACTTCTGCTGTCTGTACTGTCAGTCACCAGATAATTCAGTATAAAACTTTGTACAGTTTTTTAATGTACAAAAAGTATTACCTGGAAAAAGTGACATGCTAATGTTTAAAGAAGGGTGAGTTACTCAGTTCCTCTGCTTCCATGTTGAGGCTATATCTTTCTTTGGTTTAAAAATCTTAAATGGAAAACTCTCCCTTCCCTCTTCTTTTTTTTTTGAAGGAGACGGGGAGGACAGTCGGCCAGGGATGAGAGGTGGCCATCAGATGGTTATAGATGTGCAGACAGGTGAGTAGTTGTTACATTTCTTAACTAAATTATTTAATCAGTTATTTTCCAGATTATTTTTCAAATGTGTTTTTCTTCAGACACTGTGTTAGCTTCAGTTTTTTAGAAAAAAAACCAAACCTCACTTTCTAATAGTTGGATTAAATGCTCTACTTCCTCTCTGGATCTATATTCCAGCTGCATTTTCCCTTCTTCCCTAATAATTCTGAGTTATGCCTCAGCCATTGTCTTCTCTTAAATAGGAAACCAAGAACAATTGGTTTTAATTTTTTGTTCTTCCTACCATCTTAGAGCAGGAGTTCAAACAAGAGAAGAGAAATTAGGGATAATAATTTCCCTTATCTGCTACAGGCTGTGCTCAAGCAATAGATCTGATGTGTTGAAACATTCCTTGTATTTTGGTTGGAGTGGCTTCTAATTCCCACAGTGTACAAGAAACTCCTGTTAAATATAATTCTTTAGACATCTTTTGCAAAAATGTTTCCTGCAGTAATTCAAAGAATGGCTCAGCCTCTGAGCCATTTCTTGTTTCTGAGAAAAAAGAAAGTGGGGTGGTGTATCAGGAACAGTTCCAGTGATTGTTGTTGCGCATAATTTTCTATATCTTTGTCTGTTATTTAATCAGATTTCTGTGCTACGTCAGTCCTTACTAAAATAAGGAAAGCATCTGCCCGGGTCTTTGCTGTGTGAGGGAAAGGATTGTTCTTGGGAAGGGAGAAACAAGATCAGGGTGTGGGCATTGGACAGGAATATAGGGTGGCATTGAAGGAGTTGGCAAAAAAAATGCCCATGGCCGTATCTGTTGTGGTCACAGGACGGGGACAGAGCATGTGACAGGATAGGACCTTCCAGAGTAATTTGCTAAGTCATAGTGAACAAGCAAAAATCCAGCAGTAGCTGCAGCCTCTGGCTTTTGCTCAGAGTAGTTACTGCTCTGGAGGAAGCACTCGAGTTATTTGGTGTAGGAGAGTAAACTTCTCTCATTTGGTGTGAGAGGTTTGAGATTGATTAGGAAAGAACGCTGCTGGAGGATTTGCCGGTGTTTATGCAGAGGCTGGGGACGCTCCCTAGTGGCCTCGGGCATTAGCACTGAGTGTTTCACAAGAGCGTGGAAGAAACATGATCCTTGTCAACTGGGAAATGATAGTCCTGCACACCTCCTGAAAATAAAATATCCGTGGTAGTGTGAGCCTTTCTTTCCATTCCTCTTGCTTTTCTGAAGTCCCAGTAAGGTTGTCAGCTCTGCCTTTGACTTCAGTTTCACTCTGCTTTAACAAGGCAGTGAAACTCATCCAGATATTTTTTTAATATTTCTTGATACATTTTATATGTATTTTTATATATAATATATATATATGTATTATATATACTTTGGATATATGTATTGTACCTAAATTAATATTTATATTATTTATGGAAATATATATAATGTACATCATAAATGTATCAAATATATACAATTTATTTATTTTTTTTTAACTTGCACAAAAGTTGATGGACAGTACCTACAGAAGTGGAGTCCTGGATCTCCCTCCCTCTCTCTCTCATGGTGGTTCTTTCTTGCTGTAGCTCTATTTATAGGTGGTGGGATACCTTCCCAAAGTTTCCCTGTGGGCTGTTTGGGAAGTTGCTCTCAGTTTTGCATCCAGGTCCACTGAGGCTTGTAATAGCTGAAATGTTTTTGAGATGATCAGTTTTGCCATTTAATTTGGCTTGTGACAGGCCAGGGGAAGTTTTTGGGGCTGTTTCCGTTTGCTGATTGCTGGAGTTTTCCTTTTGAATATAGGTGGAGTTTAATGAGGTGGTGGGAATTTAGCCAGTTATGTCAGGATGCATTTTACAGACTGGAGCTGGAAAGCTCCCTGGCTAACCTTGGACAGATCCAGTGTTAATGGAAAAGGGAGCAGTGGTGTACTCTTCCCTTCAAAGACATCCTCCCTCCTTACTCACACACTTGCTGAGTGGGTTTTTTTCAGAAGACTTTGGCAACTGAAGAAAAATCATCTCACTTTGCAGTCTCTGTTGGAGGAATGAGGTCCTTGTTAAAAATCAGGATTTTCTTCAACTTGAATCTTTTGGAAGTGAAGTGAAACAGCAAAATCATACTTACAAGGAGATTCTGATGTTTCATATCACATAGAATTAAGTGTTGGAAGCAAATTTTCATCTCTGATGGCCAGACCTGCTGTAGCTATAAATGAACTATAAATGCTTTGGCATTTTGTTTAACCTCAAGGAGATCATAACCACTTTTTACTGACTAGAAAAATCATTCTAATTTAATAGTACTGAGCCTGCTGGATGCACATGCTGGTGTTAACATAGAGGATATGGGTTGGTGAGTAGCTGAACTAGATCTTAAGTTGCTGCTAGTGCGTGGAGTCACTGAGACTTTTTTTATCAGTTTTGGGTAGAACATGGATTAACTTGTTCTAAACTGCCTTTTAGCATGGTTTATCTTTCACTTAGAGTAGGCTGAAAGTAACTGAAAGAATTCAGCTTCTCTGCTGGCAGCCAGTAACTTGTGCTGGAGCTCATTTCCATCTGGTTCTTAGTACCTGCCACAGCTGACTGAGGAAGTGCAGTGTTCCTGATGCTTTGGAAAACGCTTAAAGCAGTTTGAAATGGAGCTGTAGGCATTGTGGGATGCAGAGCTGAGAATGCAGCCTGATGTCTTTCTAGATTAAAAAAATTAAAAATGGGAAGTCAGTGATTCCCACAATATCCTCCATCATTTTAATCACATTAACACTCAGACTGGAATGATTCTGGATGCAGAGTTAGGAAGTTGGATTTGGAATATATGTGCACAGACAAACTAAGAGAAATTCACAGTTCTAGCTAAAACCACTGTGAGGTACTTTAAAGCTCTAGGCTGCAAATGAAAACAGAAAGCTCCTGTTATTCCTGCTTTTCCCTGCAATGTGCATTTCTCATGCGGCTCTCGGCGTGGGAGGCTGGAGAGTTCTCTCTGCTTTTCTACAAGGAAGAGGAAGCATTTGAGTAGTTCCAACCCAGGGTACATAGATTAAAACAAAACTGTCCCCTAAAGAACTCCAAAACTACACAAGAACACAGCGTTGTGTGCTGCATGTCAGACTTGAGGAGCTGTTTGTGTAGGCTCTGGGGAAATACTGGGGCAGTAACACACAAGCTCATGTGCAGAACTGTGTTTTTGGGGAATTGAATCCTAATGCAGTTTTGGATGAGGGTGTCAGCATCTGGCAACTGGTTCCTTATTAACAGTTCTTTGAATCTGCCCTCCCTGGCCTCCTTATGGGTCAGATATGCCACATATTTCAAAACTCCAGTGCTTATTCTGGAAGAAAGAGGGGAATGGGTAAGTGAATTGCCAAAAGCAAGTTTTAAGGAGTAATGTCAGTACTTAGGAACAGTATGTGTGCTGTACTTTGGAGACGTGGTTTACAATTCCATGGGCAAGGTGGAATTGATCTCCTCTACTCTTACAGAACAGACACAGTGAATGACAGTGCAGGCCATAAAGCCATGTAATCAATAGCAATATGGACCATGTAGAAATTATTCTATTAAAAAAAGATATTTGGTGTTATATCAGGCTTTCTTAAACGTTGAAGTTTTCCCACGAGCCTGCTTTAGAAATAACAGCAAAGCAACCATGATTTTTCTTCTGTCTTCATTTTTCTTCTCTTTGGCAAGTGAAACAGTTTTTTTGAGGGAAAACATTAGCGAAATGGTCTTTATTGATATGGTGCCTCTGTTCTCTCACTGAAGTGCAACTGCAGTGTAATTTTAGTTGTACATCATTTTGGTTTTTCTTTTGTTGGAAGGAATTCCGTTTGCTTCCTTCCATTAGATAAATGAGGACAAATCTGTAGGCTGGGAACAGAGGGAGATTCAGAGCACTGGGCCCAGCGTGCCCATTGGATACGTGGGCAGCACAGCAGAAATGACAAGGCTGGTTCAAAAGCAGCATGGAAAGATGAAAAAGATGAAGAGAGAGCAGCAGACATGAAGGATGCTGTTTTGCCTGAGGAAAACACTGCTATCCATAAGATATTTAAAGACAAGACTTGTGTACAGGATGAAGGGATCTCAGAAACAAAACACAGATGGCTTCTAAGCTCTGAAACACAAACAGCTGCTGAATCCTGGAGGTTACTCAACTTCATGGGGCTTTCACATTTGAGACTCTATGCCTATCCTTAAAAAAAAACCCCTTGTATTCAGCCAACTTGTATTCAGCTGAACTGTGGTTCAGAAACCAAGGGCTGTGATGCTGCAAGAAGAAGGCTAGTTTTATATTTGTGCTCTTAAATGCTCCTCACAAAGTGGGCAGCACTGCTGGCACGTAACTAAAGGTGTGGGTGCTGCTTGGGGAGGTGCCATCCTTTTGTAGAAGGCTTTTGAGATATCTTACACCTTGATTGGTTTCTTATTTCTGAGAGGATCCTTTCATAGTTTAGAGACAGTGATGCTCCAGTACAGCCCCAGCAAGTCTGTGCTGGCAGCTGACTGGGAGGGCAGTGGCTGATGAACTGGGGAATGGGGCCATGAGTTCAGGAGACCCTGAGGGTCTGCAGGAGAGCATTGTGAGGGTCTGATCCTGCCCCTGGGATGTGAGAGCTGTGCAGGAGGACAGGCTGGGCACTGGCTGCATGGAAGGATTTGCAAGGCGCTGGAAGCGGAATGTGCGTCAGCAACGTGTCCTTGTGACATTGAAGGCCAACCTCTCCCGCTGGACTGTACCAGCACAAGCAGGGCCAGCAGGGAAAGGAGAGGGTGATATTCCTCTTTTGGGTATTTGGGGACACATCTGGAGTGCTGTGCCTGGTTTGGGCTCTCTGGGACAATAAGGATTGTGTCAAACTGAACTGACCAAGGTGGTCTGGGCTGGAGCGTGTGATGTGTGAGGAGATGCTCAGGGAGCTGGTTTGGTTCATCTGGTAGAGAAAAGGTTCATGGGAGGATCCTAGAGCTGTCTTCAGCTACTGGTGAGAGCATGGAGATGGTCAGGCTCATTTTGGGGGGGCAGCAGAAGGATAGGGTAAAGGACAGGAAGGGAAATCCTGTTAGATATTAGGGGAAAAAAATTGTAATGAAGTTAATCAGTCATTTCAGCAGGGATCCAGTCTGAAATGTCCATCCTTGGAGATACTCTAAGTATGACTGATTAATTCCCTGGGCAACGTGGTCTCTGCTGAAGCCAGCCCTCCTGTGAGGGATTTGGGGATGACTGATGGACCTTGCAGAGGTGCTGTAGATCCACAATTCTTTTATATGCCATGGAGAACTGTTCTAGCAGAGACATGGAAATACTACTTGACCAAAGAATGTAGTTAAATATGTCACCAGGACTGGAATGTATTCACTGAGGAAGACCTCCTGTACCAGAATCCCACCAAGGATTTCACCACATGGAGAAAATGGAGTTTAACAGGAGTCAGAGAACTGTCCTTGAGAATGTGTGTGAACCTGGACTGAAACCACCCCAAGAATTTTGATATTTAATGAGTTGGAGAAGACTGCTTTGCTGCTTTTCTGAGGAATAGAAATTAAGGAGAGGTTGACAGGAAATATGTTGATTGTGGGGAATGCACATCCTCTAATTTGAGGACTTCTCTGGCACCTTTTAATCATCCAGAGAGTAAAGGAAGAAAAGAACTCAGACAGTACAGAAAAAATTTTGACTGAGCAAGCGGTTTAGAAATACTCACAGAACATATTTAATTCAATATGTTGAATTTGTATTCAGAAATAAATGTAGAGGAAATAAGCTGAGGATGCTGGAGGAGAAATTTGACTTCCTAAGCGTAGCTGGTAAAAGCTTTGGGTAAATATAATTGCTTTCATGTTTTTTTTTCTTGCAGCTAGGTTTGAAAATTCTCCTGCTCTGCCCCTAAAGCTGAATAGAGACTTGCTTTAATAAAGCAGCATCAATTTTGCTGTGTTCCATATTGCTTGGATGCAGAGGGAGGATCCTTTTCTCCCTGAGTTCCCCAGTGCTACCAGAGTTATATTGGTGTGGGACTGCTGGGCTCCCCCTGAGCTGCCCCACTGCTGCTGCCTGGGGTTTGTGTCCTCTGTCCTCTTCTTTAAATATTGTCCTTTGAGATCTGTCCTGGTTGGGTCTCTTCATGCAGAGTGAAAAAAATTTAAAAAAATCCGTCCCATGAAATCTGAATTAACAGCTAGGATACGAGCAGTGATACTGGTTGGGAAATAGAGTGAAGCTTGACTTCAAAAAAACTTAAAATGCCCAAAAAACTGAAACCCAACCAAACAAAAACAATCAAACCCAACCCCAACCAAACAAGAACAATCCCACAAACCACCAAACAACTATTTTTTTTTCGCTTTGTACCATGGGAAAACAATTCCAAATTTTGGAAGAACTATAAAAAAATTATTTACTTGACATTACCAGCAACAGATGCATTTATGCTTTAAGAAATACTCCTTTTAAAACATGAAACCTTTCTCTAAAATCTGCATATACTTCTGCAAAAAGACATGAAACTAAAAAATTATTTCCATTGGGTTGAGATAGTGATGGAACCTTTCTTTCATGTGAGCTACAGTTTTACTTCATGATGAAAAGTGGGCCTGGCACAGAGTTCATGTGCACTTGTGTTTGGGGTGTCACTCTGAGGATGCTCAGCACCAGCTGGGTGCCCCTGCTCCCCTCTCACTGCTCACATTTAATCCTGTCAGCCTGGCTTAGGTAACTTCCAAAATCTGAGTTTTCATCGGAGTCATTCAGGTTTGCTATTAAATTTCATGTGAGCCAACAAAGCCTTTCCAGGCAGGCCTGACATTTTGGCAAGGCCCCAGTAGGATTTTTAGCTTTAGTGCCAAATCTTTTATTTTTCTCGGCTATCAATGAAGCTGTTGTGGTAATGTGGGTTTTGTGAGCTGTGAGAATTTATGTGCACAAAGGGACCTGCTCTTTGCAGGGAACACTGGGAGCCCTGAGTCCAGGAGGAAGGGTAATTAAAGTTAATGAACCAGGGTAACCTTTCCATGGTGATGACCACTATCCTGATGGTAGGTAAGGGTCAGGGACTAGTCCCATTTTATAATTCTGCTCTAACTCCTTGCTTTAATTGGTGTTGGATTAAAAATTGGCCATTACCTCCATAAGAGAAGTTGTTTGTAGATTTTAAAGGAGTTTTTCAATGCTCTACAAGTCTTGAGGAGCTTGTTCTTCTTGGTCTTGGCTTTGTGTCGTGTTTTAATGCAGCCTAAAAATAAAATATTTTTAGAATTTGAGACCAGATAGTGCTATTTCTGTAATGGGAGTAGTTTGGTTATCTCTCCATGGCAGAACAGAAACTCTTTTCTTAAATGCTTCCCCTCTTCAAAGGCTTCATCTGGTCTTATCAGTGAGTCTGGGAAGCCTTAGAACTTGCTGTACATAGAGCAGCTGTGGGTTTGAGGTGACAGCCCTGAAACACTGACTTAGATTTATTTGTGACTCTTCTACTCACTGGCTTTTGTGGCATCAGGTAAGTTACTTCAGCGAGAGGATTTTGTAGTTGATTTTTCTATCTAGGGGATGGACTAAACAGAAAAACTTTGCTGCTCCTATCTCCAAAATCTTGTTGATGTATAAATCCTGCACCAGACAGGGCATAGGCTGAGATGTCATTGATAGACTACATGCACAGGATCCAAAATGTTAAATATTGTTCATTTGTCTGTCTGGAATTTTAATCAGAAGGCTGTGGGTTTGATTGCCTCTTATGTAAATGTAGAAGTAGAAAATGACTCTGAGAATTGGCTGTCTATCAATTCTAAAATCTTCCATTACTAAACCAAACCACATTTTTGTCTTGATGACTAGTTCCATTCAAAGAGGAGTAGTGTTTTAAGAAAAAAAAAAAAAAAAAAAAAAAAAAGAGTTTAAATTTCTCTTCTGGTAGTTTGTCTTTGTCACAGATGTTTTGTAGGTATTAACCTGTTCAAACACATTCTCTTTTAAAAATAAAATTAACTTTTGTTTTATTTTTTTTTTTAATAGAAACTGTTTATTTGTTTGGTGGCTGGGATGGAACTCAGGATCTGGCTGACTTCTGGGCATACAGTGTGAAGGAAAACCAGTGGACCTGTATATCCAGGGATACCGAGAAAGAGGTAAGTTCTGCAAACATCTGTATTTTTAAAAATACATCAATGGTTGCTCTCAAAAATGCCCCTACTAAAGTACTTGTGTTGAAGTGCAGCATAAGGTGAGAGCCACAGAGTTCAGACCTTCAAGTTCTGAAGACTTTTGAAATGCTTATGTGGGGAAAATACGAGCTGGAGGTGGCTTTGAAGTGTTTAAGATTCCTGGAGGGGAAAGGTTTATTTCTCAAAAGCAGAAATCATCGGCCAAAAAATCAGCTCAGCAAGCAGAGCACGAGTTAAATAATTTTGTGTGGCTGAACAACCAGACTTATCACAGAATCCCAGAATGTTTTGGGTTGGAAAGGACCTTAAAGATCATCCAGTTCCAGCCCTGCTGCCATGAGCAGGGACACCTCCCACTGGAAGGTTCCAAGAACTTGCTAATGAACATTTCAGACCCAATCCCGGTGTTGGAGCTTCAGAAACAAATTGTTTATTTTTTTTTTTAGCTTCTGTCAAAAATGAATAGAAATGGACAACTACCAGATGGAAATCTAGAGGACAGGGGTTACTGCCAAGGGCTACACAACCCCGAGAGCTTTCGTGGAATTCATTTGAACCATTTTCCTTGGCCTGTTTTGCTCGGGATTTGACGTATGAGACCTGAAATGAATGTAGCTTGGGTTGTAGGACGAGACAAAAGAAGTCCAAGACCTTTGGCTTGTGTAGTCTGTACACTGTACACCGAAATCTTCTAGTTCTGTGTGGTTATTGTGTATTTTGAGGTCATTACTTGTTTGTCAGAGGAAAGTTCATACCATCTCTTCTTGGAGGTATGAGAAGTTTGAGATCCCACCACTTTTTGACAAGTTCAGGAATTGATTTCCTCAGCTGTTTGAAAACAGTATAAAAACATCTTGTTTCTTATTTGTATTTCTCAGTTTCTTGTCACGGCTAATTTTGTGAGCTTCCTTACCAGATTAAATAACGCTTTAATATTCTCATTTTTTTTCATGGCAAAGGTTTTTTTTAGAGGTTGTAATCAAGTAGGACAAATAGCCTGAGCTTAAAAAAAAAAAAAAAGAATGAAATCTCACAGGCATTTCCTGTAGCCCTCAAATCTCTGTGACGTGTACTCACTGATTGGAACATCCTTTACAAAATGGGCAATAACAAAACTGAACGTGATACTCTGGTTTCTGTCACAACAAGCTGTGGAGAGGTAAAATTGTTATATTTATGTACTGTTTAGTCAAAAAGGGGCTGCTGTGTTTTCTTCCTGCACAAACCAGTGTAGTTTCAGTCTCATATTTAAGAGATTCATTTCCTTTTTGCTGAGGTGGTGCCGCATCCAGTCAAGTTTCTCTAAAGCTTAGGAGGCCTGGCTGGGATGTTTTCTCTCCAGGTTCCTCATGCTTGACTCCAGCAGGGTAAGACTTCAGTGGGAGGAAGGTGGGATGCACAAAACGAGAGCTGTGGAGGAGACACAGTAGATGAGTTGTGAGTTGATGTGATTAAATTATTATAAAGAGATTTTGGAGGGAAAAATATTAGCAGAGTGTTATGGAAGCTCAGGAAATTCAGATGGAAGATGGGAAGAGTCTTGCAGGGAGAGGAAGAAAGAGGAGTTTTTAAAAAGTGGAGACTTGCTGAATGTGTGAGGAATTTTGAAGAAGGGATGTACTTAATAGAGAAAAGTGTGGAGAAACGTGGGTGGCTTTGGAAAGGGAATTCTGGAAGGACTCTCTGTGACAAACTTGTGAGGTGGGGCCCCTGTGAGCCTCGTGGAGTTCAACAAGGCCAAGTGCAAGGTCCTGCACATGGATTGGGGCAGTTCCAAGAACAAACAGGGGCCAAACATAGAATGGATCCAAGAGCAGCCCTGAGGAGGAGGAGGAGGAGGAGGACTTGGGATGTTGGTGGATGAGAAACTCGACAGGTCTCAGTGATGTGGACTTGAGCACTTCTGCTCTGGAGCCAGGCTGGCAGAGCTGGGACTGCTCACCTGAAGAAGAGAAGGCTCCAGAGAGACCTCAGAGCCCCTTTTAGTGCCTAAAAGGGCTGCAGGAGAGATGGAGAGGGACTTGGACAAAGGCATGATATACCAGGACAAGGGGAAATTGCTTCTCACTGCCAGAGGGGAGGGATAGATGGGATTTGGGAAAGAATTCACGGCTGGGAGGGTGGTGATGCCTTGGCACAGGGTGCCCAGAGAAGCTGTGGCTGCCCATGGATCCCTGGAAGTGTCCAAGGTCAGGTTGGCTGGGGCTTGGAAGCAACCTGGGACAGTGGAAGGTGTCCCTGCCCATGGCAGGGGGTGGCACTGGGTGGGCTTTAAGGTCCCATCCCACCCAAACCATTCCATGGTTCTGTAATACATTCAGCAGTGTTCAGGAGGCCTCCTGAAGTGCAGTTCAGGGTTTTGGTGACTTTCAGAGGTACAGTGAGCTGGCAGCTGCTGTTCTTGGAAACCAGCAGTGAGTTGTGGTTTTGTTTTTTTTTTTCCAAAGAGATCTGGATGAAACCTGATTTAGAAATGAAAAGGTCAATCTCAAACGTTGAGAAGTAAATTCAAAAACAAAGACTCCAGATGTTTCTCTAATAGGGACATCAACTGCTCACAAACAATTTGCAAAAAGGAAATGTCTGTTGACATGGAATTTTAAAAAATATTCAGAGTAGATTCCAGTAGAGCTTAATCTTGTTTTGTTGTATTGTGCTAGTTCTGCTTCTGGCTTTTTTATTCTAATTAATCAGTGACAGTGGTTAAATTGACCACTCAATAATTAAACTTGGATAAGAGTAAAATATGGTGAAAGTTGCATCCTGTCCAGTGTTATTGTAGGGATAACACACAGTAATGCTTTTGGGATAAGGATAGAGGGAGCTTCTGTTGCAGTGCATTGAGAAGACCTTGTGTGACCTTTTTAGAAAACATTTTTGCTGCTATTTTTCAGAATTTTCCAGTGAGGTGTCTTTTTGTCACCTGAAGTTGCATTTGTTTGCTCTTTTAACAACGAGACCACCGAAGCTGATTCTCCATAGCTCTTTTTCATAGGATCATTGAACAGTTAAGTTGGAAAAGCCCTCTGAGATCAGCTCCAACTGTTCTCCCAAGCACTGCCAAGGCCAGCACTAAACCATGTCCCCAGGTCTCACATTCGCATGGCTCCAGGGTTGGCGACTCCACCACTGCCCTGGGCAGCCAGGGATGGACAACACTTTCAGTGAAGAAATTTTTCCAAATATCCAAGCTCAACTTTCCCTGATGTAACTTGAGGCCGTTCCCTCTCCTCCTGTCCCTGTTCCCTGGGAGCAGAGCCCGACCCCCCCCAGCTGTCCCCTCCTGTCAGGGATTTGTGCAGAGCCACAAGGTCCCCCCTGAGCCTCCTTTTCTCCAGGCTCAGCCCCTTTCCCAGCTCCCTCAGCCCCTCCTGGGGCTCCAGACCCTTCCCCAGCTCTATTCTCTTTCCTGGATATGCTCCAGCTCCTTATGTCTGTCTTGTATGTCTGGACAAAATGCTCAGGATGCTGAGTATCAAATATCAAAATATATCAAAATGCTGGAGTAGCTGATCACTTCCAGCATGAAAAAACAGGATCTGGAGGACCTGCTGGTGAGCACACCAACACTGCTGATGGACAGACAGACCCCACCATCCCTTCAGTGTATGGATCCAGCAGGATTCTTGCTGTGCTTGTCAAATCCTCTTCCTTAGCCTGAATCCTTGCAGGGAGATGCTCCATGGAGCAGCTCAGCACCTCTCAGCTTACCCACAGCTTCTCTCTCTGGAGTGTGACAGCCCTGTGAATCAGCTGGCACAAGGCACAGCCAAAATGCATTTCATTTAAGAGCCTTTAAGAGTTTCTACCCTGAATCAAGTGGAATTTTCTGACAAATGCTGTTGTCTTCAGGGTTTTTTAGTGGCTGTAGATCAACAGACCTCTTCAGGATTAGGGAATAAATAGTTTTAAAAAAACAAACCTTGTCATTCCTTGGACATTTTTATTCTAGGCCAGCGTCAGTTAATAGAGAAATTTAATGTGTGTGTTTTGATTTCTCTTTCTGGTTTCCAAGCAGCAACTTTCTCTTTTGAAGGGTAATTTAGTGAAATTCAGTGCAGGAGGACAGTTTTAAGTGTAGGAAAGTCTTCCTTTGGTGTAAATTGATAGTCAGAGGATTTTGAAATAGGATCAAAATGCTGAGGGATGTTGATGCCTCTGGAGATCAGATAAATGAGACTGAAGCAGTGTGATAGTTGGCATATTTTGTGTGCCTCTGGTGTTCCTGTACCTTGTTTTAGCATTTCCTAGAGACAAGAGATGGGGGTAATCTCCCTTCAAACAGTGTCACTGCACTGATTGGTACCTTCTGTGCTGCTTCTTGGAAAATACATTGACTCATCCTCATTCTGGTTTCTTCAGAGGAAAACCCTGCTCACAAATCAGCTCTGTGAAGGATATGGAAATTGTGTAAATGGGTTAGGTTTAGGTGACACTATATTTCTCTCAAAAATTGTTGAAGTGTTTCCTTACTAAAGGTAGAAGTGAAGGTCTTGTCATGGTTTAAGTGCTTGAGAGGATAAATCTTTGCTCACAGTGAGGGAAAGTGTAGGTCAACAAGTGCCTCCTGTTCAGTAGGTTCAAAATGATGTAGAAAATGGGTATATTGTGAGGTGACAGTTTACTGCGAACACCCAAGTGCTTTTCCAGGATGCTGAAAGTAAAAGCTGACAAGTGTAGAAAGATCTCCTAATGGTGAGAGCCAGGGGGAATTTCAGCTGCTATTGTATTTCCAGTTAAATTTTCTCCAGTCTCTGCATGCATTTCTTTGCATTTGTTGAAATAGATGAATTACCCAAACTTTCAGTGTCATATTACCACAGAAGCATTTTTTGTAGGACTTTGTGACACCTCTAACTGTTGTTTTTTTTTGGGGGGGTGTTATGAGCTTATCAATGTAAAGCTTTTACCCTGTGCTGTTTGAAGTGCAGGAATTGAACTAGTCTCAAATATTGACTTCTTCCCACAGATGGTGATACAGTTTGGAAGAACACTTCAAGTGACTTGAGGGGCTTTTTGTTGCAAATATTGCGATGTTTACGGACTTGAGCTCTAATGCAGTGAATGTGCCATGTCCTACTGCTGAGCAGTTCCAGTGGTACAGATGCTCAGTTGTACGAGATGCCTGGTGCCACAAAAGCGCATAGGGAGAAGGCAGCTGTCCCTGAAAGAAACTTGGATACTGCAGACGTACCTCAGAGCCAACTTCCTAAATAGTGCAAATGCCTACAAAAGTAGGGACAAAGACAGCAGATGCTGGAGTGAACCAAATGAAAAGTATCCTAGGCTGATCCTAAATATCGCAGGCAAATGGTTTATTTTCCTCCCTATTTAGTAGCATAATGGTTTAAAATGTTCTAAGCCAGTATTCTTTGAGCAGAATGTTAGAGAGAGACTTTCACATATGCCTGACTGACATCCCCAGTGATTTCCACTTAGGCAGCCTAAAGCAAAAAGACCCTGTTGAGGGAGTAGCACCTCAGCTTTTTGGAATAATTTATTTTTAAATATTTTGGAAAAGGTTCTCATCTTTTAAAGCTAACTTATGCTACCTCGTGTGCCTGAAGAATTCTGTCCTCTTAACCCTGGTTTATTTGTCTTTTTTTAACTTTGACATTTTTTTAAGGAAAAGATCATATTTGAAAACAGCTTTGGGTCTTAAGCTATTCAGTTCCCTCACTAGGTGCCTGTATTTCTTGCTTCCAGCATGAAAAAAAGCCCAGAAATCCAGCCAAACTTCAGTTATTCCTCACACCAGATGCTGGAATGAGTGGAGGTCCCTTTCTTCCACACGGTGCTGTTCAAGTCAGTCTCGTGGAGAAAGGAGCATTAAATAAATACCTTGTGCCTGATGTTCTGGAGGCTGCACAACTCTGGCAGCCCTGGAGCTTGTGCGTGCCAGTCTTCAGGTTATGCTGAATTTCCAAGTCATCATAAAGCTTTCAGTTGCAAAGGAAAACTACTTTTAGTCCTTGAAGTAATGCATCAGGCGGAGTTGATTTGTGGCGTTTATGTTCCGATAAAAATCACCACTTCGACTGCAGCTTATGATGAGTTTAATGCTCTGATCTCTGGTCTGGAATGGAACTTTATTTTACTTACATGGCTTTATTAGGACGTTATTGCATCATCCTAATGTGTTTTGCAATTCCCTGTAAATTGTAGATGAGGCAGTGTAGAGTCATTCTTGGGTGGCTGTGGATGCATCCTGGAAAACGACGTTACAGGGTTTTCTGGTAAAAGTTCAGTGAGGGGATTGACGTTGGTACAAAGAATTCTGATTTATAGCCTTTTGGCTTTTAAAGACACAGAAATATGCACCTGTGAGATGACCCAGCTGGAATGCCAGGACCTCCAGCATTTCACACTGAAGGGATTAAAAGAAAAGGATTTTAAAGAAATTGGGGAATATGCAGAGGTAGAAGGAAAACTTTCACTCACTTTTGCCAGTGAGTTCAAGTAGCTTCACACACCAGTCAACTTTGCCTTGGGAGTAATGTCTTATTTCAGCTATGCTGAGAGATTTGTTACATTAATGTTACATTAACATTCCTCAGTCTGTACAAATACAGAAATCCCTAAAGAAATACCAGTTATCCCAAGGTGGTAACACAGGGGAAGAAGTCTCAAGTGATATCACAGACAAATCTGTAGCTAAATTGTCTGGATAATTATGTGCTTGAAAATGTAGTAAGTTTTTGTGGACGTTGCCACTGAGGTATTTCAGCAACTGGGTTTTGGAGGTAATTAGGAATTGAGCTTTCTGGAGTATCTCAAGAGAACTTATTGGCACAGTGGCTGGTGCAATGATGTGTTGAATTCAGACCTACCTGAAAGAGCTTAGTGTGTTAATAGGACTTAATCCATGAATTTTCCAGGCCATGCATGTGATGGAGATGTTACTGATACTGGGCTTTAGCAAATAAAACAGCCACTTTTACAACTTGCTAACACCTTCAGGTGCAAACTACTCTTTTATCACCTGTTCAAAACTGTTTTCACTTTCTCAGAAACACCTGAGAGCCTGTGGCTGTCAAAGGATTTACTTAAAATTTCATGTTTGTCTGTCAGTGACATCTCAAGGACAATTAATTACAAAAAAAAAAATCAACTTCTGAAAGTGTAGCTTTGCTAGTAACCTTTGTGGCTTAACAGTTTATAAGCAACCAGTTAAATTTTTTCAGCCTCCTGGTCCGCGAGTTGTCTACGGAAAAATCTCTCTTGGCCGGACCTTCGCTCTGGCCATTGTTAGTGGTAATGAGAGGACAGCGTGAACTTGTGATGCATGCAAAAATGACCTCACTCAACATCCTGCAATTGTTAATGGGGTCACTGAAATTCGGCACACGCGGGATGTTGTCCTCTGAGGGCCCATCTTGGAGCTGGTGAAAGCTCTGGTTCTCTGATGGGTCGTCTGTTACGTTTCATCAGAGCTGCTGAAAGCAAAGCTGAGCAGTGGATGTGGAACAAACTGACAATTTACTTGGTAAAATGTAGGCAGTTACAATTTTTTTCATATTTCACTGGTGTCAGCAGCACTTTGTTTGCAGGTGAATTGTGCCTTTTGTTGGAAATAACAGAGAATTGATGTCCTATTGCTGCAAGGTCACTCTGTACTGGGGTATTCCTTCAGTACTTCTCTTGTTTGCATTTGTAAGCTGAATCACAAAGGTTGGATGACTTTTATTTTTGACTGTAAGCTAAAGCCTGCAGAAGACCTTCATATACATTCCTGCAACCTCCTTCACATAAATTAAAGATCACAAAGTGGTTTGTGCTGGAAGAGACCTTAAAGATCAACTCATTCCACCCCCTCTCATGCACTGGGACACTTTGCATTATCCCAGGTTGCTCCAAGCCCTCTCCATCCTGGTCTTTGACACTTCCAGGGATCCAGGGGCTGCCACAGCTTCTCTGTGCACCCTGTGCCAGGGCCTTCCCACCCTCCTGAGCAGAGAATTTCCTCCTACCAACTAATTTAAATGTCTCCTCTTTCAGTTAAAACTGTTCCCACCTTGTTCTATCACTATCTGCCTGTGTAAAAAGCCCCCCTTCATCTTTTTTATAACCTCCTTTTAGATACTGAGTGGCCACAAATTATTTCCCACTATTTGAATGCTTGAAGATGTGGGAGCTTTTTCCCCTTTCCCTTTTCCACTTGTCTTGTAAGATGTCTTGTTTTACTGCAACATAAGATCCATGGTGTTATGCCTTGCTGGAAGGCCTTGATGAAACCTTGGTGTGGGAGAGAGCGCTCAGGAGATCCAGGAATGTGACTCCTGCACTGGCAATTCCTCTGGCATTGGCTGCTAAAGCTGTTTCTGCACTGTAGGAAAATTCAGACAGCACAGCTGTCAAAGCACAATGTTGATGCTTTAGAAAGTTCAGCTGTGAGGACACACTTGGTCTTTAGAGGTGCCTTGATCAGAGCACATCAGAAGCCAGAAGATTGTGTATTAATTCATTCCTTTATGAAAATACTCTCAAATTAGTTATTTCAGCAAGCACAGGCTGGCAGGGAGTCTAATAAATAATAATTTCCTGAGAATAGAGCATTATCTCTTTGTTTTCATACCAGTGCTGATGTGCTGCACAGAGCCTGTGCAGTGGCAAACCTGTGCTGATCCCTGAAGGATGGAGCAAAGACTTGGAGTCAAGTTCATGTCAGACTGGAAGGGTTGGGCTGTCAAGGGTCATCAAATCCAGCCTGCTGCTGTCATAAGGATCCTGTCGTATGATCTCTGAGCCTGATCATTTGACTTATAAGCTCATTGAACCGTCTTTCAAAAATAGAACATCAGGCCATTTATTTTTTTAATTCTAATTTAAGCAGGGAAAGTCTCTTTGTGGCAAGCTCAGCTCAAGGCTGAGCAGCATCAGCAGTGGGAAATTAGGACTGTCCCAAATGTGAGCGTGCTTTTAGGAAAGGGAAAAGGAAAGCTTAATCCTGTTCAGTTTTTTTGTTTTCCCACCTTGAAGAGATGTGCACACAAAACTGTGAGCTAAAAGCTGTCTCTGACTTTAATCTGCTCCATCATGTCTGAGTCAGATGCCCAGAAAGGACTTTGCTGGTAAATCTATCCCGTGGCATCGCTGTAGGAGGGCACCAGTAAGCAGATTAGCCATAGCTCAAATTCTGTGTCAGCTCCCTGACCGGGGGTGCCTTCCCTGTCTTGCCTGTGCCTGGACTTATTAATAGTTAATTACAACTTTTTAATATCCAAACCTAATATTTATCATAAGACATTTAACTCTCTTGTATGAAAAATCGTGTAAATTCATGGCTTTCCAGTACTGGTCCTGAGGAGTTTTCAGCGTTGTGACTCTTAGATTCTGGTCTATTTCTTAGGCTTCTCAAAATATTTATTGGCAGAACATATTTAATTTATATATAACAGTTTTGTAGAGAAGCTGTGGCTGCCCCATCCCTGAAGTGTCCAAGACCAGGCTGGATGAGGCTTGGAGCAGCGTGGGATAGTGGAAGGCAGGGGAGTGGGACTGGATGAGCTTTAAGGTCCCTTCCAACCCAAACCATTCTGTGGCTGATGAACTTGCACATTCTCAGAAATATTCTTTATAACTGGTAAAGCAACTTTAAAATTAGGTTGGAGTATCTGCTACTTTTATAAATAGTGGCAAGAATCATGGAATCTTAAAGGTTGGACGGGACCTTAGGGATCATCTAGTTCCAAACCCCTGCCATGGGCAGGGACACCTTCCACTCGACCAGCTTGTTCCAAGCCCCATCCAGCCTGGCCTTAAACATTTCCAGGGATTATTTGCAGAGTAATTTAAAGAATGGAGCATCCAAAATATTTTTTTTTTTTAGGTAAACTCCCATCTTATACTCCTAGAAACATTCAGTGCTTTGCTGCATACCCTGTGTGACATCCAAAGGTTTTTAATTCTAATGCTGGAGCTCTCTAGTCCTGGGCATCAAACGATACAAGTGGCACTGATTTCTGCCATCATACAGAGTAGGAAGTTGGGATGTCCTGCTTGAGGGAAGGTGTTTCATGCTGAGGAAACCCTTACAGAGGGCTCTGAGCCCCTGCCATGTGTCTGTGCTGGGCTGCTCTGGCCTTGAGCACTGTTGAGATGCTCCTGTTGTGTGTCTGAACGTGCAGGACCCTCCCTCTGATGGCTTGGTGCTCCTGGCACATCATTGGTGATTTTGTGGGTGATAGGAATGAAATCAGTCCCCAACTCCTTCTGCTTTGTGTTGAGAAGCCATACAAAAACTCTCCCTGCTACCATAAAAACCAAAAGAATAGATCAAATTATTTTCTCATGTTTCTGGCATCTTTAGGTAATGATAAACTTAGAATGCCTTCTGTGAGTAACTTATATGGGATGAAAGTGTTTTATTTTGTTGTACGGCTGCAGTTGTTTCTCTTGCCGAACTTAGTGCTCATCTAGAGCAAAGCAAATCTTTGCTGCAGCTCAGATTAAACATTTTGGGAGCGCATTAGCTGTAGACTGGCATTGATAAAGCACTGACAAGCTCTAATCTTAAAGCACATGGACTTGAATTAATGCCAGGAATAATATGCATTTCCTTTAATTTTCAAGTTTGTGGAGAACTTTTCCCCTTTTTTTTTTTGGTGGGGGGGGGGGGGGGGGGAGATGGAAATGAATTATAGTCCGAAACTGGGAAATGAGAGCAATTAATCTCTGCAGTTGTGTAGGCAGGAGGGACTATTTGTTGCCTGACAGGCTGCTCTCAGGACTGGAAACAAAGTAGGTTGTTTGTGTCTTTTTATGTCCTCGTCCTAGTTTGCTTTAGGACAAGAGCATTTACCTCATGATGCTTATTTTTGAACTTCATACTGGAGGCAGTGTTCACATTCCACTCAGTCTTTTACAGGACCAAGAACGGGGAATTAGTCAGCTGTTCTTTGTTTTTATTTCCCTGACTCTTGAAAAGGATCCAGGCTTGCTCCTGAGGTTTTTCATCTGGATTGGTCTGAATAAAAGAGATTTTTCTTGCAACTGAAACCCCTTTATTTGCAAAAGGTTATGATAACCAGAAGAAGCCAAGCTCCCCCAGTTTTTGTTTGGGATGGGCAGTGGAACCGGCCTCCTGCAGTCATGTTCGCATTAAAGAAGGTTCATAGGACATTTATTTAAAAACAAACCAAAAAGTGAAAGCCATCATGTTTGTGCCTTGGTGTAGCATGCCAGGATGCTGTTGCTAAGATGATGCCTGCTGATTCTGGCATAAATAGTGATTTGAGCAGACCCTAAGGAGTTGAGTCCCAATCCTTTCTCCCCTGTATAGGAACAAATCAATTATTCCAAGGAGGTGGTGTTGTCTCTCGGTGCTGTTGTGTTGCTTTTTGAAAACGTTTTGTAAGTTAGTCCTTAAGTGGGATAATTGCTTTCAGCATTTGCAAGTTAAATGAAGAAAGCTCTAATTAGATTTTATAAAGTGGCTTAGCATGTTGAGAAGGCTTTTCATAAAGTATACTGTGTATTCACTTGGCGTTGCACAATTGAATTTCGTGTAGCACTGACGAAACCTAAAAATCCTATTTGGCCCTGGGCGCTTAAAGGATTGAAAGCCTGGCTTAAGTGCTCCTGGCCATACAACCTCTCTTCCCCACCATCCCACCCTCACCAGGGTGTTTATCTGTATTGTAGAGACCAGAGGAGTTGCATCAACACCAACCTGTTTGAGGAAGAGCCTTGGAGCTGGGCATAAAGCTTAGTGTTTTGTAGCACTTCCAAACAGGACCCTGCACATGCTGTTTAATCTGTTTTAGCTGTGACTGTGCTGTGCTCATTGTACAGTGGGGCTGGGTGGCACAGAGCCACTTTGTTCAGGTCAGTCCTGGCTCTGTGTGGGCACTTATTAAGTCCCACACAAACCCAGCAGTGCTGTGCTTAGTAGTTTTTGGTATTGTTTGGTGTCCTGTAGGTTAGAAATGTGATATGCTAATGCTTTCCTCTTGCCATTACAGCCTTGGCAGCAGCTGAGGCACTGGCCAAAGCAGCCTGACACACTGCTTGCCATCTGAATAAGGACTTAGCCCAGTCACAAGCCCCTTTCACGTGTGGTTTCTGCAGTGTGTGTGCCAGGAGCTTTCTGATGAGAATTGGAAGGAGTCCCCAGAGCCAGTGTTTGTTCAAGTCATTTGGGTGTTGTTGCTGGATGTGACTTCTAGAGTCTTATGGAAGATGGACTCTCTTTGGGAGGTGACACCTCTACTACCTCAGTCAGTCAGGTCATGGAGCTTCATCTGCAAAAGTGTGGATTCCACATCTAACAACTTAGAAGAAACCAGATCTAAAGTAAAGTACTTAATTATAAAATCACAGAATGGTTTGGGTTGGGATGGACCTTAAAGACCCTCGAGTTTCAGCCCCCTGCCACAGACAAGAACACTTTCCATTAGGCCAAGGTGCTGAGGGCCCCATCCAGCCTGGCCTTGGGCACTTCCAGAGATGAGAAGTTTTGCACGGGTTTGTTACGAGTTCAGGCAATCAGTCTGACAAAACTGTGACTTGGTGATAAAGCCTGAATTTGAAGAAGGGCACAGAGGTCTATCTCTAGTAAGATCCACTCAGCCTGGGACATTAATTAATGGATTATGACCAGCCTACATCCTGGCAGGGGGACAAAAGGTTGTTCTTTTGCCCTCTAGCCATGCTTGATCTCTTCAACCTTGGGTTAGAGAGTCATCTCTGTTATGGTCAGTTTTTCTCACTCATTGTTTTTAAAGAGTCAGATTCTTTGAACACTTGTGGAATCAACAAACTTCCCCATTTGAATTTACTGGATTGCTGTGTCCATGACAAGTAGTGGCAGTGTGTTCTTTGTGTGAGCAACAGGCTGCTGTTGTAACCACATGGAGCACACGGCTTTGGATGAGCATTCACAGCCATCCATGGGCACTTGATTCATCACATGTGCCTCAGAGCATTTTGCTTTTTTGTAGTGTCTTTGTAAATGGACTTTGTGTCCCTCTTTGAAGTACTTATGAGCTGCAAGGGGTGCCATGGTCAAGCTGAACTCAGAAGTGAACACAGATTTAGATCTTTCCCTTTTTTTGCCTTAAATGTCAAACCAGCGTGTATCACTGTTGATGGAGTTATTTACTCATTTTGGTAAACAGGCAGGCTAAGGAAGAAACTTTGGCATGTTCCTCATGATCTTGTGAGTGGTGTGCAGGCAGAACTCCAGCTTTCTTTGAGAACAGATTTCAAATTGGATGAAGTTTCCTATATTACAAGAGAGAGTTCATGCTATGGCAGGCTCTGAAGTTTGAGTGAAGTTGAGGGGATGGAAATTCTGTGTCTGTAGAGGTGAAACGTTAACCTTAACAGCTGTTCAAGAAAGCAGATATTACCGTGTGACATGTGGCCAGGACTAATTAAAGAAAAAAGGTCTTTTTCCTGAATTCTTTTCTCATTTTAAAATAGTCTTAGAAAATCTGTATGTTGCATATTTAGTGCAGCAACTGTGTTGTTGGTGCCAGTGCCTTGAAATGGGCATTGAGTTGTGAAGTGTCTCAGCCTTGTGTCTGAGCTCAGACAAATTTTAGTTGATGATGTAGCTTTTTGTGGCAAGGCAGATCTGGAAATTACTAAATTGGAGATTTTCTCCTTGAAGTGCCAAAGACATTATTTGAACAAGTTTGGGAGGATTTAATTTAGTCTGCATTGAGGTGAGAGAGTGGATGATTCTTGAATTGTCCAAGTCCATTAAAAAGCTGCAGTGACCTGCCAGAGGAGAGAGTCAGAAAGCACAGGTGGGTCCTCACATCTCACCTACAAAGCTGCTGTGCCAAGGCAAATAGATGCTCATTGGCAGGGGCCTGGTGCCATATCCCTCAGTGTCCCAGCTCCGTGGCTTGGGATGGACTTTGCACACTGGGGTGATTTATTTGTGAACCATATGAGCCTTTGTGAGTGCACTGATTGGTGCTTCTCATGCAAAGGAACTCCCCCGCGCATTTGGAACAGGGTCCTCTGCAAGATACTGTTTTTGTATTTTCTAGGAACAAAGTAAATTGTATTGTTGCCTTCTGTGTCATCTTCCTCCATGTGACCAAAGGCAATCAATGAGCTTTTGCTGCATTTCAGGATTTTATGCTAATGTTTCACTGCTATCAGTACTTTTTTTTTTCCCCTAGAAAATAAAATTATCTTAATTACCCTGAAGTAACTAATCCTCAAAGCTGCAATCACTGCTGACACAATGCTTCATATTTACAAAATATGAACAATTCAGTTCACCTCTTCACATGGTCTTTTGAGTTACTGTAAACAGTTTCCTGGAACCATTGCTTAATCATGAAATTGAATTCTGTAACATGAATAATAAAAGCTTTTGTCAACAAAGATGTAATGCTGCCTTTCTTGTTTTATCCAATTTAGTGTTGTGCATTCCATTAGTGTACTTTAAATTTCAGCAGAATTTAAGTGAAAGGGTACAATTATGAAGATTTTTTTCATAAGGCAATACTTGGGAGCACACAGAGTAACTATTGTGCCGATTATTTGGTGTGATATGGCAACTCTTCTTAAACTATAAGTCTTCAATAATGATTTTAAAGATATGCTATATCCTTGCCTACTTGCCTAATCTTTACTTTTCAGCAGTTTTTAATAGATTTTTTGGTATAGAATCCCAGAATGGTTTGGGTTGGAAAGGACCTTAAAGATCATCCCATTCCAATGCCCTGCCATGGGCAGGGACACCTCCCACTATCCCAGGTTGCTCCAGGCCCTGTCCATCCTGTCCTTTCTGGCCATGGACACTTCAGGGATCATGGGGCAACCACAGCTTTTCTGGGCTCATTGGGAAGCCATTCTCTGTGTCCTGTCACCCAGCTGTGTTCAAAATAAACTACAGACCTGATCTACACTCGTGATGATTTTCTTTTGTCTGATATTTTGCACATGAGGCTTTGCAAAGTTGATTTCTAATGTTTTGGTGTACCAGAACATCAGTCTCATGCTTCAGGAAAAAGGCCTTTAAAATGAGATTTGGGAAGCAGAAAGGAAACTGCCCAGGACGGCGTAATCATCATCATAATGTCATTAAATAAATTACTCCATCATTTAACTTGAGCACTCCTGGATGGATTAAGCCCATAATAATTTGACGTGGGGCACTCTGTGTGTTTCTCTTGAAGATCATAACTCAGGGCAGTTTTGTTTACCGTGGGAAACTTTCTTTCATATCTATTTGTGAAGGACAGGGAGTGCTTTTGTTACCTTCCCAGAGCCATTACGGGGTATGATTGCTTGGGGGAGTGTCTGCTTATGATCTGTTAGAAAACAGCCTATTAATAAAACAGAGGCTCTTGTAATAGAGCACTTCTTAATCTTCTTCCTGTGTAGTTATTTATAGGTTGTGACATCTTAATTTGCCTCTCATGTGCATCGACTTCTGTTATTTTAAAAGATCAAGTAGTTTTCACACGCCTCTGAGAATCACTTCTGGGAGAAACTGTCTGTTTTCTAAGGAATCTGACAAGAAAGGTTCAAATCATAAGTTTGTTGTGACAAGTGCATTAAGGTTTATGCTGGTGTCTTTCTAAAGGACAGAAGTTACGGGATGTGCTCTTGCAGTTATTGATGTACTAATCCTGTATTTGACTACAAGCAGATTTTCCTGAATTCCCCAAGGATTTCTGATTGCTGCTAACACTTATTTTCCCTTAGTGACCTGTCTAGAGCAACACAAAATCCATCATTCTCTTCATTTTTGTGTGATCCTTTGCTTTCCCAGAGTGGTCCCAGTGCCAGGTCCTGTCACAAGATGTGCATTGACATCCAGCGACGGCAGATCTACACCCTGGGGAGGTACCTGGATTCCTCTGTGAGGAACAGCAAGTCCCTGAAAAGTGATTTCTACCGCTACGACATCGACACCAACACCTGGATGTTGCTGAGTGAGGACACCGCAGCAGATGGAGGCCCCAAGCTGGTGTTTGATCATCAGGTCAGCCACACTCATACTCCCATCCCAAGTCCTCAGTGTTTAAAAGTCAGTTTTGATCGTAGTCTCTGTGATTTTGAGGTGCTGCTCCAGGTGACAGAGCAGGGATGGAGAGGGTGTGATCTGCACTCAATTAAATCCTAATGGCATTCAGCACCACTGGCTGCTGGTGCTCTAATCAAACAGAGTCAGAAGGATCATAAAAACCTTTGCAAACAAATGCATTTTATTAAGACACGTTTTATTAAAGCTCCAACCACAGTTCATCTGGTTTTAATCAGTCTCCTTGAGCTGGGTTTGCAGATCTTCCTTGCCTAGAGGGCCTTGGGGAGCAACTTGCAAAGCTGTGTATGCTACCTTTGGAAGATTAGTCCAAGCAAATAGCTGGAGTGAGGCCAACACAGAAGCAGGATTCTTTCCAAATTGGTTACCTTTAAAAATGGTAGAATGTGCTTTCTTTGTAGAGTTTGAAACACCTTAGAGGAATGGCTACTAATCCTTTAAAAAGTCACATCTTGTCCACGTGTTCAAATTGAAAACTTAATTACTTATGTTGTACTCAGTGGCTTTTGTCTACTTGAAGGAGGTATTTTGTTCTCAATTGATTTTTTTTTATTTTTTTATGAAGCATCGCCAAGAAACAGCACATCAGGACTCATTTTTAAAGCAGCCCAAGATCAGCTTTTATTGGTACTGGCTGTTTTGTAACCAAAGCTGTTGTTTGCCAGCACAATGTGCCTTTCTGCTGACACTGAAAATTAAAGATACGCCATGTCTGCAGAACAAAAGCCAATCAGTCTTTCTGTTCTATTAATAACCAATGCCAGTCTCCCAGGTGTTGGGGAAGAGGCACAAGGAAATTGGCAGCTGGCAAGGCTACTCTGGGTACTTTGCTTGCCTCTTGAAATGATTCCTTTTTTCCCCCGTTCTGTCTCTCAGAGAAGAAGGGCCTCACTGACTTCTGTCAATCTGCAGCTCTCCCTCAGCACCTACTGCAATAGCAGTTTCTGTTTAACCTTCAGAAATGTACTGTACTACAAGTGTGTTGTGTAGGCTTTGCTGAGTAGCATCTCTATTTTACTGTAATCTTGTCTGTTTGTTGGTTTGCTTTTTCTTTGCCCCCCCTCTGGTATTTTGTAAACCTCTGCTTTACACTTTGTCTGAAAACATCACCTGGAGTCATGGGGTTTGGTTTGATTTGTGCTGCAGTGTTTCTCATGAGTGCCATAACCTCAGTTTAGGTTTGGAGATGAAACATATTTCTGCTGCTCTCCCATGAGGGATCTTTGGCCAGGTTATGCTCTTACTTTGTGTTCCGGTAATGGGGGTAACAATAAATGTGTGCTGGGCATGGAATCTCAGTAACAAATCACAGGCTGATTTTTGCATCAGTTGATTGGTGAGCAGTGAATTAGCAGTGAGTTTGAATTTCTCCCTTGCACAACCATTGCCAAAGGTGACACTCTGTTAACTCTAGCTATAAGGATGTGGCTTGAAAAGATCCCTGTGGATCTTTCCTGTGGAATCTGTGGGTCTATGGAAAAGAACCCTGTGAGTCCTTGTGGAAGACTCTCAAGTACTTTCCTTGAAACCAGCAGGTGTTTTAGGTGATGAAGGGTACATCTAGTCTTTTCCTTTGCATATTAAATGACATATAGAAATTAGACTTGTGATTTAAATTTCTTTTATGAGATTAAGACCTGACAACCATGAAGATGTGTGTCCTTTTCTGTTTGCTGGAGTCTCAGGAGGTGTGCAGAGCACTGTCTTAGCTTAGCAGGCATTGCTTGCAGGAGAGGAGTGTTTAATGTTAGATCTCAGAGTGTTCAGGTCTTACTGTCCCTGCCTAAAACTTCTTCCCCGCTTCTTGCAGATGTGCATGGATTCTGAAAAACACATGATCTACACCTTTGGGGGCCGAATTCTGACCTGCAATGGCAGTGTGGACGACAGCAGAGCCAGTGAGCCCCAGTTCAGTGGCTTGTTTGCTTTCGACTGCCAGTGCCAGACATGGAAACTCCTGAGGGAGGATTCCTGCAACGCCGGACCCGAGGATATCCAGTCCCGGATAGGACACTGCATGTTGTTCCATTCTGTAAGTATCCACACCCTGCTTTGATTTATGGTGTCTGACTTGAAGGAGAACATCTGGTTTTGGTTTTTCTTGCAAATTTTGAGCTCTTTAAACTCCCAAGTGATGTGTTGTCTCAGTTGAGTCGATGTTTGCTGACATTCTGATGCTCCTTTGGGAAGTGCAGGAGGTGCTAATTCAAGTTTCAGAGCTTTCATGACTCCAACTGAATAAAATTTCAAGTAAAAATCAAGGTGAATTTTAAAAGAGTTGATTTTAATGGAATAATAGTAAATAGGTCCAAAAGCTGTGATTCATTTTGACCTAAAAATGTATTATTTTTAAGTTAGTAGAGTGATTTAGAAGCTTCTGGCGTGGTAGATGCTCTGTGTTTTACCAGAATGGGACTTAATGGATGTGCATTGAGTTGCACAGGCCTCAGAGCCTTTGGTGCTGGAGCTGCTCTTTGTTGTCCTGAGCACCTGCAAACAGCTGTAAACAGCTGGAATTATGGACACTTCACCCAGAGCCTCATGGAGAAGCAAAAGGGTGGGTATGAGGTGTATTTAGCGTTTTACTCTTATGTTGGGTATTAAAAACCACCCTCCATTGCCTTTCCAGTTGTGTTCATCAAACACATGTCTATTTAAGAGAAGAGAACCACAGAGAATTAAAATTAATGCTGTGACATTTAAATATTTACTGATACCATCAACTCAAAACCTACCAATTTGAAGAAATTGCTGATTTTTATTTCTCTTGCCCTTTCAAGTGAAAGATGAGAATTTTTACAGTGAATACTGGGGCTTTCTGAGCTTTCAGTTTTATTTTTGTTTTGAATGGTTCTTTAAAATCTGGTGGAAAAACATATTGCCACACAAAATTCTGCACAAGGACTTGAGGATCTTTCAAGTAGGTGTCTGTGGTAAATGTAAGAATACTGGTTTCTGTAAGCACAGGTCATGGAAGTTTAAGTCCTTTTTCTGTTTTCTCAACCATTTGAAAGAAAAATAATCTGCCTCTTACGGACTTTCCACTTGGCAGACTTGAGAGAAGCAATAAACCTGTTATTCTTGGCTTGCTCTTTGCCAGTTGCCTGTACTGAATTTAGTTATGTGCTGGTACCTGGATGCTTTCTCCTACAGTCTGTCTTTTGTTCCTGTTGGGTTTTTAACAGTGATTTTTATGATGGATTTTAGAGACAGAGCCTGTTAATTCTTTAATAATAAATTTGAAAGATGAGCTGCTGCTTTAATGTTCTGAAGTTAAAGCTGGGTGAGGCAGGGCTGCATCAGTTACCTGTGCACAATGATGTTAAACTTAGAAGAGACATCTCTGTTCCTCTTTGATTCATTAATGGCTGCCCCTGGATCCCTGGAACTGTTCCAGGCCAGGTTGGGTGGGACTCGGAGCAACCAGGGACAGCAGAAAACGATTGGAACTGGATGGGCTTTAATATCCCTTCCAACCCAAACCACTTATAATTCTATGATAAATATTTCTGTTAATGATCACAGTTGACCAACATACTGTCTTGAACCTTGTAAAGACTTTTTTTTCTTCTCCCTCTATTCCAGAAAAATCGCTGCTTGTATGTATTTGGTGGCCAGAGATCAAAGACTTATTTGAACGACTTCTTCAGTTATGATGTGGACAGTGACCACGTGGACATTATCTCAGATGGCACCAAGAAAGATTCAGGGATGGGTAAGAGGATAAGATAACTATATAATAATTTCATTCTGTTGGTACAAATGAGAAATGTACTGTGAAAGGTGACATATTGTAAAAGGAGAAATATGTAGGTGAAAGGCCAGGTTCACAACCTGTGGTTGGCATCCTTAACTAACCCAGGTAAACTCCACACTGTGCAGGTTAAACTCATGCCAGCTCTTCTGTCCTTTCTGTCATTTGACACTCTTCATCTTGAGCACAATACAAATAATTGATGCATGAAACCACATAGCAGCTCAAAAGAAATAAAAACAAAAAACAGCAAAATAAGAACAAAGAATACCTCTTCTGGAAACTTTAGCGAAGACAAAAAAAAAAAAAAAAGAAGTCCTTAAACCTGGAAAGGAGAAGGTAAATTCTTATTTTTCTGGTTTTCACTAAGTGAAAATTATCATGAGATAATCAGTAGAAAGGCAGGTAAAGTAGAGAATTGGAGGCAGAGAATTGGAGTAGAGGGACAGAAGTTGTTTTGATCAGAAAGATGAGACCAAACTGTTGTCCTCTTATATTTGTAATAAATATCAGAAAGGGGCAAAAAAAAAAAAAAGAAAAAGGAAGGAGCCGGGCTTCAGTTCTGTGTGATTCAAAGCACTGGAGCTACATATCCTATGTGTATTTCTGTATGACAGAAGTCTTTAAAAACACCCAGAAGGCCTGTAACACAACCATAAAGAATTGATTTCATGCCTTTTCTCTTCAAATGGCAGAGAAAAATGTTCCTTTCTTCCCAAAAAGCATTTCTGCATGTATAAGCACATCATTTTCCTGTTACAAATACCCTGATCTTCATTCTACAACTCAGAATTTGAAATTTGAGTTGCACCATGTACCACTATGGGACAGAAATTACAAGTATGTCTCATGTTTTTGTATATTCCATCCCAATCATCTCTTCTTCTAGTTACTAAAAACCCCAGGAAGGTAATTAATCTTGAATTTAATATGCCCTCCTCCTTTTGATCAGGCTTAACTTTTAGCAAGTAATTTTGCTGAACTTTTGAAGTGAATTACTGGTGTTGAGGAGTTATTGTTTGCTCATTAATTTAGTTATGCCAATAAGGGAGAAAAGTACCCAAGCTCTAATTCTCTGGAGTCATTTATTTACTTGAGTGCTTCCAAGAAAGAACCAGCTCATTTTGTTGACAGTCTCCTTTATTCAGGTGCACGTTGCCTGATGCTGCTCTGCACACACCCACGCTCCCTTTGTTGTCCTTAGAGCTTTTAAAAAATTGATTTTTTTTTTCCCCCCCAGGAAATCAGTAACATTCTGCAATTTTGATCTTTTCAAGCTATGTGTCTTCATAGCCAGAAGCTTGAAAACATCTGACTTTAGGCTGGCACCTTTCTCTGCTTCAGATTTAAAGATACTGAGTTTGTCAGGACACTGAGCTGTGCTTTTCATACATGGAACTGTGAGGTTCAGTGAAGAAAATGAGAAATGAAGTAAATTTTTAGCCCTTCTCCCCATTCCCACAGGCCCTGAAGTGATGAATAGAAGATTTATTTATTTTTTTTTAAATAAGAAAATGACTCACTGGAAATAATTCACAAGTAGTTTTTTTTTGGTTTACTGTTCTTGTGCGTGTAGAAAGTAAACAAACGGATTTGAACGTTTCCATTGCTTTTGAAAGAAAATGCTGGGATAATTTGCATTTTAACAGGAAGAGAACAAAATGCTTATTACATTCAGACAGCAAATGTTGACAGCACTGTTTTCACCCCAAAAAAGCAAGTCTTTATTGTGCTCTTGTTAGGTAGTGATGCACCATTTTTGATCTGTCTGAACAAAGTGATTGCCTGCCTGGTCGCTGTGAAGTTTTAAGCTGCTCAGTGTGATGAGTCAAGTTGAGGATGCCTGACCTAAATGTTCCTATAAAGTCCCATGATTACATTTTGTTCCTGGCTCGCATGTGGCATTCAGTTCTATTCTTAGTTGAGCTATTCTGATTTTTTACCCTCTCTAAAAGAACTTAATTGTGCATTTGTTTAAATATCTCGTGGAGTAGGGAGATTCTTTTTGAAAAGTAGTGAAATGGATAATAAGGACTATCAGTAACACAGAGTCGTTGCAATGCTATAAAACCATGGTGATGATATGTTGATTTTGCTGCTCTCATCTGCTGAGATATTTGTGCTGTTCAGCATTTCTTTGCTTTTGTTTGTGCCTCTGATGTTGATCCTGTGACCAGCTCCTTGGATGGCTGATGTGTTTGGGAATGATGGGCGATAAGTATCACTTAAATTTTCATAATTTGAAATAAAATACATAATTCTAACAAATTTAAACCTGCAACTGTGGTGATGTGTTGGATGTGAAGGAAGATAACAGAAGTGCAAATCAGAGGAATTTTAGTACCGTTGAATAGAGTTTGTGTTTCGAGGAGTGGCAGAAATGTGAATGTTGATGGGCGCGCTTTTAGAGCAGTTTTATATTTTAAAAAGCACCTAAACAACACTCAAGCAACAGCCCCCCCTAACAAACTAAAATGGTGTGTATCTGAAGGATACAGGTGGTCTGGAGATGCCCCCAAGGGCTGGACTGGGAATTTTCCTGAGTCCCTTAGTGCACAATCCATGACTAATCATGGACACTCATTTCAGCTCTGAGGGAGCTTATGGCAACATTTGTGGTCAAGGTTCCTGTGATAATCCCCTCTGGCCCTTACTTACAAGTAGTGTAAGAGCTCCTGCTCAGAGGGAGAATTCCTTCTGCAAGAGGATGTGCAGAGCATCTTATATCCCTTGGCACTGAGGAACTTCCAAAGTCAAATGTGAGCAAGACTGAAAGTTCTTGTGGCTCGTTGTAGTGGTGAAGTGGTTCTTGAGTGCAGCCTACAGATGGTTTGTAAGCTACCAGTGAAGCTCCCAGGTCTCTTGTTGGGCAGGTGCCCATTTCACATACAGAACTGTGCACCTGATGGATGGGGAAATTCATGGATAAGTACCACGGACAGAGGCGACACAGCCCAGCCCAAGAAACAAGGCAAAGTCAGAAAAAACATGAATCAAAATAGATAGTACAGCTGGATCAGCATGGCTGGGGTCCAGCTCAGACAGGCAGCCTCAATATCCCATTTTCATCATCTCTTAGTGACACCTGGCATGGTGTGCCTGTGTTCAGGTGAGGTCTGGCCCAGTGGCCAGCATATCCCTTGCCATGGAAGCATTTTGTTTTGTGAGGGACTTTTTGTGCTTTTCATCTTGTGAGATGCCTCTCTAAAATAATCCTCAAATCCTTTCCTCTACCTGTGAGTGTGAGGAGAAGAGCAGGCGGTCTAGATCTCAGAAATCCATTCAGATTTACTGACTGGTCCCTTTTTTTCCAAACTCTCAAAGATATCTAAGCATTGGACGGTGGATTGTTGCTTTGTCAACATGACAACCAAACTGTTCAGATGGTCTCCTTAGCTGCTCCTTGGCAGACTGCCAGATGCAGTCTCATCAGGAAAAATCCAAGAGGATAATCATTATCTTGCTGTGTCAACAGCTGGCCTGGTGCTATCACTCACCATGACTTGCTCCATTAAAATCTGTGGGAGGTGCTGCTTCCGCTTTGTAGGAACTACAAGGAGGAGCATGGAATAATTTGCCAAACTCTCACTTTTTAAAAATTAATCCACTGGGAGGTGCCAGGTTCTGGTGAGCAGCAGTGTCCACGTGATGCAGTTTTCTCCCACTTTTGTAATCATGAGGCATCACAAGGAGGGAGGAGACTTGTGGTGAGACTGGCAGTCACATGTTCTGAGGGTTTCATAACTCAGGTGGCACTAAAACCCTGTCAGTGAACTCGCTTCTCTTATTTATCCTTCATGAACCCTTCAGGCATGGCCTGTAGACTGTAAATTTATAGAGTTGTTTGGCCATTGTTGCATTTCAAAGTGTGTTAAAAATTTGCTGTAGTATCCCCGTGGATGTAAGAGATGAGATTTACTTTCCAAAATGCTGTCTAGTATGAGAACCACATCTGTGTAACCATAAACTTGACTTCAGCTTGCCCAGAGAAGCTGTGGCTGCCCCTGGGTCCCTGGGAATGTCCAGGGCCAAGTTGGGGCTTGGAGCAACCTGGGGTAGTGGAAGATGTCTCTGCCCATGGCTGGGGGTGGCACTGGATGATCTTTAAGGTCTCTTCCAACTCAAAACACCCTAGAATTAAATGAATTTAAATTTCCTGCTTTGCAAGCTCTGTCTCTGTGTAAAAGCTGTTTTCTTGCTTCGATACTGGCAGCAGCCAAGGTTGCGCTTGAAACAACTGTAGCTGTTTGCACTCACAAGCCAAAAAATATTCAGCTGGCTGAAATGATCACTCTGATCCCATAAACTCCTGTAAGCAGGGACTGTGGTAGTGGGAACATGGCTGTTCCATGATTAGGTGTCACTTTCAGAGAAAAGCTTTCCCCATGTGTTGCATTTAAATGGAAATTACAGGGTACAGAGCTCCATAGCATCTCCTCAGAGCTTGCTCAGGAATTATTGCTTGCTTATGGAACTGGTTGTGAACTCCAAGCCTGTGTGGCTGAATATTGTTTTTAAATATTGAGGCCGTGAGCTTTTAATTTTTACTGTGTAAAAATTAATGAGAATACTAAGTTCCTGAGCAAGGATTCAGACCTCTTATTTTCAGGTAGTTACTGCCTTTATACCCTGGGCTGGTTAATGAGATTAAGGGAAAGAAAAAATTCAGTAGCACAGGAAAAGCATTCACCATCTTCTAGACTTTTTGGGATTGTGTTGGGATTGTGTTTATCTCTACAGCTTTTCCTCTTCAATAAGTGGTGTCTTGTCGTAGGAGCCAAGTTAATACCACGTAGCCACAGGCCAGTGTTCAAAACACCAAGGGCTAAATCCTCAGTGACTGCTTTGTCCTTGGAGCTGGCTGCCCACAGCTGACACAAGAGGTGCCCTGGAAGGTGTGGAATTGGTGGGGATTTGCTCCAAAGTTGATCTTACATCTCTGTGAAGAAGCCCAAGTGAGGGAACTTGCATGAAGCCTTTCTTACCGTTCATTCACCCCTTGGATCTAGTGCATTGCAAATAACAGATCTGGAGGTGCTCTGGTTCTCACCTCTTGTTATTTGACTTCTTTCTCCCAAGTCCTGAAATATAAAAAGCTATGTCCTAAGCAATCAATTATTGTCACTGTTATAGGCCCATTTTTATAGGTTCAGGTTTTTTTGCCCCTGCAGAATTAGATTTCCTTCCCAATGTACATTTTGTTACCTAAATGTCACAAGTATTTTTCCGACGTTTCCAGCCCATGTCCCTCTCTAATACTCAGACCATTCTCGTTTGAATTCTGTCCAACATTTCCTGCCAGTCTGCTGCATTTGCAGATGATGAACCTCTCTTACCCCCTAGTGGAAGTATTTCAGTCCTGAGGTTTTTATGGAGCCCTTTTGCTCTGTCAAGGATCAGACTTCCCTTGGAAAACATCTTTTTTGACGTTTCTGTTGGGTTTAAAATGTCACAGCTTCTCCTGCTCACTGTGTAGTGTCTTGTCTGTTTATTTTCAGGGACTTGTTTATCAAATTCGTGTTGTGGGGTTTTTTAATGACACTGCATCCAACTTTCTCATTTTGTCCTCCTCTGCAAAAGACCAGATGTCAACTCTTTCTTGCCTAAGGCACTGTTTAAATACAGTTTCTACACAGTTGCTTAGATAGGTCACAGAGTTTATGTAAGTTACTCCTTGTCTTCGGTCCTTAGTAAATGTGGGGATTTATATTTCCGATACTTTTCTAGGCATTCTGAATTTCAAACAGTCTCAAGAAGAGTTTGATTTACAACCGAGGGAAGCCTAAAATTACTTGACTTGAATCTGGGTTTGATTGCAGTTGCTGCAGATTAATTCTATTCTTAATATCAAGTGGAAAAAACCACCAGCACTGAACTTTGGCAGCTTTTCCCTCCTTCATTATTTAAATAATAATTTCAGCTTCGGGAAATCGAGCATAAGCGAGATACAAAATTAATTTATTTAACAACATTTCAGGAGGAGGGATGGGACTTCCATAGACAAGTTTCAGATGCTTTGAGTATCAGTGGTAATAGAGCAGCTATGTTCCTCATGATTATAATAATTTTCATTTCAATGAGGTATTAGTGCTCTGAAGATTTGCACAGGGTTTTTTTTTTTTTTTTGTAATATTCCCGGTGTGGTCTCAAGTGTTCAAAGCAGCAGATAGGGTTGCAAAGACATTTTCCATGTGCATTAGCATTGCTGATCAAATTTAGATGGCTCTCCTGCCAGAAATGTCTCAAACAGACCTTCAATTTAATCCTTTTGGGTCAGCAACTTAGTCCCTGGCTATGCAAGCAAACACTTTGCATGATACTTCTCAAAAATTAGCAATTTTTAGCAATAGTCATCTTTCTGTTTTCAATTTCCTTTATGAGATGACTTTCACAGCCGTTGTTTGCCTTATTTAAAAATTAACTTCTTTGTGGTTTGCAGATAAAACAAGGTGTGTAGTCATTGTTGTGTCAGTGTTATTCCCTTATTTTTTTTCTGTTTTCTACCACCCATTTGCTTATAAAGTGGATTCATTTTCCTTTAAAACTTTATGGCAAAATTGGAGGTCAAACTAGACAGGTTTATGCTGATGAGGGCTCCAAAGCCTCTTCCTCCTGTAAAATCATAAGGATTTTGTCGAAGTGAGTCCAAGAATGAGTTATCCAAATATATTCCAGTTTCTATTTAAATTTACATGAGAACTAAGCATTTTAAATTTTTTTTTTAATACATGCTTAGGTTTTGTGGTGTTGCTAAATTCTTCAGTAGGGGCTAAAATTGTAGAAAAACAAATTCTACTCAGAATTTTTAAATTCTTTTATTGCTTTCCTAGCCTAACAAACGAAAAGAGCGAAGCGTGAGAATGAAACCAGTTACAGAACGAGTTTCCAAAATACCGTTTTGTGTATTCCCCAACGACAATATGAAATGTTTTATTAATGTAGGACTCGTTTTCTTGGGCCGTGGGTGCAGTTCACTTAATTGCAAGGAAGAATTTGCAAAACACGAGAGTTCTGAGAATTTTTCATGCCAAAATCTTGACCGAAGGCCAGGAACCTTTACCAGCCTTTGTAAACTGACCCAGAAAGGGAAAGGAGACAAACAGGATCCGTAAACAGAGATCACGTGCCCTTCACAAATACATTTTGGAAGGATGGTTGCCCAGGGAAACAGGAAACGGGGAATTACACAACAAACAAAAAGGACTGCCAAACAAATTTGCTGACCTTTTTTTTCGGGGAATTATGAGGGAAACTATTGGAATCCGCAGGATTTCGCCATGTTTCCAAATCCGAAGGTGGGACAGAAGAATAGTTTGGTAATTACGCCACGATTATTCAGAAAATACAAAAAGCTTCTTTGACATCTTTGTCCTGTAGGGTTCTGAGTTATAGAATTGTGAGGTCATCTTGAATTTTTTGGAGTTTCCCAGCTTTTGCAATTAAGCTTTCTGGAATCAATGCTTCCTTTTACAGATGAGATAATAACAAAATCGCTCCATTCATATTTGTGAGGGTCATCTGGTCATTTAGCTCTATGTTAGGCAGCCTAGTCCTCATTTCTGAGCTGGTAGTCTCCCAAATGGCTCTGTCCCTAGATTTTCCTAGGAAACAGCAGCTCTGAGAATGGTTTGTTTTTTCTTCCAAGAGTCAGAGATAGGAAGAGAAGAAGAGAATTTTCATTGGACTTGGCTTTAACAGGGAAGAAGTTGGCCTCTGGATGATGATCTGCTGAATTGCAAGGGGAAGGAAACTCATTTGTTTGGATCCTTTCCTGCATTCTCTGTTATTTTCAGCATGTAACTTTTATTTTTCTTTTCCCAGTTCCAATGACAGGTTTCACTCAAAGGGCCACCATTGATCCTGAACTGAATGAAATCCATGTCTTGTCAGGGCTCAGTAAAGACAAGGAGAAGCGGGAAGAAAACGTAAGGAATTCCTTCTGGATTTATGACATTGTGAGGAACAGTTGGTAAGTCCTAAGTTCTGACTTCTACACTGACTATATTTAGAAAGCAATCCTGTCTCCCTGAGGTAATTCTATAACCTCTATTAACCATGGAATTGTTGGAAGTTGTGGAAGACAGCTGAGTTCCCTTGAGGCACCTCTTTTTCCCATTGCCTTTAGCAGTATCATGGCAATAATCCAAATGAGGGAGAGAAATCGTGTGAACATCTTTATTGGAGCCAGGTGGAGAGGATGAGGGGAAGTGAGCAGTTATAAAAGATTTTTCCTGTAGGAAGGAAGGGTTCAAGGCCTGGATTCAGCACCAGTGCAGCAGATTCAGTCCAGTGTAAGTTGATAATAGCAGTGGACATGGCTCTAGTTCTTAAAAACTGAGGAAATTGGTGCAAGTGAATGGTGATGGAGGAGTCTCTGTGCCAGATCTGATATTCTGAGAAAATATCTCCTGGTTTGTTCACTGAGTTGTACTTAGTAGCTTGTTACCACTGTTCCTTTGCAGAACTGGCAGAGATTTTGTGTTCAAGGCCTCTTCTAAAGTGGGGTCAATCACTTCAAAAGGTGTCAGTGTTGGTTTTTTAAAGTGAATTCTCAGTTATAACTTAAATCTGCTTGGAAATTACTGACTAAAATACAACCTCTGCTATAATCTGTGGTCTAAAGCTCTTCTGGATCCAAGGTGTTTTTTTCCATAATAAAAAAATACTTCATATTGACAGTTCTGTAGGCAAATAATGTAACATTTGAAGAGATCCCCAAAGCTCGTGACAAATAATTTTCTAGAATTGTTTTCCTTTTTGGCTTGTGCTTGAGGACTGTTTTCAGCCAAGGTGACCTCTGATTGCTGGCTGGGTTTTTTGTAGAGCTAGGAATGGGATGGGATAATAGAGGACAAGATAGAGAGAAGTAAGAAAATCTTTGATGTTTTACATCATTTGTACCTTCCAGCCTTTCAGCAACTTTTTTGTGCTTCCTGTAGGTACAACTAATAATTCTTTACTGCTTTGAATTTTCAGGTCTTGTGTTTATAAGAATGACCAAGCAGCAAAAGAGAATCCAGGTAAAAGCCTTCAGGAAGAGGAGCCCTGCCCAAGGTTTGCCCATCAGCTGGTGTATGATGAGTTGCACAAGGTATGAAGTGATTTTTTTTTTTTTTTTTTTAGTCTCTTTGCTCTTAAGATGTAGCTATTTTCTTAAAGATGGTACAATAAATAGTCTTCTTGAATATTTGGATTAATATGGTGAGTAGCTCTCACTTACCATATTTTGAAATAAGGTGCTAAACTACTTTTTATGTCAATATGAAGTAAACATGAGAGCTGGTCTCACACTTCAGAACACACAAAGCTTCATTCATTATCCTCAGGGATTTAATCTCACCTGTTGGTGACTAAACAAGAACAGATAGTTATCAAAATTCCTAGGAAAAAAAGATATGTTTGAATGAACTAATCACAGTTAAGGATTCTCTGAACCAAAGGTGCCTGACTTTGTCCTGCACATCAGAAGCAACTGTCATTCTTTAGCACTGTCAGCCTTCAATGGACAAACTCATACGTAAATAGACTTAAAATTTGATTTAGTGCATATGACACACAAGCTCAGTAAACTTAGGGCTTTGTGCATATGAACCAATAAAGCACAAACCCACAGATTAGGTTCATAAATTCCTTAACTCATAAATTTAAATTACTGTGACACGTTTACTGATCCTTTCATGGATTTTTCTAAAAATTCTCCCTAGTCCTAAACAGTCTGCGTTGAAGAAAAACATAATTTATTCTTGCATTCTGTGGGATTAATCAAATTCTGGTAACCCAGCTGGCCCAAAACTTGACAATAAGAGCGATTTTAAGGAGGAATGGGTCCAGATTCTGTATGGGGAAATTGCATTGCTTGTTGTCTTCACTGTAATGATACAGTAAATAAGTAAAGACTGCTCTGCCTTTACTTCTAAGTGTAAGGCACTACAAGACAAAGTAGTATTTTCTGAGTTACTCTGAAGGTTGCTAAATCATCGCAGTTGCCCAGCTTTATCTGAGGAGCTGTTTGATGTGCTTGTTTTGAAGAGTCTTATTTTTAGAAACCTCTGTTCCAATGACCTTTCTAAACTCCTCTGATATAAATAAGGAGAGCCTACAGCAGTGGGATGCAGAATACATTGTTTTGAGTGATTATTTTTAAAGCCGTGGGGAAAGGTAGCCTCTTGGACTCGTTAAACTTCAGTATTTGAAGGTCCTTTGTAGCGTGTTTAATATCAACAGTTCAGAGTCTGAAATTACCACACGATGGGAAGAAAAATGTAGTGAAGAAATAAACAGTCCTTTTGTGACACTTCCAGTCTTCTGGAAATTTGCCTCTCTCTGTAAGTCTGGATTATGCTGGACTGGGCTTGCTGTCACTTTACTTTGGACATCTTTAGGACTTCCAACTCACTTTTGTCAGTGCTTAAGGACTTACCGTGCTCATAGGTTTTTTCCTAAAGAAAGAGTTTGCTTGGATTTTGGATCTTTATTTATAAATATCTCAGGTATCTGCTAGAGGGATGCTCTAACATTACAATTCTTTTATTATCTTAAAATGTAAATGGTTTAAGAGAACTTTCTTTGTCTCCAGAGGGACAAAGTGAAACTAATAATAAGATGGAGCAGAGTCTGTCTAAAAGGCAGAGTTTCTCCCACCAGAATAAACCTCTGCAAAGCTGCTGACATAGTAAATTGTCTTTGTTCAGTGGATTTACACAAACAATCAATTTTTTGATCTGCCTCTCATTTCCTTAGGTTCATTACTTATTTGGAGGGAATCCTGGTAAATCCTGCTCTCCAAAGATGAGATTAGATGATTTCTGGTCTCTGAAGCTCTGTCGACCTTCAAAGGAATACCTGCTAAGACACTGCAAATACCTCATCAGAAAGCACAGGTATAGAAACAAAGGTGGTTTGCAATTTTCTTTTTCAGGTGTCTCGTTTTTTTTCCAAGTTGCTAAGGCTCAAATCTCTCATAAACCATTTTATGAAATGTCATTTTGTTGGTTATATGGAACTAGAGGATTTCCAAGGTCCCTTGTAAACCTTGTGCAGGTGTCTTGATTATTTTTTGAAATTACTTTAATGAAAAGCAGCGAGCCAGGGCTGAATTACAAAATTAACTTGATTCATTTTTGCCTATGCTATTCTAAAACTAGAAAAATTTGGTTATTGTGTGGGGAGTCATGGGGAATTTTTAGATTCCCTTTTCACTCTGCTGCTCATCAACATGTGTTTTGGTGCTGTCACCTCCCAAGGAAATGGAGTATGTTTTGGAAACACTGTGCTTGGAGATAGTAACAGCCTGCAAGGATGCTAATGAAGTCTGGGGGCTGGATGCCTTTGCACATCTGAGACTCTCAACCGTGGTGAGGTCATCAGAGTTTCTCATTCAGAAACTCCTGAAAGAGCTCACTTGGGCAGAATTCAGCTACACTGCAGCGCTTCCTGCACTCTGGATGCTTCAGAGCTGCCTTAGATTTGCTATTTAGGGTAACAGCTTTTCAAAATCAAGCTTATGGTGTTGCCTTAGTCAAGAAATTGCAGCAGTGAGAGAGCCTTTCAGGACCCAGCAAATCATTTGAAGGCAGTAAATAGCTCTCCCTGCATTCTGGGGGAGAATTCTTTGTTATCAGGCTCTGACAAGAGTTGGAAGGTCAGGTTTTCCTGATGGTATTTTATTTCTGAGGCAGCAAGGAAATTGTTGTACTCAACTCACAGCCACTGTGGCTGGGTGAGACACTGAGATTAGGCACACAGTAGATGTGAATACCTGCAAGAATTAACAAAAGCCTTGCCCAGTTATCTGGGAGGCTTATTAAACCCAGATGTGGTGGTATGGAAATGCAGCTGTGCAGCCTCCAGAGACAGCTCTGGATTATTTATTTCTACTTGCTTAAATTGCACTTGAAGGAAATGCTGCTGTGTGTTATTTGGCAGAATTTGGGGTTTATGGGCTCTGCTCCCAGTTTTGGGATCTGTGTGAAAGCCAAACCTGAGCACCAAGGGATGGTGAGATGGGTGCAGGGCTGGAGCTGAATTGCTGTGCAGTCACTGGATGTCCTTTACCTGTACTCCCCTCAGCTCTGGGTACCAGAACAGGTACTGGTCTTGCATCCACAGCAAATCCACAGATCAGCAGGACTCCTGTTTTTCCTATGAACTTGTTCAGCACCAGTCACCCAAGCCGGGCAGGTGGAAAAAGACAAGGTGGCAGTGGTTCCACTCATTTAAAGCTTTTCAGCTCTCTGGACCATGGTGGTGTCATCTGAGAAAATCTATGTTTGAAACCATGTGTAGTGACCAATCTGTCAGATGCATCAGGTGACAGACAAAGTCATTGTGCTCCCTGCACTGCTCAATCACTGACATCTTTAGGCAGTTTCAAAATTCAGGCTACACATGTCCACTGTGGTATAAATAGCCAGGTAAATGACCCCCAAAAAAAAAAAAAAAACAAACAACAAACACCAATAATATGAGAAAATGACAAACAGTGTGATGCTGCACTCAGTGAGTAGGTGAGAGGAGGAAAAAGATGATTTTAAACCTCATCCTTTCTAGGCTTATGCAACCAATTCAGTGCTGCAGGGAAGTAGCTCTGCTCACTGAGGATGCTGAGCCCAGAATCATTTCCTGAGGGCTCTGTTCACTTCTGGAGGGAATTCACAGAAGTTGCAGTTCCTGTTCATTAAAAGAAAATGAGGAAATAATGGTGGTGGTGCACAGGATTTTTATGGAGCTGTGCTCTTTCCAAAGGTGGGATGTTAATATCCCAGGGACTGAACTGCTCAAGGCTTGCCTGTATCTGATCTCTGAGGTGCTACTCACACCTTATTTCATTTGGGGAAAACAAGCTGTACTCAGTAGTTTATATATTAAGAAGTTTCTGTGCATATACTCTTAAATATTTTTAGAGAGAACATAATACTTTGCCCTTGTAACTCCTTTACACTCCCAAAAAACCCTTTTCCATGTTCTGGTCTGGCTTAAAATTCCAGCAAACATGGGCTGCCATTAATGGGTTTTTCTTTGGAAATACTGGGTTTATCAGAGGAGTTTTGCTCTCCGTTGAACCAGTAGTATTTAGGCCTGAAGGAAATGACTCTGCTCAAATTTTCTGTCTCTTCTCTGCAGGTTTGAAGAGAAAGCTCAGACTGACCCTCTCAGTGCACTGAAGTACCTGCAGAATGATTTATATGTAACCGTGGATCACTCGGACCCCGAGGAGACAAAGGAGGTGAGGATCAATGATCCTTGTCCTAAAGAAATTTAAACTCTGTTCTCCTTGAAAGTTTTGAGCCTCTTTAACCTGGGTTTTATTCAGTTTGTAAAAGCTCTGCAGGTGCCAGACACTTTGCTGTATCATGTATTTCTCTGCACCTAAGTCATACTGTTTTGGAAACAGTCATTTAACAACTGCACGTCCAGATAAAATAGCTTTTGTACTCCTAAGAGTGAAGACTGAGCCTTTGTTTTAATTCCAGTGTGCTGGTGTATATTTTGGGAGCTTTAATTGAAATGTAAACTCTCTGAAATGTCACCAGTCTGTAGTTGGTTGTGCAGTAGAAAGGGAGTAGAAGCTTAACTCATGCTCAGGTTTCTCAATGTTCAACATCTCTAGGGAGGGACAGCTTTTCCAAAGATGATCACTATTTCTGGAAGTAGTTTATACCTATATGTTGCTTGCTACCCTTAAAATCTTATCTCCTTTGCCTTTTGAATATTTTCCAGTAGGCATGTTCTTTATTTATTCCAGGAATTTGTTCCCATTTCCTGTTTTGATTCCAGTACCACAGTGCGTGTCACTTTACAAAACGGATTAAAGAAATAGTGAGAAGTGTCAGATAAGGTGGTTGGTTTGACTCTGGCATTAATTTCCACATGGAATTTGAGGCAGCCAGCTGAGATGTGCCAATGTTCAGCTCCTGATGGGTAGATAAGGAAAAGTCTGGGGTTCTTGCTGTCTTCTTTCCTTAATGACACGGGAAGGGATTCAACAGCTCCTTTTATAAAATCATGATAGGAGGAGGGGCAGTTCTATTCCATGCTGTGTCCCTGGATTAAATCTCTTAATCTGGTGGCTTTAACTTGCTACTTTAGCTAAAGGAAAGATTATACAGACACTGAAAGGTCTTGGAGGAGAATATGCTTTTTGCGTGTGCACAGGATGGAATTGTAGGGTTAGAATTTGGAAAAAATTTACTCTTATCAGGATCTTGGAAGTGATCGCATTCGTCATAAATTCTAATCAGCCTTTATAAACATGTGATTCAACAAAACATTTTAAGTGCTGTGACTCTCTGTTCTCTGTAAATAGTTTCTTGTTTAAATTGTTCCATATCAAGTAGTTTCAGATCCTCTCTAGTCATTTCTAACATAGGAAAGACAACAGATGATCCTCCTTTTCTTAAGGTAGAAAAGGAGATTTTATTTCCCCCTCCCCAATATGTGCCATCTTCCCAGTGTAGTTACACTTCCAGAGTCTTTGAGGTTGGAAAAGACTTTTAAGGTGCAGTCATTACCCCAACACTGCCAAGGCCACCACTAAACCATGTCCCCAGGTGCCACATCTATATGGCTTTTAAATACCTCCAGGGATGGGGATTACAGCCCAGGCAGTCTGTGCCAGAGCTGCACAACCCTTCTAGTGATTGTTTTTCTGATATCTAGCCATTTCCTCTTGTCCTGTGTTTTATTACTTGGGAGTGACACCCCCCTGGCTGCCCTTTCCTGTCAGGGAATTGTGCAGAGCAACAAAGTTCCCCCTGAGCCTCCTTTTCCCCAGGCTGGACCCCTTTCCCAGCTCCCTCAGCCACTCCTGGGGGTTCCAGACCCTTCCCCAGCTCAATTCCCCTCCCTGGACACACTCCATCCCCTCAGCGACTTTCTTATTGTGAGGGGCCCAAAACTGAACCCAGAATTCAAGGTTTTTTCTTCCTATTTGAGCCTGTACTAACCCATACAGTACAAGCCCCATTCTTATGTTCTCTTTTTCCCTTCTGCTCCCTCCCACTCCTGTAAGATGTGTCCTGTGTTCTCTGATCTCCTTTTTTCTCCACGTCACACCTGTGTGCTGGTAGCCTGTCTCTCCTCAGCCAGTTACTCATAAGGAGATCTTGCCTCTCATGGCTGGCTGGGCCTTTTTATTATTCCCTGAGCAGCAAACATCTGTGGTGTGATGAGCAAGCTCCTCTCCTAGTTCCTGCTGCCTCCTGTCGCCCACAGACCGAAGGAGCTGCTGCAGAAGCTGCACATTAGGCACATCTGGCACAGGAAAGCCTTTAATATCCTGCTTTTCCTTTTTCCGGTTCGGTGTTCAACTTGTCCACTTTTAGGAATGGAGAATTTACATGACTGCATAGGCTTCTCTGAGATTTTGGGGGAATGTAGAAGCTGTGTCATACCAGGTAGAAATAGAATAAAATGTTTGAAAAAAACAATTACCCCTTTTCAGAGAGCACACTGGTGTCTGAACATTAATGATCCAGTGAATGAGCTTACATAGTTCAGTCCAACTGAGTGAATATATTGTGGATTCTTTCTCTGCAGGCCTAATGTCTGATCCAAACAAAATCCAATAGCTTCTGTCTGTTGTACTGAGCCCTTGGATCAGCACACGCCATTCAGCAGAATTAAAGCTTTCAGCCATTCCAGCCATCTCCAAAAATCATCTAACAATTTTCTGGGATGCTTTTTTGTTTGAGTTTTGGTGGAGATTTTTTTTTGTATTTTTTTTTTTAATTATTCTTTATTGTGCTGGTCATAAAGCTTTAACTTGCAAAGCTTTTTTACCCTGGGCCAGCTCTGCCAGGGCTGTGGCCCAGAGCCAGCTGCTGGGCTGGTACTGACTGGGTGCATTTCCAGTTGACGTCAATTTACCTTCCGGTTATCACATCGAGTTGGCTTTTTGCTCTGGCATTGCATCTTCAAATAGCTCCTGTGCTTTCCAGAGGACTGACGCAGGCTTTTTGGATTCCATATCGAATTTCAAGCACCAGTTTGATTATGTCTCTCAGCCCAGACACCTCCATACCCTGCTTTTATTTGATTTGTATCTTGATTAATAGCAGAGGCGATAGATGTGATTGGCTGCAGCCACTGAATGCTGTAAGGCTTCTTAGAGCTTTAGGGAATCAATTCCTGCCTGTTTTCCCTCTTTCCAGGGCAACTGTTAAATTTGGGAAGGACCAGGTTGAGCAGTTTTATCCTCAACTTTGTGCAATAACTCTGGAGAGTAGCCTGTATGGCTTCATGTTTTATGGATGGAGATCTGGGTGGTGTTATATACCATTACAAGCAGAATTTCCCCTTGTGGTGAGGCTTGCTTGCTTTGTAATAGAAGTAATTCCTTCTAACTTACTTAGGCAAGTCCGTTCAGCTGTTTGCAGTTGGATGCCAAGGAAAACAAACAGACTGTTCTTGAAACTTACTTTGGCGTTAGTAACCGATTTTGTTTAAAGTAGCATGAATGATTGATAGTAGGAACATACCCCAAGATTTTCATTCTGTTGCTGTGAATTTTAGGGATGCTAAGAGGACTATATTTTTATTTCCCTTTTTTATTACCCTGAGATGAAGTAGATGCCTGCAAGTAACAGGTATTGCATGGGTGCTTGGTTTAGTAGCCACAGGCTGTGTGCCAGCAATTTCTCTGCCCACAAACACAGATCCAGTTCTCTTTAACTGTGATTCTGCTTCACATCATTTAAACCTCTTCAGTCAGTTCAGTGTTCCCAAATCAGTGGAGCTTTTTTACTGGCTGCGGGTTAATAGCCCTGACACTGTAGGAAAAGGAGGGTAAATCCCTAGAAAATGGGGAATTTTGCCTGTGATTTAACTGATTAAAAGTTGTATTTGCTGCTGTAAAATTTTCTGCTGGCATAGCTGTTCTTCTGTGTCACACACAGATGTGACTTTGGTGGTAAATTACAACAGCAGGCTTTTAAAGATAAACGAATGGTCAAAATAAGTATCGAATTGAATTCCAGGTTTTGTTCTTAGAGAAAAACAGGTGTTGTTAAAGCACAGAAACATCAGTAGTTCATGTTCAAAAGCTAAAAATGCCCCTTGAACACAGCAATAATCATACCCAGAACTTTGCTGCTGTTAAATGGGCTGCAGTAGAAATCAAGATGACACAAAAAATGTCCAGTGCTTTCCAAGTATGGGAGAGCAGGATAATTTTGTACATGGAGATTCAACAACTGATGAAGCTCAATCCCATGATTGTTGTAAAATAGATACAAAGCACAAGGAAAACTCCCAGTATGTTTTTCTTGGAGCATGGTAGGAGAAAGGGCAAGGACCTGGAGGCCAGTCTGAGGCCTGACTTGCTTGTAGACTAAGGCTGGAGGCCCCTGTTCAAGGCTGCTTCATACTTTCCATTCTTAAGACCTTGTCTTTAATAAATTTGACAGATAAAGCCAGCAGGGCCCAGAAGTATTGTTTGAATCTGCATTAGACTGATATTTCTGAGAAAATTGAAGCCCAAATGGGAAAAATAGTTCTAGGAAGGAGCTAAGAAAAGCCTATTTCTCTTCTTTGTGTCCTGCTGTGATTCTTTGTAAAGCCTCAGAGCCTGAGTGCTGCAGGAGCAGAGGCTTTGGAGCCAAGGAACCTTTACAAAAACAGTGTTCAGCCTTCCCAATTTCAGCGACAGCTCCATCCTCAAAGGGTTTGAGCCTCTCTTTGCCTCTTTGAGAGTCACCAGCCCCAGAGAACTGGTCAAAGCTGAGGAACTGGTTTATGCTGTGATCTGAGAACTCACATACAGGCATTACAGAGGAGGAGGTGGAGGAATTGTGTCTGATTCATACAACCTGCCAGGTATCCCAAACAAGAGTTACTCATTCCCCCTTAATCATTTTGTTTGTGCAAAGGCAGAGGTGTGCAGCAAATATATAAAAATAGACATGGTATATAACCTTTTATTAGTTAACCAGATCTGTTTATCTCCAAGGAACCCCTGGCTCTGTTCAGAAGGCTGGTTGGATCTCCGAGAGAGAAGTTAATTGTATAACAAAGGGAAGTGCTGTCTTTTGAGTGGAGGCTTAATTTGGAATGGATGAAGCCAGTGAGCCAGAGGGATTGTCAGAAGAAAATGGGTGGTGGTGTGATTAAAGCAGTTGGATGCTTCTGCTGGATAATTGAATTCTGCTCTTGCCTCCATAACAGAGTTGCTGTGTGATATTAAGCAAATTGTTTTTCCTAGATGGTCATTAATTGGGTGTTTTATTCTGGTGCCTGATGGGAGAGATCTGAGGTGTGATTTGCTTGAAGGCTTTGCTTTCCTGTGAATTCAGAAGCTGTTGCATAACACTACATATTTTGAAAAATCAGATACTGTTAGTTTCAAACAGACCCAATATTAATCAGAGTTTGAAGTGCCATCTGTTAGAATAACAATTAATATGATAAGAAAGTCGACAAAGAAATGGATTCTTTCTTTAGAACGAAGCTTGAACTTTGTGAAGAAAATAGTACATTGTATATCTGCTGGGAATGGTATGTAGGAGACCTGGTATTGAGTGAGCAGTAACTGTCCTACACTTTGGGGAGAAAAGTAGGGATTCTTTGAGAGAACATTGTAGGGTTTGGGATTGTAATACAAATGCAGAGTGAACTGGCTTAGGCTCAGCACTGTTCTTAACTGATGCTCTTAACTCACATGCTTGACTTTTCCATCAGAAAGTGCTTTTCAAGTGTGAGCTGATACACAAATTTAGTTTCAAACCAAACCAACAACGGCCCTCAAGGTTAACTCAAGTGCGGCACCATCGGTGGAGAAGGAAACAAGATCCTCCTTCCCCAAAAAGCCCCAAAGAAACTCATAGCCATGAAAATCCATCATGCCTGGTGCAGATGAGGCTGGAATACTTGGCAGAGACAGTTTTCAGCGGGGTTTTGGTCTCAGTTCAGCGAGTTCCTGGCTGAACCCTGCTCATCTGGCCCCTTAATCGGGCACCTGAGCCCCAGTGTGGCTCTGTGCTCCCAGCAGGGCGTTCCTGCAGGAGCATGAGAACCCCTGGAAGTGCGTGGCATCCCCTTTATCCCGGCTTCATGTGCCACCAGGCAGCTGGCAGCGGGCCCCTGAGGCAATTGTGTGGGAGGGAAGGATGGCCAGAGCGTGGCATTTGCTCTCAGAAGCTGCACGGATTTAGCCACGGGTTTTATTGGAACTTTTGGAGCTATTTATGCTGGGCAGCTGTTTAAGTGCGGCGCTGCTGGGAAGCCAAGCTGCTCTCACAAATGAGGCTCACGGTGGAATCCACGTGTGGCATTACTGTGGTTTTGTGTAACCAGGCCTTACACTCAGGAGGGCACTTCACACCCTGTTCCTCATGATCTCCAGTTTGTCAATCCTGTATCTTTCTCACCATACCCTCCCCAAAGGATGCAGAATTACCCCAGAACATTACAGTCCTTATTTTAGCCTGTTTTTTTCCTTTGACGTCACATTGAAACTGATCTTACTGAAGTGTTTTTGTAGCTTCTTGCATTTGGTTGTAGGTCTACTTTTTTGAGCAGCCTTTTGCATCTGTGACTTCTGGCAGTTTTTTTCTTGGCCATTGTTCTGTCGAGGCTCTGCAGCCCTGACTCCTTTGAGCTTTCTTCATAGAACTTGGTTTTCAGAACACTTAATTCTTTTTCTACTGCATTCCTTGTATGTTGCTAACTGATACAGGGCATCCAGAAATGGGCACCTTATTGTAGAGAAGACTTTAAAACCTTGATAACAGCAAGAGTATTTTATTTAAAGATTCTGCTCCTTTTCATGCGTTTGTCAGTTTTATAATAAAGTGATACTGATCTATTGTAGCTCCTAAGTGCATTTTCACAGAGCCTCTGCACCTGTTCTGTATAACTGATTTTTCCTGTTTTTGTTGATTTGCACTTGGCCCTGGCAAAATGCACCTCAATCCATCATTATAATTTGGATTAAGTGGAAAAACAGTTGGAAGGTTGTCTGTTCCATGCTGGCAGTCAGTCTGAGTGTGGTGTAAGGTCTGGTGATCCTGCCCTGTTCTACCAAGCAGGTTATCACTGAAAACCCTGGGTGATGCTGACCCTGGGGCACAGATGAATCACTCCTGAGTCAAGGCTCCATTTTGATGTCAAACCATTGATGGCCACCCACAGTACAGTTATTTCACCTGTTTGTCTTTCCCCTGTTGGCCTAATCTAAGTGATGCCTTGACAGTGTGCCTTAAATATCATATAAAAGTGTTAGAATTCCTATGAAAGTCAGAATGGACAAGGTCTATTGCCAAGTCCCATCCCTAGGGCCTTCTGCCTCATAGGAGGAATCAGATTGATGTGCTACAACTTGTTGTTGCCAAATTCACGTTGGCTGCTACTCATCACCTTCTCCACTCCTACATGCCTACAAATTGTCTGTGTTCCCATTTTTTCTTGAAATTGAAATTAAACTGATGGATATGTAATGCCTGGCTGTTCTTTCTACTCCTTTCCTGAACATATTTGCCTGTCTTCTGGTTTTTTCTTCCCTTCTTTTCCTTCAGGCTGTGTGCTGAAAAGACACACAGGCAGGAGGCACAAGATTAAGCTTTGCTGTTCCTTGGGTAACTGGAAACAGCAGTCAGGGGCAGAGGAAGACACTGTGGTCACCATCTATCAGTGAGACATGAAGGGGGAATAAAACCATGAATGTGTTAATTAAAATGTTTTTATTCATGGTCTTGATGTTCCCAAACAAAGAATTTTTATTTTTAGTTAAGAAGATATTGCCTTAAATTTGTGATACGAGATCTCTGGCAGTTCAGAAGGGTTGTTGTGATTAGAGTCAGAACGGTTTGGGTTGGATGGGACCTTAAGGATCATTGAGTTCCAAACTCCCTGCCATGGCCAGAGATGCCACCCATTGGATCAGGTTGTTCAGTCCAGCTTGGCCTTGAACACTGCCTGGGTTGGGGCCTCCACAGCTTCTCTGGGCAGATCTTTCTCTGTGTTCAAGAAGTTCATGATCACTCCAGCAGTTACCCTGTTTTTGTGCCATCTAATCCCTGGCTGCTGAGCCTGCTCCATGTTAATCCCTGGGAATGTTACTCTGTGGAAGGGACTCTTACCTTCTGCCAAAGAGGCAAAAAATTATATGTAAAAAAGAGATTTTTAGAGCTCTCAGTCAGATACCTTTCATTACGTCCACACTGCTCTAATTCTAGAAAAACCATCTAACTTGTGCCAAGGTGACGAATTGTAGTGCTCGTGTGAAAGTGCCTGCTGCTGTTATCCATGTGTATGGCACAGGAGTTACCAGGACTGTATAGAGAAAACAGAGGAACTCTAAAGCTACTTGTACTTCTGTGAATCCTTTGGGGGTTTTTGCCTGTGTGGTTAATAACACTTTCTTCTTTCTTTGTCCCTTTACCTCCTCTTCTGCAGTTCCAGCTTCTTGCCTCAGCATTATTTAAGTCTGGCTCGGATTTCACGACTCTTGGTGAGTATTGTGTGTCAGAGGAATTACATGATGTTCTCTTTGATAATTACTCTTAGTTTCTACTGGTTTTTATATCAAATGTTATAGTTCCTATCAACATTGCAGGCTCTTTTCAATATGCAAAGTGCCACTACCCAGACATTTGAGAGGTTATTTATAATGACCAGTGTCCAATGCTTCAAACCCATATTTAAAACATCTGTCAACATCCGTGGTTTTAAACCAATGCCTCCTGGGATCATTTTGTGTCTCTTATTACATCTGATCCTTCACTGTTACCCAAGTAAACAGAAGCTTTGGTCAGAATAAAGCACCTCCTGTCATGTCACTTTGGAATCTCACAGCATGGCTACGGCTCTGTTTGCTGTGATAACTGCAATTCCTGGAGTAGTTTGGTTCGCTCTGTTCTCTACAGAACGAGTTCTTTGGGCAGAGTGTCAAGAGCAGAGAAAACAGTGGCGTGAAGGGCTGGAAACAGGAGGGCTGAGCCAAAGCCATGATTTGTTTCGCTGCTCTGTCCAGTTAACTCTTTGGGAGATGTCAGAGACTCATCCTGGGCAAGCTATGGGAAAGCTACAGGCAGAAATTGCATCCTTGTACTGCTGGGGTGTCCTCAAGTCACTGAGCTCTCACTAAGAGAATGGATGACATCAGTTTTTGATGGAGGTGTAATTCCCAATCTAAGAAATGGAGGGAAAATTAAAGCTCACTGCAGTTCTGCCCTGCTGGATGAGGAAGCTCTGCTGAGTTTCTGTGGTTTGGAAGACATCAAGTTGACCCTATAAGATCAACTTTTTTTAAAGAAAGAAAACCCAAGTTTCAGAAAAGTTGGATTTTTCATAGACTCATTCAATGACTTGGGCTGGAAGGGACCTTCAAAAATTGTCTCATTCCAACCCCCTCTGCCATGGGCAAGGACACCTTCCGTTATCCCAAGGTGCTCCAAGCCCCATCCAACCTGGTCTTGAACACTTCAGGTATGGGACATCCACAGCTTCCCTGGGCAACCTGTGCCAGTGCTTCACCACCCTCAAAACTTTTCTCTAGTTTAAAGCATTTTAAAAGACGAATTAGTTCTTGACTTAGTACAATATTTTATCCAGATTTTGGTTTTACAGATAGGAGGATATGTACAACCAGACATGCTTTGAAAATAAAAACCCCAATCCTCTTTGGTTTGACTAACTTGGTTGACTTTGATTAACTGAAGAGTGAGTTCACTGAATTAAAAAGCATTCCTTTGAGATAGCAGCAGTGGAAGTAATCCAAAGTGGAGGAGATCATTGTGTGCCTGCCCTATTGTTCTTGCTGATCGTTTTAGTGTAGCATTTAGATAAACAATGCAAACCAAACCCTGCCGTGTTGGGAGGCAGCACTCCAGAAACTGGTTTGCAAAGCTCCTGTGTGCCAAGATGCAGCCAGGTGCAAGTGCAGTGAATAAATACAAAGTCTGATTTGGGACTCCTGCTGTCAGCAGAAGTTATCTCAAGAAAAACTCCAAGGAATCCAAGGAGCAATTCTGGTTATGGCAATGAAGATAATGAAGAAAGCCCGAGGACAGAAGAAATGAGGCACCAAATAAAAATAGCTACATGGATTTTGTTTTCTGGGACATCAGAGCAGTCCCCTGAGAACTCCTGCTTCCCCCTTTTCTTCAGGGCTGTCAGTGAGCTTGACAGGCGTTTGTTTATTACTTTTTATGGCATTTTGATGGCAGTGCTGGCTTGGGGTGACATAATCTCTGTATATGTGCTCACAGTAGTGGGACAGAGAGCTGGCAGCCTTATTAGTGGAGGCAGAGGGAGCTGTTAATATTTATCCCAAATGGACAATTCCACTGCTAAACTGAGTGTTTGGGATTGGGAGGAGTGACTTAACTTTCCCCTTTCCTTCCTCCCCCAGGATTTTCAGACGTTGACCACACGTATGCCCAGAGAACTCAGCTGTTTGACACGTTAGTCAACTTCTTCCCAGACAACATGACCCCTCCTAAAGGCAACCTGGTGGACCTCATCACGCTGTAACGGAGCAATCACTGGACACATGGAAGAGGGGAAAAGCATCCATTTTCAGTATTTTAATTTTTTTACTGCATTGATTGACTGCTGGGATGAAGTTAATATAGTAACCCCTAGGTGTTTGAAAGGGGTTTTATACTTGTATGGTGAATCCCTGGAGCTTTTCCCTTGGAGTAGGTTAATAAAATGTAACTGACGTACTTCTGACTAAATATATATATTTTTTCTGACTTTGGATTTTGAGTTAGCAAATGTAAGATGAAAAGGTGGGGGGAAAAAAAAGAAAAAGAAATAAAACCCAGTCATGCAGTGATCTTTTTGCCTATGGGGGAAAATTTGAGATTTGTGAGTTGTCTGGGATTAAAGATGATGGGTTTTATTTTGCGTTTCCTGAGGAAGAGAGGGAAGAGGTTATTCTTTCCTCATTTGTATCTAGTCATGATGTATTGCTTAATCCTACAACTCTGTCCTCAGCAGCTGAATAACTTGGTGGCAGGACACTGGCACATGTTGAGATGATGTAATTTATGTCCTGAGTCTTGTGCTCACGGTGTGTCGCGGGAAGGTGAGCATGTTCCGAGCCGTCTGTCTCCCCTTCCCAGAGTTGTGCTGACAGTCATGTCTAATTGCTTCTGAGACTCCATCTAAACTGACTACCTGCATCCCCATCTCTTGTTCTCTGGAGCCTTCCACTTAAACCTGGCAGGCAAGAGGGAACCTCAGAGATACAGCTGGAAAACGGGAGTGTGGTTGCCACCCGCACGGGCCCCTTTTCAGGGATTGATCTCTTTGTGGCCGTGCTCATCCACTGAGAAACCCTGTGGGTCCTCGGCGAGCCTGGCAGAACTGGGTCTTCCAGCACACACACCCCCAACCTCTGCAACCTGACCCCAGGTTGGGTGTAGGATTTCTGAAGCAGATTGTCTTCGTTTCCATGTGCTTCGGTGTGCGTTTGTCCGTGTGTTCGTGTACAGGGCGTTGCTCCCAACAGCTTTTCTCCTTCCCGTGTAGTGCAGCTCCCTTGTCAATGCATTTTAGACCTAGATTTGACTGTGAGGGAGGCCTTCTTTAGCATAAATCTCTGAAAATGAGCTGATGCATATGTATAGAAAATGTATTTTTCCTTTTGCTGAAAGCCTTCTTTATAAACACTGTAAGGGCTTGGTGCTGCACTGTGAGGTGGAATGAAGGACATGCATAATCCAGCATTAGGAACTCTGCTTTCGGTGTCCGTGAGCATTCAGTACACACTGGCAGATGTAAATATTTATATGAAACTGCAAACCTTTCTGTCCAGCAGTGTTCATGCCAGTCAAGTATTGGTGCTGCACCTGCTGTGGCTCCTGTTGAACTTGGTAGAAGTCCTGTGTGTGCAAAGATGATTTGGACTCTTGAAATAAAGAGTTAGTCAAGTGTCTTTTTCAGAGTTCGAGTGTCTGCTTGCTTTGATTGTATTGCCTCTTTATCATGTTCTTTGTGTGACTTTTATAGTCCTGGTGCATTAGAAATAAATTTCAAAGCCTCACATCAGTGTTTAATCACTTAGAAAAGAACAGTGTGTCAGAGGCCAGGCTTGTCTTCAGGGAGGATTGTACAAATGAAGTGTTTTTAACCTGTCACTTGAGGCTGTTCAGACACTGTGCACTTCAGTGTGCAAATGGCAAATCAGATGTTGGCAGAAGAATCCACTCGGTGCAGGAAATGAAAGCTGATGAAATGGTTTCTTTGGAATGTGGCAGGTTTTTTTCCTATTGACATGGAAAGTTTTACATCACTGCTGGGCTTTGTGGTGTGCTACCTGTGCTGAGGCTTTGTTAACTAATATAGAGTTTATACAGTACAAATGTAGGTACTGGGGAATACTCCAACTGAGCTGTTGCTTCCATTGAGGTCAAAACGAGCACTTTTAATGCAACCAGCCAAAATTCTGCAACCTTTTAGTACTTAAATTTAGCACTACTGTGCTCCTTTATCACTTGATCTCATTGCTTGTGCATCCTCAGCTTCAGTCAGATGATTAAAATGCTCTTTGTGATGGTTCTCTAATTAACCAAGTTCATAAAGTGTTGGATGGCTAAAAGAACCCATAAGATACACCTTGGTGGAGGAGCCCTGGTGAGCAGGCAGGGGAAGTTCAGGAACACCCAGAGCTGTGATTGGTGTTGCTGGTGAGCAGTGCCTCGTGTCAGGTCTGATTTGTGTGACAGGAATTCGATCCAAACTCATTGTCCTCTGTGTGGGGGCGCGTGTGGAGCCCGGCAGCCTCTGCTCTGTGTTCTGTAGCCTCAATGTGCAAATCAATGATGTGTTTGAGTGAGGGGAGCGCTGCTTCTGCAGGACTGACAGTCCCAGCTAACGAGAGCACTTCAGGATGATCAAATATTGACCTGCCTTTGTCCCGAGCAGATCGATGCCGCTCGCACCAGCACAGTTCATGGATTACAGCTGCTGATTAACCAGCAGAAACTTTGCTCAGCTCTGCAGTATTTGTTGAGCAGCAGAGGCACCATGTGGCCAGAGAGGTTAATCCAAAGGGAAGGCTTCTTGTGGCGTTGCTAAGGGTCTTTCCTTCTTTTTTGTCCTTAAGGCTAGGAGTCAAATGATTTCTTTGCATTGGTGTATGCTATGTTAACCTGCTTTAAATTCTAACCAAAAATTCTGAGCAGTGAAGTATAAATTTCCTTTTAAAATCAGCCACTTGTTGTCAGGCAGTGACACAGGTACTTTGAATTTCATTGCATGCTGATCTTTAAAGACACTGGTGGTGTTCCAGGAAAGCTCATTACAGAAAGCCCAAAATACAAACAGTAAAGAAACCCACTGGATCTGAAAACAGCCACCTGAAAACATTTCACAGCCCAGTGCATGCGAGGTTATAAATATCTGAGCTGTGCGTGAGAAGTCTTCAAACCTCACCATCATTGCTTGTAGGCTGTGTCTGAGGCTGCTCTTTAGCTTAGACAAGACAAACATACTCTATTTGCCTTTACTTTAGATTATAAGGTGACTTCGTGTATGAACTTGACACCACATAATCTTTGCACTACAGTGAGTAATTTTATCTGTAAATTCTGTGTTAACTTGTAAATAAGGTATCGCGAAGGAAAGCATCGTCCCTTGTCAGAGAGGGACTCATTCATCATGTTTTGGGTCTTTAAAGCCAAAGTTACAAGGTTCTGGTATGTGTTTTAAAGCTAGAGGAAGTCAGGGTGGGGTAACCTTGATACAGACATCCAGACTTCACTCTTGGTTTAGCTTTTTAAAAAATATCCTTTGAAGTCCCTCCCTGTGTTTGGTTCTTCACTGACTCTGACCCTTACAATACCCTTCAGTGGATCATCTCCTTGGAAAATAAGATTATTTTTTATATTGTTCCTGTCAAATGACACATTTTCTTAGAGAAATAAAGCCCTTCAGAATTAATTTTTTTGGTCACTTGGATTAGGTAGAATTAAGTGAGTTTGTTAATGTCTTATACAACCCTTCATAATAGTGACGAGGTAGAAGTTCTCCCAAAATCTCTTCTCCAAGCATGTTCTGCTCTTGCAGTGTGACCCAAAATGTTGTCATGTGGCAGAAGGACTTTGTTACATGTTGTTAAATAAGATTATAACCACTTTAGCCACCTTTTTTGCCTCTTTTCTTTTGAGGATCCCATTAGTTAGTATTGGTCCTGGGAAAGCCTGAAAGGTGATGCAAAATGTTCATTGAAACGGATTGTAGTTGTTATCTTCTGGCTCTTTCAAAGATATTTGTGATGTGTTTATTCTTACAGTCTCTTCCTTTTGCTGAGCGTAATGAGGAAGGAGAACTTTGTCTTGGAAAGTTCAGTTTGCCCTTTCCCTGGGTGGCATCTTGCATGGGTAGTTAAGGTAGTTGTACCCAGTAGTGTAAATAAACCTCTGGAATTTGGTTTTTGTTTGCTTGGGATGGCTCTGGGTGTACACAGGTACACACTGGCTCAGGGATCAGGCTGGAGCTTCCTACCAGAACATCAGTTAGTAAAATCTTATTTTGGAAAATCAGTCTGGGAACACCCAGTTGGAAAAACTTTCCTAAGGCATTGCCTTGTGCAGTGGCAACTGGAGTGAAATTAGAGATTTTCCTAAAGAGCATAGAAAAGCTTCCCTTTGTGGAATGACAAGTTAAATTAAATTCCTGAAACTTTTTGGTTATTGTTTATAATTACCCAGCCTGAAAATTGAATTATTTAATGATTACAGTTTAAAGATCGAGGAATCAGTAAGCAGATTAACTGGACCCCCACCTATTTGCAGGAGGGTGGCAGAGGTGTGGGGCTGGTGGCCAGGGATTGCCACAGCTCATCTGTGTGTTTTCTTTAAAATTGGCAGCCATGAATGTCCAGGGCTCCGTGAATTATTCCTCCTTCCAGAAGAAACTCCTTCCAAAGCCGAGTAATGACTCTGGAAGAGTGTTTTCCATAGGGCTTTGTGGAACAGCTGTTTGCTGAACCATTTTCCTGATGTGTGCAGATTTTTCAAAGGGAGTTTTCTCTGTCCCAAAGTTTTGTGCTGACCTGGCCCTGCTGTGCCAACCTGTGCTGGTGAGTGATGGACTCAGAGCAGAGTCCTGAGGAGTGCTTCAAAACTTGTTTGCTGCTCTTACTGTGAGAAAGATGAGCATTAATGCTGCTTGTGTCAAATGCAGGAGGGTGGCAGGTACCTGTAACACAAATACTATCAGCTCTCTTGCTGCCTCCTGCATTTCAGAATCAAGAAATAAATACTTTTGTAGAGCTGATTGAGTGAACTTTAAATTTGAATAACTTGTGTACAACCTCCATCTCTGTACAGGCAGTAATTCTGCTGATGTAATGCTGTGCCACTTCTGGGGAAAATGGCAAAAATTAGTCAAAACATTTCCATTCGGTCCCTTTGTTTTTAAAAGTGGGAAAATGTCTTGTGAAACCTTGAGTCCCCGTGTATGCTTTGAATTTTAGCTTATTAGTTGGCTCAGAGTTAAGGAATGTTTGGCTATTGTCAAGTGAAGTCCTGACAGTAAAAGCAGTTCATGTATGTCTCTGGAAGTGCTTGTGTTGTTTTATAGCCGTACTTATTACAGAAACAGAGGTGGACCCAGTTGAAAAATTAAAATTATCGGTGTTTGGTTTAGGGGGAAGATTATAGAAACTCTGAGCTTGGCCTATTTTAATAAGTACATGTGTTAATTTGGAGATGGGTCTTATTTTGTGAGAGGAGAGTTTAAGAACAACTATATGACATGTTCTTGCTATAGATTGCTAGTAGTATATAAGCTGTAAATACTGTTGAAATGTAAATGTTCTGTCAGAAGCTTGTTAGTGTATCTAAATGCCTGTGGGAATGGGAGGCCCAATCATATCCTATCACGGAAAAGGTTATGCTGGACATTATTCAAGTTGCGGTAATGGCTTATAGGCAAAATCCCTCTTTTACTGAAAGCTTCTAGTATAATGAAAAGTTGGAGTGGAGAAAGAAGGTTAACTGTACTGGAACCAGGATAAGAGTCCACGGCTCAGCGCTTGGATAAATTGACTCCAGATGCTTTTCATCCGTAGGCAATGGATCCAAATGTGGTTTTTAGAGTGGGAAGCCAGTTAATGACCAGCTTAGTGCTGCTGGAGAGCCCTTCAGGAGAGCCTCATGGGGCTGCCAGCAGGTGTCCCTTTGGCATTCCTGGCAGAGGGCACAGAGCTGGCTGGAGTTTGGGATTATCCACGTGTGCTTTGGTTATATCCATAAACCTCCAAGGAGGGTGCAATGGCTGTGTGGGTTGTGTGTAATTCCAGCTGCATGGCTGAGGTGTGGAGCTCTGCAGGGCAGCACCTTCCCCAAGCACAGATCCTGAGGATAACACACTGCTGCTGTCTGCTTTGCTTTCATGGACTTGGTTTGACAGGGGTGAACTCCAGATATTGCTGTGATCCAAATTCAGTGTTCTGCTTCCACTGGAGCTGCTGTCAGTGCATCACCTCCGTACCCTGACATCTGAATTTATTCTTGGTGCAGACACAGTTCCATGTTGCCTTGGCTTCCAGCTGTTTGCTGTAAGTCAGCACAGCTTTTACTGATGACCTGGAGAGTGTGAGTGCTGTCAGAACTCACTCGACTGTTCAACTGCAGCGTGGAATCACAGTTCATTCCTGGAAACAGGGATGTGAATGAACAGCTCAGAACTGGCTCTGTCAGGTTAGATTTTTGGGTTTGCTACTAATTTGAAAGGAAAGTCTTATCAGTGACAGGTGTGATGGTTAAAGCATGACCCCTTGGTTATTCCCCCATTTATTCTGAATTTTCTTTCCCTGTGTGGCTGTTCACTTCTATTAAAATGCTTCAGACTTTCCTGAGTTTAATGGGTACCTACAGAGGAATTAAAGGTTAGAGCTGCATAGTGGTTATTGAGGCATCAGTTTCCCCACATCATATTCCAGTTGCTTCCTTTGCAAAACTTCTTCCTGCTGCCTCTAAAAGGGTCAGGAGGGATCGTTGTGATTTATATTGTTCTTTCCAGGGCTGTTTCTCATCCTGAGTAAGGACAGGGAGATGTGGGAGATGATTTCCCACTGCAGCACACACTTATTTACTTGTGCCCTTCCATGGCCTCACATTCAGTGCTGTGATATTCCTTCCCTCCCATCTCAGGGTTTATTTTATGTGGCCCCAAGAGGAAAAAGGTGATGATACCAACCCTGAAGTTGTCCTAGGTTCCTGCACCTGCTCTAATCATCCCAAAACCTTTATGGGTGTCAGGGTGTTTGGTTTATTTCTGCAGCATAGCAGAGCAGAGGGAATGAGAAGAGAAATAATCTTGGGGTTAATTACAGGGATGCCTGATGTGAGTAGGTGTGTAATGTATGGTCTTTGTGGAAGGGCTTCAAAGAACTCTCCTAACCAGTAGCTTTGCTGTTCAGAGCTGATTTTACAATTTATTCTCTGACTCTTTATCAGAGAGAAGTGATGCAATATCAGGATCTTCTAGTCCTGGAGCTTCACCTCGAGCTTTGGCCCCTCTCCACCCCAAAGATACCAGATAGAATAATACAAATTTTATTCTCTCCACAGCAATTGTGAGGAAGCCAGTTGGGCTTAACCCTGCTCAGACAGACCGGAGGTGGTGCAGCACCATTGGCTTTTGGATCAGGTCTGGCTGCCTTAAGGGATTGTTTAAACCTAAATACATTCTGAGCTTTCTGATGAAAGCTGCCAGTTTGATTAAAGGAGATTAGGTGCTTTTTAATTAATGTGATGGTGGGGAGGCTAGACCATAACAGTGGCTCCAGTGATTGCAGTCGGTTGTCTCCACATCCCAAATAGCAATGGATAGGTTTTACTCCCCATTGATAGAAAAATATACTTTAAATATCCTGACTTAGTAACCAAGGAGTTCAATCAATTACTCAGTATTTCACTAAATAGAGAAGTGCTGCAGTGAGTGAACAGGGTCTGTTCATTAAAAAAGCCACTTAGAGGCTGAAAAGTGATTTTTTTTTTTTTTTTTTTTTTTTTTTTTTTTTTTTTTTTTTTTTTTGAGATTTTGAGATTTTGACAAAAACTTAGCTCTTAAAAGGGGAGCATGGAGGAGAAGTACTGTGCTGCTGACTTGTTTTCTCCTCCTGTCTGCTGTGGTCATCTGGAATGCAAACTAGCAGTGGAGGGTAAATATTGCCTTCATCTCTCCCTCCTCATTCCTGTCCCTCCCGTTGATGTTTTGATGTGCAAAACACTCTTCACTTCAGAAGCTGCTGTGCGGGGTGGTGGAAAGGAAAACAAACCCCTCGTTATTAGTAGCTGTTGCCGTTTGTTAAAGCTGTATTTTCTGCTGTGTCTTCCAGCACTCCCTCCTCCACAGCAGGAAATGAGGGGGTGCAGGGGAGACGTAAGCCAGAGAAAAAAAGCTTAATTATACAAACAAATGTGTTCATGGGAGTCTTGCAGATTGGAGGCCCCAAACCACGCAGACCACTTTGCTGAGGGACAGAAACTGAAAGTCTGTGGGCTCGTTCCTAGTTAATTGGAGGTGACATTCCCATCCTTGTGGGTTGGTGGTGTTGTGCATGTTGTGCATTCAGATGCTGAGATGCAGCGTGTCTCGTTTTGGGAGTGTTGAGCATCGTTAAATGTTTGCCCTTTGAAATTTCTGCAGTTGCCTCTCTTAGGGGAGTTGGTGGCATAGACAGGACCTGGGTAGCTTGGAATCAAACACCAGTGAGCTAGCTGGGCACCATCACCTGCCTGGGGTGGGGTTTTGAGGTGTTTGTTGAGCTGTTGCCTCTCCTCTGATGGTATCACTGTAGCGTGTGATGGTTTGTTTGTCTGGACCTTCAGTGTTCATTATCTTGTCCTCTACACCTCAGTGTGGTCCCCAAAAGCTGGTTCTCTCTCCCTAGTGCTGGAAGTGTGAGTGTCCAACCCCCTGTCCACAATTTGGCCTCTCTGTTCTGTTTTGGCACCCAGCTTGGAGAGTTTGCACCTGCCCAGCAATCCTGCAGGCTCTGGTGTCCGTCTGGATTCCCTTTGGTGTCTGTCCTGCAGTTGTTGTCTGGGACACCTGAGCACAGGAGAGCTGAGCTGAGAGGTGTGGACAGCCCTGGGCTGGAAAGAAGCATCCGTGGAGTGATGAAAGCTGTGAACTGCTCATGTGTTTTAATAGGAAGGTCAAATATTGACTGTTCCTGTGCTGAGCCCATGGTGGTTACAGGCATCTTCCCTGGACTCTGGTGATTCCCCTTCCCACCTTTTTTCTTTATGGATGATCTTTGTTCAGCCTGGAGTGTTAATTTTCTTCCTTGGCATAAATCATCTTGATGATTTCTGGGTTGGTGTGTGAGCCCCATGCTGTACATAAATGAATGAGTGACACGAGGAATATCTACAAATGTAGTTATGTTGTATGTAATGTACATAAGGAGAGAATGTATTTTGTTCATTTTTTCTTAATAAAAATGTATATGCTAGCAAGGGTGTTGATTTAAGATCTGTTTGTTCTCACATCGCTTCGGAGAGTGGAAAAATGCCTGTGAAGGTCTTTTAGTGCTGGAGAAATTGTGAAACCAGTGGTGCATTATGTCTGACATCACTGATGAGCTCAGTCAGTATCCCATAAATCCAGCATATTCCGAACATTCACATAGACTTTTTCTGGAGAGCAACACAGAGTTAGAACATAGGCTGTGGCAAACTGCTGATTTTTAATACCTGACTTCAACCAAATCTCCTTTTTTTTTTTTCCTTTACATAAGCAGAAACTTAACCTGGAACAAAATGTTTTATTTTGGGTGCTTGGAGGCCAATGGAACAACTAAACTGCCCACGCTGCTGCTGCCCCTGTGCTGCCCTTGGGTGATGCCTCTCCTGCTTTATGGGTGTGAGGTTTGATTCCCTCCTCCACAACCAGGAGGGGCTGCAGACCAGAGGGAGTGAGGGTGAAATGCAGAAATAAATAAAGGTGAAGTGCAGTAACAAGGGTGAAATGCAGAAATAAGGGTGAGTTGAAATAAATAAAGGTGAAATGCAGTAACAAGGGTGAAATGCAGAAATAAGGGTGAGTTGCCTTTCCATCTGACTGTTTGAAGGCATCAAGAGCTCAAACAAGTGCTCAGGCTGTGGTGGGGGTGCCCTCACATCACCCCAGCCTCCCACCCCTCTGAGTCCTCTGGTTTTTAAATTGAATAGATTTTCCACCACTCTAATACTTCCTTCTGCATAGGAAAAGTACAGACTCTTCCATGGCTGGCTACCATGAAGGTCTGGGTTGGTTTTGTTCCAGCTGATCCAGTGTTTTCCCATGGAGCATCTCCAGAGCAGGAAGTTGTGGCCCTGGAACTTGTCCTCTGCACTGCCCACCCCTTCCTCACTCAGCCAAAGACACGAGTCTTTTACATAAGAATGTTTATTGACAGAAATACATGATGCTCTCAAAATATATTTGTAGGAAAATGCAAGAATAATCTCTTACAATCCAGTTCCTCAGTAAATTCCAGTGTAAATCAGACTCCTGTCCCCATGAGAGATGCTGCTACACACAGTATGTAAGAGCTCTACTCTATGTGCAAGGTTCAACAGGTTTAACCACCTGGGGAATTAGGTTTTCCTTCTCCAGTCCCTCATGGATTATGACTTGTGTGTCTTCTGTAGGCAGCAGTCACAGTATCAACCTTATCAGCTGGGTCACGGCACTGCGAGCGGGAGATAAAATGCTCCTAAAGTTATTTACATGTTTCCTCATGAATCTGAAAATAGAAAAGTCTCTTGCAAGGACATCTGACCTGCTTGTAAAGCTCTCACCGAAAGGTAAGAGCAGGAATCTCTTTGTACAATGTGTGTGGGATGTTAAAGCTGTTTTGGGGGAGAGAAAGAGGAGCGCAGGGAAGGAAGGAGGGGCAGGGAGAAAGGAAATGCCTTGATAAATCTTTTTTTTATTATTAATTTATTTTTTTTGGTCTAACAATTATGGCTACAGTCTACGAAAGGAAGGGTTAAGGCCAAAGATGCTCATTGCTGCATTTCCTACCTGATTTTTTTTTTCCAAAAAAAGAATGTTCTCAACATTAAAAAAAAAAAAAAAAAAAGTACTGTTTTCTTTTCCTGTGGAAATAGTTCTTTTAAATAGGGGAAGGAAAATCTACTATAAAATATTAGTGGTTTAAAAATATGATGTCTGGAAAAATAAATAAATGTACAATTCCTATTCAAATATAAATCACTATAAGCACTTGCTGAGCAGTTAATGTCCTCACTCGTCTCTGCTCGGAAAGATTTAAGGTTACTTGATCTCAGGCCTCTGTAGGGTTCTCTTGGAAAGTCTTTAGACCTGACTCATTAAAGCACTTTGGCATCTCTTTGCTGGGAAGGGAGAATCTTTAGGCACATGCCAAAGCCTGACTGCCTGGAGATGCCCTGCCAGGGGTGTCCTCGTGGCAACTCCAGCCCCTGTGGCCACAGCATCGCTGCTGCCCCGTGTTTTCACTGTGTTTTCTGGGAAGGACAGAAATGTGAGCTCATGGACCTGCTCCTTGTCTGTCAGGGCAGCTGGGAGGCCACAGTGCTCACAAGAGCAGTTGTGGATGCTGAGGCCTGTTCTCTGAGACTTGTGGCCACATTAAAGAGCTGAACTTGATGCTGCCAGAGCAGGGACAAAGCCCTGGCACGAAGTTACCTGGGCAAGAGGTGTTTTTCTGCTTTGTGTCGAATTTTACTCCCCTACCAGGCTGGCCTTTAGCTTTTTCTTTCTTCTTTTTTATAGCTTTTTTTTTTTTTTTTAAGATTTTTAATTTTTTTGTAAATTTATTTTGTTTGTTATTTCTCCTCCCCTCCAAAATTATTTCCCCATAGTGCAGTGCACGGGTAAGTGAAGTGTGCAGAATACATTGCTAATGAATACCAGGAATATTTACATACAAAAATAAAAAGGTTTGAACACTTCAGACTCTGCCCTTCAGTGCAAGGACAGAAGGGGGAAGAGCCACTTGTATCTTCTGCCAGCACCTGTCCTGGGGCTGAGCAAAACACCCCAGTCCCCTCCTTCCTGAGTACTTCCAACTCCACCAGGGTTTCTCCAAGCTTCCCATTGCTTGGCTCTGCTTTTCCCCTGATTCAGGGCAGCCGTGGGAGCAGATCCCAGTCGGGTTCCCTTGGTGGCAGAGCCCAAAGGGAATGTCCCTGCTGTGCCTTGGTTTATGGCAAGCAGAGGAGAAGGGCCGTGTTTGGGCATCGCTCTCATCTGCAGCTCCTCTGGTTTGCAGAGGGTTTGGGACAAGCACCATCCTCATGTTGGGAGAGGAACTCAGCCAAGTGACCTTCAGGTCCTTCATGTGCTGGGGGATGGAGCCCAGCTGGAGGATGACCCCTGCCTCTGCCAGGACTGAGCTGCTTCACCAGAGCAAAGGCATGAAACTCTCCCCAACCTTTCAGAGCCGTTTAGGAGCTGTGGTGGGGAATCAAAATCCAGAAATGGCTTCAGTCCAGCCATGTTTTTCTTCTCCCCTTCAAAGGCTTCAGCAAAGGGAGACCTGGTGACAGACCAAGGGCTGCAGGACAAAGTTCAGTCCCAGCTTTGCTGCTGAGCTGGAGGTTGCTTTGCAGGTCTCTGTTACTTTAGTGGCTTGTGGAGAAGAGCTTGAGAGCATGGGCTGAGCTTTTAAACCTCAAGGGGATGAAACACCAAGGGCCACGTGAGTGCCACCAAGCTCCCTGGCTCATGTTCTGCTGCTCTTTTACCTCTTCTGCTGCTCACGCAGGAAAATGTGCCCTCAAAAATCACAAACCATCGTGGTGCATGTGTCCCACAGTCTTGTGGAGGATGGATGAGGGCTGTGAGATGCTGCTGTGTAATTCCTGGAAGGCAAGTGATCCTTCTATAGGGAAATGCAGCACCAGAGCTGGGCTCCTGCACCACAAAACCCCCCAAATCACAGCTGGGCTAGAGACCAGGCATCGCTCTTGCTCTCCACACCCTTCCTAAGAGGGATGAACTCAAAGAATTCCTCCTTTTCCTCTCCCTCCATCTCATCCTTTCAAAACAAGAAGCTGCTGCACCTCTCTCAGTCTCCAGGTGGGTGCAGGGTCTGTTCCATAGCCCTTGGCAGTGGGGCTGAGCATCACTTGGCACTGCTGCATCCCTGCCATCCCGCTGGGTCCAGGTGCATCCATTTGCCTGTGGCACAACGAGGGGTTCCTGTACGTTTTAGCTCTGAGGAGAGGATGGAAACCAGATTAAAAAGGAACAGACTGTTCCAGTTTTTTCATTCACTACCTGGGTGTCAGGGAGGGCAGGGTGATGACTAAACAGCGTGGGCCAGAGGATTTGTCGAGCTGTAATTGCCAGGTGCTGCTTTGCTGTCAGACGTGCTCCATCTCCTGTCCTATTTATTTTATTTCTCTTGATTTCTGAGCCACTTGGTAGCTGGGGGATGCAGCTGGTGTGGTCGGATGTGGGATGGGAGGGGACGTGCTTGGAGGAGACACCAGCAGCTCTTCAGGAGCAAAGCCACCCTGTTTTGCCCATGGCTGGTCAGATCTGGCTTGGGAGGTGGATGGGAGATGGAGGGTGCTTGGCCAGATGTGGCTTGTGTTGATGTGCCCCAGAGGTGTCTTCTCATGTCCTCTCCTCTTCCATCCTGAATCCCCTGTGGCGGCACAAGGGGCCATGATTAGTTCATTAAGGGATTTTCTGCTTTTTGGGGGGGAATTTTGCCTTATTTTGGAGCTCTGTGGGCGTGCGTGTCGGGTTTATGGGGTTTCTTTGGGGGGTGGTGGTGGTTGTTTTTCTCTTGATCGAGTTCCGCATCCTATAAATGCGTGTCCTCCTCTTCCTCCAGGTCCTCCTTCATGAGGGTGTCCAGAGGAACGATCCAGCTGTCCCCCAGCTCACCATTGAGGTTCACCTTCTTCTCCTGCATTTCAGAGGAGGTCTCCATCACCTCCAGGGTGGGGTTGTCGTGGTAGCCGTTCTCCATGGTCTGCATCTCCTCGGTCAGGCGCTGCTATGAGGAAAGAAAACCATAAACCCCACTGAACAACACCTTGGCCACGCTGTGAGTGTCACCTCAGGGCTGTCACCTCCCAGCCAGCTGTGACACCTGCCCCATATAGATCTATGTAATTACATATAGAGATTTTAAGGTTGAGGCAGGGGGCAGCAAGGGGATAGCATGGAGCTGGCAAGAGGAAGACTCTGCTGATGATGAGAAGGAGGAAAGAGCACATGTGGAAAACCTCCAGGAGCAGCTGCCAGCTTCAGTTTGTTCCCCCCAGGACCTTGGGAAGAGGTTGAGCATCTCAACTGCATCTCAACTCCTGCCTCCCTACCTCAAATCTGCTCTTCCCCTCCCCTTGCTCTCCACCCCTTTTTTAGCTGCTTTATTATTATTCTCCTCTACTCAGGGGTAGCTCCCACCTGCCAGTTCTTGAGCATTATCCCTCCTCATTCTGGAACTCTCAATGGAAATCAGGCAAGGAAAGATGGAATCAGGCACTTTGTCACCCAGGTCCTTTGATGTGATTCACTTCAGGCTCCGACTCAGCCCTTCATCCCTTGGCAGAACCCCAGCCCATCCTAATTTTGCATCCACTTGGGCTCCTTCATCCCCATCCTTCCTTAGAGGGATTCAGTGGGGAACTGCAGTCCTTGTCATCCCTTTTTGAAAACCACAGGGCTCTCGGTGGGTCCTTTACCCCTATCCTTCCCTGGAAAGATTCAGTGGGGAGCTGCACTCCTTGCTCAGCCCTTTTTGGGGAGCCCTGTTAAAATCTGCCTGGATTCACAGCTTGCTCTATTACAGTGCTCCTAGTAAATGTCAGGAGACAGGCGTGGGAGGGAATCCATGGAGAAGGAGAGGGATGGAGAAGCAAAACTGCAGGGCTTGGTACTAGCACAGGAGCTGCAGAGGTGCTGCTGGGAGTCCCCTGTGTCACCTGTGGCAGGGTGGGGACTGTGGGATGCTCAAAAGCAGAGGACACACCTGGGCTCTCCCAAGGCTGCTTCCCTGTGGGATTGCTGGTGTCCCACCATGGCAAGGCACCCTCCAGCCATGCAGCAAGGGGGAAAGGGGCTGTAAAGCTGGGCTTTAGTCCTGTTAAAAGCTCCTGGACCCTACCAAGCACCGGAGGTGAGAGCTGGGGGTGTTACGGATGCGGCGCCCGCCCCTCCGATCCCTGTGTTGGAACTCACATTAAAGATCAGGGCCACATGTCCATCATCAAACCCGGGGACATCAGGGTGGATGTTCTGGGTATTTCCAAGGTAAAACAACAGGGAGGGAGGTGGAGGGGGGTGAAGATGATTGGAGAAAAAAACAAAATAAAATAGAAAAAAAAAAAAAAACAAACTTTCAAGTCATTTTTGGAAACGAAACAGAAGGAGAACAAAAGAAACCACCCAAAAACAAAGCCAGGAAGGAGGAGTGTGTTTGGTTTTCGGAAATGGCATCCCTTGCTTTGCTTTTACTCTTTTACCCTGTGCCTGGAGGGAATTTACTTCTGGGACATCCAAGTTGGACTGGTACCTATTCCTCTGCACCAGGTTATTTTAGGGACACATGTTCCCATCACTAAAAATACCCTATTTCTACCTGTTTTCTGAACAACATGGGGCGTGTTATGCTGTTGTCTGTCCCTGGTGGAATGTTTCTCACCCCCACCAGGGAGGTTTCATGCAAGGGATGATGAAATCCTGGAAGCTCAAAGGGGACCACAGTGCAGGTCAAGTATTTATTGAGGTCTTGCTTCTCTCCCTATTTCTTCCCAAAAAATCAAGCCTGGAAAGTACAAACAAGTCTGACAGGGGCATTGGTTTGATCTTCCCTCCCTCCTGTGTTCACCTACCTTGCACTGTAAATATTTAAAGCTTTATGCTTTGTTTTCCTGTGGGGCAGAGGTTGGGATTGCTGAGAAAGGATGAGCTGGTCCAGGGGAAGATGAAGTAGGAGTGAAGTAGGTTTGCTTCTGCATCAGGAGGGTGGTTTACCCTGATTGCATTATCTGATTTCATATTTATTTTCCTTTTCTGTTTCTGTCTGTCCTAGTGTTAAGTCCTCAGGAACAGCAGCTGGGACCAGTGCAAACCTCAGTGCCCCAGGACATGGGAATGGCCAGTCCTTGCAGGTGGATGCTACACTAAAATCACCTAGGATTGCTGCCTGAGATAAAAATCATATTATTTTCTCTTTCTGTGTTGGTTCTTCCTTAAATCCTGCTGCTGCTGCTGCTGCTGCTCTGAAATTTGGCCTTGGCCCAGCTCTTGCAAAGATGTGGTGGTGTCAGTGCCCCTCCTGCTGATGCTCTGCACACAGCTTGAGGCTCCCTGGCACTCAACCCAGCCCCACTACTTGTAAAAGTATTTCAAGAAATTTTTTTTTTGAGGGATACAGCTTCTTTTTGGAATGCGGTTTTGGATTGAGAAAGGCTTTCTTGGCAAAATTATGACCCAGAGTGGTGCCCACTGGGCAAGCCAGGATGTCTCCACGGGCAGAGACAGCAGCACTGATGATCCTCATCTCCTGGAGATGCCTCTGGGATGATGGAAAAGGTCTTGGGATACCTGTCCCACCCTCCTGCCACCTTACCTGGTCCTTCTTTTGGGAGAAGCGCTGGTGGCAGCCGTAGATGGCGGCGACGAGCAGCAAGGACCCGGCCAGGGTGATGATGGTGATGATCAGGGGGGTGCTGAACTCATCATTGATGGTCATGTCCTCCACCATTTTGCCAGAGGTGATGTTGGCAATGCCCAGCTGCCACAGAAGGGACAGGTCAGGCTCCTGTGCCACCCACCACGGGGGGACATCCATGGGGGCAGATATGGCATGACCAGGAACCCACTTACCTCCTCTAACTTGTCCTTCTTCTCCTGCAGCTCCTTGAGGACTTCTTCAGAGTCCAAGGGATCTGGGGGAAGGAAAAGGCTTTAGTGAGCACACGGTGTGGAGAGGGGACAGGTTGTGCCACCATCCCCTGGTCAGAGGGGTAACCCCCTTTCTGGAGGAGGTGGATGAAGATGGGTGAGGATGAAGCCAACCCTTGTAGGTGCTTCACATCCAGACAAGGAGCCAAGATCTCTTCTGGAAAGGGGGATAGCCCCAGAGCTCCCAGGCCCCACCATTGATCTCCAGTGGCTGATTTACAAGAGAGCCAAATGAGGGGCTGTACCTGGCTCCTCAAGGATTAGTCCCCAGTGCCTGGGTGCCTTCCCTGAGGTTGGATGTGGGGTCTGGATCACCCACTCAACCCCTGCTCTGGTGATGAGTAAGAGCAGGGTGGAGCTCAGGCCTTCCTTCCCCTCATGCTCAGGCAGCAGCATGTCTCCATCTTGCAGGCACCCTGATCCTAAAGTAATATTTGGGAACCCCCAGCTCTGAGCTGGGGCTCAGACATGGGCATGAAGCTCCTCTCTGTGGTCTTTGGGGAAGGATTTGAACTGGGCACCCAATTTTAACCACCATGGGAGGAATTCCTCCTGGACACTGGTCAATGCCTTGACTCAACATGGCAGAGGGATCTGGTGCATTCCTTGGGGCTCAAAGCTCATTTCTGGGATCACTGTACCTCTCCCAAACTGCTGGGATGGGGCAGCCATGGGAACAGAACCCTTTGGCCAAGCTCTGGTAGACCTGAGGACTCTGCCAAGCCTCCAGCTCTGGGGTCCCCAGTGTCACCCTGTCCCAGTGTAGCAGGAGGGTGGGCTCATACTCACGGTGCAGGACCACCCAGACAGCCCAGTGCCGGGAGTGGGGCTGGCAGGCCATCAGTGTCACCGTGCACCGGTCCCTGCTGGCGTTAAACACGTGCTGGGCCGTGGAGCAGAAGCTCTCATAGAAGGAGTCGTTCCTGCTGGCAATATTCCACTCCTCCTGTGGAGACAGCGAGGGTCAGCACTGCTTGCTCCCCCACCCAGGGACATCCCACCCCATCTCCAGGGATGCAGGATGCCCCATCCTTATAGAATGTCCCTTTTAGGACTGGATGTGCCACTCCGTGCCACGGTCTGGTTGACAAGGTGGTGTTGGGTCACACTCGGTGATCTCGGAGGTCTTTTCCAACCAAATGGGTTCTGTGATCTTCCCTCATCCCCGTGCACTGCCCGGCTGCCGCCGGCCCTCCCAGGGAACAGGAAAAGTTTAAAAGTAGTTTCTTTACAAGAAGCCGAGCTCTTGGCTGCCGTTCCTCACCGGGGCCCTGCACCAGCCTTATCTGTGAGCCGCAGCTTTCGGTGTTCCAGGAATAGCAGGTCCCTGAGGGAAGCGGGGCGGGGGTGCTGGCGAGGCCAGGGGGCCACAGTGGGAGCGGGGCAGGGCTCTGCAGCCCCACAGTTCCCCCAAAGGCTTCTCCAGCCTTTCTACCCTCTGTCCCCACCAACACAGGTCCCTGTCCTGCCTAAAACTCCCCCACAGCTCTGCAGGGAAGAGCAGGAGAGTGTGTGTCTTGCTTTTGGATGGAATCACAGAACGAATCAGAGTGGTTTGGATTATAAGGACCCAAAACATCACCCAGTTCCACTCCCTGTAACTTCTGTAAGACCAGGTTGCTCTAAGCCCCATCCAACCTGGCCTTCAACACTTCCAGGAATGGGAAAGCCACAACTTCTCTGGGCAAACCAAAGCAACCCTGGAGAGATGGGAGAGGGGTGGATGGAGCCCACACTCCCTCTCTGGTGTTCCTGAGGGTTTTTGCTCAATGCTTTGTAGCATCTGGGAGCTCACTAAGGTAGAGGGGATCACCCTCCTGCCTGCACAGATCCTGACGTGTGGATGTGGCACTTGGGGACGTGGGTTAGTGGTGGATTTGGCAGTGCTGGGTTAATGGTTGAACTTGATGATCTTAGCAGGTTTTTCCAACCTAAATCATTCCATGACCCTGTGCACAGACCTGGCTCTCTCACAGGTCCTATATGAGAGCTGCTGTACATACAGCTCCTGTGTGCACAAGTCTTTCATGTGTGTAAAAGTCTTTAATCCCTGCTGAAATGAGGTGCCTGGCTGGGAAAGGCTCTGCTCCTGCCTCCTCCATCACCCCAAACCTTCCCCTCCCATCCCAACCCCACGGGTGGCTGGCAGCACCCTGCTTGCTGCACCGCAGGGATGGGAGCTGCCCGGCCCAGGGACGCACCTAATCTCACCCCATCTTATCTAAATATTTGGGAAGCAGCAGTGGAGACAGGATGCACTTGCCGGGGCGGAAGGCTGGCCCCGGATACCGTGCGAGGGTGAGCTCAGCATCGTGAGGCCCTGGCTGTCCCTGGGAACAGCCACTGTCCCTCGCCTGTCCTTTCGCTTTGCATTCCTCGGGGCCCCTCTGTGGGGTTGTGCCATCGCTGGGAAAAGAGCTGAGTGGGAAATCTGCCCCAGCCCGAGGGCAGCATTCCCTGGAAAGCTTGTTCTCAGCAGGGCAAGGGAAGAGGGGGATGTAGCTCGGTGGTTTTATCACGTCTGGACGCTGGGTTGTGCTCCTACGCTTGGAATGTCCTGTGATTTACCAGTCCCTGTCTGCGCAGCACTTTCTGCTTGGCAGAGGAAGGAAAAGCCTCTGCTGCCTCCCTGCATCCTCCTTCCCCTGATTTTGCCGCAGCTCTGCTTTCCCCCAGCTCTTAATAATTAATAATTAAATGATTTCCCCTGCCACCCCATGGGGCGGGGGGGGGGGGGGGTGGAAATTTCCTTTTTTTGGGTGGGGAGGGAAATGGGATGCGAGGCTAAAACCTCGCTGAGACCACTTCAGTGGCAGCTGGTGAGCAGTGCTTAAAGCCCATCAGAGGCTGAACCGGAGGGATTGTCCCTTTCCAGGGCTGGAGAGGGGCAGGGTGAGGCTGGTGGGGATGCCCTGGCAGCTCCCCCTGCACCGCCGGAGCCTCTTGCATTCCTTGGCCGCAGTTGACAGGCGCTGCCGAGCGGCTCGGATCCGGTTCCCACACTGGCGGGGACCTAAAACCAACATCCCCGAATGAGGTAACAGCACTTGAGTCAACAAACCGGCCCCGCCAGCTGCGCGGGGTGAGGGGGCACCATGACCCTGCTGGGTGAGGGAGTCCCTCTGCCTGCTGCAGGGACTGTCCTGTGTCCCCAGAGCAGGGGGTGTCACACAGCAATTCCAGTGGTCCTGCTGTGGATTTTGCATCTCCCACTGCAGCAGGTTCTGCTGCTCCCCAGCATCCAGTGACTCAGATCCTTGGCACATCTGTGTCCAGGTGGGGGGCACAATGGAGGAGGAAGCCCTGGAGATGGACACGGGGCTGTGTGGGTGAACCACAGCTCAGGCTACACCAACCACCTCTGTCATCATCACTTCTCACTTTACCTAACTCATTTTGGGGTTGGGATGAGGAGCAGAGAATCCATCCACCCATCCATCCATCCATCCATCCATCCATCCATCCATCCATGCATCCATCCATCCCTCCATCCCTCCATCCATCCCTTCCAAGGCAGGAGAAACCCAACTGAAAATACATTTGTGAGCCAGACCTTGGAAGAAGTCATCCTATAGAATGTGAGGTATTGAGCTAATAAGCTTTTTTAAAAAACTCATTAAGATCCTGCTGTAATCAAAGGAAGGAGAAGGAGAAGGTGGGAAAACATGGACCAAACTGTTCAGCATTGGTTCAAAGCATCACCTGAAGAAGAAGGATGCAGGAAACCAACCAGCCTGTGAAACACCTGCAGTGCACAAAGTGGCAGCAGCTGTATATTTGGCTTTTTTTTTTTAAGGATTTATAGTTTGAGTTCCTTGTTTTCTGGAGAATATGAGGTGTGGTGGGGTGACAGGTCTGCAGTTCCTGGGTTCAGTCCCAGCTGTTTGCTGGGGTCTCCCCATCACTGGTGCTGCCCCACCAGCCCAGCAGTGGATGGGGTGAGTGGCTCTCCAGTGTCCTCTCCCCTGCCCTGTGTGATCCAGACATGTCCCCCACTATTGGTCCCCCCACACTGCCCTGGCTTCTTGCTGAACCTGATTTTTAGTACAATACCACCCTAACTCTGGCTTGTTCTCGGAGCAGGATCAGAGCTGTTTCTGGAACACTCCTCACAGTACACACTTTCCTGTTTTCCCACGGGCTGTGAAACGCAAAGGATTTTTTCACTTTGCTGTCAGGATTTGGCCACAGCCGTGTTTACCAGGCCTACAAAGCAGGGAAACCAGATAGTGCCATTTCTCCGTTATCTGCTCGGCCTGGGAGGCACAAAATGGGCTGCAATTTTCAGGAATACAACGAGTGGAAAGTTAAGGGCGAGCAGGGGAGGAGGTATTTTGGCAGCTGAGGAGGGCGATGGGATGGGAGGATGCAGCCCGTGGGAGGATGCACCCTTGCAGCCCTGCAGCCTTTCTGTGGCTGTTTTGGGGCGTAATTGGCATTCTGTGCTAACAATGCTCTGGGCTGGTTATTGCACCCAGAGGAATCAAAGGGAAGCAGGGTAGGAGACTCCCTGGCTCACCTGCTCCAATGCTCCATGGCCCTGGGGCAGGCCATGATGCCAAAGATGTGATGTCTGCCCATCCCTCAGCTTCCCAGCCTCACCATCCCTGCTTCCAAAATCCTCCCAGTACAACTCCACGGGAAGGACAGCAGCTCTGGAACATCACTGTGCCCAGAAGGAAGGAGAAAGCTTTAAACACCAACTCAATCCTAAGTCCTTTTAGGCTCCCAAATTGGATTTTGTCACTCTGATTGCATATTTTTATATATTCAATACAAAATTTGATGAGAAGGTTTTCCAGCATGAACCTGCAGCTGTGTCCAGGCATTACATGGGGAAAGGGATGGTCTCAGGATGGACCATCCTGCTGGGGATTCATGGAAATCAGGCCCCTCCTTGGAATCATCCCCAACATTCAGAGCAGCATCACTAAGGACATCACCACTACTGCAGGTGTGTGGACAAGGAGCATTTACACCCAGCAGCAGCCAGAGTAGGAAGGTGACAACACACACCAGGCAGGGGCTTTCCCTCCTCCAGGAGCACAGTGGATGGTGCTGGGAGGTCCAAGCCCTTTCCAGGGCTGCCAGGCAGGGCCATCACCCAGGCACAGGGAATTTCAAGAGCTGCTGTGGTCAATAGTTGCACTCACAATGTGTCTGAAGGGGTTTAGTGAACACAGTGTGGCTTCACTTGGAGAGTCCCTTCCAACTTGGCTGATTCTGTGATTCACTTAGGACAGGGAATGACAGGACAAAGGGGAACAGTTTTAAGTTAAAAGAGCAGATATTTAGGTTAGATATTAGGAAGAAATTATTTATTGTGAGGATGGTGAGACACTGGAGCAGGTTGTTCAGAGAAGCTGAGATTGCCCCATCCCTGGAAGTGTCCAAGGCCAGGCTGGACAGAGCTTGGAGCAATCTGGTGTAGTGGGAGGTGTCCCTACAGGCTGTGAGGAGGCCCCTGAAGTGCCAATTTTCCACTGCTTACACTGCCAGAAACCAGAGCATTATCCTGCCAAAACCCACCCCTGAGCCCTACCCACAGTCACTTCGTCTGGGCCTCACCAGCCATTTACTGGTGCCTCTTCCTCTATCACCAAAAAACTTCCTATTTGGAACTTATCACCACAGTGCATCTTCCCTATTGCAGGAAGCTCACAATTTCCACCAGAACCATTCTGAAGGAGGATATTCTCAGGAACAACAGCAGGCAGTGCCCACCCACCAGAAAGAGTCCTGGTGTGGGGTCCTGGGTTGGGCTTGCCTGCCCCCAGCCTTCCCACCTGCTCCCTGGTCTTGTACAGGGTCTGAAACAAGTGAAATGGAGGTTTTTTTCCTCTCACTTTAGGGTTCTGTGAGAGCACTGAGGAGCACAGTGAGTCCCAAACTCCAGGCTCCTCTGCTTCCCAGTTGCTCTGCAGTTGGGTGTCACCCTACCCAATGTGAGGTACAAGACCTCACAAGTGCACAATGACTGTGAAGGAACACCTCATTTTTTTCCTTGGGTTTGGGGACAAAATTCCAGCCCCTCAGTTTAGGCAAGAAGATTTCCTGCCAGCATAGGGTAAGATTTACCCTTTAAAATTTTCCATTTGTCTTTCTGTAGGACCTGGGTGGGTTCACCTGGTCCTTCTACATGGAGAAGACAACACTGGCCTCTTCTCCTCCTGCCACATCCCCCAGTGTCACCAGCAGTGGTGACACTGCTGAATGCAGGGTTTGCATTCACCATTTTACATTGGTTGCAACTTTGATGAAATTCCCTCATTTCAGAGCATTTTCTCACATGCTCAGAGCACCACAGGTTAAAATCTGAACCTCCAACAGCTGCTAATTCTCCATGGAAGCCAAAAAGGTGGTACTTACACAGGTTCTAGGTTCTTTCAGCTGAATGGTGGGCCTGGCATGTTGCACCTGGTCGTGACAGAAGAGCTGGAAAGGCAGAAGAAAAGCAACTCTCAGTGGTGCACAAAGGTTGGAAGGATGGTTGGTCATCAATCCAACAGCCCATCATTCGTTTCCTGGGGAAAAGAGCCTGATCCCCTGCTGGCTGCACCCTCCTGGGGAGGTACAGAGAACCAGAAGATCCCCCTGAGCCTCCTTTTCTCCAGGCTGAGCCCTCCCAGATCCCTCACATCCTCCTGGTGCTCCAGACCCCTCTCCTGCACACGCTCCTCTTCACCTCCATCCTCATTGTCTCTTCTCTGGAAAGCTCCAGGAGAAAAGGATGAGCGTAAAGAACCTCTAAAACTCCTTTCCAACCCAGAGAGTTCTGTGATTCTACAACCTGGAATAAATTTGCTGGCAGATCTCTCTCTCTCTCTGACACAGAAACAGCAAGAAGAGCCACAGACTCCACGTGCATGTGGGATGGCAGCTAAATTAACACCCCTGAGAGGTGCCCACCTTCCCACTTGGTGCCATTACCTTGTTTGTGTCAGAAATGTTGGGTTGCTGGTGGCCAGAACCGCAGCTCTCTGTCTGGTCTGGTGTCTGGGCACTGTCAGGGCTCTGGGAGGCACTGGTGGGTTTGCCTGGTGCAGGTCCAGCCCCGCGGGTGCTCTGGTCTGGCTCCCCAATATGCACCAAAAAACAAACAAGACAGACACTGACACAGTATAGAGGATACAGCTGGCACAGCTCTGTTAGAGACCTCCCCAAAATCAGTTTTCATCTCTAGCCCTGCCTTGAAGCTCTTTGTGTCAAAGGCTGGAGAGGCTTTAGATTGCTCCTTTAATTTTATATCTTTTTAAAATTAGCTTTGATATGGAAAGAATCTGATTAGTGATTTTATTTTCTGCTGCTGAAAACTCATCAGAGTGTTCTGGAGAGAGGGAACCAAAGGCCATTGTGTGGGTAGCTGGGTGATAATTTAGAAGTATGGGGTGACCCTAGTTTCACTTATCTGAAGTGTCTCCCATGGAGATTTCCTCAACAGACACAGACCTGGCTACCCAGGATCTGCCACCCCCCTGTGCTAGGAGGGGATGTAATGCCATATAACCTCTGCTGGCTGCACCTCCATGGAAAAATTCCAGGGTGACATGCTTGGAAAGTAGTGCCTGGTTCTACAGGAGGCAGCCTGGGGTGTCCTGCCTGCTATTCCAGAAGGGCACAAGTCCCAGATCTACCAGACTCATTCAGGTGTCTCAGATAACTGAGGTCACCTGCAGGACTTGGTTAAGTTCTGCCACATCTTAGAATTGTTTGTGCAGTGGGAGCACAGCCTTGCTCCTGCCTCCCCAGAACCCTTTGAAGACATGGTTCATCTTCCCTGGCTTCCTAATTGATCCTTAAGTGGTGACAAAGAGATTTAAAATGCCACAGGATGTTCACAGCCTGTTTGCTCTCGGGACTCCTGCCTCTTCCACAGAAAAAGATGAGGGATATTTCCCTCCCAGACACATTCTGAAGGCTCCAGGAGAGAATTAATTCCAAAGCCATCTGTTTCTCATGCATTCTGCCAGCTATTTATTAAATATAAAGGGTTTTTTAGACCTCTTCAGGCTTAATGCTTGAGGCCCAATTTGAATTAACATAATTTTATATATCATCCTTCAGTGGAGAGCAGCCCTGTGGAGCAGGAGGGGAAAGAAAGAGAAACATCCTTCATGAAAATATCCATCTCACTCATTCCTGCCCACACATGAAAACATGACTTGGGGGACGCCAGTGAAGATGGCCTTGCAATAAAACCTTGGGCCATTTAGTGATGCCAACAGCTGGGAGGCTGAGGGGGATGGAGATGGTTTTTTAGTGGCTCCTGTATTCCAGGTAACTGGAAATCAGATCAAGAAGAGCATTTTCCAGGGTAGATAATGAAGGGCTCCAGAGTGATCACAGCTTTTATTCAGAGCCAGATGTGGGCTGAACCCACAATCCCAGCCAAGTCTGGAAGTCTCCATGGAGCCCTCACAGTCCCACAGGGTGATGACTTCCCTGTAAATGCTACCAGAAAAAAATACCAGTTTGGGAGGCTGAGCTGTGCCTCACCAGGACACCCAGCAACTAACACACCTGTAAAACTCCAGAGGTCAGAGAAAACACCTTAACGGTGTTCAGCAAAGTCCTGAACAGCACGTGGGCACTCCTAATGCTGCTTAGACAGCAGTCAGCAGCCCAAGCCCTCCCAAACGTCCTACCAAAGTCAGCTCAGGGGCTGTAAACTCAGAATTTAGCCACAAAATCTCCTTAGTCATCTAAAGCTCATTTTCTGTGCATGCCCAGACAGCCTTCCCTAAGCTGTCAGCTGCACCAGGGTTCCTCCACAGGCAGCATTCCTGGGGCTGTCACACTCAGCTGTCACTGCCAGCCTCCCCAGCTCTCCTCTGTCAGTCCCCAACCCATCTCTGCCGCTGCTGTCCTTCCCCGTCACTGAAGATCAAGCCACTGCAGTTGATGGTGCTTCAGGCACCCTTTGGTCCCTCCAAAAGCCAATGCCTGAGCTTTGCCTGTTGATGCATTCCTTGGATTTCACTAACTGCATTGACTCGACCTCCACCGAGGACAGCAGGGACCCAAACACGCACTTGTCACACAGACAACAGCATTGGAAGGTCCTAAAAATGAGACAAGGTGGTGACAGCCCATAATGAGAGAAAACACAAAAAGGCCTCCCCAGCACAGGAAACCAAGGTTCCTGTCTTCTGTTACCTGTCCCAGGAGCTGTGGTGGTGGGTGCCTCTTTGCTGTCAGGTTGTGACATTGGAGTAGTGGTGAGGGACAGGGATCCAACGGGAGTGGTAACAGCAGTGCCATTGCTTCCAGAACTGGTGGAAGGCGCTGGTGCCTGGGCATCTGTAGAACTGGAAGAAGGAGGCTGCTTGGTGGTACATTGGGCAGGAGGGACAACACACTCCTTGGAGCTTTGGGGAGGGTTAGTCTTCACCACTGTGGTGCTCACAGTGGTGTTAGGCAAATAACTCAAAGTCTGGTTTCCCTGAGGTTGTGTGGTGGGGACGGATGTGCCACCAGACCCTGCAACTCCTGGAGGACTGGCTTTATCAGTGGTGGTGGGTTTTTCAGCAGCATGAGTGGTCTCCGAGCTTCCTGTAGTGGCTGCAGCACCACTGAGCTGCTGGGGAGGAGTGGAGTTTGCAGCAGGGGTGGCAGCATTCTGTGTTAAGCTGTCCTGCCCAGACAGGAACGGGGTGGGGGTGGTAGTCGATGCTGTGGAGCTGGTCCTCCCGGTTGTGGTGGGTGTTGTGGTTGCGGGCGGTGTTGGCGGGGGTGTGACAGTGGTGGATGCAGCAGGGATGGGTGGTGTCACAGGGGTCTGAGTGGTTCCTTGCCCAGTGGTGGCGGAGTTGGTGGTTAGGGCTATGGTAGGGGATAATGCAGTGGTGGCTGGTGTCCTTGTGGTTGTTGTAGTGATGGTCGTTGCAGGGGCTTCTGTGGTATTGGTGATTTTTGTGGTACTGGTGATTTTTGTGGTAGTGGTGATTTCTGCGGTCTTGGTGGTTTCTTTGATGTTGGCGGTGGTTAAAGCAGGTGTTGGGGTTTGTACTGGGTCATCCTGAGAGTTGACACCTGAGGAAAAGCAAAAATGCCAAGGTAAATGCAGAACTAAGGAAATTGCCATTGGTTCCCCCCTCAGAACATGTATTTGTGGAAGTGAACACTGGCGTAAACCACGAGTCATTCGCTCAGGGCTTCCCTCTCGCTCTCCAAAGTCATATCAAACTCTGTGTTCTGGTATCACTGAGTCCAGCAGGAAACAGAGCAGAGGAGGACAAGAGGAACCTCCAAACGTAGCCAAGCTCACAGGACTTCAGAGCAAGAGCAAGAAGACAAGACCTGCTGGGTCTCAGGATGCAGGTCTCCCTCAGATGGCAGGTCCACCAGCTTCCATGCAAAGCCCTGCAAGTGGTTCCCAAAATAAAGCAGATCCCCCAAGGGATGCACTGACTGCAAGTGTCCATCCCTGTTATGAGGGTCTCCCACATCCCTGACGGGATAAGGTGACACAGAATCACAGAATCATTAAGGTTGGAAAAGACCTCCAAGATCATTAAGCCCAATTACCTCACATTGATAATCATTAAGTCCAAACAATTACCTCACAACAATTGCACACCACATGCAAAGAGATCTGTGTTTGGTTTCTGAAGAATACTTTAGACTTTCAAAGGATGAAGCTGTTCCTCAGTGGGGGATGCAGCTGAAGGACAACTCTCCTGACAAGAGAGAACTCTCCCACAGCAGAGAGCTCTGCAACGTGCTGCAATGCCAAAATAGGGTATTTTTACTGCTAAATCAGTATAAAAACCTGGGTCTGTTCTTCTGTTTCTAATCACTGCAGGAGCTCCATCAGTGGCCACAGAAAGTTTCCCCACATGGTGACCACAAGTTCTGGGCTTTTCTCAAATTCACCCCTGGAAAAGTTTGACCAATTTTTCACCTTTCAGGAAAAATGGGCTGAGCCACTTTTATCCACGGATCCCTCTGGAGTCCAGGCAATGACCTGATTTGGGGAGAAGGTTCTTCCTTCTGAGGACTGTGCAGAAAAACTGCTATATTTATTTTTTTCCCCATAAAGAACTCATATATTATTTCCAACCCTCCAAAACAGGAATCACACTTCCAAAGATGCATTTTTACCCTAATGCTGCTCTCCAGAGATCTGCTTTGTTCTTCCCTGCTGGCACATAGGCAAAGTTTCTTCTCTCATAGAGCCTGGCTATTGACACTGGTTGTGCATCAAAGATCTGATGAAGCTCAAGTTTCTGGTGAGAAAATTCAGCTCCACCATGCCAGGATCTGGCTTGAGAAGGAGTTGGATTTGGGGAGTGGGATTTGGGAGGCTGCAACAAATTTGAGTTCCTGTGGGGAGAGAGTGGGTTTGGAGGAGGCAGAGGAGCTACAGCTGGGCCTTGCATAGGCATCCAAACAGGGAAAGGAAAGGAAAGGAAAGGAAAGGAAAGGAAAGGAAAGGAAAGGAAAGGAAAGGAAAGGAAAGGAAAGGAAAGGAAAGGAAAGGAAAGGAAAGGAAAGGAAAGGAAAGGAAAGGAAAGGAAAGGAAAGGAAAGGAAAGGAAAGGAAAGGAAAGGAAAGGAAAGGAAAGGAAAGGAAAGGAAAGGAAAGGAAAGGAAAGGAAAGGAAAGGAAAGGAAAGGAAAGGAAAGGAATATAGAATATTTCAGTTGGAATGGACCTACACTGATCAGCTCACACAACTGCCTGACCAGTTCAGGGGAGTCATAGTACCACAGACTGATTTAGGTTGGAAGGGACCTCAAAGATCATCCCATTCCAACCCCTCCTGCTGTGGGCAGGGACACCTTCCACTATCCCAGGGTGCTCCAAGCTCTGTCCAAACTGACCTTGAATGTTTCCAGGGATGGGGCAGCCACAGCTTCTCTGGACAACCTGTGCCAGGGCCTCACCACCCTCCCAGCCAAGAATTTCTTCCCAATATTCCATCTAACCCTGCTCTCTGTCACTTTAAAGCCAACACCCCTTGTCCTATCACCCCATGCCTTTGTGAAAGTTCAGATCTCCTCCCAAAACATGGTTTCCCCACAGGCCACCAGGAGCAGCCACTCCTGGAAGCACAATCAAGATGTGAGTGTAACTGAAAGTAGCAGCACGAATTATTTTAGGAAACACTTGGCTTGTGAGAAAACATTTCCATTACATCTGCAGGAAAAGGGCTTTTGTGAAGATAAGTCACATTTCCTATGGGCTGACCACTGTCTGAGGGAGAAGAAGAGGCAAAGAAGTAAAACACCATCACAGGGTCCTGACAGATAAACCCCAGGTGCCAAAATTAGGAGGGAATTTTGACCTACCACCTCCTCAGTTGTGTTATCAATTTGTGTGGTTTGAATTGATGGTTGCACCAAGCTGGGGAGAGACCAGGCATCCAGTGAGCCTCAAAATGAGTCTGACCCATAAATAGGGTGTGAAAGTTTGACAGGGGGGCTGACAACAAAAGAGGCACAAAAAAAAAATCCGCTAAAGGTAGAAACGACACAAAAGAGACATAAAGAAAGAAAGGGTTGGAAGGAAGGAAGGAGGAAATCCCTTGCTGCTCTTGTTTCCTCTTCATGCCCCGGCCTCACCTCACAGGGGCAGAATTAAAGGCTCCAAAGAGAGGTCAAAAAGACAATTCAATTCAACTCAGTCCAAGAGAAGGGGACAGGACCTTGCTTTGGCTCTAGGCCAGTCCTGGTGGCCAGCTGGGACCACTCTGTGATCCAAGGAACCAGGATCTCTGCCCCAGCACTTCCCTGTCCCACCCAGGGGAGACACAGACAGGATTTTACCACTTTTAGCAAAGAAACTGAGGGCAAAAGTCCAAAGCAAGAGGTTGTTCTGCTGATGGAGAGATCTGGTGAGATCCTCCAGGCTTGTCCTGGCTGGGGTGGTAGCACATAGAGTGACATAAGCCTCAAAAAAATGACAGGGAGAAGAACCAAGACTCAAGTTGGTGCCCAAAAATCTCATTAGTGTTTCGTCTTTCTGTATCTCTGCATCCACTCCAAGTGCTCCTCTTCAACAAGGTCAAGAGATGTTAAAAAATCCATTTATTCTTCCTCACCAAGCCAGGACCAGTGATTTAAGTGGGATCAAGCATCATGGACTGGACCTAAACACACCAGTGGAAAGTAGCTGTGGCTACAGCTGGGTGAGATCCTGTCCCACAGAGCAACAAAATCCATCTCTATACTTCTCCTGCAGGTTTTTGGGCACCTTTCTGTCAGCAAAATTTACCTTTTCTATCCTGCTGCATTAAATTAAACTGTTTTCTCCCTGCTGCTGCACAAAGTGCTGCTGCAGTCACAGGGCTCAATACATTCCTGCAGTTTCATTGCTCTCAGCTTAATGTCGTTTGTCCAGGGACTCTGTCTCACTGCAGATTTGGGAAAAAAAAAAAGGCATTTCATTTAGAAAAAATGCATTTTTTTGGGTACCTTGCAGGATCACCACCCACAGAAGACCTGGCTTAGGCAAACCCATTGCAAACTTAATTCTGAAGCAGAGACAACTACAGAACGAGCACCACAGTCCCAGGAGTCACTGCTTTCCTTCCATGTGTACTGTATCTCTTTCAAATGCCAGAAAATGTTGGATTTTTTTTTTTTTTTAATCTCTTCCTCCCTCACTGGCCACCTGTGCCAAATTTCAGTGGTGGACTCAGGGGTAATAACTGGTAACGAGCCCCTGTTTGCCTGGGCTGGTGGCCAGCATTGCCTGACAACTGTCCCCAACAGAAGAAATGAAAAGGATCTGGTTGAAGGAGGAGGAAACCCCTGGTAAGAACAGCCAGAGAGGACAGGATTATTTTTGGGCCCCCTTCAGCATGAAAATCACTCACAAAAGATACAGTAAGTCCTTTTGCAGGGAACAAGTGATCCCTTCACGCCGTGAGCCCCAGAGATAAAAGGATTTAAGGCATCTATGAGAGAGGAGGAGGAGGATGGAGGAGAGACCCTGCAAGTTATCACTCCCCTTACCTAGAGAAGACCCTTCTCAAAAAAAAAAACCCACTTGAATTTCAGCCAGAGTCCCTCACCCTGTTTTCCAGAAGGCAGTAAAAACACCTGCCCCTGACCTTCCTGGCTGCATTTTGGCACGCCAAGGCCGCTTTTTCAATTTCACTTTTCTGGACCGTCCCCAATTCCCCATTTTAGGGAAGATGAGATCAATTTAGCAGCTGATGGGGGTATTTTGGCAGCACTTGGCTGCAATGAATCTAAAGGTTGATCTGCACTTGTCTTCTTGCATTTATCCCTCAGAAAATCCAAAGCTCTGGAGCTGGGTGTGGGGTGGATCCGTGGGAGGAGGGCGCGAGCCCTCCGCGCATCCACGGCCAAACGGGAGGAAATGAGTCCGCTGCACAAACATGATTTCATGTCCGGATACGTGTATCCCATGGCCCGGCCTGCGATACAGAGTGTCTGGGATGGGCACAGCCAGGAGGGGAGACAGCTTTCCCTTAGGGCTGGTTACCCAGATGGGCTTGTTGGGCCCATGGGGGAGGCTGGAATCACCCCCGTGTGCAGTGGTGGGTGGGGATGGAGTGGGAGTTCTCTGGTCAGGGGCTGGTGGGATGTGAAAAGGCACCCAAAATGTAAAAGGAAAGGTGAGCTGATTTGTGCCAGCATAGCTCCTCACAAGGGTAATTACAAACATGGCTTTGAACTGCTGTGTACCACTCTAACCCTGACCCTTGAGATGCTGTGCAGCACCTCTAACCACAAACTCGTGGAATCACAGAATGGTTTTGGTTAAAGGGGACCTTAAGGGCCCTCTAGTCCAATCCTCTGCCATGGGCAGGGACACTGTCCACTACCCCAGGGTGCTCCAACCCTTGGCCTTGAACACTTCCAGGGATGCAGCAGATGCAACTTCTCTGAGAGCCTCATCACCCTCACAGGGAGAAATTTCCTACTAATATCTGATCTAATTTCCAACAAATGTCTAATCTAAAGTGTCTCCCTTTAGGTTAAAGTGTGTTTAGATTAAAGTGTCTAAAGTTTAACCGTGCCAAGGAGTGATGCTCTGGTTGTAACCTCAGTGCAGTGAGTACGTGGAGTTTTTCAGGCTGGGGAAGGCACTCAAGGGAGAAGCTTTTTGGAAAGGTCAAGGCTTGGAGCGTGAAAAGCGAATCAAACAGGCTCCAAATGCAAAGTGAAAGGACATGTCCCCGTCCATCCTTCCACAGCCCACCCAAAGCCAGCAATTAATTCCCTCTCCACGCAGCTCCTCTGATTAATTCCCTGCCCAACAGCTTCCCGCTTCCTATTTTGGTAACGCCTCCCCCGTCTCTCCCCCCGTGTCCACCTTGTAGAAACGGCTCAGACATTGGCTGAAATTCTATTAATAGTGAGAAAAGGAAGCTCAGAAGAATAACTGAGGAAATGGTGGGTGACACACCCCAGGCCAGCAGGCTGAGCCCGGCTCGGAGCCTTACGCCAGCCGGCTCCTGCTCCTCCCAAGGCGGGATGAGAAAGCCCAGGGAAGAGGAAGGGATGTGAGCCAGGCCCTGAGGAAGTTCCTATTTTCCTCTTTTTTTTTTTTTTTTTTTTTTTTTTGCAGCCTTTCCTGATTGAACAGGGGCAGCGGGTTGAGTTCATCAAAGGCAAAGCAAGGGCTGAGGTGGCCTTTCCTAGGGGACAGTGTTGGCCAAAGTGACTGAGGAAGCTCCTGGGCTTTTCTTTGCCTTGCAAGAAACTCCTGGGAGCAAGGAGGGTTTTATCCACCCTCTGCAATGCAGCCATGTCTGAGGTGCAGCAGAGCCCAGCCACTGCAGAGGACAGGAAATCTGTCACCTCCTTTTGAAACTGTGAGAGGGATCAGATTGGCAGAATATCACAGAGAAGTGCTATTTATCCTGGAATTTAGCTGGGCCACTGGAGCAAGTGGTTACTGCACAGGGTTTTTCATTTTGTCTGTGCAGAGGCTCTTTCCCTTCCATCATCTTAGGGATAGATGGGATCCAAACAGGGTCTTCCTGAGCTGTCTGAGGAGATTTTAGTGAGGAATGTGTTACAAGGATGGTTTACACACCACCCTGGCACTCTCCATGTCTTAAGATGCTTTCCTAATGTGCATCACCCAACCCCTCTGCTGCCAGCCTCACCATCAGTTTTATGAAATGGCTTCACCCAAGCCAAAGACCAACTTGGCTTCCAGGGTTAGAGAATGGGGAAAGATCCAACAGCAGCTGCCAGAGCATTTGCCTCTAATCCAACAGTCCAATCATCCAGTGCAGACATATCCTCTCCAAACCCCTGCCAGAATAAAATCTGCTGCAGAAGAGTTTTGAGAGAATTGCTCTGCAAAATGCTGAAGTTGAGACCTACTGGCTGGGTCTAATTAGTGCTGCAATAACACTTGGGGAGAGGCTGCATCAAAGAAGTGTGAGCAGCAGGTCAGGGGAGAAGATTCTTGGCTGTGAGGGGGGTGAGGCCCTGGAACAGGTTGCCCAGAGAAGCTGTGGCTGCCACTGGATCACTGGAAGTGTCCAAGGCCAGGCTGGATGGGGCTTGGAGCACCCTGGGATAGTGGAATGTGTCCCTGCCCTTGGCACAGGGGTTAGAATTAGACGACCTTTAAGGTCCTTTCTGAACCAAACCATTCTATGGTTCTATGAAATGAGTGTGCCTGGAGTCTAATTCAAAGCCACTGAGTTTATTGTCAGCAGGGAACCTCCTTTGCCCTGCTGTGAAAAGACCCTATTGTGAAAAAAACTCTTCAAATTGCTGCTGTTTAGCTCGTGTGTGGAAGTGACAGTGACTTTGAGGCAATAATGCTGACAAGTGCCCTCTTCTCTGCTGTCAAACTGAAGGAATCTGCAGTCACAGCCTCTGCCCTGAAAACCCTTCCCAATAAACCCTTACTGTCTGGACATGGAGCAGGGCAGAAGGGAGAAATGGATGTGCTTCAAGCCCCAAGCAGTTTTGCCTCATCTCCAGATGGAGAGGAGTATCCAGGGCTTTCCACTCTACTGCCAGCCTGGGGATACCCCTTGGCAGGAGATCTGGGGCAACCCTCACTGCATCTTAGCATCATCTTGAGGACTCTAAGTCTGCAGCATTTTGCAGTGAGTCATGTCCCTATAGTATCCCAAAGGCCACTCTGCTTCCAGAACTGGGGAAAATTCAGTTTTCCCTAATCCAAACTGGGAAAAATTAAGTTTTTCCTTATTTTTACCAAGTACAGGTAACCCTGAAGCCCAAAGAGCAGGACTTGAAGCAAGCCTCATGTGAACTTTGACTGCTTCCTCCTCTCTGTTAGATCTGCCTGGCTTTATTTTATTCACACACAGCCTTTAAACCTCCTTGGTTTCAACAAGGAAACCCACCAGCAGCCTGATACACTTTTCCTGCCAGGACTGCAACAAATGTCCCCAGAATCCAGATTTTGATGAACCAGCATTTTCTGATGACAAACTTGCTTCATTAACAAATTCCCCATCAGCTCTTTCTGCAAGTGTTTGAGCCAGCTCAGCTCGTCTGCTGTTTCATTTGGAAGTACAACAAATATTAAAAATAATCATCCCAAGGCAGACCTCCCCACACTCCTCTTTCCCTGCAGCCCTGACTTGTCTCCTCTTTGCTCTCTAAATACCACATTTAGGGAGGCAGAAATGGGTTCATTTGCTGCACTAATTAATGACCAGACAGTGGATTGGAGGGAGCAGGAATATCTCAGTGTCCTTCACTCCCACCTTCTCAAAAACATTGTTGTTGAATTATCCTTCATGCCACGCTTGGACCTCTCCTGAATTTGTCCTCAGAGTCAGGGGTTTAGCAGAAATTTGCCATCAGTGGCATTTTTCCCTCAAGTGAACCCAGCTGGTCCATCCCAGGTTGTTCTGCATCCCATGGCCAGCTCCAGCTAGAGGTGAGGAATGCCAGCAGTGGGAAGTCCAGCCTTTCTTACAGATAAACATAGGACATCCTATTTAGGATTTTGTCTCCACGACTCTTCTCATGGAAAATCTCTGGCTATCTAAAAAAGTGAAGGGGAAAGACAAAAAAATCATCAGGAGGAGACAGGAAGACCACTGTGGAAAATGAAAGCTTTGAAATCCTTCACAGGAGGTTGCCAAGGAGTCAAACAAACACAAACACACGTGCCCACCTCTTATCCATGCAAACCACAGGTATTTTTCACCACTAAGCCTGGAAATAATCCTCTTTCCATCAGGGGAAAGGGGATATTTTCATGCCATCCATGATGGGATTTTTAAGGGACCTGGCTGCTGCCCTGCACCCTTCCCAGGCTGCAGGATGAGCTGGGGTCTCTGCAGCCAGGAACACCAGGAACACCTCATTGTGTAGGAAACAGAATTGGAGCTGCTGGAGAGGAAATTGTGGAGCATGAGCCAAAAATGCCTCACGTCCTAGTCTGACCAGGCTCTCCAAAACAGAGCATGGCCACACTCCTATCCTCTCCTGAATCCTTTATACCACTGGTGTGGAGCTATCCCATGACAACCTTGCTGCTTTGGAGGAGGATTTGTGGCTTGTATCAAGGGGGCATCAATCACCCCTGGCTGAAGGACAAGGTGTCTGGAACATTTAGCCCTGAGACCCCTCTATTTCTGCAAAAGTCACACAGGACTTTGGAAGAAACTCAAGGTTTACACCGAGTAATGGGCCAGAAAATCTCTCTGGATCAAGGTAAAGGGCAGGTGACTCTGCCCCAAGGTAGTGGTTGTGAGTCAACATAACACTGAAAACTGCAGGAAAGCTTAAGAATACATAACTCTGTTATACACTGAATATCTGGGGATTTTCTTTAATGTTGTTACTCTGAGATGGTCTTTCAGGATTTTGTCTGTGAACATGAGCACTAAAAATGCCTTTTTTTAAAAGAAAAGGCAAATAAGTTAAAAGCCTAGATTTCTCTGAATTTGGACAGGAATCTCAGGTCCATGAGAAGAACCTAAAGACTGGGGCTGCCAGATTGGGAATTCCACCTTGACCACATGAGGATCCCACCCAGCTTCACCACCTCTCTCCGGGGTGGAAGAAGGGTTGGAGGAACTTCACCACCTCTCCCCAAGGTTGAGGGCTGGGCCAGGAGTTGATTCCAGCACTAAGGAGCTGTGGAGCTGTTGGCAAGGTGGTGGGAAGGAGACCTTTGGAGAAGCCAACACTGGGAAGTGCTTGGCCAAAGCATCAGCTTTGCTCTTGAGGGCTGAACTGTCACATCCAGCAGCCCCTCCTGGGGACCTGACCTCCTTTCTCCAGCCCTGCTGCTCACCCAATGAGGGTGTCTGGGGACACAGATTTATTCATTAAGACAGAGAAAAAGTTCCTCTCTGTTCTTTTCACCCCAGAAAGATGAATAATCCCTTGCTGGCTTTTCCTGGAGGACTTCAGAGGGCTTGGGAAGGAGTGAGGATGTGAGCCTGGAGACAGGAACTGATCTTTATACAGCCTGATGGTTTGTCTGCACAGGGGCACTCAGAAAAGATTTATCTAAAATTAAAAGGAGGAATGATTTCAGAGTGGATTAGTCAAAGTGCACACAACCCACCAGGTGGCCACTCTCGTTCAGCTTTAAATCAGTCTTTTACTTAATTTAGCCCAAATGAAATAAGTGAAATCAAATCAAAGTCTCAGCTCTTAAAAAACCTGTTGAGGGGGACCTGATGCATTTTAGGAAAGTTAATTCAGGAGAAATTTGGTGATGATCTCCACAAAACAAGCTCTTAAATATTGCACTGATCAAACATCAGGGATGGGGCACACCTTCCTCCCCAGCTGAGGTTGGCCTTTCCTAATTCCTGGGCATGGAAAGCTCTGTGTGATGTCAGATTTGATGTCACATCACGGATGTCATGAGTTTAGGTTGGAACAGATGTTTAAAACCTTGTCTAACCCCCCTGCAATGAGCAGGGACATCTTCAACTAGACCAGGTTGCTCAGAGTATCATCCAAGTTGGTCTTGAACATTTCCAGAGATGGGGCACCCACAGCTTCACTGGACAAAATGTTCCAGCATCTCAGCACCCTTATCAGCAAAAAATCTCTGCCTTGTATCTAATCTAAATCAAAACTTGTTTGGTTTAAAACCATCATTCCTCGTCCTATTGCAACAGACCCTGTTAAAAAGTTTGAACGGCCACAGAAAGGCCACAATCAGGTCTCCCTGGAACTCGTTTTTTCCATGGAGAAAGGCAGGACCACAAGAAGGTGGTGGAGAGAGCACCCTACAAGTTGTGGGGTGGCACAGGAGGGGAATGAAATCCCTCACCTTGCTCTCCTCTCCAGCTGGCTGGGCCCATATCTGGGTTGATGCTGAGCAAGGCAGGGATGGAGCTGGCCCTGAGCTGCTCATCCTGCCAGCTGAAGCTCTGCCAGCTGGAGGGCACCGGGGAGGAGTTGTCACATCCGATGTCACTCAGGTTGAGTACCATGCATCAGCGACGTGTCTAGACTTTATCCATGGGTGATGAGGGCCACAGGGCTCTCGTGGAGGAGAGCTCCTGTGGGGTTGGCTGAGCAGCCAAAACTCCTCTCACTTTTTTGTGTCACTCGAATTTTTGCAGTGAGGGAGAGGAAGGGAAAAAATATTCCTTTTCTTATGGCGGAGGCTCTTTGTAAAGGAAAAGGATCAGCCCCAAGCCCAAGGAGAGACTATTGGCTTCTCTGGGACCTCACAGCTTGACAAATCAAAATCACAGAGAGGCATTAAAGCTGGTTGGCAGCAGGGATCTAATGCCCAAACTTGTGCCATCACAACCAAGGATGCCACCCCCAGCTGGAGGCCCAAGCCACAGCCCTAAGGGGCAGAAAACAAGAGGAGAGACCCTAAACCCAAAAGAATGAGGAGACCTCAGCCTGGTGACAGGCTGGTACAGGGGAGAAAATGGATTCGGGTGAGTGTGAGGTCAGTCTGTGCTGGCACACAGCGCGTTGTCCCCTGCTCCTTGCACCTCCCTTTCCTCTCCACCTCTCCCGAAGATTTACAGCAGGAACAGCCCTCGGGGAACAGCCTCTGTCACCACTGCTGGTTGTGTGGGGAGGCTGCCAGTGCCCCAGGGCCGTGCTCAGGGCAGGGCTCGGACATTGCCTGCCTATCCCCAGGACAGAACAGACCAGAGGAAAAGAGATGGTGGGGACACGATAAGGCCCAGAGCCTCACCCTCATTTGTTCACCCAGAACCTCTGATGAGTCACAAATCAGACCGAATTTACTCCCTCCATCCAGCAAATTCACATTCAAACTTTTTGGGGTCGAGAGTCATGTTTCCTTCCCCAGCCCATCTCACACACCACCCACCACCAGGCCAGGATGAGCCCAAAGAAGATGATCTGAAATATTTTGAGCTGGATGATCCTTGTGGGTCCCTTCCAGCTGGAGATACTGAGATCTTTGTGTTTATTGACACTCTAAGGTGACGTGAGAGACACAAGTGATGCCAAGTGACAGAGAAGCCACCTCCAAGAGGCACTGGTGACCCCTGTCAAGCATCCCAGCCTCTCTAAATAAAATTTCTGGGTGCTTCCTTGTTAAATATCACTCTCCAATTGTATCTGCTTTACTTCTCTTTCAGGCTATGCTGGAGACAAATTCCTCTCTGCAGGCACATCTGGGACACCTGCAAATCATCACTGACACAAAAACTTCCACCTCACGCCCCTCATCCCATGATTTTTGCAGGAGATGGATACCAGGATCCATCCCTCCACCACAATCAGTCCCCCATGACCTTGGCCAGCCAGGGTTACTGAGCCAGCAGCCCGGAGATTTCCTGTCAATGCCGTGAGGAGAGCTCCACATTTCCTTGGCATCCTTTGTGTGTCTGTGCTATTTTGGGTCCCATCTTTTATTTTTTCCCCCTCCAGTTCCACACCCACACCTCCCTCAGGGTGGGGTCTTCCCAGATAATTGGGAAGCTCTATATATATACATATGTACATGCATGAGCACCTACATATATATTTCTATAGCTGGGGCTGTGAGTGGAGCCTTTGGGATACACTGGACTTGGCAGGAGGCTCGGGGCTATTCTTTAGGTGGGGAGAGCCTCGGAAGGGAAGGACACAGCCAGCCCTCCCTCTTATTCAAAACTATTTAAAGACTGTCTGGCACTGAGTTTCTTTCCCACCAAAAGGCTTCAGTGAGGATCTGGCTTTACAGGCCCGTGTAATCTGATCAGCTTCTATTGTTGGCAAATTAGTAATTGCCTCATTATTTAACTCCCCTGAAACGGCCCGTTTTACAGAAAAAGAAATCTATTTTAGCTTTTTGTTTTGTTGTTTGTTTGTTTATTTTGTTTTTCAGGAGCACTGGGAATCAGTTTCTTTTTGAAGCACTTGTGTTCTTTGATATCTCCTATTCTTCCCCTTCTTAAAATAATACACATGATCACAGAAATCACTTATTAAAGGCACAAACAGCATGAAACCACCTTTTCCAGTGTTGTCCCAGGGCAGGACTCTCCAGCAGAGCATATTTGTTACTCAGTGGCCTTTTAGGTGGAACTGGAAGCATCACAAGTAGAGGAAGTGTCCAAGGCCAGGTTGGATGGGATTTGAGCAATCTGATCCAGAGGAAGATATTCCTGCCCGTGGCAGGGGGATAGAACAAGATGGTGTTTAAAGCCCCTTCCTACTCAAACCATTTCACAATTCCATGTTCTAGGATTTACCCCCAGGGAGGAAGGATGCTCCTGTAAGCACTGAGTGCTGGTTCACCTCCTTCCTCAGCCACAACTCTCTGAAACAACCCTCATCACACTTGTCAGCCTCTCCCTGCCTCAGTTTCCCCATCTCTACCTGCAAGAGTGGACAGATTTTGGACAGAAGGAGCTGTTTTCATTTCCAGGCTGATCCAGCACCTTTCTAACCGGGGCCCCAACCTTGGTTGGGTGCCAGAGCAATACAAATAATTACTAATAGTAAATCCCATGGGAGTCTATTACATTATGGTCCAACTTCCTCCCAAACAATTGCTCCTCTTCCTTGCTTTGTGTGTTCTTCAAAAGAAGCGGCTGCTGTGCTTTAGGGCTGGGACACTGGCCCTGGTAAACACACACCCAGCGTTCCTGCTCAGCTGGGCCTGGGCAGCACAAAGAGGAGATAAATCTGATTTAAGACAATCACACTGCAGGCAGAAAAAACCCTGAGGGTTTGATGGAAATGCCAAGGTAGCTGCACTGAACAGTGTTTGTCCTGTGGAGTCCCTTAGGGCACATTTATTCGCTGGTTTTGGGGTGACGTTACTCAGAGTGGAAATGAGAGCAAGAAAAATGAAGAGCAGAAGTATCCATTGGTCTCAGGGCTCAAAACATCTTCATTCAGAGAGCGTTGAGGGTCCTGGCGGTGCAGGAGCGCTCAACTGAGGGAAGCAGGGATTTACTGTGAGCATATTTCTTGCCAATGTTTGGACATGTCCCTGGTTTCCACCTGCACCACACCACCCAAAAAGTACATAGAGGGAAAAATGGCCCAGAAATGGGAAGAAAAATGCTCTTGGCCCACAGCTAGTGGATCAAATTGTCCTTCTAAGGGCTGCAGGGTATGGCAGCACCCCAATGCCATAGGCTTAGGTGCAATATCGAATTCCTGCAGGAGCTGGGAACACAAAATATCAAGTGTGCAACAAAAGGTGTGATGGTAACGCAGAGATATCGTTCCAAAGTGTCTTGAGTGGGCTTTGGGTGAGCTTTCTTGAGGTCCTTGGGGCCTCATTCTAACAGCTTGCTCTGCAGCATATGGTGGGATATCTCTGAGGAGGTTTTCCCATTGCCAGGACCAGGAATCCAGGTCTGCACAGCAAGTGGCAAAGTGGAGAAGGAAGAAAGGTCTTGCTTCTTAATCAGCCAACTGGCCTGACTTAATGCTGACAAAGAACAATGTCTAATTTGGTCATCCCTTCCAAGATGGAGCCTGCAAAAGCTTTAATTAGTCAATTAAAAGTGGCTTTGTCATAGGAGATGAGACACAACCGGGATCAGCCAGCTGGGTTCTTGGCTGCTGAATGACATTGTCTTTCCAGCCCAATGACCTCATTGTTAATGACTCAATAGGGGAACAATGTTGTCCACCCAGCAGCCCAGCAAGGAGTGAGATTCCTGCGTGGTTACAGCTGAGCAGAAGAGCATGGGAAGTTGTGGGATGTCACCGGGTTGGGGACACAACGCTTTGCGCTCAGTAGGTTTCGGTGGCGTGGTTGCGTGCTGAGAAACTCCAGAAAAAAAAAAAAAAAAAAAAAAAAAAAAAAAATATATATATATATATATATATATGAAAAAAAAAAAAAATACAGCACACAACAAGGGTCATACTCAGCTCCACAAAAACTCCCTAGACAGGTAGTGAGTTTGAGAACAAAGAGATTCAGTGGTCAGGGAGGAAAAACCTAAATGGTGTCTAGAAGGAATCAGAGCTTACACCCAGGGTGGTTTGGATGGAACAGACCCTGTCCATGTCACCTGTTGAGCTCAGGGCTTTGCTGGCATCTCCCTGCCACCAAAACATCTCCCTTGCCATCAAATCCTTCTCTCCAGGGCAGTGCCTGGAGGTTGTGCTGCAGGGAAGGCCATGGCAGGGCAAGGGAAGGGAGCAAAGGAAGCAGGAAGGAAGAAGGAGCTGCATCCCCTCCCTGCTGCTCCTGCTGCTAATCATCCTCCTCTTTCTCCTGAGAGAGGCCATCAGGTCTACAAAGATGAGGTTGAGTTCTCATCTTGGAGGGGATCCACAGAGGTGAGTGGCAGCTCTGGGTACAGCAGGGAGCTCTGGGGCTGGGCTTGGTGAAAATTTCCAAATTCTTCTGCTCCTGGGGTGGCAGACACCAGGTCCTGTTTTGGGAAACTCTGACATGCCAGCCTGGGCATTTCCTTTAGGAAACTGAGCTGGAATCATGGTGGGGTTGGAGATGGGAGGAGAGGGCAGGGACATGATGGGACCCACAGAAAGCCACCAGCAGAGAGAGGAGGGAGAGAATACTAAACTGGGATTCAGGGGGTGCTGCTGGTTGTAATCCTGGAGTGAAGATGGAGCCCCTAGTCTGGAGAAGGCTGCAGCTACATGAACATTCCTGACATGTTTGCAAGTGATCCCTGGCCAAATCAAAGCAGGGCTTTGCTGCCAAAACCACCTGAAAACAGCATCCCTGATTACAGCTAGGCAGAAGAGACAGCTGAAAAATCCCCACACAAATTTCAAATGCTCATTTGGAGAAGCACAGTCAGCTGTGCAAATATATCCTCTCACTGCCCCGAGCCCCATCTCATCCTGACATCCCTGGAAATTATAATTGAATAAAATGCTGCTGGACACCACTCAGAAATCAAGCCCTGCTGACCATGGAGGCAAGAAGGAGCTGAGCCATCAAAAGCAAATGACAACTTCTAGCAATGTTCATTGATAATTCTCAGTAATTGATTGTTGTTTGCTTTGACTTCTTAGCAACAGATTGCTTTAAATAATTAATAATTTTCAAGTCTATGTACTGCAGGCACTGCTCAGTGGTGCAGCCATGCTCCTACCCCTGGTGGCTGGCACAGAATCATCACAAAAATCACACAATACTTTGGGTTGGAAGGGACCTTCATTATCATCTCATTCCAGCCTTCCTGCCATGGACATTGACACCTCCCACTAGACCAGAGCTCCACTCAGCCTGGCCTGGAATTGCTCTGCTTCTCCATCACCAGTCCCTCCCAGCACCCAACCCCCCAGTGTGGGCCACAATGTCTCTGAGGAGAAGCTGAAATGCTCAAATGATCCAAACCAACAGCACCAGGTCCTTTTCCCAGGAAGTTTCTGCACAGCAGAGCAGCCAAATAAACAGGACACTTGCTGGGATCCAGACACTGGGACTAAGGATGATGCAGCAGATAGCAAAGTCCTGTGCTGCTGCAGGATTCAAATCAGCTCTCCCAAACAGGAGCAGAAACAGAGTTGGAGGAAATCAAGATGTGGAGCAAATCCCCTTCTTGCAAACAGCCCTGATGCTTAGAGGGCAGCCCAAACCTGTTGTGGAGATGAGTTACAGCATCAGGACATTCAGATGCTGGGCCTTCACCCCTGGGAAGATGGCTCAAATCCAAATCCAAGTAGATTCAAAAGCTGATCCTTATTACTACAGAACAAATTCCTTATTCCTAATCCAGATTATCAAGCAGAGGGCTCCTTCTTTCCCCACTCCTGGCAGTTTCATGGCAACAACCATAACAAGACTGGGAAAACTTGCAGCTCTGGCTCTGGGGAGTCCTGAGAGATGCAGGTGGCACCAGGTTCCTGTAACAAGACATTTCTCACCTTTTGTGAGGAGAAAAATGGGAAATCTGCCCACAGGCACAACTTTCCACCTCAGCAAAGAATAGTCTTGGTGTTTAAAACAGGGGCTGAGAGATCTGAGGGTCTCAGAAATAAATTCTAATAAATATTATCTCCAATATTTCCTTTCTAAAAAAATATTCCTCTAAGAAATAAATTCCTGATGCAGGGATGCTTCTAATTTCTTCAGACACAGGCTGTGAGCATCTGATCTTGTCAGATTTGAGCAGAGCCAAAATCTTACAGCCCTTTCTCTCTTGTCCCTCTGTGGGGTGAGTGCCTCTGCTCAAACCAAGTCAAAATCCTTGCAGGAACAGCTCAGGGGCTGCACTTTCCTTATCCTTCCCCTCACTGTGATGAGTGCCAGCCTTCAGGACAGGACTAAATAAATAAATAAATGAATAAATAAAGTGGGATCCCAAAAACACTCTCCGAAATTCAGCTTCAAAGGTAGTTCCCCTACAGTAGTTTCCTTGTTCTGCTCCTCCTCACCCAATCCACTTTATCAACACTCCTCTCCCAGCACCTCAGGGTACCAATCTGACCAGCCAAGACAGAGATAAACCCCTGCCCCAAAACTGCTTCTGAGCCGGATTAGAAGGGAACCCTCCCTAAAAGGCCAGCTGGGCTTGGGGCATCCCTGGAGTGCTGCTCCCAGGGAAAGCAGCTTTGCCTCCATCCCCACATCGCTGCTGCTCCCCCAGCCAGCCCCCTCCTAATCAAGCCTCCTGCTAATCAGATTGGAGCCATCCTGCCAGACAAGCAAAAGGCTTTCACGGCAGACAAAGCGTGGAGCTGCAACCCTCCTCCTCCTCCTCCTCCTCCTCCTTCTCCTTCTCCTGCAACTGCTCAAACACAAACACTGCCCCAAAATAGCCGGCATTCCTTTGGCATGGCTGTCCCCACAGTGTTCCCCATCAAACCCCCAAGGCACACTCAGATTCTTTTGATAGTTTCCTGATTTTTTTTTCCTTTTCTTTCTTTCCCTCTTGCAGGATTTTGTCAGGATTTTTCTGTGTGTGAGCACAGCAGAGATACGGAGAGTACGGAGAGTCGCGCGCAGTGGGACAACTCCAGAGCTTGGCTTTGGGTCTGGTCCAAAATAACCCATTCTCCACATCACTCCCAAGAATTTCTCACCAGTGACCATCGTGCTGGGGCTCTGCACCCATCCAGAGGTCTATCCAATTGTCCATGGCATGTCCTGCAATGCTGAAAGCCTCTGTGCCACCCAGGGATTAAGTGCAGAGGCTCCTGAAGGAGCAGGAGCTGCAGGTGGGGCCAGGTCACTTTGCTTCCATCAAGGATGCTGACAAAATGCTGTGATTTTAATTTCTAACATGATCAGGGAGGAAGAGCACTGCTCCCCTGGTGTTTTCCTGTGACACCCAAACTCCTTTAAACGCCCAAAATTTTACCTGGTGCAGCTATCAGCTGCCTGTGGCCAGATGCAGTAATAGGAACACACAAACAGGTGGATTTTTTAAGAGCAGAAAACCATCTTTTTCCTGTCTCAACCCATCAGTCTGGACTCCTGCCTTTCCCTCCCCAACCCTCTGTAAAGGGCATTCATAAATCACACTGATCATCACATCCCCTACTTCTTTTGCCACCAACCCAACCTCACATTTCTACTTTTCACCACCTTCCCACCACTCCACCCTGCTTGAGCCACTTCCTTTGCCAGAATAAAAGCTTTTCCTCTTGCCAAACTGGCTGCCCTAAATCACCCCCAGCAGCTGAAGCTGTGATTTGGAGAAGCCTGGAATGGGGAGTGTGGACAGAGGTGGGTGACAGGTTTTGTCCTTCACTGGGCAGATGACACTGGGGGTGGTATTGCCCATCCTTGTTCTCATTAGGAATTTCTCAACACCATCCCATCCACTGCTGACCTTCTCCTGGCTGGAAAACTCCCCAGAAAATAATGTTTGGGGGTGAGATGGTGAATTACAGGCCAGGTTCTGATAACCACTCGCCATGGAAGAAGTTCTCAGGAGCATGGCCATCGTGGGCTGCTGCTCCTCCCAAGAGCCTGAGAGGGATTTGGACCGAGGAAATGCAGAGTGAGGGCTGCAGGAACCTTCCCAGGGTCTGTTAGTGCATCCTCCACCTTGAGCTGGGTCAAACTGCAGCTTATCAGAGACCTTTATCAGCCTAAATTGATGTGTTGGAGCAGAAGCAGATGTGTCCCTCACTGGAATGGCTTTGTGCAAAGCAGTGATGGCAGGAGTGGCAATCACAGTCACTTCAGGATTATTTTATTTTCCTTCTTTTTCTCCCCTCTGTGACTGTTGCCCTAAACAGCAAAGTTTTGTTTGCCAAACTTGCTGGGGAAAATGCTCTCATGTTGGATCAGCAAGGGGACACATCAGAACAGGCTGGATGAGGGGAATGGGCCACAATCCATCAAGGCAAGAGCTCCTCCTAATTTTTGGGAGACCAGGTTTTATCATCTAGCACCAAAAAAGAAAATTAAATATTTTGCAGTGAGACTAAACCCAGCCAGGACACCCATGGCACTTGGGGAACTCGGTTTTTCCAACAGTGAGTGGGGCTGGATTTGGATGTGAAACAAAAACAGGGCAGTCAATTAAAAGGAGTCTTGTTAATCTTTGCTTCTCTTTAATTGCTTTCTGCCTATACTATGGGCAGATGTCCAGGGTATCCAGACATTCAGCATGGGACAGTCAGTTAGAGAGTCAAAAGTTATGTGCATAAACCTCAGCTATCCACTGAAATTCCCTCTGCAGATCAAGGAGAGAACATTCAGCTCCCCCAAGCTGCAAAAACAACTGGAAAGTGTCGGCCGAAAAATAAAATTGTTTCCTCTCCCATTTTAAACAGTAAAAGTGAATTTTAAGAGAATGACTCTTGTTAATTTGAAACCCTCGAGGGATACAGAGCAATTCATTTCAGTCACTAACTCCATCACAGATTGATGCTGGAGATTTGCCCAGTGAATTTCTCAGCACTAAACTGAAAACTTTGTTAAAAAGTTTATTGCACAAGACACCCAGGTCCTGGGTTATTTGATGTATCTTAAAGGAATTGTAAATGCTCTTTTTCATTTGTCAGTTTAACAGAAATTCCCTCTACGAGCAAAGAGTGATTTCCACCAATAAACCCTAAATTAGTTTTATTCATCATTACCGAGGACGACTCCAGAGATGCATAAATTAGAAATCAAAATAGAGAAGTTTCAGGCTATAAAATTCCTTCAACAAATATGTTCAGAGTGTGCCAGCCTAGTTAGAAAACACAGTTGAAAGGCAAGAGTGGGCTGTAAATCTCCAAGTTTTACAATGAGGAGAATCAGCCCTGCTTAAGGGATATAACTATGAATTGTAAATGAAAAACATGATAAAAATCAAATCATTCAAATTATGACTTTCTCCGTCTGTACTTTAAGTCGTGATTAAAATTCATAATTTAAGCCACATCAATTTAAATCAAAGCACCCTGCTATAAAATGAGGTTTTGAACCCTTTGTGAGGCTTTAATGAGAAAAAAAGATCATTCTCCTGTTGAATGTGGTTAACGGGGATTTATTGGTGCCATTCCTTGGCAGGAACTGTTTTAGAAGCCCACAAAATCACATGGACTGAGAGCCTTGGGGGCTTTTTTTAGCCATCTGGGAAAATTTGAAGGAAACAAAATAATTGTCTATAACAGGGTGTCCCATTAATCTCTAAACTTTCTTTTTCCGCAGCATTTCGTGCACTGGACAGGACAGGAAAAAAATATTCTTCATGTTGAAGAGATCTGCATCTCTCCTTGGCTTTTTGGTATGGGAATGACCCTGAGGCCTGGGAAAGGGGAGGTGATGGGGAGATTAACTCCTGCACGCTTGAAATTCGGGCTCAAGGCTGTGAATTTGGATTTCTGGCTTCACAATGCCCTGTCCCATTTTGCTTATATTTTGTCCTGGTTTGGATCTCAGTTGGATCAAGATTTCTGGGAGTCCCAGAACTGCTGGTTCATCCCATTTGCAGCACAGGTGTCGCAGCTTTTTGTCACCACATGGGATTTTTTGGGGTGTTTATGGCAATGCTGTGATTTAGTATAAACTTGTGTGCCCTTAGAATGAGGCAGTGGAGAGCACAAACATTTCTTAGCATTGTGTCAAACCAGATCAGGGTGCTGATCCATCTGAAAATGAGACCAATATGAGGAGGGAAAAAGCAACAAAAAGGAAAATAAAACAGGAGGAGGCTGTTTTCTGTTTTTACTGCATGTTGCTACTTTCTCCCCTTTGCCAAGAGAAACCCACAGGAACAAATTCTTGTTTGTTTATTTGTTGTTTTTACTCCTTCAGGCTCCAAAACTGAACCAGGTCGCCAGCAGAGAGTGATGGCTGTAAAAAAATTCATGATGAGAATACTGATTTGGAGTTCTGCAAATCACAACCTGCTAGAGGCTGCTCCTTATTACCTGACTCAGTATGTGGCAGAAAACTTGCTTCCCTTTACCTATGCTTTAAACATTTCTTCTGTTCCTTGACAAATTAGAAATGTCCAATGAGAACTTTATTGCTTATTTAATGTGCATATAGATATAAATATGGATGTGGATATAGATAGAGATATATAGATGATATAGATACATATGATATAGACATAGATATAGATATAAATATAAATATAAATATAAATATAAATATAAATATAGGACCTTGATTACTTGATGTTATTTCAGTATTAACCACTGCTAACCAGATCTGTTCTGGCACAGATCATCTCTTTAACTACTCTGCTTTTTCTCACAGTCAGGGCTCACAGTATTTTGATAAGCAGCACATAATAGTCACCCTGAGAGCTCTCCACTTTCCACAGCCTGCAGCAGTATCATTTAAACTTTTCCCTTTTTTTTTTTTTTTTTTTTTTTCCCCATTTGCCTACGTGGTGGAATGTCTTATCTTGCCCTCCTGCCTTTAGACTCCAGGGAGGAGGGAGAAAAAAAATTGGTATTTGCTATTAGGTTTCAAAGAAGGACTTTCTCAAACAGAGTTTCTCCAAGCCTTTCTGAAGAGCCTTTCAAGTCTCCTTTGTCCAAGTTAGAAATTGCCTATTTTTCTCTTTGCTTGTACCCAGCAGAAGCCACTTAGAATAAATGTCTAACAAGGCTGTCTCCTCATTTCTCTACAATAGATCTAATATATATTTAAGTATTAGAGCTTAATTGCTAAGCCAATTTCTACCTCTGCCTCCAGTTAAATTTGCCAAAATCAATTACGGCTGAGAGAGAAAATTTCAGCCTTTGCCATTAATAAGTGAGGCCTTATTCTTCCAGTGCAAAATGACCTTCCTTCCCCTTTCACCACCCTCATCAGCCATGTGGCCTAAGACCAAAGCTCTGCACACAGAGCCTGTGAAACAGATAGAAAGACACTGGATTAATCCAATTTTTATTCAGGATGATAAGGATATGAACCAGACCTCAAAACATCATCTAAAATGGGACTGACTCAGAAAGAAAAGCATCAGCTTTTCAGTTTTGGAGGAGCTTTTAATGCAGATCCCACCTCTGCCTATTTCTAAGGATCTGTCCTGCACCTGACAACAAGCACAGATTTTTTAAACCCAAGGATCATGTTCTTCTTATTTGCCTGTTCATTTTGCAGCCTTTAGGGTGCACTCCACCAGCAAGAAGTTCATCCAAACCTCAAAACCACTTTTTTTAAAACATTTTTGAGTGCATACAGACAGTGTTACACAACACAAGTGTTTCCAAGGGCAGGTCCTGGATGTTTTTGGTGCAACATCCATCCATGTTGGGGTGCATTTATGGAAACAAGCATCTCTAGTGGATAAATCATCCCAAGACACATCTGAATTGCCTTCAGAAGACACAGCTGGATTCAAAGATAACTCAGCTTCAACCTTAAACAACTTAGTTAAATGTCTGAACTTACATGGCCCTACCTTGGGTCCCTCAATGGGAGGAAAAAGCAGAAGAGTCACACTGTGACTTCCAATTTTCCCTTCCTCCTCAAACCCAGTCATCCCAGTTTCTCCAAACTGGAACCCATCCCCTTCCTGCTGCCACCCAGCCCCAAGACACAGAACCTTGGATGTTATTCACAAGTGGAGCCTTGCTGAAAGACAAATCTTGTTCTCTTCCCTCTGCTGCTCATTTCAGATGCACATCTAAAAGTAGATGCTCCAGCAGCGCTGGAATTCCCACTGCCCAAAATAAAAGTTCACTCCCGTTCCTTCCTCCCTCCCGCTCTCTGCTGGGGTGCTGAGACATCACACAGAGTGGATTTTAATAAGTTGTTTGAATTCTCCTTGTGTCCTTGCAGTGCTTTGTCACCAAACTGTCACCAGTGTCCGCTGAGAGTGCCTGGCCCGCGGCCAAGTGAGCCGTGAGACACACGTTATTTACTGGGCAGAAAAGGTGCCTGCAACATGCAGAGCTGTAGGGATGCAAAAGATTTGCTAAACAGGCACATCTGGTGGTGAGAAAACTTCCATCAGCAAGAGCTGGGGGCCAACAGGCAGGTGAGTAATGAAGGGTATTGCTGCTTTCGGAGCTTGAGCGGCTTCGCTTCACCTCTTGAAGGAGAGAGGGATTTTTTTCTCTTTGGGGTGTCCTGGCATTTTCTGGTTCCCAATGGATTTCAGCAATATTCAGTGCCAAAGGCTGGCTCTAAGACACACAACAGCTCAAATCAAGTGCATATGGGCGTGTAACCCTCAAAAAAGTCACCCCAAATAAGCCACCACAGAGCTCTGCACTCCCCAGACGCACAGAAGTTCCTCTTGGCATTTTCCAAGATTCCCACCAATAATCCCTATTTCCAGCATTATTTGCAATTCAAAGCCAGCAGGTAACTTGAAACAGGTTTAGTCATCCTTGAAGGAACCTCAGGTTTACTGTGAGGTTGGTGAGGCCCTGGCACAGGGTGTCCAGAGAAGCTGTAGCTGCCCCTGGATCCCTGGAATTGTCCAAGGCCAGGCTGGACAGGGCTAGGAGCAGCCTGGGACAGTGGAAGGTGTCCCTGCCCATGGAATCATGGCATCATTAGTAGGAAATGACCTCTAGGAACTAATTAAGTCCAGCCATTAAGCTAACGTGCCAGGTCCATCACTAAACCAGGTCCTTAAGCACCACATCTGCACTTTTGAACATTCTCAATGCAATTTGTGCCACAGCAGCTCCAGCTGAGAGAATCCCCCCATCCCCAACCACTCACTGCACACTCTTGCCCCCAAACACTTGAAAATAGAGAGAGGAACTCCACCACAGTCAGTTCTTTAAACAGCATTTCACCTCTTCAGTTTATAGCTGGAAAAAGGTCTTATATGATTTTTGTAAAGTGACGAGGAAGATTATCTGTTTCTCCCCAGGCAGGGTTTTTTAGCATAAAAATTACCATGTTTTTGGATAGCCCCAGTGGTTGAGCACCTCTGGAGCTGTGATATGAGAGCAGAGCAAATCCCTATTGCCTGTTTGCAGTGGATTTGTGCATCCCTCAAGGATTCCCAGAGCAAAACACTGCAAGGCTTCAGCCCAGCACTACAACAAATATATAATTAGGACACTTAAAACCCAATAAAGCTCAGATAAACTGACCCTAAACCTCCCCAGTAATTAAGGGGTGTGGAACACCATCCCACCAGGCAGTTCAGGAAAAAAAATAGGATTTTTTTTATTAAGCCCCAATGGCAGACAGAGAGGTTTTTTGGGGGAGATGGGTGGCACATCCCCAAAGGAGCTGTGAGACTCCCATGGAGAATCCGTGTGGATTCACAAACTGCAAGTGAAAGACTTTATGGATTTCTTTGGGAATTCCAAACCCAAAGGAGCTGCTCTCTGCAACGTGGAATATTTGGCAAAGCCCTGGGGGTGGCAGTGGACGGAGCACAGGTAGCTGGAGAACAGCAAATGCCAGATGACTGCATGCATTGCTTAGAGAGTAGGGAAAAAAAAAAAAAAAAGCAAGGTTTGCTCAGGATCTCTCCGTGAAGGAAAGGGCAGGCATTGCAAGAATTCAGAAACAACATCCTTAGGTGGAGATGGGCCAGTTGTGGAAGGAGCTGAGCACGTAAACAGGCTGTGGAGCAGGAAGCTGGCAGCGAAGGCTCTGCTGAGATTTCACATGCCTGCACATGGGGAATGGACCAGACCGGGCCACCCGGATTCCTGCAGGGTTCAAACCCTCTCCTGCTGTTCTGGGCAGAGCTGAGGGTGGTTCCTGCTGGTGCAGGAGTGGTGTCAGGCTGGGAACAGCACAGGTGCACACTCAGCCTCTCGACCTGCACTCTGAGTGTCACTCCCCATCAGCTCAGCAGTGGGGAGGGAGGAATTCCTGCACGTCCACAGGTGGGTTTGCTGCAGGCGTCCTCCTGCCTGGACCACCTGGAGGTGAAGCTGCTGAAGGCACCTGAGCTTGGGGTTTGAGGCCCTGTAGCAAAGAGCAGCTCAGAAAGATGTTACAGCCAGAACTCACCTCCACAGTGTCACCCTTTAAGGATAAAACCCCATTCTCCCTGGCCCTGCAGAGTTTTAGGGTGGTGTGGTGGGTCCTTGGGGACACAGCAAAGGGGCCACCCAGAACAGCATCACTGATAAAGGGCCAAAATTTAGGGTGGCTGAACCCCAACAGCTCCTTTCTGCTCTCACAGAGCCATAAAAAAGGTTAACGGGGGCACAGCAACAGCCAAAGGGATCCTCTCCGGCTGGAAATTCCTCCCTCAGTCCCCAAAAACACCCCAGAAGTCATGTTGGTGGGGTTAGACCATGCAGAAGTGTGGATAGGGAGATAAAATACATGGTTTATAGGGAAAATAACACCCAAAGTGCCACCCCAGCCTCTCTGCAAACGCTGAGAGCGGATATTTCCAGCCGGTCTCCCATCACCAGCAGCATGAATGATCACCCTCATCACAAGCCTTTAGAGCAACTCCCTGGAATTAAATCACTATATTGCACGGTTCCAGCTCCTTTCATCTAGGAATCTCCAAATGATTTACAAACAATCCTTTAATTAAGCCTCCCAAACAGCCCCCGGGGCAGTGTTACTGTGTCCGCGTGGGGCTTTGAGCTGCTAAAATGGCAAAAAAGGTCGCAAAAATCTTCTCAAAGTTCCTCCGAGACAAAATATCTTAGAAGAGTCGCTCTGTTTTGATGCTGATCCTAAAACCCTCTAGTTAAACAATTTTTTTTTTCTCCTGGGCACACGGCCCCAGTTGCCTCCTCCTGCCCAGTGTCAGGATTAGTATTCAATGGATAAAATGAATTATTATTATTTTTTTTAATGCACATTTTTTGACAGCTCATCTGCAAACACGAACTCCCAGTACCAGGGAACTCTCAGTACTCAGGGAGGTAGCCTGGGAACTCAGCTTTGAGAATGAAAAGCGGTGTTTTGGCAACAAGGATTTCAAATTTCAAACCCATCAATCTGTGGTTTGCTTTGAGCCTGGTGCTTGATCTATGGTAAAAAAAGCCCTTCCTGCCCTTTTTTGCCCCCAGGACAGGTTTGAGCTGTGGCTCTTTTGAATCCCCTGAGAAGAAAAAAGTATTGTTTGTCGCTTCCTGATGCAATTTTGCAATCAGACCACCGGTGGGACTACAAGATGCAATAAAGAATAAATAAAATAAAATATCCCATGAAGATGCTGTAATGGGTAACTCTGAGCCCCTCCCTGGCTGGTGGAATTTAAAGATGCTTTTTGCCTAATGCTGTATTTACTGCATGTCTTTTACACACTGTGCCTTGTCTGAGGGTGATTTTCTTCTGATTTAAGCAAGGGCATAAAGGGGAATCTCTGCAGAATCAGGGGACTGGGATGTACAAGCCTGGGAGTCAGTATTTCAAAGGAAATTCCTGTACCACAAAGAGCTGCTTTAAAAAACTTCAGCAACCTTCAGCTTTTAAAAACTTTAGCAGAACCTCAGTCCTGCTCTGCCCCCCACACAGAAGTTGTCACTTTCCAAAATCTGAAATCCCTAACTCTCATTTCACATCCAATTTAAACACAGAAAATCATGCAGGCTCCATCCCAACCATTATTTCCTGAGATACACCAAATATTACAGCTTCACTTACAAACTCAACTTCTTCCCATTTAAGGAGGAAGGAAAAAAACCCAAAAAGATGAATTTTAGGCTTTGAGGAACTCAGATGATCACAGCAAATGCCAGTCTTGGAGTTAAGCACTGCTGGGACTCTGAGCCCAAACACTCAAAGGAAGAAAATCCTGGTTCCAGCACCCAGGGAGCAACATAAAAGCATCTCTAAGGAGCTTATTTCAAAATTTAAGAGCAGCAAAGAATGGCAGAAAAACACTGTTTTGAAGGATTTCATCAATTAATTTTTGGGAAAGATGTAATGGGGTCACTTCAGGGTGTTATGGAAACAGGTCCCCACAACATCCCCCAGCAAAGAGCCCGTTTTGTCCCAGCCCCAGGGGATTTATCACCTCATTTTGGAAAACAGAACAAAACCTTCTGAGAAGGCAAAGTCAGCTAAACTCAGCTAAATTCTGGCCAGCACAAGAAAAAATTGCATTAACAGCTCCTGCTTTATGCCAGAATTAATGATGCTCAGGGCTTCCTGAGTTTTAATGGGAAGAGAAATCTCTTTTAAAGCCCATGTTGGCATCAGGGACAGGGGTTTACACCTGCTCTGCCATCAAACCCCTGAGTCCCAAGAGGAGCAGGAAAAAACAAGCAAACAAACGAACAAAAAAAAGGTGCAGGCAGAGATTTCAGCCAGACCTCTGGGAATTCACCCCAGAGTTAAATCCCCGGGGCCCTGCCTCCACTTGTGCTTTTACCTCCGGAGCATCCCCCAGCTTTTGTTACCTTGAATAAAAGCACATTCAGCTCTGCAGAGGCTCTTCTGGGAGCCATGAGTTGGAGCAGGATTTCATCTTATTTTATGTTATTATCTTATTATTTTATTTTATTTTGAATTTATTTAATTTTATTTTGCACCCCACTCGCCTTCCCTGATTACAAAGTAGAAATGCCCCCACTCCTCCCTACCTTTCTTCACTCTGGAAAGCATCAGCGCGTTATAAAGAACATACTGTATTAAATAATTCGTGCTGAAATAAAGTATAAATAAAAAGCAATAAGCAGATTTATAACAAGTGCCTTTCCTTCCCCTTTTTCCATGGGGTTTTTGGCCACCTCTCCAACACAACACCCCACCAGAGAACCAAAACTCAGACTCCATCACCCCAAACCTCACCCTGAGCTGTTCCCACTCCCAAACCTCCCCAGCGCGACACATCCCCAAGACTCCCCACTTTAACCTTTTCCCAACTCCAGCACCAACTTCCAGCAGGGAATCGCTGTCTCCAGCTGCATTCCCCCCTCTCCTCCCTCTCTCAGTTCTGGCTCTTCCGTGGGTGCAGCACCTGCACCGCCGCAAGAACAGCCCCAAAACGCCGAACTCAGAGTCCTCCTCTCTCCATAGGACCCCAAAAATTTAGGAGAGAAGCTCGGAGCTCCGCACATCGAGCCCGGAGCCCCGAGCGGGATGCGGGAGGGAAGAGCAGCAGGGTCGGGCTCGTCCCTCCGCAGAAAGAAGCAGCACTGCGGCCCCAAGTTGCGCTGCCGCGGAGCGCTGGATGTGCCCGGGGTTCCGATAAGAGCCAAGATAAAGCCGCATTCGGGCGGCGGGGTGGGAGCCCGGCTTCCCGCAGCCGCTTTTCCGCCAAACTCGCCGGCGGTACCGGGAAAAGCGGAGCGCGGCCGGAGGGCGAGGGATGCTCGGAAAGGGAAGGGAAGGCAGGGAAAGCGGAGGGGCGGCACTCACCGAGCAGCAGCAGCAGCAGCAGCCCCGCAGCCCGCATGGTGCTCCCGGCGCGGCTCCCGGCGCGGCTCCCGGCGCTCTCTCCCGGCGGGGCGGGCGGGCGATGCCCTCCCTCCCCCGGCCACGGCCCCGGCCACGGCCCCGGCCACGGGCCCCCCCTTCTCCCACTGCTGCCGGGGGAGGTGCAGAACCGGCCCGGACCGCCCCCGCCTCCGCCCCCGGAGCGGCGAGAGAGAGCGCCCTGGGATGGGGATGGGGATGGGGTGGGGTGGAGTGGGGATGGGATGGCATAGAGATAAGAGGGGATGAGATGGGGATGGGATGGCATAGAGATAAGAGGGGATGAGATAGGGATGGGGATGGGATGGGGATGGAGGTGGAATGGGACAGGTATGGGGATGGGATGGGGATGGGGACGGGGGTGGAGACGGAATAGGATGGGATGGGGATGGAGATAAAGATAGGATGGGATTAGGATGGGGATGGGAAGGGATGGGGATGGGGATGGGATGGGATGGGGATGGGATGAGATTGGGACGGGATGGGATGGGGATGGGAATGGGGATGGAAAGGGGATGGTGTGGGGAAAGGGATGAGGATGGGGTGGGGATGGGATGGCGTGGGATGGGGATAGGGGCAGGGATGGGATGGGATGAGGATGGGGACAGGGATGGGATGAGGATGGGGATGGGGATGGGGATAGAGGTGGGTTGGGAGGGGAGTGGATGGAATGGAGATAAGGATGGGAATGGAGATGGAATGGGACAGGGATGGGGACGGGATGGGGATGGGGGTGGAGATGGAATAGGATGGGATGGAAATGGGGATGGAGATGGGGATGGGATGAGATGGGGATGGGATAGAGATGGGAAGGGGAGGGGATGGGGAAGGAAAGGGGATGGGATGAGATGGGGATGGGATGGGGATGAGATGGGGATGTGGATGGGATGGGGATGGAAACAGGGATGGGATGGGATGGGATGGGGATGGGGTGGGATGAGATGGGATGGGATGGAAATGGGGATGGAGATGGGGATGGGATAGAGATGGGAAGGGGAGGGGATGGGGATGGGAATGGGGATAGGAATGGGAATGGGGATGGGACGGGATGGGATGGGGATGGAGATGGGGATGGCGATGGGATGAGAATGGAGATGGGATGGAGGTGGGGAGGGGATGGGATGGGGATGGGCATGGGGATGGGATGGAGATAGGGATGGGATGGGATGAGGATGGGGATGGGGACAGGGTGAGATGGGATGGGGATGGAGATTGAGAAGGTAGCAAGAAGTTGGGGATGAGCTTGCAGAGGGGAGGTGGGGTTCGTTGGGATGAGGGATCTGGGGGAGGTTTGGGCTTCTCAACTTCATGGAAGGATTTGAGGGGAGTTCATTAGAGTTGGGAGGTTGGAGAGGGTTCATTGGGATGGAGGTATGGGAGGGGGGATTTGGGGTTCTCAGCTTCATGGAGGGATTTGGGTGTTTCATTAGAGTTGGGAGGTTGGAGAGAAATCAGGGGTTTCATTGGAATTGGGAGGTTGGGAAGGGCTTACAGGTTCATTAGGATAGGGATATGGGGGGGATTTGGGGTTCTCAGCTGCATGGAGGGATCTGAGAGTTTTGTTGGGGTTGGAAGGTTGGAGAAGATTCAGGGGGTTTTATTGGTATTTGGGGTTCTCAACTGCATGGAGGGATTTGAGGTTTCATTTAAGTTGGGAGGTTGGAAAAGGATTTAGGGTTTTTGTTGGAGAGGGGGTTTAGGGGGATTTGGGGGTTTCTTTGGAGTTAGGAGGTTGGAGAGGGTTTAGGGGTTTTGTTTGAACTGGGATTTGGTGTTGTCAAGTGCATGGGGAAGTTTGAGGATTTCACTGGGCTGGGGATATGGGGTTGGGATTTGGGGTTCTCAAACTCATGGGGGGATTCAGGGCTTTTGTTAGAGTTGGAGGTTTGGGGAGGATTTTGGGGTTTCATTGAGGTGGGGATTTATGGAAATCTGGGGAGTGGATTTAGGATTCTCAGCTACATGAGGAGATTTGGGGGTTTCATTCAGTTTAGGAGAGGATTTGGGATTTCCATTGGGATGGAGACTTGGGGAGTGGTGAGATTCCTGCCTGCGTGGAGGGAGTTTGGAATATTCATCAGGATGAAGACTTTGGAAGGGTTTGGGTTTTTTGCCAAAGTGGGCTGTTTGAGGGGGATTTGTCATTCCCATCTGTGTGAGGGGGTTTGGGTTTTCTCTGGATTTGGGATATTGAGGAGGATTTGGGGTTTTTATTGTAATGAGGGGAGTGAGGACGATTTGGTATTTCAACCTACATAGGAGTGACTTGGGGGACTTCACTGGTTATGGGGTTTTTATCATGGTGAAGACTTGTGGGGGATTGGGAGTTTTAATCTGGATGGTGGTTTGTAAATTGATTTTGGATTCCCACCCACATGAACAAGGATTTAGGATTTCTGTTTGGATGCAGACTTGGGGATCTCTTTGGGATTCCTCCCTGCATGGCAAAAATATGTGGGTTTTACCAGGACAATCATTTGGAGCTGGATTTGGGATTTTCATCTGGATAGGGGTTTGGGGTTTGATTTCAGATTCACATCCAGGTGTGAGTTACTTGAGGATTTTCATCCAGATTGGGTTCATTTGGGGATTCTCAGCAGGGCTGGGGGTTTATTTAGAGTTTTCATCTGGAGATGGGATTAATTTGGGATCACCTTTTGTGTATACGCCACACACACACTGACCCCTCCTCTCTCCCCCTGAGAAGGTACATTTTCACAGTATGTTTTCTGGGAAATATTTGCACCTGTTTGAGAAATGTCTCAAAGGAAGCCAAAGCACGAAAGGACAAAATTATGATCAAATCTTGGCACCGTTTGGTGTTGAAAGTTGTTTTGTGGTGTTCAGGCAAGGAGTGCTCACTGCAGCTGGGAGAAGACTGAAAATCAGCTCAGGGATGTGCACTGAATCCTCCTCTTGGCTCTGCTGGATTCAGCTAAACCAGGAACCTTCCCAGCCTGGGCCCAGAGGTGGTAAAGGCAACCTTCACTCCAAAAAAGGACTTTTCAAATACAGTTTTCTTGATGCCTTCAGTTAAAAGTGGACTTTATTCTTGTTGCCAGGCCACCTTCAGAAGATGAGGACAAGTTTGGTTTTGCTGGCTCAGCCCTCCCTGCATTGCATGTTGTCCCTAGAAAAGGTTTCTTGTCCTGATTTAACTTCTGGGTCAGTGCAGAGAGATTTTCCAGGTGCCTCAGCCCAGCCTCATCCCTTCTTGCCACAACTGTGCACTACACAGCACCCAAAAGCTGTGAAACTTGAGTTGCAATAAATGAATGAATGTGTTGGTGCACATTATTAATCCTGCCAGTATCAGAGAGGCAGTTCCTTCTCTCCCTGAGAAGTATTTTTAATAAGAAATTCCATCTACACGCAAACTCTCCCAATTTTTTGGTGTTAACTGCCAAGCCAAGGCAGCCCAGGGAAAAACTTGGGCTGCTTCAGTAGAACAGAAACCTTGGGATAGAGAGGAGGGAGGTGATGCTGAGCTCCTCAAACTCTCTGTTTATGGCACCAGTGCCCATAAAATGTCCTGTGGCTCATTGCCTGGGAGATGGGGGTTTCCCCAAGGTATGTTGGGTCTCCTGTCTAACTGAGAGCTCTGGGAATAACAGAAAGGAACAGAGCTCCCTTGGCAGCAACCTAAGGAAAACAGAACAGTCTGAAATCCACTTAAAAGTCAGGCTGGATGTGGTTTTATTGTTTTATATGTTTGTAGCTAATGAGAGTTAGGAGAAACATTCTGTCTGGTTGGTCCCATCAGCAGATCTGGGCTGTGCTGGTCCTCTGGCCTTGGGCAAACAGGAGGGAGCCTCACCCCCTGAGCATCTGAGTCCTTCTAGATTGCTGATTTGGGATGTAGGTTTTCTCTTAATTATCACAGAAGGCACCCTGGCACTTACACAGGGAGTTCTGTGAGTTCTCAACAGACTTGTTGGAGGTAGAGCTCTTTTATTTCCTCAGACCTTGGCTGCTGGCACTTACAACAGCATAGCCTCCAGTTCTTGGAAAAAGAGATTCATCCAGAATCATGGAGCTAAACCTCCTTTTCCATGAGGGCAGCAGGAAGGTCTCCCATTTTTCCTGTTGCTTTGCAGGGCACAGGTGCCTTCCCACCCTCTCCAGCTCTGAATCTGCCTCTGCTGCAAAGGGGATAATTACTGAGGGTGTCAGAGCAAGGCTGTGAATCATGAGCAGCTGATGGCAAAAAGAAAGGGCTATTTAGTGTGACTGCTTCAAAAGCTGGGTGTCTGATAAAGTACATCCCAACCATCAGCTGGGGGAAAGGTCAGGAAAGAACCCTAATTTTTAAAACTGTGCATTTTTTAGGGTGTCAAAAAAGGCTTTGGTATTTCCCAGAAAGATGGAAACAGTTTTTGACACCCCAAAACATGCAGCATTACTGACTAGGAGCTTTATTACTAGTAGCCCAGCTCTGGGGGTTTTCCTAAATACCAAAATCACAGGGCCAAGAAATTATGTAGAGGATTTTGCTTTCAACTCCAAACATGAAAGTCTCAGAGGTGAAGGGAAACCCTTTGGAGAATGGCCTGCACAAGCTGCCTGAGAAGTGGGAGCCAAAAATAAGAATTCACTTTAAAATTTATTATTGACATTATGATTATTTAAAATCTCACGGGCTTAAGTGAGTCAAGTGTGTTTTTTAGTCCTGACATTGATGTGGCTGCACACAAGCTCACATTTACCTGGGTCTGTGTGTTCCAGCCAAATATTTATGTAAGGCTGTGAAAGAGCAGCACAAGGAGTCAGTGGTTTCAAGGTATGCAAGTCAGCTGGGCTGAAACCCTCTCAGGAGGAGGAAGATTCCACATGACACAAGATTTCCTTGTTGGGGAAATCTCAAAATGGTTTCTTTTGTGATTCCCCAGAGGGTACAGACACCCCATTTCTTCCACAATTTAGGAGCAAACTGGACAAAGGGGAAGAAAACATAAAGCAGGAGTTGCTCTTGTGCTTCACAGTGCTGGGATAAATCCCCCAAGACAGTTTTATCTTCTCTGCACCTTGTAATTCCTTCTTGGCTGCGTTCAGATCCGTCACAACATTTGACTGACGTCTCCAGGCAGCCTGGCAATATTTACCTCTTCTCACAGAAAATGACCGAGGGAAGCCTGAGCAGCTTGAAAATCCTCGGGCTCAGATCCAGCTCGGGATCATTTAACTTGCCAGTAATCCGATTTTACTGGATGTCGTCACCTATCTCCTTGTGCCACTGGGCACGGAGTAATAATGTCTGGAATTCAAATTTGGGGGTTAAGATGGGGGAGATGAAGGGCTGATACCTCTGACGTGAGTAACAGTGTGAGCAACAGCCTGTGGACTCCTGGGTTGAAGATCACTAGAGGCTGTTTCAGGAAGGAAAGCAAAAAATCAACAAAGCCAAACTACCCTCCTTTCATCGAAAGACAAAAATACCTGAGGTCTGATGTTTGTACTTCAGAAGATTCGGAGTCAGAAGCGCCACATGGGAGTTTGCTCCTTAGCCTGGACCTGACCCAGAAGAAGGAAACAAGATGCAGCTTGCCTCAGGAGCAGGAATTGTCTTGAGGAAGCCAAGAACAGTCCAGGATACTGCTCCCAATGCCAGCTGTCTTCTCCTGAACTCCCGTGAGTGAAGAGGCAAAAATCCTGTTGGTATTAGACAAAGACTTTCGAAATCCAGGTTCAATCCTCAGTTCTGAAATAATCCCCTGATCTCAGCTGTGGTCTCATTTTGAAGACTTCTGTTCTTCCACTTTTCTCTGCACCTGACCACTCAAACAGGTGTAATTTCTGATTCTCTTGGGTTTAACTTTCCAAGAGAAAAAGGCAGGAACCTCATTTTCAGCAAGCTGCCAACGTTCCTGCCAGGGAGCCTGCTGCAGTGTTTAACCACCCTCTTGGTAAAGAAATGCTTCCTCATGTCCAGTCTGAACCTCTCCTGACAGTTTTCACACAGAATCACAGAATCTCTGGGTTGGAAGAGACCTCCAAGATCACTGAGTCCAACCCAACCTTGACACCTCAACTAGACCATGACACCAAGTGCCACATCCAGTCTTTGTTTAAACACATCCAGGGATGGTGACTCCACCACCTCCCTGGGCAGACCATTCCAGTATTTTATCACACTTTCCATAAAAAACTTTTTCCTGATATCCAACCCATATTTACCGTGGTGCAGCTTGAGGCTGTGTCCTCTCATTCTGCCAGTGCTGCCTGGAGAAAGAGACCAACCCCACCTGAGCACAGCCACCTTTCAGGGAGTTGTAGAGAGTGATAAGGTCATCCCTGAGTCTCCTTTTCTCCAGGATAAACACCCCCAGCTCCCTCAGTCATTCCTCCCAGGGTTTGTGTTCCAAGCATCTCACCAGCCTCATTGCCTCCTCTGGACACCCTCAAGCATCTCAATGTCCTTCTTAAACTGAGGGGCCAGAACTGGACCCAGCACTCATGTTGAACGATTTCAACATATCCTGCCACTGGATATCAGGGAGCAGAGCTCAGCACCTCCCTCTCCACTTCCCCTCCTCAGGATGGTGTAGAGAGCAAATACAAACAACTCTTTTTTTCCAAGGCCACAGTGAGGGAATGATTCCTGCTCCAAAATCCCTTGTGTTCATCCTCCCCACAAACCCCCTGCAGAGGTCTGTAGGCTGTGAAAGACCAGTGGAAGACCTTGAAAATAAATTTGGGATAGATTGCACCATTTTTCTGGACAAGGAATCAGCAATTCTTCCTTCTAGATGGAGCAGGGAAACTCCTCGAAGTCCCAGTGTGGATCCAGTGGGAATTTCCCAAGATGACCCTTGGGTGCAGCACACCTCTACAACCCAAATATCTTTTGCCACTTGGGCACACACTGCTCTCCCAACACCAACTCCACATCTCTTGGAAGTGACTTTGCCACCACCTCTTCCCTCTGACAAGGATCTGCCCTCCCAAAAAAGCCTGGAAGTTACCAGGACAACCTGCAAAATCCGGCAGCTCTGGTCATTGTTTGGGGCTGCAGCAGCCCTGAGGAATTCACTATTTGTTTTACAGATAAAAGCTGCAACTTCCACACATTCTTCTTCAATTTCACTCTCCATTAAGTGCATTGCCCTGTCATAACAAAGCTCGTTGAATTATTAGAGATGAGGGGAATTTTTAGGAGCCTGGGATGGGGAAGGGGATAGGAGGGAGTTTTTAATTTGTCTTTGTGAATCCTCTCCATGGAGCATTTGGGATGTGGTTGGGGCTTTGTGAGGGTTGCTGGGGGACAGTGAGGGCTGGGAGTGAGGGCCAGAGGGTTGGGTTAAGTTGGGTCAGGTAACTTTGGACAAACCCCTGTTTGTTTGTTTCTCTGTCCCTGCCCAGGACTGAGTTTCAGTTGCTGTCCTCCTGCTTTCCCTTGTGCTTTTTTTAGACATGGATAAAAACTAAAGAGGAAAGAAGGGGTCAAATGAAAGCCTCATGTCCCAGAGTCGTGGTTGACCCCTCTAGTTCCTCCAGCACTATCAAAAATCTTATTTCCTCTTCCCCACTCCAGTGTCCACTGTGGGGCTGGTGCTCCCAGCTGCCTTGTGAGCAGTTTCCTTCATGCCTGCTGCAAGCCATGGGTTGCTGAGACATGAGCCACCTCAGAAGGTTTCCTTCTACCCCCAAAATCCCTCCCTGGGATACCAGAGTGGCAGAGTTGGTGTGAATCCTGTGTCACCCCAGCACCCACAATCTGTACACTGATGTTTGTTTGTGGTAAATTAAGGTGAGAAAGGTGCTTTTGGAAAGGGGAATTCACTTCTGCAGTGGGAACCCAGATGAGTCACTTCTCACAGTCAGATGAGGTGAACCCCACTCTCATTTCTAATGCTCATGTTGGTTTAGTTTTTAAAATATGATTTTCCCTTCCAGTTCCTCAGTTTCCCAAGACAAGCTACAAGTTGCATCCTGCATCTCAATAAGATTGACAAGACTGTCATGGGTTGGGTCTGTGAAAGGTTTTGATATTTACAGAAAGAACATGCAGTGGAAATAACAAACGTTACTATTTCCATGAACTAAAGCTTTATACAGATAAACACATTTTTTCTTTTTCTTCCCTAACAGTGAGGGGCTTTTAAACACTTTCTGTGGAGCTCTCCTACTTAAAGACAAGGCTGAAAACAAACTGAGAGCTAATTGAAACACTGCCTCCCTTTTATTTCCCTGCTTCCATGTTTCAGTGAAGATTAATTTAAGGGACATTCACTCAGTTAGTGGAAATGCGTCACTCTCATCAGCAGTAATGGGAATTACAGGAGGATTGCAAGGTTGACAAGGATGGAGCTAAATTTCCCTGCAGAGACAGGAGAATTTCTGCTTGCATCAAAGCCTGTGGACAAAGTACTCTTCAGGAGGGGACAGCTGAAGATCTCTCTCCCTCCAGTTGCAAAAGAATAGCAATAAATAGCCAGGGGAAGAGGGGAAATGTGAGGTAGCAGGAGAAATCTCCATCCAGGCAGTTCCTCACCATTCCTGCAGTTCTGTGCAGATGTCCACACCAGCAACATCCCCACCATGACAATTTTTGAATGGTGTTTGAAAAGAAAAGACAGCTCAGACTTTTCCAAGCAGCTGGGAAAGGAAAGACTATGAAGGTGTGAGTTCCTGTCATCATCTCCCCACTGCTGGTGCTGGGACTCCCAGCAAAGTCCTGACCCTGGAGAAGGTTTGGGGTGGTTTTCCTGCTGCAGTTAGGTGCTGGTGATCTGTGATGGCTTTAACCTCTTCTCTGGCACTCAGATCTAGGATAAGTGAGGCAGGAGTTTTTAACCCAAATCACCCCAAATGTGGAGTCACTGTTGATTCGGCTCAAGCCAAACCTACTGCCCAGACACTGGGAAATTGTTGCCAAGAGACTTTGTGCAAACACTTCACCTCCTTGAGATCAAGCCAGCCTGGAGGCAGAATGCCTGAAGCCTCTACCAGTAAAAAAGAAATTCTCCTTTTAGCCTGGGACACTGGCAATGGGATGGGATTTATTAGAGCTAAGGAATATTACTGCCCGTTCTTGTGGCTCAGATTGATCTAAGAAAGCTCAAATGGATTCAAAAGCTGCCTTTTGCTCAGTGCTGTGCAAACAGGCATGGAGAGCACTCCTGTCCCAGCACAGCACAAAGCCACATCCTCTTGGCTGTATCAAGGGTGTTAATGAGGTACCTGGGGAGCTGACATTTCGTGAAGGACAATTAGCAGCATCCACAACCCTACACCTTGGTATTTTACATCAGACACAGCCCTGCTTCATGCCTCAGCTCTCTGCTACCTGCAAGAAGAGGGATTCAGCTCACAGATAGAGGATGTGATGGCAGGGGAGTTGCTCTGTCCTAAAAATGTCAGTTTTGGCTCTCAGGTTGAGCATCCTGAAGGAGGGAGATCTTCAAGGGCACTCCCACACTGGCACCAGTCAGATGCACACGCTCACTCACCCCTGCTCTCTACCAAGATAATAAAAAGAGAAGAGTTAAAAGCCAGAGTGGAGAGAAAAACAAGAAAATTAATAAATAAATCCCCAGCAATCTGTGGTTTGTGGCATGGTCTCCTCTCAACAGGTTGGCCGGTGGGAAAGTTGAGTGTCCAGGAGAACACTCCAGGTGTGGTCTGTGTTTCACTCTGCTCAGATTAACAATAAAAGGAAATTCTGGGAAGAACAGGGGGCTGAGCTGGACCTGCTCCTTTAAGAAACCTGGTGGGAAGGCCCCCATTGTGGGGAGAGCTTTGCTGAATTTCTGGGACTGAAGGAAGTTGTCATTATGTCACTGCATCCTGTGTGCGAGAGAGACCTGAGGAGAACATCTGCAAAAGATGCAAAAGGGTCATACAAGGCTTTGACCTCCCTCTGCAGGTTGAACTTGACTGGTTTTCCTGCTAGAAAATTGCAAATCCACTCAGAGAAAACCTGCAATTCCTTCCCCAACAGGCTTGCAAACTGCTAGACCTCAACACAGCACCAGCAGTGACCATGCTGGAGAGGCCCCATGGCCCTGAGGATGGATCAGGTTTATGCATTGGGTAAATCAGGCAGCAGGGGAGGAAGGAGGTGTGGTTTCCATGCTTTATCTGGTGGACCTAGTCCAGGACCAGAGCTGGATCCCGCACCTGCCAAGAACAGGCTGGAACTGGAATCTATACTATTGATCTCAATCTATACTCTTGGTCTCTACCTAATGTATCTTGTTCTGAATCAGAGGCAAGGCTTGGTTTCAATCCACACCCAATTAGTAAATGTCCACTGTAAAGTTCCTGTGGCTCCTGGGTCACAAGCAGATGGACTTTTCTCTATTTAGGGTCTCTCCAGTCGCTGGAGAGGATGGAGATGTTTTCCTCCATTGCCCTGGGAGGGATGGACAGAGAGAGATTAACAGGGATGTTCACTCTTTCCTCTGGGAAATGTGTGATGGGGCACAGTCACCCTCTAATGACCCAGAAGGCAGTGCCATACTAACCTCCTTCATACTTGGAAATATTGAGGATCCTGAATCAACAAGGAAAATCTGAAATCTGTAATATTTACAATCCTCTGGGCAGGGGCTCAAGCACTGAGATGATCAATGGGGGCAGGGTTGCCATGCTGATGATGCCCTGGAGAACCCAGGGTGGAAGGAGCAGGATGGGCTCATGAGGGTGATAATGGAGATGCAGCACTGGGAAGAGTCAGGAAATCCTGGAAGAACTCCCAGCCCTTTTGTCTGCAAGATCTTGAGAACAAAATTAATCCCTGCCCAGACTTAAGGAGCATGGTTGGTTAATGTTAAGGCTTCATCTGGATCAATGCAAACTTCTTGATTCTTAATGTGGAAAAACCTCTCTGAAACAAGGACTGTGAGCACAACTGCTGTCCCGTGAGAATCTCCCCTGCAGGAAGAGCCTCACCTCCTTCAAAGCTCCTGAATTCACAGGGTAGATGACAAACCCAGATGTTGATTCCTAATGTTGCTTTTCAAGATGCTGGATTAAAGAACAGGTTGATGCTGTAACACTGCAGTTTGTTGGAACTCTGGGCACTAAGAATTTCACATGTTCTGTGCTGACAGGCACTGACCCCCAAGAAAACACTGCATTGACTTGAGGCCTTGGAATGGGCTTCCAAAATTGAGTGATAGAACTGGGATTGTGGGTGTGGAGTTTGAATAGAAGTGTGTGATATCACAGGGTGTAAAACTTAGAGTTTAAGGTTTTAGAATATAGTAATATATATATAAAGCAAGATGGAAGTTTTAGGGTGTAGGCTGAGTCTTTCTTTTTCACATTCTTCATGGGTTTGGGTGGTATCTTGTAATTGGGTAGAGAAATCCACATTGCAGGCCACAGGTGGTTGATTATTGGGTTAAAAGTAAAAATAATTTAAGCGTAATTTCTTAATCAGTTTATCCTTAAAAGGCCTTGTAGAGAGAGAGAGGAGGGGCATTTTTTACTTTGTTAGCTAGAAGTGCTGTAGAACTTATGGCTTGTGAGACTGTAACATAGATAAGTATTAATAAACATCTGAATCTGAACAAAAAAAATCATCTCACGCATTTAACCCAACTCTGTAAAAAAAAAAAAAAGAAAATAAAAGCAACAGTAGTTCACACACTGAATTAAAAAAAAAAAACAACTTTCTCCAAAAAGAGTCTGTTTGTCCTCTTCAAACTTTTTCTTTCTTGTGTCTGCATGTGATGGCATTACAGAACAGCATTGAGTCCTGAACACAGCAGGGCAAGCAGGAAATATTATGGCCATTTTCTACAGATAATGAACCAAAATAAGGTAGGCCTGACCTCACCCTCAAAACTGAGCGAGTGGGTTCCCAACTTAATTGTCCTTTTTGAGGACTGAACCTCAGATGAGTCAGAACCAGAAAGCCAAACTGCAGTGACCAGCCCAGGCTGGGATCTCTCTTTTCCTATTTTTATGTGACATCACTGAGCTTTCCTCATCTGCTTCCCCGGCTCCTACAGCACCAGGCAGGGTGGGACTGCTCATTCTTTATTAAAAAGCACAGGATAATCACAGGAAACGGTGAGGAAGAAAATGGAAGCCTGAAACCTCCTCTGGTGCATTAGTCATGGTGAGTTTCCTCTTCAGCGTGCAGTGGGTTTGATATGAGACATTTATTTGTCAATGAATGAGAGAGATCCTCACTACAGGGTGCCTGTGCATGTTCTGAGAGTGGTAAACAGAGGAATCCAAAGCAGAAAGAGGAGGAGGGAAGGAGAGGAGCAGGAGGTGATGAAGAGCTCCCTGTTTCCCCGAGGTCCCTCCTGGCAGGACACAAGAAGCACAAAACAGCACATATTCAGGAATAAACGAAGCTTTTCCTCCTTGACTGTTGTCATCTCTTATTTAGTGTCCAAAAGCCACTCTCCTGGCAAAGCACATGTCCCACCACACCTCCCTGTGCTAAAGAACATCTCTCTCTATATTTAGCATTCCCCATCTCCCATTGTGTAGCTGCAAACACATCCCAGCAGTGTTCCCTGGGCACGCCAAGGTGGGGCTTGGTGATTCCTGGTGCACCCTCCCTATTTTTAGCTATCAGATGATCTGTACATGTGTGTCAGCTCCTCGTAATTCTTTCCAGGAAACAGATCTGGACACAGTTTATGGCTCCCCATGATGTAAAATCCTGCACATTTTCTCCTCCTGGTGCCAGTGGGATGGAGGAGGAGAGAAGGATTGGAGATGTGTCCTGCAGGTGGGATGGGTGGGATAAGGTGAGATGATTCCCCCAGAGAAAATCAATCTTCTCAGTGAGAAGAGAAGGCTTTGGAGAGGCTTTGTTGTGTCCTCTCAATTCTAAAACAAAATTTTTAGCAGGGCCTGTGTTGATAACACAAGGGGTGATGGTTTTAAACAAAAAAGGGTCAATTCAGATTAACTCTAAGGAAGAAATTTTTTTACAATAAGGGTGAAAAAATACTGGCACAGATCACCTAGAGAGGTGGTAGATGCCCCATCCCTGGAAATATTCAAGGTCAAGCTTGGAGGAACCTGGTCTAGTGGAAGGTGTCCCTGCTCATTGCAGAGGACTTTTAAAGGTCCCTTCCAACCCAAACTATCCTCTGACTCTATGACTTAATGGTTGAATCTCCTACTATTAGACACATTCATCTTCTCATGGAATGATGTGGACTACAGGAAAGGCTCTTGTGGGAATTTGTTGGAACCCTTGAAGGCTAAAATTTTCAGGCTTTCTGTGCTAAAAGGTGCTGACCCTCAGGCAGGCATTACATTTGATTTGAGGCCGTAGAACAAGCTCCTGAGATTGAGTGACAGCACTGGGATTGTGGGTGTGTAGTTTGAATAGTGTTGTGAGATCTCACAGGGTGAGAAACTTAGATTTAAGATTTTAGCATATAGTAATACATGTGAGTCAAAATAGAGGACTTTGGGCATTGTTTGAGTCCTTCTTCACTTTCTTTTTCTTCTTCTTCTTCTTCTTCTTCTTCTTCTTCTTCTTCTTCATGGGTTTGGGTGGTTTTCTGTAACTGATGGATGGAGTCCTCATTACAGACTTTAAGTAGTCAATCACTGGGCTTAAAGAAAAAATAATTTAGGTGGCATTTCATAATTGGACAGATTGTCCTTGAAAAGACCTGGTAGAGATAGAGAAATTCTCCATTTTACCTAATTTCTCTGACTTGCTAGTTAGAGCTTGTGGCTTGTGAGACCGTAAATAGGTAAAAAATTATAAACATCCAGGTCTGAACACGAATTTCGACTCCTGTGTATTGATCCTGATCCTGGCAGGGAAAAAAAAATCCAGAACCATCACAGGAATTCTTCCTGACAGCCACCAAAAAGCAGCAGTTTGAACCTCAGGGGTGAGTGAGGCCATCCTGCCACTGGGACTTTCTGGCCTCTTTTGCTGGACCCTGTCAAAAACACGGGTGAGTTGGCACATGGGCAGAATCCAATGTGATGAGAGTGATCCAATTCCTGGAGAGACTCTCCTACTGTCCTCATTCAGAGGCTGCAGTGGATTAATTCAGTGTTCAAAGCTGGGGAACAAAGGACAGGAATGCGTGGCTGATTTTCCCAGAAGAGTCGTGATGCTGGTTCTGTTCTGCTCAGGCTGTTCAGGGGTGATGTGGCAAAGGGGGGGAATTGTGAAACCAGCAGAGATTTAGTCTACTGAAAACTCACCAGGAAAACCTGCTGAAGGATATTCTTCCTACTCTGCAGGAAGTGAGCAGGAAAAGGGACAGCCTACGTTTGATGTTGAAAAGTGAAAAGGATTGCACATGGAAAAAAAAAAAAAAGAAAAAAGCAAAGCAACCTGAACATACAGAGCCCCCAAATTAGCCATTCCCAGGGTGTCATCCTTGCAAAGAGTGAAATGTCATCACTGCACTCAGCCAGAGTCAAAAAGGTCAAATAAGAGTTTAGAGTTTTTATGAGAATAATATTGTTAAAAAACCCCACCGTGGTGTGGAGCAAATCACCTGGGCTCTGACCCCTGGTGGGGTGGGTACAGTGCTGATCCCACACCTCAGGAGGATACAATAATGCAGGAAAAGGTAAAAGCACCAGGAACAATTCCAAGCCGTGAATGGCTTCAGTGTGAGAATAATGCATTGTGTGCAGCAGAGAAAGCTGAGCAGGAGAGCAGCCCCTGGGTCACAGCATCCCCAGGGTCAGGGGGAGGAGGCAGGAGGAGCATTTGCTCCTTCCCCAAAACTCCAGCAGCTGGGGCAGCATCTCTCAGCCAAGCAAGGAGCCAGGAGGAGCTCAGGTGTGGCTCTTGCTGTCTCAGGATGCTGTGGAGACCAGAAGCATGGAAAAAAGCTGAAAATTTTTAATGGAGGACAAGTTGGTTGATGAACATGATGCTCTGGAGCATCAGCCTCATGCTGGAGCTCCTGGGGAGATCACCTGCTGCTGCAATTCCCATTCTGGTCCCTGGGAATATTCCTCCATTCCCACTCTCCCTCTTTTATCCACCCCCGGTTATTTTGGGGACCTGATGGTGGCTTTGCTGAGCTCCAGGGTGGTGGTTGTTTGTTCCCCGAGGAATGTGACCAGCTGGGATCTGACAGTGAAAAGAAGCGCTGTAGAATCGTGTCTAAAGAAGAGCCAAGGGACCTCCATCAAACAGTAATTATGAAGGGAAACCAGCCAAAAAAAAAAAAAAAAAAAAAAAAAAAAAAAAAAAAAAAAAAAAAAAAAAAATTGAGCCCCCAGGGATGTACAGAGAAATTCTGCTTTCCTACGGGGATCAAAAAGACTCGGGGATACCCAGTGAGATGGCAGGGAGAGCCCACAGTTCCCTTGAGAGCGATTTCTCCCTCAAAACCCCAACGAGTTTGCAGGTTTCTTTTCTTGGAAGCCTTTTAAGGAAGGGGATAAAGAGGCGCTCAGTGCTGGGAGCGCAATCCCTTCTCTGCTGGAGGGGGCAGGAGGCTTAATGCAGCCCGGCATCCCTCCCTTTCAGCTCAGCCCCCAGACACAAAGGCAGAAAAATGCCAGGAATTTCCCAGCGCCCTCCCCAGACCTGCTCCCATCTCCCTTTCCCCCCTTCACCACCTCCTCCTCCGGCTGGGAGGGAGGAACACTAACAACAAAACAGGGATCTTTAATAGGCCCCTTGCCTTCTCATTTTGGGATTGAATGCTGAAAGGGATGGACGTGACCAACCATAAGGAATGAAGCTTCTTCAAGTCTCATTTCTTGATTTTTTTTTTTTCCAAATTTCTCCCCCCTTTCTACTCTGCTGAAAAAATTCCTCTCGGCCCCTGGCCTCTGTTCCTTTCCCTTGGAGTCAGGCTGCAGCTCTAATCACTGCTGGGGTGATTAGCATGTGAAGGGAGAGAGGAAAACAAAATCTTTATTGCTGCCTGGTGGAGCCCCAGCAGCTGTCGGGATGGATGCTGGCTCCTGTGCCATCCTCTGAGCCTTTCCATTGTGGATGTTTTGCTGGGAGAACAGGCAAACACACCAAGGAAAGGCAGAAAAAGGGATGGGGATGAAAAGTCAGAGCAAGGAGGGATGTGTTCTGTAGGGAAAAAAAAACAAACAACCAAACCAAACAAAAACAAACAAACAAACAAACAACCTAACACAAAACCCAAAAAACCCCAAAAAACACCCCCCAAAAAACCCCAAAAAAACCCCCAAAACCCAAACAAAACCAAAAATACAAAACAAAACAAACAAACAAAAAAAACCCCCAAAAAACCAAACAAAAAAACCCAACCAACCAACCAAAAAACTAAAAAAAACCCAAAAACCACCAAAACAAACAAACAAACAAAACCCCAAAAAACCAACCAACCAAACAAAAAAACTAAACAAACAAACAAACAAAAAAAAAAAAACACAAAAAAACCCCGCACAAAAAACCAAAACAAACAAAAAAAACCCCAACCCAGAATGTAATTTTTGTTTTCAGCTTTGAACTTGGACAGAGCAGTGGGGGGACAGGGACTTCAGCTGAGGGGACGACAGCAGCAATGAAAGGATAATTTGTGGTGGCTCTGCTCAGAGGGAGAGGGAGGCACAACACAAGAGCCCTTTGATGAGTCGGATGGAGGAGATGGAGGCTTTTCTCCATTCCCTCCATCCCAGGAGATGGAGTTGGATGGAGGGAATGGAGAAAAGGCAAATGCCAGGAGTTTGGTGGTGGTGAGGATGGGGCTCCATCACTGTCCCCTGTGAGGGAAATCCTGGTCAGCAGAAGATGAAGGGCTGGCAGGTGGACAACAGGATGTTTTTTTGCTCATCCTTCCCCAGCGCCTCGATGATGAGCGATGGATGTGCAGAGCTGGGTAAGGAGTCTGCAGCAGCCAGGGGCAGTGATTACAGCCCGAGGTTGGACAGGGACTCCAAAGGGACGTGCTACTGGAGTGGAAAACAGTGTGTGTTATTTGTTATGGGCTGTGATGGGAAGGCCGGTGCCCCTGGGGCCGGTATTCCCTGGAAGCTCCAGAGCCAGCTCTGCTCAGCCCCTCCTCCCCTTGCTCCAGGTGTTTCCTCTTCTGAGCTCGATAATGAAAATCTGTGGAGCCCCAGCCAGTTTATATTTAGTTTCCACTCCTGCTGGGAGGGGTCTGCCTAACAAAGAGCAGCAAAACATCACTGGTGGGTTTTCCAGTCCCTAAGGCTTAGGATGGAGGCAGGACATGGGGACAGTGGGAGGACACAGCTGGTGGTGCCACCAGCCACTGCTCTGGACCAGCCTCCCACAGAGCCATGAGATCCAGACCAGTTTTGTTTTGGGAACTGTCTCTGGCTATGCAAACTAATCCTGTATAATGTCTGGTATTCCTGACCTGTCTCTGCTCCCTCAGTGAAGAAGCTCTTACCTAGTGCAGGTATCCTCCACCTTCCATGTCACTTGTTCCTCAAGCTGAGCTTCATTTTGGTCTCCTGCCCATGCCATGCACAGTTGAAGGGATTCAGCTGCCTGGTCATGGGTTTATTGGATCATCTGGGTTGTCTCTGTGAGGTGTCTGATACATCTGTAATCTTTCTATATCCCACAGAGAGGACCCTCAGGCACAGGGTGGGGGTTCCTGGGGTGTCCTGTGCAGGGCCAGGAGCTGGATTTGGATGATCCTAGGGGATCCCTTCCATCCCCGGATAGGCTATGACATCCTAGAGCACCTCAGCTGCTGCCAGAGCTGAGTTGAGCCTTCAGGCTCCATTGGCTTCCATGGGAGTTTAAACACCCAGTTCAAAAGGATGGAATCACAGGGTGGTTTGGGGTAGAAATGAGCCTTAACATCACCCAATTCTAACCTCCTGCCATGGGCAGGGACACCTTCCACTATCCCAGGTTGCTCCAAACTCCATCCAACCTGGCCTTGGACACTTCCAGGGATCCAGGGGCAGCCACAGCTTCTCTGGGCAACCTGTGCCAGAGCCTCATCACCCTCACAGGGAACAATTCCTTCTTAATCTCCAATCTAAACCTGTCCTCTGTAAGTTTAAAGACATCACCCCAAACATATTTCATGCCATGGGCAGAATTTTAGGGCATTTTTTGATTTCAGTCACAGGAAGCACTTATCTGCTGGCATCCTGTAGGATATCTTGAACTCACCAGCCAGGCAGACTGAGAGGAAACTTCTGAGAACTAGATCGTTGCATCTGCTCTTAAATCATCTCCTTGTGGCTGAGTAACTCACTGTCATTGAGGACTCTCTCTCTCTCGGCTTAAATTAGAAACATCACTGAAATTAATGGACACCAGACAAGGAAATCTTGATATTCCCAGAGTATTTGTAGCACTAAAAGTCATCTTGAGTGATGGAGATGAGCTGTGTCAAATAAGGTTAATTTTCAAACCCTCCTGCTGAGGAAAGTTAATGCCTCACAGTTACAGTTTTGTCATTGTGGATCCTAAACCAAAAGGCTGTTGGGTCAGGAAGTTGGTCACTGCTGATTAGATCAGAGCTGCAATGTGCTTCAAAACTCATTCAGTGTGTTTTTGGTGCAATGAGGGTGTGATACCTGTTATTGAGGTGATGTCTATTTATTCACAGAAAGAAAATTCCAGTCATGGGGGCAAAAATTCCATGTTTTGCCACATGTATCTAGATAACCGTGCACTTACACTGGACACTTATTTTAATAGAATCACAAAATCATGGAATGGCTTGAGTTGGAAAGATCATCCAGTTCCAAGCCCTGCCAAGAGCAGGGACACCTTCCACTGGATCAGGTTGCTCCAAGCCCCATCCAACCTGGCCTTGGACACTTTCAGGGATGGGGCATTCAAAATTTCCCTGGACAGCCTGTTCTAGCATCTCATCACCCTCACAGTCTCACAGTAAAGTTGTTTTTTTTTTTTTTTTTTTTTTTTTTTTTTTTTTTTTTTTTTTTTTTTTTAAATTTATAATCTGAACCCATTCCCTTTCAGTTTGAAGCCATTCCCCCTTGTCCTGCTGCTCCACACTTTTGTAAAAGTCCCTTTCCATCCTTTTTTCTAGGCTGTCTTCAGCTACTTAAGGTTCATATCCAGTCCATCTGGGCACCTAAATGGAACCATATTTGGTTTTCATGGCCAAACAGAACATCACATTTTGGACTCTGAAGAGCGTACAAGCAAAACCACCACCCCCAAAATTTCAAACCTGTCAAAAACTCATCCAAGTGACCTTGGGAATTATAAACCAAAGAGTCTGGGTAGTAAATTCCTTATTCCTGGCTAGGAAGGGTTGCCCAGGTTAGAGTTGATTCGCTCTCCAAAGGTCTTGCTGTACACACAGAAGTCAACACAAAATGTTACAGCCTTCAGCCTCCTGAACCTGCAATGGGGAGAGTGCCCAGGAATGATTCTGAAACAGCACTGGAATTGTGATATTTTATCTTGTAATAAGTTCCAGCATGTCGAATTATCTCGAATTTTTGAGACCTTTGATTTTTCTCTTCAGCCACAGGTAATAACAACTCCTGTGTCACCATCTGTGCTGCTGCCTGGGTTTGCAGTGGAGTGCATTGTTTATCCTCAAGGAGTTTCCCTGGGTTTGAGGCCATCACACAATGCCAGCTGAGATGTATTTTTGGCAGGAGCAGTGACGTTTGACGGAACATCCTTCTTGACAATTTCTATAGATATTTCCATTTAAAATAAACTTCTGTTTAAGCCAGGATTTTGATTCTATTGCTCCCATGCTCTTGAGATTCAAAGAACATAAGGAAATGCATTGTTAAGTGAGATCTTTGTTTTAGTGGAGCTGCTTGAAAGAAGTTTCAAACTAAGAGGTTGTCGCTGGAGTTTTCTTTTGGAATAAATTGGAAAATTGTCTTTCCTAGGACATGACTACGTGAAAATTAAAGGGACACCCTGATCACTGAGACACTTCCACCAATTCCTATTCAAGAAATCAGTTCATGAGAAGGAAAAAATTATACAAAGCCCTCTTTGCAAGGAGAACCTCTTGGGAGATTCAGGAGCAAGGACGCAAAGCTGGAATGAGCTTTGCACAGTCAACGTGGCTGAAAGGCGGGGGGTCAAAAGAGGAATTTTGGGGTAGGCTGGTGAAATAATAATCCCAGCAGCGTGGCAAATGAAGCCAAGTGAGTTCAAAATTCAGGGGAATCGAGGCATAGTGTATTCCACACATTTCCATGATTCCACACTGTGCACTAATGATTGGGGGAAACATCCAGAGGGAGACACAAAAATTTCTTTAGGCCAAAAGGTGATGGTGGGAAATCTTGCAAGGACTATTGTTGGTTGATGTGGAGCTGAGGAGCTCAATAAGCTCAGCTCTCCTGCTGTGGTGGGTTTGGGGCAAGGCACCTGCCCACCCCAGCCTTCCTTTTTCTGTGAATTTGCAGTGGTGATATTTACTTTTCAGATGACCAAAATCCTCCCCAATTTGCTGGAGTGGAGTTGGAGAAGCACAGAAAAACTGCCAGGGTATCCCTGCCCCTTGCAGGGGGCTTGGAAGGAGATAGTCTTTGATTTCCCTCCCAACCCAAATCAGGCCATGGTTCTCAGTGAAGGAAACTGAGGATTTGAGGGCAAAAAATCAAAGCTGGCTGGAGGAGCTGCTGTGCTGCCCTGGCACAGGGAAGTTGACTTGGTGCCAGCAGCTGCAGGAAGCTCTGAGGGTGTGATCAGCACCACATTCCTGTGCCAAGCATTGTTGGCAAGCCCTGCAGTGACCTGGCTGTTTGCTGGAACAGGCTGCGAGACATCAGATGGAGAAAGCTGAGCCCAAGGGCCTTGGTGTTTCTTTGTGACCATCCTAAAGCACGTCCCACCTTGTTACCTCTGTGCTCCTGCATGAGGCAGGGGCTGCACTGTGTGCAGGGTGGATGCAAAAAGTGACTGAGAATCAGCTTCAGAGAAAGAATCTGCATTTTTCTGTTTGCAGAAAGGTAAGGCAAATAGTCACTGGTGTTGAGCTTCCTCCAGGCAAATAGCACAATGTCTCTGTGCCTCTCTTCTGCATCAGTCAAGGGAGTGAAAGGGAGAGCAGGCACCATCTTTTCATAGAACCAGAGAATGTTTTGGGTTGGAAGGGACCCCAAAAATCATCTTGTAAACCTTACAGATCATCTAATAAACTTTTCCAAAATATCTGATGGTATCTTCCCTCTGTAGTGCTGCAGACTAAGTTTTTTCTTCACAAGGGGTAAATATTTTAAAGTATTCATTCAGACTATTCTGTTTTCAAAAGGCACTGGGGGAGACCTGACCATGATTTATTATCATTCAGGGATTGGGGACATGGGTTGGTGACACCACCATGACATTCCTGCTCTTCAGACAGATTTGCAAAGTAAAATTTAAAGATATTCCTAACTTTAATCCCAGAGCTCTTCCCAGCTGCTTAAAAATATGTGTGGAGGTAAACAGGCCAGGCAGAAACTTATTTTGGTGAACTTGTTTTTTTCTTCTGAAGCATTGCCTGAAAATCTCTTCCCCTTTTCAGCTGAGTTGGTTTGTGAGAATTGGTCCAACTTTCCTCTTGGAATGCAGAGCAGACATGGGAAACAGCTTTTAAACACTTGCACAATTCTCAGTGCATCTTCAGGGCATGAAGAGACTCATCTCAGGAGATTTGCTGGTCAGAAATAAATAAGTAAAGTCAGATTGGAAATAAATATGAAAGAAAGGAGGATATCTGCTCTCTGGGTGTTCAGTCAGGCTCTTTAGGTGAGTCCAAGGCTCATTTTCACTTTCAAGGTCCTTCCCTAAGTGCAGGTGTGTCCAAAGAGGGTCATTTACAGCAAACTGAGCAGAGGGGGATGTTCCAGGAACTTAGGAGAGATTTCTGATTTTGCCCTTGATACAGGGAATTGAAATCTCCCATTTTCACATGTATTTGCCAGAAATACCAATCTAAATGTGGGTGACCTCCATAAGAACAGAGGAAGTGTCTGGTAGTTATCAGCTGCTTCAGAGAGTCAGAACAAGTGTTACATCTTCATCTGGGAGATTTTTTGGCTCAGAAGCTCCTCTCAAATATATAGTCAGTCAAAAATCAAAATACGGATACTGAACCAAAATGATTTTTTTTTTCTTTTTTTTCCTTCACAAAAATACAAAAGTAGAAAAGCAGGCAAAAATTGTATCAGGTTGAGTCATCACTTTGGGTTTGTCTTAAAATGAAACATTACAAATCAGGTGGCTTTTTCTGCTTATCCCTGCAAGCTCTTAAGAAAGGTCAACTTAAATCACAGCCAGGTTTGCAATTTAGCACTTCAACATTTTCGTTTAAAAATGAGCAAAAAAGAAGTGTTTTTTCAACATCTCTGACTTATTTATTCATTCATTTGGGTTTTTTTTTTCCCTATTTGATAGTGTTTCTCTGGGCAGTTCACTGGCAGACCTGTGGTACTCTCCAGCAGGACCCTCACCAGCACAACTCAGCCTGGAGGAGGGAGGATGTTTCTCCATGATTAGATTGGACCATCTTCACCTGCCAGCCTTGAAAAAAAACCTGTAATAAGCACATTTTTGACCCCTCTAAGCCTTGCTTGGGCAACTGGAAAAAAATGAATCTGTCAGTACTCAAAGCCTCAAAAAAAAAAAAAAAAAGGGAGAAAAAAGAAGACAAGATAAATTTTTGGACATTTGTGGTAGAAGAATAAAAAAAGATGAAAGAAAACAGACAATTGAATGTCTTGTCACTTGTGGGGGAACCCCACAGTAATGCTTTTGGAAGCAAAAAGGTTAATTTAGCCCATCCAATGGTTTTTTTGGGGATGGGGAAATGCCCAGCTGAGAAATGCAAAGCAGAAGCAAACCAGGGAAAGGGATCAAACCTCAGAGAGGTGCTCAGGGAGGCACCAAATCCCTGTCCAGCTGATAAAACTCACACACCCTTTGCCAGGCTGAGTTCTTGGTGTACAGAGCACTAAATGTTCTTATTCCTTTTGCCCTGTCAGCCTGCTGGGCTGGGAGGAATGTGGTCCTCCCCCCTGTTTCCTTTTATCAGCACACACCATCACTCCATGGGCTTGTAACTGTCTCGGATTTTGCCTTCGCAATCCTGACGCAAACCCTGGGAGTGAATTATGACTTATTTTGGGACACTTTGCCTGGCTCTCCAACAAGCTGATTCCAGTTATGGCAACAAGAGGAACATGTATTTTTGGGGAAAAAACCCCTCCAGTTCTCTCTGTGGTGATATCTATCTCTGTTGGCAGGATCCACCACGGTGTTATTCCGACCCATCTCAACCACTCACTGGAGAGAAGAGGCAGCTCACAAACAGCCACAGAGAAAAAAAAATCTTCAAAGCTGATCAGAAAAAAATGGATGTGTAGTTATGGAGCAGAGAGGATGGAATGGCCTCAAGCTGCACCAGGGGAAGGTTCAGGCTGGATATTATGAGAAGTTTCTTCGCCGGAAAATTGATGAACAACATCAATGTTGTTCAACATTGTTGTTCAACAAAGGATGTGGCAGAATTCCTTATTCAAAAAATGAGATCTGGCACTTCGTGATGTGGTTTACAAGGGCACGCAGTGATTGACAAGGGGGAATGGTTTTAAGCAGGAAGATGAGAGATTTAGGTGGGATATTAGGAATAAATTTTCCCCAGAATTCCTTATTCAAAAAACAAGATATGGCACTTTGTGATGTGGTTTACAAGGACATGTAGTGATTGACAAGGGGGAATGGTTTTAAGCAGAAAGATGAGAGATTTAGGTGGGATATTAGGAATAAATCCTTCCCTGTGAGAGTGGTGAAATACTGGAATTGGTTGCCCAGTGAAGCTGTGGCTGCCCCATCCGTGGAATGCTCAACACTTTTTCTCCTAATTTGACAATTCGAGGTTTTCAAGGCAGAGCTGCTATGAAGATTTCTGTTAGATCTGTACATTACATCTCTGTGCACTGCAAACAGGTTATCCAGTCACCCAAAGCACACAGAGACATCCAGGATGTGGGAATCTCTCACAGGCAGGCACAGGGGAGGAATGCCATGAGAGGGAGCTGGAGAAATTACCTTCGTGCCACGGGGCTGAGTCACTCTGGGGCTGACTCTACTTATCAGGGGGAAATGGTACACGGTGGAACATTGTTTGAATGTGAAATCCCATCTGTGTCAGGGAAGGGGCAGAAGGTAAATTACAGGCAGCAGAGGGAGGGGAGGGAAGCTGGCATGTGGGAAAGGCAGAGAAACAAAAAAGGAGGTTTCAAAATTCAAAAGTGTGGATTGAGACCAGAGACACAGCAAGAGAGGGTTGGATTTAAGGATTTAAAGACGGAACAGTGGGGCAGGGGGAAAGGAAACAGCTTGGCAGCGTGGAAAGAGGAACAGATTAAAAATGTACTCGTGTTCTAATTAGTGGTGGAGCTCAGGAGCTCCAGAAAAGGTTCTCTGAACAAGGAGGTGCCAGCCCAACCTCCTCCAACTCATCCTGTTCAAATTCAGAGCTGGGCTCTGCTTTGGGGCACAAGACAAACCAGGACCAAGGATTGAGCTACACCAAAGGCAGAACCTGATCCTTCAAAAACAACAAACAGGATGGACTGCAGCAGCAACTCCTTCCTCCTCTCTCAGCCCAGCTTTTCAGGCAGCATGTGGCTGTTGTATATTTGGATTTTAATCCTCAACTCCTTGCCCTGCAGCAGTGAAGAGGATGCTCTTCCTCCTGTCCCCTACTCAGAAGTGTCAGACCTGTTTGTAGGGTGTTACAGTTCTGGTTTCTTTTTCTCTGCCGAGGTCAGGATGAATAATACACGAGAAATGTAGATTTCGAGTTTGGACTTGGTTGTTTATTAATTTTTATCCATGTACAGTCTCACCAGGCATGAGCTCCAACTAGCAACTTAGAGAAACCAGGTAAAATGGAGCACCTCTAACTCTTTCCAAGGCTATTTAAGCGCTAATTACCCAATAACAAGGTGGCACCTTTATTATTTATATTTCTGACCTAGTAATGACCACCCAAGGCCCACAATGAGGACCTTTTTCACCCAATTACAGAAAACCACCTAAACCCATGAAGAAAAAGGAAGAAGAAAGTGAAGAAGAAGGACTCAGACAATGCCCAAAATCCTCCATCTTCACCCACACACATTACTATATACTAAAACCTCAAATCTAAGTTTTTCAGAATTCCAACAGCAGGGCTCTCTAATCACAGCTCTGCTAAAATCCAACATCTGTGGGCAGGCTTAGCATTGACTGAGCCTTGTACAACATGTGGAGAAAAACAGCTTTAGCTCCAAAACAAGCAGCTGATATCACCATCAGGTATCCCAGAGCTCTGTTCTGATGATGATGGTGACATTGCACAGAAAAGCCACCCCTAAAAGTGTGTCTGTGATTGAAAGTGTTCCAGGAAAAGGTCAGAGAGGCAGCTGCTTTCTCTGTTGCAGCAAAACTGTGTAAGATGCTTTGTAAGGAAATAACCAAGTGTTTTCTTAGCTCCAGCATTTATTGGAGATTTCTTCTCCAAACTTGCAGATCTGCCTGCCTTGTGGCAGGGGAAGAAAGATGCTGCTCAGAGTAAAGGATGATTAAATTAGGAATATTGTAGGCAATTACAAGTCCACAAGACAGCAGAGGACAAGGAGAGATAGAGGGCTCTGGCCAAAGCCTGAATGACTAATGGAAAAAGGTAAACATTCCATTCAGATTCAAAGAGGCAGGTAAAAGGATCCAGGGAACTTAAATCTGGTTGTCTTTTCTTCAGACCTCTGGAGAATAATGGGACAAGTCCCCCTGTGAGCTGTTTACAGGCAAGGGAGTTAAAAAAAAATAAAAAAGGGATTATGAACATGATTTTTACCTAGAACAGGCTGTGTTTGGACAACTTCTTTGACTCCTGGGATGAGCTGAAAGGAAAGAGCAGCTGATTTCTCCTGCCTGTATTTAAGCAGGATTTCTGACACAGTCCCACATGTCTGTATAGAGATTGGAGAGATGGGGACTGGCTGCAGCAGGAGATGGACTTTGCTCAGTGAAGACAAAGGTGAACAGTGAGATAGCAAAAGAAAAGTTAAAAAAGGCAGAAAAATAAATTCTGTCTGATTTTAAGGTGCAATTCTTCACCATGGGCATGACTGATTATTGAAACAGCTTCAGAATATCCTTACAGAGGTTAAAAGTTGGACTAGATGAGATCTGGTGCAGCAAAATCTAACTTTGAAATTAACTCTGAATATAATCAGGCTGTGATTAAATGATGGGTTGTCCTCAGTGTACTCTCACCTCTCAGAGGTCAGATTTTTCTGCTTTCTACCAGAGGTATAAAAGTGGTTTAAAAAGCCCAAAACTATGCAAAGAATGGCATGATACAGGAGGAATCACTGGGGTTTATTTCCTTGTTCCTGAAGCCTGGGAATTCCAGCAGCTTCCAAAGGCAACTTGTGCTGTGCTGTGACAGTGAACATAATGTACATAAACTCAAATATTTGCAAGGGAGGATAAGATAAGAAACTCCACTAATTAAACTTTATGCCCCAAAAGGGGTTGAATTTAATCAAAAAGAGAGAAACTTTTGAAAAAAACTATAAAAAATGGCAAAAATTGTGAAGTTCTTATATATGGTAGAGTAAATACTTGGCAGACAACAAACTGAATGCTCAGAGGAGAAATATATATCATATATTAAAAAGATTTTGAAAAAGACTAAATCTAGATAAATAAGTGGCAAGTAAAAGGCTTAAAGTGATTGAAGCAAAACAAAATCCTTAAAAAGATCTAAATGAGAAATGAGGCATAGAAGAAACTCAATATCTGGAAGTTTATCATAGAACATCAATAAATTATGCCAACAAGATTTGAACAAACATTTTACTAAAAGAATGAAATATTGATAAAACCTCTCTCCAATTTATTGGTACAAGAACCTGTCAGGGATTCTATGGGAGTTTTTAAGTGGAATAAAAGAGAGATGGTCACTGTGTGCAGCAGAAAGATTTGATGAATTCTTCCAATCCTGTTAAATGTGGAGTAGTTTCAGATGGTTCCTGCACCAACATTTATCTTGGGGGAGAAGAGAGAGAGAGAGAGTGAATCACAGGAATGATCCCTAACGGAAGGGTTAGTAAAATAAATTATAAAGAGTCAATGAAAAGAAAGGAAACATGATTCAAGAGGGAATGGAGATACAAAACTCCTGTATTATTAATCGTGGTGTGAAGCTTGTCACTTCAATCAGACTTAGCTGCAGGGGAATATAAAACATCAGTTGTGCTGGGGATTCTTGAGAAGGGCACCATAAGGACCTGGGAAATGAATGCTGACACCTGAATTAAACTCCCTGGTGGGGTCTGAGCAGCATCCACAGTCTCATGTTGTTAAATGCAACATGTTGGGGGAAAGACAACCCTTTTTTAGAGGAATTAATTCCCACAAATTCAACTGTTTTGAAGGCGTTTGTGGACCTGTGATAAAATCACCCAGCTGGTGTAGTGGAAATGGGAGAGTTGTCAGTTGTCAGTTGTCAGTTGTCAGTTGTCTTCCAACAGAGCAGTCCAAAAATGAAGTTGTGGGATTAATTATTCTTGTAGATTATTAATTTATTAAAAGGTAAGAAAACAAAGAATTGATTGGTTTTGATGTTGGAAAACATTGCCAGGAGAGTCCTGCAGGGTTTTCCACTGGGACCTGTGCTCTTGAACACACTTGTAAATGATTTGGAAAAGACTGACAATGAAGGAGTGATGAAATTTGCTGATGACACAGAATTATTCATGGTAATTGAAACTAACATTCCCATCAGGAGCTGTAGGATCATCTCAACACCGGGCAACAAAGAGACAGGTGAAACTGAGTGTTAGTAAATGCAAAGTAATGCACACGTGGGAAATGCAGCTCTAAATATTTATACACAGCAATGATCTCTGGGGTAGCTATTTCCACTCAGAAAAGAGATCTTGGCATGAGAGCCCTGGGGAACTGAATGTTAGGAATTACTGGAAGGGAGTAGTGAACAAAACAGAGAGTAGCAGCATGAAGCTGCTTAAATGTGCAGTGTAGCCTTGTCTTTTGCGAGGAATCATCCCAGTTTCTTTTCTAAAATCACGTTTTAGAGCTATGAACAGAATGGAGAAGGTGAGTAGGAAGTGGTTACTCACTATTATTCATAACACAGGAACCAAGAGGCATCCATTAAAATGACCAGGAGTTAGAGTGGAAAGAGAAATGAAAGGAAATACTTCATCACACATGCCTGTATTACTGCAATTCCTTCTCTCTGAGTCACCAGGGTGGGATTCATCTGACTGAGCCTCGAGAGTGGATTCACCCCATTTGAACTGGGCATCTTTTGTGCCAGAGGCCACTCCTGAGCTGGGGACTGAGGCTCCAGAGAGAGACAGGACTGGTAGGAATGTGATACACCTCACCCACTAGAGAGTTTTTTGTTAGCAGAGGTTGTGTAACACCTCACTGACTGTATTGTCCAGCTCCCTGTACACAAAACCATGGAATCAGAGCATGACTGGCTTTGGAAAGGACCTTAAAGGTCATCCAGTCCCACCCCTGCCATGAGAAGGGACTCCTTCCACTATCTCAGAGTGCTCCAAGTCCTGTCCAACCTGGCCTTGGACACCTCCAGGGATCTGTAGGAAACCTATGCTGGGACTCACCACCTCACAGCCAGGAATTTCTTTCATATATTCAATCAAAATTTACTTGTTTTTAGTTTAAAACTCTTGTCTTGCCACTGCATGTCCTTGTGAAAAAAAGTCTTATTCCATCTCTTAACCCCTTTCATGTGCTGAAAGGCTGCAATAAGGTCTCCCCAAAGCCTTCTCCAAATCTTCTCCAGATTTCTTCACAGCAAAGATGCTGCAGCATCTTTGTGGCCTCCCCTGGGTTTGCCCTGAGCAAATAGAGCTCAAACATCAAAGATAAGAGCTCCAAGAGGAACATAAAAAAAAAAAGCAGGCACAGGTCCCATTTCCCAGGGATTGCCATGATGACAGGCATGTCCAACACACCCAAGCTGCTAGAAAAGAAAAACAACCAAATCTTAAAAGTGCTACTTGTTCTCCTTTTTTATTTTTTTTTTAATTTTTTTTTCTTTTTCAACAGGTTGACCTTAAAGGGCAACATGCTCCACTCTGTCTGGTTTACAGGCAGATAAGAGCCACATCCTGGCTCTGGGTGGATGAAGGGGAAGATAAGTTGCTTTCATGGATGTGTCTGGGAAAGGGATAAATTATCTCCTTTATGGGCTCTTTGTTGCTCCTTGCCCCATTCAGGGCTGGCTCTTTTGGCAGAGCAAACAGGACACAGAGGGAGATGCAGTTCATCACACAGGCCCATTGCTCTGTCACTGGGCTGCACACTCTGTGCCCACAGCAAATGTCAGGGGGGAAAATGGATGGAGATGGGAAGCACAGAAAAAAGAGCATCAGTGGCTTTCTGCTGCTTTTGATATTGGTGGGAGAAGGGGACAGTGAGTAATTGTGCTCAGAGAACAGAAGCATCAATGAGATAAGGAAAAATCTGCTGTCCCTGCAGACAGGTATCCTTCCTGAAAAATCACATCTGCCTGGTTTTGCCTGGTTTTGCCTGGGTTTTGCCTGGTTTTTATCTGGTTTTTACCTGGTTTTTGCCTGGTTTTTACCTGGTTTTGCCTATTTTTGTCTGGTTTTGCCTAGTTTTGCCTGGTTTTTGCCTGGTTTTGCCTATTTTTGCCTGGTTTTTGCCTGGTTTTGCCATGTGCCAGTCCTCCCCTTCCTCCAGTTTTTGATTCTGTCAGTCAGAGACGGCAAGAGGACAAAGCAGCAGGATACCTGAGTTCACCTCCCACCCACTTCTACCTTCTGTTTACTCCTGGGTGTGTCATTCTTTTCTTTCTCATCCTTCTGTCTTCTCAAAATATGAGCCACTTTATTTTTTTTTTTTTTTTTTTTTTTTTTTTTTTTTTTTTTTTTTTTTTTTTTTTTTTTTTTAATATCTCCAGAGTTCTCAGGGGGCAAGCTTTGGTTTTATTATGTTTTCATATACAATGAAAACAGGCTCTCTCTCTCAGGCTACTACACATTCCAGCCTTATGAGTTGTGTTAGTTAGACCAGAAATGCACAGTAAAATAGCAAAACCCAGGTCAGATGGCTCCCAGAGGTTTTTTTTCCCTCAGTCTGAAACCTAAATCTCCTTTTCCCAGAGGCTCCCTTTCAGCTCCTGTGTTCCTGGATGATGCAGAGGATCACTAGTTTCTGTAAGTCAGAGCTCAGCAGCCTTTTCTCAGCTCATCAGTGACAGAAAAATTGGACTTCTCTCTGTCTGTTCTAAGCCCACAAACCCAAGGTGCTGAAAGATTATTGATCGGCATCAGCACATGCCAGGTGAGCTTTCCTACCTGGAGAAATGTAGGAGTGGCCTGAGCCAGCCCTCCACTTTGGCAGCACCTAAGCTTTAAGATCACAAATATGGGTATTTAGTTACTGCAGATCAGATGATGGGTTAATTAAAAAGGTTTTTACTCATTTATAACATCAGAGATTGTGACCCCACCTTTCCTCATATATATTTTTTTATTTTTAATGGCTTCCTCCAAGAATAAAGCATTCCTCAACACAGGTCCTCCCAGTAGCCCTGGAAGGATGTGTCCTTCTTAGAGCAGATGGTGATTCACCCCAGTGAAGGCTTTTTGTCCTCTACAGGATTCTTTCTGAGCCCTGAAAGTGCTTTTAACCAGCTCCTGACAAGTTGCCAGCTGAGAGTGTGAGCAATTTATACAAATGGACTTGTGGCTCGACCTCCCCAGCTGCTGAAAAAAGCAGATTTGTAACAGCAACTGGCATAAAGTTGCTTGTTTTTTAAAGAAAAAAAACAAACCTGAAAAAAAATTCTGATGGGGCTGCACCACAAGACACTTGCATGTTCTGGGGAGGCAAAAGAGCTTTTAGTTTTGGGAGGACAAAGGTAAAGGGTTTACTTTCACTAAATTCAGATTCCTCCACCTGACCTGCTCATCTTTGCTCTCTGGATATTTAAAGATGAGGAAAACAGACAGCTGTAGGGATTTGCTCACCCATGCAAGCTTGGCTGTCTCATGTAGGAGATGAAATTGCATCCTGGAGTTGTTGGCTGTTTTGCTCTGTGCTGGCAGCTTAGAGGATTGCCTCATTGTCCAGGTAAAATCCCTAAAATCTGTTTTAGGGCAATGTTAGGAGAAGCAGATCAGTAAGGTGCAAGACAGTTTGCTCCTGGCTCGAGTTTTGGTAGGAGCCACCTCCCAGGGTCACACTCTGAGGGCTGAAAGGGACCTCAGGGAATCTGTCTGATCCTTGTGCCATTGTCAGCTTTAGATGTTCCTTATAAAAGAGAAGCACAGCAGATGGGCTGAGCTTCCTGGAAAAGGAGCACCTGGAGTCAGTGTGTTATGTACAAAGACTGAAAAGACTGGTGTGCAAAGCCACCACTTTATTTGAAGGTGATCTTGATGTTTATCAATGACCAGCAGGAGAAACACTTCCCATCACCAGGAGAGTCTGACTTTGGTAGAATTATAGAATTAATAAGATTTAATAAACCTCTAAGATCACCAAGTCTAAGGGTTAACCCAGCACCACCAACAGAGGACAACACATCACCTGGTCAGAAGATAAAAATAAGATCCACCGTGTGTGTTTTATCCAACATTTTCTGAGGAATATTCCTACTGGAGCCAATGGGAACTAAGAGCTGATGTCCCTGGGAAGAGTTTGGAAATTTTCTGAGCTCTCTCTCTGGGTTTCCCCAGGAACTCCTGGTTGGTTGGCCAAGCACAGATGCTCTTCAAGAGGAGGTGTTGACAGCTTTGCCTACTCTTGGAAAAATAGACTTTGTCTATACAGCCATGGAAAAAAAAAGGCTTGAACATGTGAAATTCCATGGATTAGAGTGGAGGTCACTCAAGAGCACAAACACCCTGAAGAGAGCACTTGTTACAGAGAGTTTTAATATCTGTGCTGTGTCCTTTTGTACATCCATGAGCTACTGAGGAGGATTTAGAAGGTTTCTATCCAAGCCACAAGCAATTTTATCTGCCAGCTGAAGTGGTTTTCAGACACCTTCAGGAGGAGAAAGATGTGGCATGCTGGCAATGACACCTGAGTCAGCACCGTGTTTGTGAGCAGGGGCAGAAGGAGCTGAGATATTCCAGCTGTGGCTGCTGCCCAAAGAGCTGCCCCAGGAAAACTTGCCAAGGCAGGTTTAAAAATCTGTCTATTTGCACACATGGGTTCAGCTTGTGTGTGTGTGTGTTTATGTGTGTGCAGACCACTCTGAATGACCTCAAGGTCTTCTACAACTTGGGAACTGCTGAGCTAAGCCCTTCCAGTGGCCCCAGTCCTTGGAATATCCATACAGCTGCCAAAGAAAAATCAATGGAAAGAGCTGAGTGGGGGAGCCAGGCTTGTGACTGAAAATGGTGTTTTGCCACCTGGACTTAAGGCTGGAAAGAAATGCTTTAGGTATTGAATGTGTCATGACAAATATCTGTCTTCAGAAGGGGCTGATTTCTCAGAACCTGAGTCCATTTCCTCTGGGTTTTTGTCCTTTAATGAATCCCCTGATCAAAAAGACTCTGGGAACTCTCAGGCACCTTCTGATCTGCCTTGTCCCACTGGAGGAAGAGTTGTGATCCATAGGATGGAGCTTGTCCTTTATGCAGCAGGGATGGAATCCATCGTTTCCTTTGGAAGTGATGACTCTGCCTTTCAGTTGGCATTGGAATTGGACTGTCCCTGACTTCAAAAGACTGAGAGGATCTCTTATCAAACGTCTTCAAAAACTGTGAAAGGAAGACTGGGAAATGCCAGCCAATTTCCTCTGTTTTTCTAGTAACTTGTTTATGTTTTCCAAGCTCTGCCCTGAAAAATAAGTTGGCTTGAATTAAGATGTAGCATGTTTGTTTTTTGCTGCTCGTGTGTATGTGCACTTTATTTAATTCCCAGAGGTTGCCTCTGACTTGTTTTCTCAGAAAGGATTGAAATATTTCTTTTCCTATTTTTCAGCATTGCTCTGCTTGTCTCGTGCAAATTCTCATTTCTTTCTTTGCTGCAAATGAGTGCTTAATAATAAATACTTTTAGAAAAGCAAACCCACCCCTTCTATTTCCTATTTTGAAGAAAAGCAACAGAAGTGACTCAGAATTGAAGGGAAAACTGAGAATGGCTGTGATATAACAGGGTAGGGGATGGAGGAGGGGAGCTGTGCAGAATCAATGTCTCTGTTGTGCTGCAAAGGAGGAGTTGCAGGAATATTGTCACCTCACAACCCTTCACATCATGTCAGCCTCCAGTCCTACATTTTGGGGATGAAGGAGAGGGCTCAGCCACAGAACTGAGTCCCAGAACTCCCCTCAATCCAATTTCTTCCAATTTCAAGCAGGCCCGGGACATAAAGAAGGGAATCCTCCAAGAACGTCCCTTGAGTTTCATTCACAGAATCATGGAATCCTAAAACAGTTTGGGTTGGAAGGGAACTTCAAATTTCATCTCATTCCACCTCCTGCCATTGGCAGGGGCACCTTTCACTGGACCAGTTTTCTCCAACCTGGCCTTGGACACTCCCAGGGGTGGGACATCTGCCACCTTTCTAGACAACCTGTGCCAATGTTTCAGCACTCTTACCATAAAAAAACCCTCTTTATATGTAGTTTGAATCTCCACTCATTTAATTTGAAACCATTTTCTCTTTGTCCTATTACTAGAAGTTTTGTAAAAAATCTGTCCCCATCTTTGCAGGCAAATACTTCACTACAGCTTTCTAATTTTTTAACTTCTCACTTTTCAAATGCCTCACCTTCCTCCCTCAAAGGAAAAAAAACCTCTCTAAAATTTTCAAATAGAAAATTTTAGCCTTTTTGGTGAAAAACATGTTTTGTTGGTTTGTTTTTCTCGCTTCTGAGATTTTCACAAAACAAACAAACAAACACACAGGGAAAAGCCACTACAAGAAAACACTTCCCCCAAAAAAAACAAACAAAAATTTGGTCACTTGAAAAACCATCCACTCAAAACACTTGCTTTGTTTTCCACAAAATTTTAGAAGGGAGTTAAAATCCATTCCCTGACTTGTGCTGTCCAAAGCTCAAAGCACAAGGGGTTGGATGCCAACAGGAAACCTTCAGTGGTGAAGGTCACCCAGACCCCCCATGCAGGGAATCACATTTCAGGTAGGGGCAAGATTTATGTTGCTCTGCAATTGTCCAAGGATTTAGTTAATGTCCTTCTCAGTTTGCTCTGTAGCTTTCACACTTCTCCATGTTTTTATATCCTACATTCCCATTCTGTTTTCAAACCCTAAACTTAAATTGCACTTCTTGGGGTTGGTAGTGAAGGAATCATTTAAAAATCATTTAAAAACACTTCTGCAGGGGATGAGAGTGGGATTTCCTTAGGGACACCCCAACACCAAGTCACACCAGTTAAACTCATGAAAACACAAGTGTAAGGGCTGCTTAATTTGTTTTCCCTCCAGTAATTTCAAGGACAGATTTCTGATTTCCAAGAGAGCAGCAGAGACTTTCTGATACCTGGGAATGAGCAGTGCTGCTCCAATACATCACTTTTTTAATGCATCAGCCTTCTGACATGCTGAAGTGTGGCAGAAGGGCAAGTTCAGTAAGGGTTGCATGGAGAAAAATATGAGTGAGCGTAGATCCTGGGGTTCTGCTGAGGCTTCTGAGGGGCAAAGTTGAGGGCAGGGGCTGAGAGAAGGAATTGCTGTCAAAATAGGGGAGAGTGATGCATTTTTCCAAAATGGTTTTGAGGGTACCCTCACAGCAAGGGAGTAAAACCATTCCAGCCTTCCAGGCTTCCAGTACTTAAAGAGGGTTGTAATAAAAGAGGGAGAGTGGGTTTTTACAGGGACAGATGGTGAAAGGAAGAGGGGGAACATTTTTAAACTAAAAGAGGAGAGATTAGGAAGGAATTGTTCCCTGGGAGGGTGGGGAGGCCCTGGCACAGGTTACCCAGAGAAGCTGTGGCTGCCTCTGGATCCCTGGAAGTGTCCAAGTCCAGGCTGGATTGGATTTAGAGCAACCTGGGGTGGTGGAAGATGTCCCTGCTCATGGCAGGGGGTGGCACTGGATGATCTTTAGGTCCCTCCCAATCCAAACCACCCCATGATTGTGTGACTGTCTGTATTAGTTACCACTGAGCTGTGTAAGTGAAGTCCCAGCTTTATTCCATCATCTCTCTGTATTAACCACATCCAGCCAGAGGACAACCTAGAGGAGGCTAATCTTGGCAAAACCATTCCTGCAGCGCATGGGATCATTGTCACAAGCTGGTTTGCAGCATCCTCTTGTCCCTGTCCTTCCTGCAGTGCAGAAATGAGCTGCCACCCTTCCACAGCTTCTTGCTGAGGTTCTGGTTGCTCTTTTCCTTCGTCTTTGTATTTACATCTTCCTCCTGCAAAGCCTCAACAATCATCAGGATCTCCTTGTGAACAACTTTGGCAAGGGTGGAAGAGAGGCAGCAGGGACAGTTTCTGTTCCCTTGTCCAGCCAGAACTTCCCCCAGAACACCATTTGGCAGCCTAAAGCTTCTGGGCTTTAAACATATTTTTTTTTCATATTTTCCCCATCTTCCTTTAGTTTATTCTCTTCTTAGAAAGGTGTGTTTGGCTTTGGCAGGACAGGCTAACCCTGTCTTGTAACAGGAAAGGCAACAGAAGTGTGGCTACAAGCAGACCCCAGGGGAGAGGTCCAAGCAGGGCAATCACATGCAATATCCCCCTTCCAAATATTTTCCAGCTTCCAGTTATTTTCAGAAGTTTGTCTCGCTGGGAGCCCCCAAGGGATCTCTCTTTTCAATACTTGTCTTCTACAGCCTGAGACCAGACGTCTCAATTGGAGACACAGCCTCTTAAGCATTCATATTTAATAACACTTATTTTTTTAACTCCATTACAACGTGCTGGGAGGTGGATTCTCTCCACCAAACAGGAGGGAAGTGGTTTTTTTCAGGGCAGGCTCCAGGAGGGTGACTGCTGGGCAGAGATCTGAGCTGTGTTGACATGTGTACGTTACAGCTTCATCTTTAACCTCTGTCCTCATGGATCCAGCTGGGAGATGAGGCTGGAATTAACCTTTCTCCACTGCAGGAATGCCCACAGCTCTCTGCTTACTGGAAAGTTGTTTTTTTTCTTCCCTTTTTTAATTACAGTGATTCCACGCAGCTGTCTGCATCTTCCTGTTCCTCCTGTTAACACCAGATTTGTTAGGAGGGTCTCTTTTCAGGAAGGCAGCTGTTTTTTCTCATTCCTTCACTTAATTAGGATGTAGGTTCTTCCACAATCAGAAATCACAAGGGGCTCCTCGATGCGGACTCATCTGAGTTAGAGTTCCACAAGGGAAAGTGATGCTCAGGCCCTGCTCGCTGTCAGGGTTTGCAGGGTGCAGGCAGCTCATGTTTGTTTGTTACAGACAGAGATGTGTTTTGTGACAGTTTTTCTGCATTCTCAGAGGTGGCTGCCACCTCATCTTTGGCATTTACCAAACTTGGAGGGAGCACCCAAACCAAGAGCTGTGTCTGGCCACACTCATCAACAGCTGAGCATGAACCAGGAGAAATGGGCAGTAAAAACAGACAAATAAAGCTGTGAGATGAAATTCTTTAAAATTCCATTTTAAATTTATGTAAACTCTTCTTATTCTCTTCTGCCTTAGTGGTGCTGCAGCTCTCCAGAGCTTAGAGCTCTGTTTGTATGAAAGCAGCAACAAGAGAAGTCATCCCTTCGAGCCTGTATCCACTTTCATGGCTGATTGGAAAATTCCAGCACAGGACTGCTGCAAAGGCATTGTCTGGACCATATTTTAAATTCAAAATGTACCCTGAGCTGAGGAAAAATTCACCAGTTGTTGCTTATTGGGGGAAAACAGAGGCAGAACCTGCCCCACACCACTGGATAGTTACAGGCCAGGAACTTCAGATCATGTAGCTGGGAAAGGGAAAAATGAGGTGGCAATCTCATGTTTTCAGCAAATTTTATTGTGTTTTGTTACTGTTTGTTGTCCATCTTCAGACACTGGGACTGCTGTATGAGTTTCTTGGGTTTTGTCTGTAAAGAACTGAGAATTTCTAGGAGAAAAATATTGAAACAAATGTAACATTAAATTCTAAATCCCACTGAAGTCAATGTTTTCCTTATTTTATACACTGACTATCCTGAGCATGAAACACTGGTGAATTTCCAACATTCAGTTGTTTCAGAAACACCTGGACTCTTCCCTGTCGTAAGCCTGGCTGTGGAAAAGGAGCTGAATTAAGCAGCTTTTCACCATGAGCACCCAGGAAAGGAAAGTGAGAGGTCTCTGTAGCCACCCCTGCACCTCTCAGTTCACCATTTCTGTCCATGGAAAAGGCTTTGCTGGGGAGGGAAGCACATTTCCCTAGGGAACAATCTCAAAGGATGATTAGATAATGCCTGATGATGGGCAGGCAAGCTCAGGGTCATGGTTTGTGCAGTGTGGACCCAGACTGGAAATACCCTGATGGCAGAGAGTCACTCCAGTGACAGCATTCCCTGAGGAGCAGTGGGATATGTCAAGCTCAGGACCTCTGTCACAGTCTGAGAGATGCAAAGGCTTGGACTTGTGAGGCTTGAAGACTGTCCCTGCAAAGACATTTAATGTGGATTTTTCCTTGCAGGCCATTTTGCAGAAATGTGCTCCCACACTGTGCAGAGCCCTCTGTGTCATGGAATTGTAGAGTCATGGATTGGTTTGGGTTATAAGGGACCCTTAAAGGTCACTTAGTCCAACCTCCTGCAGTGGGAAGTGACATCTTCCACTGCATCAGGTTGTTCAGAGCCTGTTTGACCTGTCAGGGGTGCAGAAGGACAGGAGATGGATAATCAGGGACTTTGTTGCTGAGAGCTTTGGGCGTCTTCATTGAAGACCAAAAGCTGGGTGGTTGTAAAAGCCAAGTCCTTTATTGCATGGCTAAATCAGCTTCATGAAGGCAGAGGTGTTACAGTCTGTGCTATTGCTCCAGCAACCTTCTAACACAGAATTTCTAAGTCCCAAGCAAAAACAGCAGCAGCAAGAACACCTTTAATCTGTGTCCCGTGAGCCTTTTTTATCAGTAGCAGCTGCAGAAGCAGCAGCAACAGCAGCATTTGTGATGTCTTATGAGCCTCCTAGCATCCTCAAAGTAGTGCATTTTTATCCTATTTTTAGCCAGTCAGGTACCTACATGAATTTTCTACAGTCTTGCTGGACCAATCCTAAGATAATATTGACATGCAACAATTTTCATAAATTCTTACACAAATTCTATTCATATGGCTCTATCTGTTCTATCTAGGAATGCTTTAGCAAGGTTACATTATTTTTGTTATGACTAGAATTTAACTAACTTTGCAAAAGGCAATGTTACTGAACTTTAAACCAGATATTAGCTCTTTTTCTTACTAACCAATACAGGCTCTTATCTGCTTAAGGCACTCTACTTATTTAAAACTAAACTTAAATTTCTCCCTCACGTCTGGGTGGATTTCTGTATTTTAGTTTCTCTGAAGGTTCTAATTCAATCCTCACATTTCTGGGCACTCCTGGGCCTGTGTGGATTTGGCTCAGGGGAATTTGTATCCCGACAGAACTCCCTTGGATGGGTGTCAGAGGCCACCTCTGGGACAACTTCTGCCCCTACTTTGCTCACCAGAAGCTCAAGGCCTCCTTCCCCCTTCCAGGTCCCCAGATAAACTCCCCAAACTGCCAAAATCAAGGACCAGATGTCGTGTCTTCTAGAGGAGAACTGTGGAAATGATTCACACCATTTAATAGATGCCAGGAAAGGTCTCTGCCACTGTGCAATGGAGATAATGTGCCACGGAGCCAGGGCAGGACAGATCCAAAGGTTTCCTTCCCTGCACGGCTTCTGGCACCTTTATCAGGGCTGATACAAGCATGAACATCCCCAGAGGATGGTTTGGCACCATCCCTTTAGCACTTGCTCAAGAGGATATAACCACAAACTCCTCCAGATCTCCCCTTATAATGCAATCAGTTTTTAAAAGCTCTCCTCCTCATCACCCAGCCTCACGGGGTTAAACACCTCGGGGGAGGCTGGAATGTTTTTAATCCCACTGATTTATTAAAATTGTCTAAAGATAGCCAGCTGCAACAGATAAAACTGCTGCCCTCTGCACTTCAGAAAGGTCCTCCCTGAGCCAGCTCTGCACAGAAAACATTGGCAGTGGCTCAGTGACCTCTGGAATGTGGTGGTACCTGTGCTGGCCAAATCCAACCCTGGCCAGATTTCCAGCTGTGCTGCCTTCTGCCACCTCTGGCATCTTCCTTGGTCAGAGGATTGGTGGACAGAGCTGTTGTGGTGACAGTGGAGGTGGGCATCAATCTGCTCCCAAAAGGATTTAAAGTTACAGGAGCAAGAGTAGAAACAAACAAAAAAAAAGTTCCTGGTGAAGTGAGACAGAGGGATTTTTATTTATTTATTTTTATTTATCCTTGAAGGGGAAATTTTGGGAATTTGTGCATCTTTGAATTTTCCCTTGAAGGGGAAATTTTGGGAATTTGTGCGCCTTTGAATTTTCCCTTGAAGGGGAAATTTTGGGAATTTGTGCATCTGTGTGTGGTGTACATGCACACACTCCTTTGGGGTCTCTGCCTGATGGTCTGGAAGACAAAAAGGCTGTTCACAGAAGTTTTACTGCCCTTCAAATCCCTGCTATGATAAGATCTTAGTGGGGCTTTGCTCTTCCCCTCCCAGCTGCACTCCCAGGACCACCAAAAGAGCTCTGGTCCATGCAGTGCTGCAAACCCTCACCCTTCAACATCAGTGTCTGAGGCTGGAGAAAGAGGCAAAAAAAGGCATCCAAATTTCCACCCTGAACGTTTTCTGCCCATAATAAATGGTTGCACAAGGCAGAGTTCAGAGATCTCTGCACTCCAGGCCAAGCCAGGGCTCTGCAGGACGTGACAGCTTTGATTTGTGCCTGTCCAGAGCCCACCAGAGACAAAAGACAGTGTCAGGAGTAATGGAATGAGCGTGGCAGGCAGACCCAGCAGTGCTCTTATCAGCTGGGGGAGGCAGAGCAGATCCCAGGAGCAGAGCAGCCCAGGTACCAGGAACCAGATCTTAAGGTTACATTCCTCACATACGTGGGATTGCCTGTGCCCCCCCACCCCCAAGCTTTCTTTGCAAATTGAAAATCTAAAATCTGCAAGGAGAAAAAAAAAAAAAAAGTCTTAGTGAATAAAAGGTAATTAATTTTCTGCACTGTATTAATCTATAAAGTAATACAGCACAAAGAAATCCTTAGCCCAGCTTGGAGGGAGGGTATTGTTTAAACCCCAGGAGAAGAAATGTTTAATTTAATTTCACAGGTAGCTATTTTGCAAAGTCTCCGAGGGAGGAAACTGCCAATACCACCACTCCAAGAACTCGACACAATATAATTTATGTTGCCTTTGTACTGGGAGACCTCAGAATGTTGCACACACATGTGGGCACCCACACACGCCCATGGAGAAAACTCTCCCGTGAACTTCCAGTGCAACAACACAAAAGGAAGTGGAGGGGAAAATGGAAAAGAGAGGTGGAGTTGGCCAAAGTCTCAACACAAGCCTGTGGTGAGCCAAGAGAGGGATTTCTGGTATCCCATGACCCTGTGCTGGCTCTTCCCTTGGGATCACATTGCTCTCCTGCCTGCCTTTATTTTCGCAAGAATTAGGACACAAATAATGTTCACAGGAATGATGTTTTCATAGAATCACAGAATATCCTGAGCTGGAAGGGACCTCCCAAGCATCATCAGTCCAGCTCCTGGCCCTGCACAGGAACCTCAATAATCTCACCCTGTGCATCCCTGAGAGTGTTGTCCAAACACTCCTGGAGCTCTGGGAGCCTTGGGGCCATTCCCATTCCCTGGAGAGCCCCTGGGGGAAGAATCTTTCCTGATATCCAGCCTAACCCTCCCCCAAACCAGCTCTATGCCATTTTTTCCCACTCTTGGTGGCCTGTCAGAATGGCACAGCCATGCCAAGGCTGCCCAGCCTGTGCCCAGTGCTGATGCCACCAGAAGTCACTGCTCTGCAGGAAGGAGAGGGCACCCCCACACACCATCCGCTCTCATTTCACTTTCCCATCCACCCCAAACCTGAGGGAGTTTGCTGTGAACAGTGAGAGGTTTCAGTTTGCATGGACAGAAAGCACTAATAATGTCACAGGCAGCCTAAAACTGTAATCCAAGCCCCAAGGGCTGCGATGGTTCAGTGCTCTCTGGCAGAAGTTTTATTTCATTTACTCCTCTGGGGTTTGATTTACCCTTATCATAAAATGGGAGGAGGCTTTTTCCCATGTTATTCCCATCACTCAGTGATCAGACCTGCCAAAAGATGGGACATGTGGTGCTTGGGGACGTGGTTTAGTGGTGACTTGGCAGTGTTGTGTTAATGCTTGGACTTGGGGATCTTGGCGATCTTTTCCAAACTAAATATTCTACAATTCCATGATCTCTCACTCATGGAGTGGTGGCCTTGCAGAACTGATTCCCTCCTTCTCTCCTGCTGCAACTGCTCATCTTCTCCTTCAAAAATTTCTTGGAAAGAACCTAAAGATCATCCAGCTCCAACCTGCCCTGCTATGGGCAGGGACACCTCCACCTAGACCAGGCTGTTCCAAACCCTGTCCAACCTGGCCTTGGACATTTCCAAGGGCAGTCACAGCTTCCCTGGGCAGCCTCTGCCAGGGCCTCCTCACCCTCTGAATGAAGAATCTTTTCCTAACATCTAAATTTCTCCTTTTCTAGTTTTAAATTTTAAAAATTAATTTAAATAATTTTAATAAAACCTATAAATAATATTTTTATAAAATTATTTTAAACTAATTTAAATAAAAATTTAAACTATTTAAACTAAATAGAATTTTAATTTTTTTCCCCTCATGCTATCACTATCTGTTCTGTAAAAGTCCCTCTCCACCTCTTTTATTAGCTCCTTTCAAGTACTGGAAGTCCATAATAAAATCTCCCTCGACCCTTTTCTTCTCTGGGCTGAACAACCCCAACTTCTTCATTCTGTCTCCACAGCAGAGAGGGGTTGTCCAGCCCAGGAATCACCCTGGACCAGCCCTGACAGATCCCACATCTCACTGAGAAGGGCTGAGACTAAATCCCCCCACCAGCCAATATTCCAGGCTCAAGAAAAGGCACAGGAAAACCTCAGGAAAATCCACATTTCTCAGGCCCAGGCTGATCCTGCAGCCCGGGGTCTGCAGAGCACACACTGCCCTCCTAACTACAGCCCCACAATGTGATTTTCATGAAGTTTTCACAGGAGTTTCTCGCCAAGATCCGCGCTCTGATCCTGCTGGCCAAGTCATGTCAGGGTGGGACAGCACAGCCCACACCAGCCCCTCTGCTGGAAAAGGGACTTGAGGCACTGGGGGTTATGTCCCAGGGGCATCCACTCAGCTCCTCTAATCCCTTTTCATTCCACAGCTGTCCCATGGCACTTTGCCACCCCGCGAGCTTGTTGAGTGTGAAAGTCTCTTGCTTCACAGCTAGCTTTGCAAAATCCACGCTGCTCCTGCTCCAAGATAAACAAGAGAAACCCAAGCAGCCTGTGAGAGCAGCCTCCTGACGGGAGAGAACCTGAGAGGGGCAGATTAGAAAATAAAAGGAGCGAGAAACGTGTAAGTCCTGGCCAAATTATGACTAAGGCAAAGATAGGATAACGGCTTTGGGTTCTTTGAAGAGAGTAAACACCACGATGGGAGAGCAGATATGACGGGATGGAGGAGGCTGGGCAGAGAAAAAACATTTTCTGTGCATTAAGAGATGATTTGAGGCCACGAAAGAGGCTCAGAGGGAGGAGAAGCAGCCCTGTGGCTGTGGTCCATCCCACGTGGACAAACCCAGGTGTGGGGAGCAGTGGCAGGCTGACCTGGAATCAGATGGGAGGAGGCTGGGAAAGGAGGGAGATGTTCCTGTGGTTTCTGGGAGCTGGGTTTGCTCATTCCACACAGGGAACATCATGTCCAGGGCTGCATCACACCTGGCAGCAGGTCCAGGGAGGGGAATTTCCCCTTTTCTCTGCTCAGGTGAGGCCCCACCTGCAGAGCTGTCTCCAGCTCTGGGGTCCCCAAAATCAGAGGGGTGTGGAGCTGCTGGAGAGAGTCCAGAGGAGGCCATGGGCTGCTCCAAGGACTGGAGACTCTCTGCCATGGAGCCAGGCTGGGAGAGCTGGGGGTGCTCACCTGGAAAAGGCTCTGGGGTGACCTCAGAGCCCCTTCCAGGGCCTAAAGAGACTCTGTAAGAGAGAGGGGAACAGATCTTTTAGCAGGGTCTGTAGTGATAATACAGGGGGTGATGATTTTAAGCCAAAAGAGGTCCCATTTAGATAAAAGTAAGGCATTTTTTTTCAATGAGAACAGTAAAACACTGGCACAGGTTGCCCAGAAAGGTGGTGGATGCCCAGTAACTGGAAAGATTTACGGACAGGGCTCGGACCAACCTGGTTGAGTGGCAGATATTCCCCACTCATTTCAGCGGGTTGGAATGGAAGGTTTTGGAAGGTTCCTTCCAACCCAAACTGCTCCATAATTCTCTGATTTAACTAAGCACAGCTTGAAGCTTTCCTGTCACATCTGGGGTACAAACTGTGCCACAGGGCTGAGAGATGAAGAAGTGGTATAAAACACCTTCTGCAAATAAAATACATTTACTTTTAAAAGAACCTGGCCCCAGATGCCTGAAATCCCTGAATGCCCAGGGTGTAACCCGTGCAGGCAGCCCTGGCAGAGCACCAGTCCCTGCAAAACAGTGATTATGTTACAAAATAATCCCCAAACTTTAATCAGTCCTTAATTAAGAGGTGCCTCAGAACTAAAAGAGCACATAGCATTTAAATCCCTTGGTGCATTGCACCAAGAAATCATCCTCCTGTCTGCAATGCCTGGAAGCCACAGCTTTCCAAGGGGGCAGATGAGTGAGTATTTCTCAAGCAGCTCTGAGGCCAATGTGACAGCACATTTAAATAACATTTAAATAGGGCTGCTGAGAGATCTAGTTCTTGCTTTTCAGCCTACCAAATGAAATAAAGTGAACTTGACACAGAAAAAAAAAAAAAAATCAAACCCCTCCAGGATTTCCAAGCTCTGCAGAAAATCACCAGGAGCATTTTGTGAAACTCTGGCTTCAGAGCCAAATCTGCAGCCTAAGCTCAGGCATCTGGGAGCAGTTTCACTGGTAGGATATTGCAGTGAAAATTGTCTCAGCGAGAAAGTCAATGTAATACCAGAGGAAATAGAAGAATTGTTGTTGCTAAGCCGTTCAATTTGATCACATGTGTGTGTTTTGGATGTAAAGCCCCAGCTGCTGCAGTAATGCCTTGTCTTGGAGTTCCTGGAATTACATTGCACTTGTAGCACACTTGACTGCAGAGAAAAAATGGCAAAATAGGACGACTTCCCCATCAGAAGGGAAATAAATGTCTTGGGAAGGGGTTCAGCAGTGTCTTTAAAATAGGCAGGGACAAAACTTAAAAAGGGGGGAGAGGAGATGCTGCCCCTGAGCAGCACATGGGGATCAAATCACCAAGATTCCAAAGGGTCATTTCTAACCTTGGACAGAAGTTTTACCACCAGCCATCAGTCTGGGCATAAATATTTGCTTTCCACTTGCCAGCTTCTTTAATCTTAGAGGACAAATTATCCATCATGGAAGGAGAGATGATGGAGAACTCTGAGGTGTTTTGGAAGTGGGACTTTCCCTGTGCAAAGCCCACCTTCACCTGAAGGCTCTTCCCTGCAGATAGCACAGAGTAAAGCTGTCAGTGCCCTTTCATAAGGGTTTGTAGAGAGAGGTGGAGGCAAAATTTTATTGAAACAGAAGATTCTGGGACACCATAGTGGGACAGTGTGTGGAACAAGGGACCTGAGCAAGCATCACCCCAGAACAGGCTGGGACAGAATTTATTCTCACTTCTTACCATCAGATTGCAGGGAATCTCCCTCTGCACTGTGAGAAGAGCTGGGAGCACTCCTGCTGCCAGACAGATCCTGGCAGAGCCACATCCCCTCCCAGATGCTGACAGGGCTGTGAAACAGGGGCTCTGTGTTGATGTGAGCCAAAGACAGCCTGGGATGGATTTTTCTTTTTTTTTTTTTTTGACACGTTGCAAAGGTATCAGCAACTTGTTTCTGCTGGTTCAGTCTGGGAAAAAAGCTGCAGCTGAGAGCAGAGGGGCTCTCTGCAGCTCAGGGGGACTCAGTGTAATTTGGACAGCGTGGGAAAATCCTCAGAGTTACCCCTGAGAGAGGAGGAGGAGGAGGAGGAGGTGGCTGGGGGCAGGACGTGGCCTTCCTTTACAGGAGGTCTGCGAGGGCAGGTTACACAAACATCTGTCAGCGGGGCCAGGGCAGGGCTGATCCTGCCTTGGGGGATGTCATGGGCTGTGTGACCTTTCCAGGCCCCTTCCCACCCTCCGAGGCTGAGGGCAGGGGGGACTGTGTGCAATAAACCCTTTCTGGCTGCAGGGAAGGGTGTGTGTGTTTGTGGCAGCCCTTTCCTGGGGATGGGCAGCACCTTCACGAGTCCCACAGTTGGCTGAAATCTCATTTGGGTGATCAAATTTGGGACTCATTGGTGTCTGCAGCCCTGCTCAGCTGCATTTTGTGCTTCTTTGCTTCTTTGCAATATCCATGGATTTCAGCCTGGAGAGGCTGGGCTGGGGGAGAGTTTCTCCTTTTCAAAGGGGGAGAACTGAGGTGAGGATGTCTTAATGTGCAAATAAACAGCTGGAGACCACTGCAGCTTCCCTGGGGTTGTGCTCTCTGCTGTCTCCCAAGGATGGGCTGGGAATCACCTCTGGATGATTTTGTGTGAAGTGACAGCCAAAACAGGACCAGGACACAAAGCACAGCAGGAAATGGGGAAAAGTTTAGGTGCTGCCACCAAGGCTAAGCCACTTGACCAAGGTCATGCAGAGTCATGATGGAAACCTGTGGCTGTCCCTGGATCCCTGGAAGTGTCCAAGAATAGCTTGGACAGGGCTTGGAGCAACCTGGAATAGTAGAAGGTGTCTCTACCCACATCAGGGGTTGGAACAGGATGAGCTTTAAGGTCCCTAAATCATCCTGTGATTCTATAATTACAGCCTTGTGATAAAGCAGACCATTTTTAGGAGCTCCCAAACACTACAAAAGCCCTGATCAAAAATTGCCAATGGTCTTAGGAACCCCTTGGGACCTGTAGCAGCCATAGGAAAAACTTCTGCTGACTTCATGAAATGGAAATATTTTTTTATTACAGTGCTGGCTGTGAGCATCACAGAATCACAGAATTAGCAGGTTGGAAGAGACCTCCAAGATCATCGAATCCAACCCAGCCCTGACACCTCAACTAAACCCTGGCCCCCAGTGCCACATCCAGTCTTTGTTTACACACATCCAGAGATGGTGACTCCACCACCTCCCTGGGCAGACCATTCCAGTATTTTATTATTCTTTCCATTGATGCCTTAAGTTTGAGCTTTCATGTTTTCCAGATTCTGTGCTGCCCAGGGCTGCAGTTCTGAGCCTCATATTAAGTGTCACTCAGCTCTTCACAGAGTAGGTAGGCAAAACAAATCTTTTTCCTGATGAAGACCAAGGACAACTTTCAGGCCCAAAAGCACAAACAACAGTGGGCTGAAGGGAGGAACAAGAAGGATGAGACCTCACAACCTGGAGCTGTAATTGGACAATTAAACCCCAATATACAAATGAACCAAAACTTATAAAAGCGTGAGACTTTGTGACCAGTCATCCATTCTGTGACGATTTTGGGTCCACCTTGGGTGTAGCCCTGGCCAGGCTCTTGTCCTGCCCAAGGTGTATCCTAAAGGCCTTTTAATAAATATCTACTTTATTCTCTAGCTCTGTCCAGTCTCTGTTCCAGGTCAGCCTCCCCAAGGCATCACCATGAAAGACTTTTCCCTAACATCCAACCTATATTTCCCTTGGAGCACCTCGAGACTCTGCCCTTTCATTCTATCAGTCGCTGCCTGGAGAAAGAGACCAACCTCCACGAGACCACCTCCTCTACATGAGCTGAGAGCAACCCTCAGACCCCACCCAGGGGTGAGCTGAGGGTGAACCCTCCAATGGATCCGGGCTGTGCGTGTGCCCCCGGAGGGAAGGAACTCAGGGTGGAGCCCAGGGAAACAATCCCGGCTCTGTAGTGGTGATTAAACTGGACGTTAGATTAGAGCACCGGATCAGGTCAGATTAAACAATGAGGTCAGATGACGGAAAGGAGCCATCTGTGCCTCGTGGAGGGCTGGGGTTGCTCCGGGGATGGAGTGTGACCCGACATCCCACAGCCTGGGCCGCCGCTCCCTCCTGGCTGCATCCCCCAGCTCCCCTCCTGCAGGGAATGCTGTGGGAAGCAGCCCAAATCTAATCAGCTGCTGATAGGAAAATACCCCCCACTGTGGAAGGGGAGGGCCTGTCCACGGTCCCCTCTCTTGTCTCTGCTTCACCTGTCTCCTGTGGAAGGGATGTGAAGGATGATGGTTCCATCACTCCATTGAATGAAGCTTCCTTGGGCCACTGGGCTGGAAGAGTGGGAGTTCCACCATGGCCAGGGCACGTAGGAATGGACAGGAGGGGTTTGGGAAGGTCCATCCTGCTGTGTTCACTGTGGGAGTCATGGGCACAAAGAGTTCCAGAGGTGGGAGAAACACCTTCTTAAGGAACTTCTGCAATTCCAACTGCACTTCTCACCTTGGATTTACACAGAGATGTCCCTTGGAGTCATGAGGTCTTTTCTTTTTCCTCCTCAAGCCCTGAGCTCACAGCCTGGAGAGAGATGCTTGATTTTAAAGAATTTTTGCTGCTTCTCTCTCGGCCTCTTGCATCCCCAGGCTCAACCCTGGTGGACAGTGGGAAGATGCTTCATGGAGCCGGGGGACTCTTTGCTCTGGATCTCCTTCCAATTAATTGTGCTTGAATTTATTGCTGTGTTTATCCACCATCCCTGGTTCTTTCCATTTCATAGAATCATTTAGGTTGGAAAAGATCAAGTCCAACCATCAACACAGCACCACCACCATGTTCCCCACTAAACCATGTCCTCAAGTGCCCCAACCACATGGTTTTGTAACACTTCCAGGGATATTGGCACCACCACTTCTCTGGGCAGGCTTTTCCAGCCTTTACAAACCTTTCCATGATTTTTTTTCCCCCCCAATATCTAACCTAAACCTTCTCTGGTGCAACTTGAGGCCATTTCCTCTCATCCGGGTGACATTTGTTGTCCCTCACTGGGTTCTCTGATGTTTTTGTCCCAGGATGAATTTCAGGGACTTGACCAAGCTACCTGAACACAACTGATGTCACTGGAGATGTCCCAGAGCACCTTCAGTGTCCACACAGGAGTGGCAGATGTGGCACAAGACCGTGGGAGACCTGAATCCTTTGAGTGGCACTTTGGTGTCTGGCAGGACTCTGGGGATCTCTGGTGACACGAAGCACGGCTTAGAAAGTTAATAACCTAAATTGTTTATTAAATTGCTCTGATATCAAAGTTATTATTTTTAATGACTTTTAAAAAAACTTATTTTCAAGATGAATTTAGGCCACCCCAGGAGGAACTGTGGACAGAGTGGGAAGCTGCAGATACTGTACAACCGTCATCTTCTTCCTCCACCCTTCCCATGGCCTAACATTAATTTTTTTAAATATTGGTGACAAGTTAATTCTTTGTGTCTGCCACTGGCAGTTTTCTACTGTCATTAATCATAACGACCCTTAGCTGCTGGCAAGGGCTGATAGAGTCAGGCTGGAGTTTCCCAGGAAGCATCACCGGGATCCCAAGAACTCTGAATTAACAAAGACAGCAAAAAATGCTTTTCCAGGGGAAGGTGTGTGGGGAGGACCTTCCCTTGGTGTCAGTAGAGTTTGTCATGAGCTGTCCCTTGCCCCTCTGCCTCTCTGCTCATCTGCTGTCTCCCATTTTCTGCAGGAGAGTGAGTGTGGCTGTTTGCAGCCCAGAGCTCTGTTGCTGTGGGAATTATCGACCACGAGGTGTGCTGGAAAAAGCCCTAATCTCCTTCCTGCCAAACTTTGTGCTTATCTGCAAACCAAAAAGGCCATCTTGGGTTCTTGCCTCTTTTTTTTTTTTTTTTTCTCTTCTCTTTTAGGAGTTTGGTGATTTATGAGTTTACACAGTTACAGCTTTTTTCTTTCTTCGTTTGCCACCTCCTTTGGCATCGAGTGTGAGCCAGCTTCTCCTAAAAGAAGGAGATCTCTCTTGAGGTCTGTGTGGCTTCAATGTGTCTTTGAGATGATTTGAAGGGGCTTTAGATGCTTCCTAGAGCAGAACAGCTCCAGAGGCCTTCTCCACACAGCCTTCATCTGGCCAAGGAGCCAGTATGGGGAAGAGAAGGATGTTGGCTACAGAAGCAGAAAAATGAACAACTCTCCTTTGGCATCAGGAGATGAAAGAAAAGAGAAATCTTGGCTTGCTTGTGGCCCAGAGAAGTTGTGGTTTCCCATCCCTGGAAATGTTCAAGACCAAGTTGTATGGGGCTTGGAGCACCCTGGGACAGTAGAAAGGAGTGGAACTGAGTGATCGTTAGGCCCCTTCCAACCCAAAAAATTCTGTGATCCTATAAAAACCATGGATATATTTGAGCCTCCACTCTGCAGCATGCACAGGCATGAGAAGGCAGACCTGGGAATGGCTGCAGTCCACCAGAGAATAGAATGCGACCCTTCACAACCCCACCATGCCAACATCAGCAGCATCCTGCAGATGTCCCTGCCCAGGCAGTGGGAGTGTCTGGGGAATGCCCATGCCATTTGTGCCATAGAATCATTAAAGCTGGAAAAGGCCTCTGAGAGCACTGAGCTGTTCCCCCTTGCACTGCCCATCCAGACTCTTGTCCAAAGTCCCTCTCCAGCTCTCCTGGAGCCCCTTTAAGCCCTGGAAGGGGCTCTAAGTTCTCCCTGGAGCCTTCTCTCCAGGCTGAACACTCCCAACTCTCTCAGCCTGTTTGCGAAAGGAGGATGGAGTTTTTTCAAGATATTACTCAGAACTGGGGAAACCAAACCAGCTGGTTGCCAAGCCCCTCTGCCATGCCCTCTACTTTCCAAGGCATCACACCTCACCAGCTATTCTGTACCTGGCCATCCCTGCCTGTCCTTTATCTTACAGGCCTGAATGCAGGAAAAAAACCCCTCCGGGCAGGAGCAGCTCTGACCTCTCAGATCACCATGAGCTGAGGGGAAGCTCTAACTCTCAGGGCAGCTTGGTTTGAACTTTGCTGGTGTCTTGTCCAACTCCTGCTCTGCTCTTTCAAAGCTCCTGGTGCTGCAGAGGCTCTGAGACACCTTTCATCAAAGCCTTTGTGCTATTGCCACCCCTGCAGAAATACCATTAACCTCTAAACCAGCTTTGGGTTATTTTATCCCCTAAATCAAAGGGGTAGCACAGAGAGCTGCTACAGCAGAGTCCTGTGCCCTCTTTGTCAGAGGACACTTCTGCATTGACCCTCACAGAAATTTCCTGTCATGGCACTGTAGGTTCAAAGCAGTCCTGAGTGGGGTCTCAGACTTGAAGGGACATCATAAAAAAGGGGCAGAGGAATAAGAGATATCTAGAAGCTGCTCTGCTGGACAGACTGATGAGTTGTCCTCCATATCTTTTACAACGGTGATACTGTAACCCATAAATTTGCTTTTATTATTCCTATCACTCCAAATTTACCTGCTCTATCCTAACTTGCAGAACCCATTCAATGTCATGCAGCACCTGTGAACACTTTTTTTTTTTTTTTTTAAGTAGAAGTATTTTTAATATAAACAAAGGTGCAGTGTTTATCTTGACAGGCTGAGAGAAGTGGAGTTGTTGAGCATGAAGAAGAGAGAGGGCTTTGAGGAGACCTCAGTGTGGCCTTCCTGTACTTAAAGGGGCCTTATGAAAAGAGGGAGATTGATATTTCATAGGCAGATACTGATAGGACAAAGGGGAACTTTTTCAAACAGGAGATTTAGGTCAGATATAGGGAAAAAATTCTTCCCTATGAGGGTGGGGAGGCCCTGGCACAGGGTGCCCAGAGAAGCTGTGGCTGCCCCTGGATTTCCCTGGAAATGTCCAAGGTCAGGCTGGACAGGGCTTGGAGCAGCCTGGGATAGTGGAAGGTGTCCCTGCCCATGGCAGAGGGTGGCACTGGGTGATCTTTAAGGTCCCTTCCGACCCAAACCACTCTGTGATTCTGGAATTCTGTGATCTCAGGCTGGTAAATGTCCTCCCACACAGATGAAGGGCAGGTAAGGTGGAAACCAAGGTGTCATCTCTCTCATTGGAGGTCCCAGACTGGATCAAAGGGAATGCCAGTATTCAACTTTCCATCACTCAGCCTTTATTCCCACTCTGGAGATCTCTCCATGCCCTGCTCCCCTCTGGTTGAGCCATGAGGGTGTCAAGTAGGGGAGGTTTTCACAGCTCTTCTTTCACCCTGAACAAACAATTCCTGGAGTGTCCTGAGCTAACCTGCTCTTAACCCATCCCACATTCTCCCTCAGCGTGGTGCCAGGATAAGAGGACCAATTTCCCTGCAATAAACGGCCAATTTTTCTTTTAAATGTTTATCTTCTTGTGCCAGTTGCCTGATAATTTATTTCTTATTTGGAAGGGTTGGCACCAGAATAAACCACACCCAGTTATCTTTGGGTTTGCAGGGAATGGATGCTCCCCCTCTCCCCCTCCTTCTTGCCAACGAATTTAAAGCACACCATCTTCTGATGCACAAATTGCTCTGTCAGATATAATGATTTTTATCCCAGCTCTTAATTTGCTTAATATGTTAAGGCTGGTGCCAACTTCACTCCTGCTCTGATAGTCAATTGCTCATGCTCAAGAAAAGTGGGTGTAAATTGATAATCTTCCTGATTAACTTGCTGGGACAGTCTGCAGAGCTGAGGCTTTGGGGAATCAAGCTGAAGGCTTGAATTTCTGCACAAATTCAGCTTCCACAGGCTGTCAAGTGTTGCTGTGGTAGTTCATCGGGTTGAGTTCTGGTCTTTTTGGCCAACCTGCTGTTTTTGGGTTGTGGCAAGCCCAGGAGGATGCTGATGAAGGCTCACTCCATGGGAAAACACCATTTCTGTCTGGAGAGGGGAAGGAAAAACTCTTCCAGAGGTTAATCCTATACACAGAGTTTAAGCATAACACATCATAAAATTCTTTAAAAGGCACCCCAGGGAGAAATGTGGGACTAGTCCTTAAGGAGTGATCATAGAAACAAGTTCACTTCACAGCAGTCACTGCTATTCCTCCTCTCCAGAGGTTCTGACTGCAAGGCTGGCAATCCACACCCAGGGCTGGAGACAGCAGAGTTTCAACAGTGCTGCAGTCACTGCGAGAAACCACTCTGGCTCTTCCTGCTGCTCTCTGCTCTGGGAGAGCAGGTCCTTTACCTCCAGTGGGTTGTGAGTGCACAAATCAAGGAGAGGACACAACCCAGGGCAAAATATGTGTGTAATTCAATGCCTTTGGTGGGATGTTCTCTCCCCACGCAGCAGTGACTCCATCAAACAGCAGCTGATAAATCTGCTGCTGCCTCGGGGTTGCAAAAATCAGCTTTTATTTATCTGCTGTACGTGGTGGCTCTTGATGTAAGAGCCAGAAGGGATGAGGTTTGTGCCTGTTGGGGATGACTTGGCCAGGAATTCAGTGTTACTCACACTGGACTCATCAGTCATTACGTTTGTTTTAACCCTGTGGTTTCAGTGGTCACAGTTTGAGGTGTGGGAGTGCTTTCACCTCTGTCCTTAAGCAATGTTCCTGTAGCTCCAGGCACCCTTTTAGGAAGACCTGTGAAGATTTTTGTATTTTTTTTTAAATACAATAGAATGATATTTCATTGAATAATAGTGTCATTTAGGTTGGAAAATACCCTTAAGATCATTAAGTCCAACTGTTTGTCCAACTCTCATTGAAAATCAGCCAGTGTCACCACGGCAATACTATCATCAAGGGACTTCAAACAAACTAAAGAGACTTTTGTCCAGGATTTGGGAAGATTTTAAACACGGGAAGGTGGAAGAGGCTGCCCTCGCGTGGTAGAAGTCGCAAAAGATCCCTTTCTGACTTGGCTTTCCCAAGTTTGGGGGATTCCCTGGGAAAGATAAACTCTGGAGGGGCATTCCCTGGGTCACCTCTGCATTCCAGCCAGAGACACTGGGGATTCAAGAGGTGACTGAAGGAACTGCCCTCTCCCAAAGCTAATCTGGGAAAGAAACTCTCTGAATTAGTGTTGGTCCAATAAAAACCAAAGAAAAATCCAACACAAAAAAACCCTCCAAACCACAAACAAAAACGTCAAAGCAGTTTCCCAAAGCAAAGCAAGACCACACCTCAGCAGGTGTTTGTGATGAAGAAACTTGCTCATGTCACAGGTTTGGATTTTTTTTTTCCCAAAGGTATTGACTGAAACTTCTGTGCAACCTCTGCCCTTGCTGTTCCCTTGCTGTGTGTACTGCTGTACCCCTGAAAATAGACATGGGAAAAACCTCCAAAAACCAAAGAACCACAGAACAGTTTGAGTTGGATGGGACCTTAAAGAATCTAGTTCCAGGTTCCTGCCATGGGAAGGGACACCTTCAAAACTCCATCCCGAAGCCCAAGCCCCAATGTCCAGCCTGGCCTTAGACAATTCCAAGGATCCAGGAGCAGTCACAGCTTCTTGCCAGGGCCTCGCCATCCTCACAGGGTAGAAAATGCTCCTGAAGAGTTTTTGCTTGGAGAAAATTCAGCTGTGTCCCAGCAGGAAGATGCTCATGCCATCCCCAGGCAGTATTTTTGCCTATGAAGGTGGAGCAGCTTTTGTTCCCCTCCTTAGCCCCCCTCTCCTGCCATGCTTTCCCCAAGGACATCTTCATGTTCTCTCCCCTCACTTGCAGCTGTGAGATCTCCAGAAGAGCAGGAGGTGCTGTCAGAGGTGAGCAGGGACCTGGTTGTAGGAGAAGTGGTGGCAGCCACTCCTCCCTGTAGCCCTTGGCTCCTTGTGGAGGACACTGTCCTCTCCTCTCCTTGGTGACAATCCTGGATTGGGAAGCTGTAGGGAGGGATCTCAGCTGCTTCTTACACAGCAACATCCCTGTTCCTTTGCAGACACATCTGGTGGGGGTAGATGGGATGAAGGAACAACACAGCTGAGTGCAGGGATCCAGCTGGGGTCTTTGTAGGAGGAAAAGGCATCAGTTCTCCTCTGTAGAAATGAGGAATCAGCCAGGGATGAGCCTTAATCCGTTGCATGAAAGTCCTTAGAAATGGCAGAGCCAGGCCAGGTGTCCACTGGTTACCCTGGTGTGGTTGTAAGAGAAGCAGAACATCGTTTCACAGGTGAGGGAAACTGAGGCACAGGGGGAAGGCTTGCCCCATGATCTATGAGGGAAACAAATGAGCCCCGATGAGCTTGTCTGAAGATGTTGTAATTATGGATTTTTGACTCTGTTGAGTTCATAGTTTTCCTTCCACTACACAACCCATTCAAAGCTTTATTGCAGAAACATGAGTTGGCAAGTCTCCTAAACAACCCAACAGGGCAAAACCCACCTGAAAGACACTTCCATTTTCCTGGGAATCTGCTCTAAAAAACCCCCATCTTTAAGACACTTTTTAATCATTAAACTAATTTACATGAGGACCCACAAGCAGCCAGGAGGGTACAGCATGTCCTCTCAGTCCCATGACATCACAGGGACATTAAATAAGAGCATTGCTGTTAATTGAGTCATGGTGTGAGTGATGCTTCCTGAGGGAATGGCTGGAGCTGTGCCAGAGGAGGTTTAGGTTGGATATCAGGAAAAGTTTCTGCCTCCAGAGGGTGCTGGGCACTGCTCAGGCTCTCCAGGGAATGGGCACAGCCCCGGGGCTGCTCCAGGAGTGTTTGGACCATGCTCCCAGGGATGTTCAGAGTGGGATTATTGGGGTGTCTGAGCAGGGCCAGGAGCTGGGCTGGGGGATGTCTGTAGGTCTGCAGTTCAGGATATTCTGTGATTTAGTGGTTGCAATGCCAGAGTAACTCACCTCATTAAATATCCTGTTTTGTGGAAGGAATTTTTTTCCTCTTCCCCTTGCCCAGGAGTTGATCCCACCCAGTTTAACTCTCTGTGTTCAAGGAGCCCACACTTCTCACCCCCTTATCAAGGGTAAATCCCTCTTTCTCTGTTTACCATCAACATTTTACAAATCAGACATCTGTCTTCCAAACTCTTCCTGAATTTCCAGTCCTTTAACACAGACCATCACGGAAATCTCAGCTTTTCTCTACCCTGACGCTCCCAGTTCCAGTTGTGTCAGTTCACCAAGTTTGGAGAGAAGGAGCGGCATCAAACGCTGCTTGAATGATGCTGAGGTGAATTCTCTTCTTATTCCTGACTCGGAGGTGGCTGGGATTTTGGAAGCCGAGCACTCAGCACTGCGGAGAGCAGCCAGCTGAGGGCAGGAGCAGCCCGTGCATCAGTCTGTGCATCACACAGCCTGACTGAGGAGGAGGAGGAGGAGGATGAGGATGAGGAGGGGGAGATGAGGCAAGGAATAAAGCAGCTCTGCCTTCAGCACTGTACCTCCTGCACTGACTGCCCCTGGTTATATGTCCCCAAGATCCCAGGCTGATCCCAAAAGGGGGCCTGGAGGGAGGCTGGGATGGGAGGTGGTGGTGCTGAACACAGAAGGATGGAAGAGAAGGAGCGCTGGGGTTTTGCACTGCACGGTCATTGTGGGAAAATGGAATGGTTTGGGTTGGAAGGGACTTAAAAAATCATCTCATTTTACCCCCTGCCATGGGCAGGGACACCTCTCACTATTCCAGGCTGCTCCAAGCCCTGTCCAAACTGGCCTTGGACACTTCCAGGAATCCAGGGGCAGCCACAGCTTCTTTGTGCCAGGGCTTCCCCACCCTCAAGCCCAAAGAAAAGTCCCCAAGACCCTCAGGAGTCACTCTCCAAAGACCCTGGGATGGAGCAGCTCTGCCTGGGGGCTCAAGTTGGTGCTGGGACCACCCCACGCCAGCAACTGGTGGGAAATGAGTTCCAGGCAGGCAGATGGAACATGATATCCTTGCAACTCCTATCCCTGAGGAAGGAAGCTGGCCAGGCAATGAGTAAAGATTTTGTGATGGGAACAACTGTCAGCAGTGCTCCTGTTGCACTGTTGGACACACAAAGGACGAGGCAGACAGCAGAAGGTTAGGCAGGAAACTTTTATTTTAATATTTCTGACTCTATTTATATGCACTTTTTACAGAAGGCAAAAGATTGGCTACACAAGTTGCCACTTCTTCGACCTCGTAAGTGAACCTCACCATCAATCATATTTCTCCTCCCAGAGGAGAAATATGTAAACAAAACAAATAATTTTAAATATATACATGGTTTACATGAAGCTGTGTGAAAATCTCCATTACAAAATTGCAAACACTCACAAGGCAAGAAAGCTTAAAGCAACAGTAGTCACTCTCTATTCCTCTCCCTTCCCAAGATGATGTATAAGGAAGATGCTTAAAATTTGCTCTTGTACCCTGAATTTTAAGCCTGACTCTTAAAGTATTTGGTGTTTTTTATCAGTGTCTTTCTCTCAGATTAATCTTTGGTCTTCAAAATTGCTTCACCAATTCACATTTTCCTTCAGTGCTGTTCCAGAAAGTTTGCTGGAGTCTCATAGATACTTTCTGTGAGTATTTTCACCTTAGCAGGAAGGAACAGAATTTTGAATCTCTGGCAAAAAATGGTTTTTCTCCCAGATCTGATGATGGGACTTGTGTTAATTAAGAAATCAGCCTCAATGAAAGGGGTTTAAATAGTTGTGCCCCTTTTTGCAATGACTGTTCACAATTCATCTCTTGCATTCTTGAAAAAACTGTGTTCTCTTGGAAATATCATATTTTCAGTGCTTCAACCAGCATCCATCTTCTCTAATTTTTTACTCATCTAAAAGTTAAGCAGCCAAAATTTAACTGATTACAAAATTTCCTTCCGAAGGTGGATTGAATTTTCCATTGACTGGGGCACATCAGCCTTTCCATTACATTGAAATGTTGAAATGATGTTTGATATTGGCTGCAAGAAGAAAAAAAGAAAAAAACCAACAAAAACCTCCCCACAATTGTGATATCTCTATATTAGAAAACTGGTTATGTAGGAAGAACTCATTTCGGGTTTGAATCAAATACAAAGGGAAACTGCAATCCTAATATAACCATAGCAACGCAATAATATGTGCTTGAAATGATCCGTGTGGTCAAAAAGAGCAGAATATCTGAATGTCTCAGCTAGAAGGGCTAGGGAAAAAACGAGGATGGAAAAAAATAAGATTTGAAGGAGCATGTTTAAAGAGAGGTGGCTGTTGGGAACTTTCTGGGGTGATGTTTCTGAATGCCCCGAGGATAAAACCTTGATGGGAAGTAACTCCACGTATTCTAAGCCTGGATTTCAACAGAGATTTTCCGGGATGAATTGAAGTGGGATTGGCCTGAGTTGGAACAAGATGTGCTGATCAGATCCTTTTGATATTTCCTTGTGTCTGATGGACATCAACTTTTGGGCTTTCCTCAGCACTCAGACTGGGAAGCCTCTCCACATTCTACAACAGAGGGTTTTTTTTTGCCCCAAACCATAGAAATAGAGAATCACAGAATGGTTTGGGTTGGAAAGCAACTGAAAACCCATCCAGTCCCACTCCCTGCCATGGGCAGGGACACCTTCCACCATCCCAGGATGCTCCAAACCCCATCCAACCTGACCTTGGACACTTCAGGGATCCAGGGGCAGCCACAGCTTCTCTGGGCCACCTGCTCCAGTGTCTCACCATCCTCACAGTAAAGAACTTCTTCCTAATATCTAATCTAAATTTCTGCTCTTTTAATTTAAAACTGTTCCCCTTTCTCCTGTCACTCCCTGTCCTAAGTGAATCATTCTGTGCTAGAGCCTCCCCACTCTCACAGGGAAGAATTCCTTCCTGATATCCAGTCTAAAGCTACCCTCTAAATCTCTAAAATCCCTTTGGTTGTGCTCACCAACACCAGAGTTTTAAACACCCCACCAGGGCTCTGCCCAAATGATCTCAGGAACAGCAGGTGGAAGTGCAGCAGGTAACACTTGTTAACACAGACCCCAACACCCATGAAAAACACCCAAAGCAGGGCTGTTTGCCATCACTTCATGCATGTCTTGCACCCAGCCTGCATCCCTGGTGATGCACAGACAGAGGAAAGGACATCTGAACCTTCTGACTCTGCTTGATTAGTTAAATCACCCCTAGGAAATAATTTGCCTTCTCTGTTAGTACAACACAGCCAATTTACTTCTCCTTGCCCCAGGGGAGGCAGCAGCAATGTCTGTCAGTGCTGCAAGGCTGGTGCCCAGACCTGGAAATCCTGTGCTTCAGTAAAGGATTCAGCCTAATCACTGCAGAATGGTGTAAAAAGCCTGTAAAAAGCCACTGCATTCCTCTCTCTAAGTCCCTTCGAGGGTGCAGGGGGTGATTTTTTTAGAGCAAAGAGCTTGACCATTCAGCAAGTAAAAGCTCCCTGCAGCTGGCATCCGTGGCAAGGGGAAAATCATTTGTTAGTGTTTAAAAATGGGGCAATTACACTTTTTAAACATTGTACTGATGGAGGGTGGAGGAAAAAGAGATAATAGGGACCAGGTGGGTTGTCCTGTAAGCAGAGAAAACCTGGGTATCTCGTTTTCACAGACCCTCTCCTCCCCACCCAGGCTCTGGATTTAACACCAGGATGCTGAAGGCAAAGCCACAGGGATGTGGGAGGTCAGGGAGCAAGGTCAAAATATGAGTTGGGGTTTGAGGGCAGAGCCTGCAGGCAAAGGGCAAACTGCTCAGATTAGAAACAAAGACATAATTATTTTTTTCCTTCTTAGGGTTCACTTAAAAAAATTGAATTAAAAAGGGAAATAGTAGAACAAAAGAGTGAGGAAAGAACGCCTGAAATACAACATGCAAGTCTGCCTCTGTTTAGGGCCTGGCTGGAGATGAAACCCGAATGTTTCTGAATTAGAATAAAAACAACAAAGTGAAGGACATTGTGTTTTGATGGGTTTCATTTTATCCTTTGATAATTTTTCATTTGTATCCCGCAATAGCATTTCATTTGGGTCTCTGCCTGACTGCACATTTTATTCTGGAGCTTGATTTCACTCTATTACTGCATACATCAGTGGCTCCCCAGATTCAGTAACTTGGTCCTGCTCCTTAGCAAATAGACATGTCTGTGCTGTGCTCTGCTGTAGATACTTTTACAAGCCATTTCCCCATTGTGCAGGCTCATAAATATTCTTCTGGCATGGCCTTTTCTTCTGGGGGAAAGAAAAAAAAAAAAACAGCAGTGAAACTGAGAGTCAGTAAAAACTAACCAATTTGTCAGTGGCATCTTTGGACAATTAAGAAACCTTGTGTCTCTCCTTGGTTTTTTTCTATTCTTCAAAGAATAGGGAAATACAGAAGTGAGAGGAAATGCACCTGCTGCTCATTTAATTTAATTAAAATGCAGGAATAAGGGAAAAATGCAGATGAATTGGCTGCTTTTAATACTGGATCTTCTAAAAACAATAAATAACTGAAATTAGAAATAGCTGGGAATAACAGAAGCATAGAGAGTTTTGGCTTTGAGCAGAAGGGGGGTTTAGATAATCTCCAAGTCCCTTTAAACTCCATTTGCTGATCCCATTTGATGCTGAGATTTGGAGAGAAGCTGTGTCAGAACATGAGCTCGGTGCTCTGAGTCTCAGTCAACCCACCAGAAAAGTGAAAATGCTCCTTCTTCATGACACAGGCAGTTAGTCAGGGTTCAAAACCCTGTGCCCTCCTCCTGAGAGGAGGTGCTGAAGTGGGTGTGTTGAGCACAGCACTGGTCGTGCAGTGAGTGTGTGTAAGAAGAAGAGGTGAAGATTTGCAAATGTTTTCTGCTCTCCCAGGTTTCTCTCTCTCTCTCACATTGCCATCTCTGCACCCAGCCCCTGGGCCTCAGAAGGATTTGGACCTGTCATAACAACTCCAGAAGAAACCACTAAGCTGATCCTTTGTTATAAAACAGGCTGAGAGACTTGGAGATTTCAGCCTGGAGAAGAGAAGGCTCCAGGGAGAACTTAGAGCCTCTTGCAGGACCTAAAGGGGCTCTGGGAGAGCTCAGGACAGAGTTTGGACAAGGGTCTGGAGGGACAGGACAAATGGGAATGGCTTTAAACTGAGAGAGGGTAGGTTTGGGTTAGATATTGGATAGGAATTCTTGGCTGTGAGGGTGGGGAGGCTCTGGCACAGGGTGCCTGGAGAAGCTCTGGCTGCCCCTGCATCCCTGGAAGTGCCCAAGGCCAGATTGGATGGGGCTTGGAGCAACCTGGGATAGTGGAAAGTGTCTCTGCCCATGTCAGGGGGTTGGAATTGGGTGATGTTTAGGCTCCCTTCTAACCCAAACCATTCTGTGGTTCTTGGTCTTCAACTTCTCTGCCTTTCCTACAATACAGAGAACAGAAGCTGCAGATCCATCCACAATCTCCAAGGCCCAGCCCAACAAGGAGGTGCCATCCTGAGGCCCAGAATGCTGCAAATTCCACTTCTGAGGGATGTGGAGGGTTGTGAATCTCCCTGGGGACATTTCTCTGCACAGTGGGGTGTCTGCTGTGTCACAGCATTCAAAGCCAAGGAGGGAGAAAATGTTCCTGGGAGAGAAGAGCAGATAAATTACACTTGGAGAAGAGCTGTCCCTCCCAGCTAATGCAAATATTCCCTTCACCATGTCCTACAGTGTTTGGCCTCCCCAAAGTTGAAAATATCTCCAGGAGCAGCTGCTTCCAGCATTTCCCTTTGAAAACAGTCAAATATCCAAGAGACTGTTTAGGGACCTTTTCCCACTCATCTAATATTTTAACTCCACAGTCCTGTCCATTAGCCTGTTAATGCCTTTCATGTTTTCCTAAATAATCCCACTTCCTCTGTCCAGCCCACACCCATCTCATGCTCAGCTTGGTCATTGCCATTTGGCCAAAATTTTTTGGTTCTGCAGGGATGGAAAGCTGACCTGAAGTCAGGATTTGTAGCTTCAAATTCTCTTCCTTTTCTACCAAAAATGGATCCCTACTGAATCCTTCCTTGAGTTTATAATTTTTGTTTCAGACTTGAAGAACAGAGTCTGTGCTCTAAATTCTTTTGATACCAGGATTGTGCTCCCTCAGAAAAGAGCCCCTTCCTGCAAATAAATACTTCAACTACCCCAGTTTACAAACAGTGTGATCACAACGCCAAAAAGTGAAATTTCTTTTGGCTGAAATTACAAAGAATGGTGGGTTTGGGGCTAAGGAATGGTATTTTATGCTCTTGTAGTTCATGCTGCTCATTGTGGCTGTGATTTACAGCCTGTTGATGGATACCTGGGGTTGTGCTCTCCCCAGAAAAGGCAATCTGTGCCCCAAAGACGTGACCTTCTAAATGGAGCAGCCAGACTGGAAAAAGAGGAGTCATTTACCCATTTTGTAGAAATTAATCCCCTGGAGTTCTGTAATTAATGGATGCAAAATACACTGCGAGCCTGTAGCCAGGTGAGGCTCTGAGCCCAGGTCCCTGCCCAGCAATCACAAACCCTTCCTTTATTCACAGTGCATTAAGAAAAGGTCTCTGTGACCTAGACAGATCTTTCAGTGACTCACTTTTCAATCTTTCAACCAGTCCTCTTGGAAGGGAGGAGGGATGGGGAGAGAGAGAGAGGCAGAGCTTTGGTTATTGTTGTTTTCCATCTTTTTAATTTGCAGCTACATTGCTTGTTAGTCTAAAAGCAAATTGAGACAAGGCTGAAGTAACCATCTCAGCAATAAAAGCTCTCTGCCCAGACAGACCCAGCACTCCAGGAAAGTGCAAGCAAAGAGGGAAAAAAAAAATTGGCTGCTGGAGCTAAACATCTGCTCAGGTTGATTTTCAAAGGCAGTTGAGCTTCATGCCCTACAGGGGACACCCCCTGATGTCCCCTCCCAACTCTTCCCACCTGCATTTAGAGCCCCTTTCCTGCCCTGGGACACAGCAGAGGGAACAGATCCATGTTGTACTAACAGGGATATTTTGCCAGGTGTTTTGTAAGGTGGGAGAAGGTTGCTGGGCTGCTGTGATTAAAGAAGTCCTAATTCTTCCAGGCAGGCAAATTCCTTGTCATGGGGCCTGAGGAATTCTTTTCATGGCAGGGAACCCCTTAAGTCTCACATGTGGGAGGGAGGGAACCAAGGGTCACACTGGGATTTTGGTGGGAGCAGCCACTCCAGCAGGATTTCTGGCTAAAGGAGAGGAACATCCTCTCCTCTGGAACCCAAAAACTACCAATTCTCAATAGCTTCACCTTTACCTACACAAATACTGAAATTCCCTGCCTTTCACCCAAGCTTGAAAGGGATCTGTGGAATGGAGGGAGAGGGAGTTTGTATGATGGGCAGATAGGACAAGGGGCAGTGGTTTTAAACTGAAGGAAGGCAGGTTTAAATTAGATATTAGGAATAAATTCTTTACTCAGAGGGTGGTGAGGCCCTGGCACAAGGTGCCCAGAGAAGCTGTGGCTGCCCCTGGATCCCTGGAAGTGTCCAAAAGCACATTGGATGGGGCTTGGAGCACTCTGGGGTAGTGGAAGGTGGCCCTGTCCATGGCAGGGAGTTAGAACAAGATTATCTTTAAAATCCCTTCCAAGCCAACCCATTCTGGGATTCTATAACTGCAAGAGCAAAAACTTGAAGAGAAATTTTTTAAAAAAAATTAATCTGAAAGTCTAGGAATATTCACATAACTCCAGAAACAGAAGGCCACAAGACTCATCAGCCATCAGACTGGTGGCTTTGTCTTTAAGCTCAAGTGCCACAGGAAATGTGACCCCAGATATGATTCTCTGGTAGGAGCCAGAGTGGTGCTTTACTTGGAGGTTTCCATAGGTAAATATGGAATATTCAAGTGAGAGTGTGAAAAAAAGAGACCTCCTGAATCTTTTCACAGCTCAGCAGGGAATATTCATTTCCCTGCAGAGCCAGGGGATGGTACCAGCCCCACTCCTGTGCTGGGGCCAGGATCTGCTCTTTGGTTTGAGGCTTTTCCTCAGCAGCTGCCCCCTGAACAGGGGTTGCATGTTATCAATGCATGGGAGCTTTTCCAGACTTATCTGCACTGAACCTCTCAAGGCTCCCTCACTAAACCCCTTCTGTCTAATGGAGAAATTGGATTAATAGGCAAACAGCAAATCACTGTGCTTAATTTATGTTCCCAGGTAAATCAGCACAGGTAGTGCTTATATTTAAGGGGTGTTCCTGAAGGAAAATCAGAACTGAATTAAATCCTTTTTTTGCTGCTTTCTTATGATATCTGAGACTGATGTGAAAGGTTATGATTTTCTCCCCATTTGATTCTTGCATTAGGAATAATTTTAGTCTCTCCTGTCCTGTTTGTATGTGCCTCACACTCCTGAAAGATACCACAGGTGACCAGAAAACTGATGTGGCTGCAATATTGAACACTGAGAAGTGTGAAGGGACTAATATTTAGGAATGGAGATTTTTTTTTTCCTAGCCCTGGTTTAATTTTCACTCTTCATTTACCTGCATGCAGCTGAAATGCCTGTGGGATGCTTGAGAGGAAAAGCACTTTTGCTGCAAACCAAACACCCTGGCTCCTTGTTGAGGGCTGTGCAGGAACCAGCAGCTTCTGCCTTTGAATATTCCCCCAAAGAAGGAAAATCTTCATGCCACCCTGCTCTTCCTCATGACTGAAAAAGCAAGGAAAAGAATTCATATCTATTGAAATAATGCTGTTAAAAGCAGAAACAAATATTGCAAGTATTTCTGATTCCCTTTCCAGCTCCCTGTCACAGAGAACTGCTGCTGCTGTTCCAAAGGCCTTTTAAAACAGGGGAATTCAGGATGTGTTGGTTTTCCAGAGACTCTGGATTCCACTGCAGTGGCTGGACCCCCACCATGCTCCACCACAGACTGTCCCCAGAGAGGAGGACAATGATGACCAGGAGGGGACAGGGGAGAAGAGAATGGCCTGGAGGAGCTGAGATCAGAGAGAGCATGGCAAGGATGGGAAGGTCTAGGGAAGCTCTTCCTCACAGGGATTTCTCCCTCCCCAAGAAGAGGGAAAAACTGCTTGGAGAAGCTCTGGGATAGCAGAAGTGTCTCCCTGGAGGTTTGTTCTGGATGGTGGGACATCCTCTGCTCCTTGGGGCACCTAAACCAGGTCAGGCTGGTTCAGAGCCTGCCTTAGGAGGACAACAGGCAAAGCTGATGCACAGCTGTCCTGGGTTGTAGTGTAGGATGTACACAAAGTATTTATTCCATCACCATCTTCATGAGCTGTTGGAACCAGGTGGGGCAGTGTTTTCCCAGGCCCCTCCTTTGGGCTCTTCTGCTCATGGCCCATCAATGCCTTGCCCAGGACTCACAGGGAACTCCCTCCAGGAGTTATCTCTGTTTAATGGGCCATCAAGGACCCACTGCACGACTCATCATCCCATTGGGAGATGCTCTGCCCAGGGGGAGGAGCCAAGCATTCCCACCTGGAGAGAATCTGGGATTTGGGACAGGACAAGCAGCCCTGACCCACTGGATTCCCAGAGGAGCAGAGCTCCCAGACCTTTCTACAGGATCACTGCTTCAGGAAGAGCACCTCATCTGGGCTGCTTCCACCACCCTGCTCAGGTTGTATTCTGACTCTGTCAGTGGTCCTTTGTGTTATTGCATTTATTTTATTTTATTTTATTTTATTTTATTTCATTTTATTTTACCTTTTTACCTTTCTTCTTATTAAATTGTATTTCTGACTTGGAGCCTCTCACTCGTTTTGCTTTCAAACCACGACAACAGGCAAAAACCTTCCTGCATCTTTTGATTTTAGAGCAAGACTTGCAGCCCTTCACCCTAGGAGTGATGTCAAAGGAATGCCTGCTCCGGGGAGTTATTGTGAAGTTTCTACAGTGGTCCCGGTCCCTCTGTTCCCTGTGAACACTCCACCACTCTGGGCTCACGGTGGCAGCAACGCGCTGTGGCAGAGCTGCCTTCCCCCACCCAGAAATTCAGCCTCCTCCTGGAGCATCCTGGCCCTTCCCTAGGGCTGGAAACACTCAGAGGGCAACTGAACCTGTCCCTATGCCCTGGGGTGAGGACAAAGCCAGGCTGGACAGGAGTTGAGCTCTTGTTTCCTTGCTGCAAGCAAAGTCTCCATCAAAAGGAGATTTTTTGCAGCTGAATTCTCCCATTTTTCAGCATGGACCCAAGGGGTTCCTGTTGCTTGGCCCCTGCTTTTCCCAGCTGCTAAGCTGAGGCAGTGGTGGGTTTGTGTGGAGCAGACTTTGGAGAAATGTCACTTTTGGGAGCTTCACAGTGGAGGGACATGGGAGCCTGTGACCCTGATGCACCTCGGCTTTGGTGAAGAGGGACGGTGGGAGCTTAGTCCAGCAGGAGAGGGGAGGGCAGCAACACCCTCTGTGTTTGCTGTAACTGCATTTTGTGCCCAGTTTGGCACAAGTGCCTCGAGGTTTGTGCCTTGCAGAGCCCGTGGGTCGCTCACTGCTCTCTCTTGGGCAGCAGCTCTGGACCAGACCCCACAGAGCATCTACTGCCACCACTGAGCACCTTCCTCCACCATCCTCCTGCACCTTCCTCCACCTTCCTCCACCATCCTCCTGCACCCTCCTCCACCATCCTCCTGCACCTTCCTCCACCATCCTCCTCCACCTTCCTCCACCATCCTCCTGCACCTTCCTCCACCATCCTCCTGCACCTTCCTCTGCCATCCTCCTCCACCTTCCTCCTCCTTCCAGCCTTGGCAGGAGGACGAGGATGGTGGGGATGCAGGAGACTTGTCTTCTGGTCCTGCATTTGCCATTAGCTTTTTACCTGGCCATGCACAGGTAAAACCTCTCCCAGTGTGACCTGGGAGGGCTGTGAGCTCCCTGTGGGATTGGAGTTTGGGAAGTGCCCAGGCAGGATTTTACACAAGGCAGGAGGGGCTGTGTGAGGACTCCAGACAACACTGGGACAGGACAACAATAAATTATTTTTTTTTTAAGTGTCAACAAATTTAATTCCTTCTGATCTGGTGTGGATGCTTACCTGGACGTGTTCTGGAGCAATTCAAGACATTAACTACCAGAAACCCAGTAGGTTTTTTTTCAGCTGGGTTTATTCTATTCCTCTTCAGAGAGCTGGACTGTCACACTGAGGTGTTGTGCAAGAGCCAGAGTGTCACCAAGGATGGCCTGAGTGAGGAAGGGGCAAGGTCAGAGGAATTTTAGGCCAGCCCTGCTGGTGTAGTGAAGCCACACTTTCAACAGGGCCAGGATGCTGCTGCCTGGGCTCAGATCCAAGGATTTGCTCATCTCTGGATGCTAAAGAGCAAAGACAACTCCACAAGTGAGCTGGTGAGTGGAAAGTCAGCTTTACCCCTAGAAATAACAGTGTCACAAACCATCAGTGACCTGCCATGCACCAGACCTCTCCCCTAAAAGTCATGCAGAGGTTTCCCAACTCCTCCTCCCTGTGAAGGAGCCTGAAATCACAGCCAGCAGCTCTCACAAACTTCCCATTGATTTCTGGCAGCTCGCGAATGTAGCAAGTGGCACGGAGTTGATACTGCAGATCCATAATTAATGCTTTGTGATCCCAGATCTGAAGGCCCTTTCACAGACAGAGGGACTGTTAAACTGCCCCTGAAGATGAGGGATAGAGACGTGGAAGGGATTAACAGCCAAGCCAGTAATGAGCTCTGAAAAAAAAAAAACCCACAAGCATGGGAGATAAAAAAAAAAAAAAAAAAAAAAAAAAAAAAAAAAAAAAGTAATCTGTGAGTGAAAAACATCCATTTATGAAGTGCTCTTCTGCAGAAGGCGAGTGCTTCTGAAGCCACCTAAAGTGCAGATATTTTCCTTGCCTCTGGAAGCCTGAGGCAGACAGTTTGGAGCCTAGAATTCCCAGGATGTGGTTCAGGCAGACCTGGCTGGAAGGAGCTTTGGGGGCTGATGTGCTCAGTGCAGATAATAGAGCAGTGACACAGCTCTCCAGGCTGGGGGATCCATCCCTGGGATTCTCTTCTTAAGAATGTCCCAACATTTTTTCTTACTTTCTTTTTTTTCACAATTGCATGGTGGCTTTGGCTGGACAGAGGGTGAAGGGAGTAATGGGAACTGAGTGAGGACCCAGCACCCGGAGTAGCAGGAAGGGTCCTTATCCAACCCCTTCATCCCAAAAAGTCCATGTCCAACATGAAACCTGTTCATTGGGAATGTCTGTCTAGAAGAGTTTTTCCCTGTTTCATCCTTCTCTGTTCTAAAATGCTGCACCCAGAGCCCACCCTGTGGTGTTGGCACCCGCTCTGAACTCACCCACTGTGGAGCTGGTTGACATTCAAGTGGCAGATGAGTCATTTGATGTGTCCTCTCCTCACCAAAAAGGATGGAGCTTGGTCTTTTCAGGCTTGGTGATGGATATTCACTAGAACTTAAACAACAACAACAACAACAACAACAACAAGATATATAAATAAATACACACATACATAAAATAATCATAATCATATAAAAATAATTTTGGGGCAACAATTCCAATATTTTCATATGGGTTGTGGTAAAAAAAAAGAAAGAAAAACAGACAGTGGAGAGGTTTTGAGAACAGATGCAGGCAGTCTCCCATTTAGGAATATTGTCTGTCTACACATCGTGAAAAGGAGGAATTTATATCAGCTGGAACCAATAGGTAGATAAAGAGCCCACTTCAACAGGAAAAAGAAGCCATTATCCATTGCATAGTTAGCTTATGAGAATGAAAAAAGAGCATTTGGAGAAAATATCTGCCCATTAAATATGGAGTTAAGAGCTTGGCTTGGGCTCAGAAGGGGGAAAAAAGGCTTTTGATTAACCAATAAAGCCAATGGCGATGTTGAGATTATTCAGTGTTTATTGCTTTTATGAAAAGAGGAAAAAAAAAAGGAAAAAGATGATAACAAAAAATAAAGAAAAAATAAAAGGAAAATCCAGTCTGTTTTACATTTGTTGGGACCGCAGTAGATTGCTCTTGCCAGGGTAATAAACAGTAGCTTGGATGCATCGTGCAAGGCTGGTTATGAAGATGAAAACACGCAGCTCTTTGGGTTTTAAAATGCTTGGAGGCATTTCAGCTGCCAGTTCCCCCTGCTGATGACTCCGTGGAGGGAAGATTGACTGCAGTGACCTTGTTTGTGGTTACTTAATCCTGGCGCAATTCTTCTACTTGATGGATCAATGCAAGGCCTTCAGCTCAGTTATGACATCAGAACCCATCAGAAAAACTCAAGAGGAGAGTGATCCCAGGGCTCCCTGTCCATGGGGAAAGGTGGGAGGATGAGGAATGTTTATTCCACTGAGATGGGAGCATGGCACCACCTCTCAATCTGCAGAAGACCAGCACAGAGGGAAAGGAACCTGCTCTTCTCCATGGGATAAGTCAGGAAAATCTGCAACAAAATCAGGGAAGGCTCAAATAGTGACCTGTGAGTCATTTCCTAAGGGGACACTGGAGATGGTCTGGAAGGGACTGGAGGAATCTCACAGTGATGCCTTGGGAAGGCTGACCTGGAACAGAGACTGGACAGAGCTAAGAGAATAAAGTAGATGTTTATTAAAAGGCCTTTAGGATCCACCTTGGGCATGGACAAGAGCCTGGCCAGGGCCACACCCAAGGTGGACCCAAAATGGTCACAAAAAATGGACAACTGGTCATGAGGTCTCACACTTTTTAAAGTTTTAGTGCATTTGCATATTGGGGTTTAATTGTCCAATTCCAGCTTCAGGTTGTGAGGTCTCATCCTTCTTGTTCCTCCCTTCAGTCCATTGTTTTTTGTGCTTTTGGGCCTGAAAATTGTCCTTGGTGTTCATCAGGAAAAGGATTTGTTTTGTGTCCCTGCTCTGTGCAGAGCTGAGTGACACTGAATGTGAGGCTCAGAACTGCACCCCTGGGCAGCACAGAATCTGAAAAATATGAAAGCTCAAACTTAAGGCATCAAGAGCAGGTTAGAGGCACTTCAGCCTAGAAGTGCCCTGGCTTGGCACTGCATGGTAACACAGATCAAGGTTCCTCCAAGACTTCACTATCAAAATGAAAGCTGTGGATGGTATAAAGTGTGAGAAATCTTGCCTTTTAAACGGACTAATGAACAGGATAAAACACTGCCCAGGCCTCTCTTACAGCAAAGCAAAGTTGCTGCTACCTGGAAAGTGAACATAGACAAATACAAGCAAGAAATAGAGGTAAATTATCTTTAAAAAGTCATTTTGAGATTAACTATTGGAATAACCTGCCAAAGGAGCCACTGCATTTTTCTCCCCAAAGAGATGGTGGATTGTCCCCTAGTCAAAACTGGAAGTAAGTTTTGGAGAGATCAACATGATTTACACAACAAGCACTGACTGATTTCCTGCTATGGGCATTGTAGGAGCTCAGAGCTCTGAGGACCTCAGAGAGGGCCTTTTTAGCCTTGTGTTATTTCCTGTTCCACTGAGTCTATCAGCTCTTGTGCATCCTCATCCCAGGGCCCTCTTAATTTTGAAGGCATCAGCCACACAGAACTGGACTCTGGCCATGCCCTCTTGACACCCATAATATTTAGAGTCTCTAACAAAGAAGGATTCCCTTCTCTGGTCCCAACAGCTGAAATCCCATCAGGTTTCAGCCCAAGTTCCTTCATTTCAGCATTTATTTGGTCTCAGTCTGGAAATGCATTCAGACTCTTCAGAAGTAACTGTGAGCATCCTATGAGGCCCCAGTAGGGTCTTAATTAAAGCTTTAGGAACCAGGACAGATTAAAGGAGAAACAGTCGCTGCAGAAATCCAGTTTGGCTTTGCTGAGTAATAGGAAAGAGTGAAGAAAATGGCCCAGGTGGGGTTTTTTTTGGGGTTTTTTTTGGTTTTTTGGTTGGTTGGTTGATTGATTGATTGATTGGTTGGGTTTTGTGGTTTTGGTTTGGGTGGTGGGTTTTTTTTTTTTTTTTTTTTTTTTTTTTTTTTTTTTTTAATGTGTGTGTCTATTTTGTTTTACTTTGTTTTGTTTTGTTTTTCACCTGTCAGAACACTATTCCCCAAGAGAAGATCCTGGCTGTTTCTCCCAGTGCTCCACAATACCTGTGCCCCTGGGTGTTTTGGAGGTCCATGTTGCTCCTGAAAACAGACACATTATTTCCATAGGAAAATTCTCACAAGAGACCAGAAAAGATGGTGTCCCATTGCTCAGCTCAGTCCTCCTGGCTTCCCATAGAACTGTAGAGACATTTGAGTTGGAAAAGACCTCTGAGGTCATCAAGCCCAACCATTCCCCCAGCACAGCCAAGGCCACCACTGCCCCACGTCCCCAAGTGCCACATCCACAGGGCTTTAAAACCCCTCCAGGGATGGGGACTCCACCCCTGCCTTGGGCAGCTGTGCCAGGGCTGGACAATCCTTTTAGTGAACAAAGTTTTCTGAATATTCCATCTAAACCTCCTAATTTGAGGCCATTTCCTCAATTATGGCTGATCTGAGAAGGTTTTTCGAACCTTAATGATTATATTCCTCTCCTCCTGTCCCTGTTCCCTGGGAGCAGAGCCCGACCGCCCCGGCTGTCCCTTCCTGTCAGGGAGTTGTGCAGAGCCACAAAGTCCCCCCTGAGCCTCCTTTTCTCCAGGCTCAGCCCCTTTCCCACCTCCCTCAGCTGCTCCTGGTGCTCCAGACCCTTCCCCAGCTCTGTTCCCTTCTCTGGACACTCTCCAGCCTTTTAATGTCCTTCTTGTCATGAAGGGCCCAAAACTGAACTCAGAATTTGAGGTGGGGCCACAATTCTCCCTGTCCTGAGCATTTGAGAGCCTCCACTTGGTGGTGAATGACTGGTGGGATGTGGGGCTGACCCACAATCCTGCAGCCACCATCAAATCATCATCCAGCACCCCCTGGGGAGGAGCTCACCACCCTTTAGTGAGCAATCAGGACCTGCAGGCAGATTGTAGCAGACCCTGCTGTTCCCAGCATGGCTGCAGTCCCAACCCTCCACTCAGGGTTCAGGGATTTCAGGGTCCTGCATCGCACTCCTTGTGCGCACCGGTCTCTCTCTAATCTCCTCCTGCCTTCCCAGTGGTTCCCTGCAGCCATCAGCAGAAGCAGGGGCTGTGTGTGCTGCCAGGATAATTAGAGTGCTGCAGGGTGCTTAGTATGCAGGCAACGGCTGTGCTATTGCTGGGGAAAGAAAAAAAAAAGAAAAAAAAAAAAAAAGGAAAAGAAAGGGGAAAAAAGAAGCAACTGGAAAAAAAAGCCCATTTGCCCAAGATAAAGAAAAACAATTTTTACCACTTGTTCCTCTGCTTCCCCAGGAAAGCCAAACCTCTGCACAGAGGCACTTCTGGCTGCCATGGGAGGATGTTTGTGCAGAGATTATCAAGCTTTTTTTTTTTTTTTTTTTTTTTTTTTTTTTGCCCCATAACATGGCAATGCTTTCTGTTGATGGCTGCACAGGGAATGGCTCTGTCCCTCTCCTCCTGCTGTGGGGAAGCCTGAGATGGAGCAGGGGGGCAGGTTCTGTGCTACCTTCAGTAGCAGCGGCTGTTCTGGGGTCTGATGGAGCTGAGACATTGCAGGTTTATGTGTTTAGGGCCAGTTGTGCAATGCAGACGTGGTGCCCTCTTGGTGTCCTTCATCCTACACATGATGGAACCAGCTCTTCTTTCCTGGTGTGGGAAGAAGAACTGGAGCAGAATCCAGACACAGCCCCAGGGGTGCATGAGGGGGCATCTCCTACCAAGGGAATTGGTAGAAGGTTCTTCTTCAGGAATTAACAAGGGAAATCACCTCTGGTTGAGTGTGCTCCATGATGAGAGGGGAGGAAGCAGGAGAGGCCACTCATCCAGCAGCATTTCCACTGCAGATGGTGAGCAGGAGGCTGGAAGCTGTGTGGTTGCTGTGTTTGGGAAGGGAATGAAGCAGAGACCTGATGCTTGGCCAGCACAGAGCAATTACCTCCTGCCTGCCACACCAACCTTCAGTTTGCAGTGCCCAAGGTCCTCCCCTGTTCCCATCAGGAACTCCACCATAAACCCTGCAACTCTCCACTAGAATTAGTGGCTTTTCAGGTGGAGGTGGAAGGGTTAAACTTCTTCCTGCATCTAAACCACATGCACAAGGCAGCAATTGCAGCAACACCTCAGAGTCTCAGGCATTGCTGGAGCCCAGCACCTGGCACACAAAGGAAGCATCACCCACCTGTAAATTCCATGTGGAAACAAGGGGGGAGAATGAAAAAAGGGACATTCTCCTTCCTGTTTCCCATGGAAGGAGCTGAGGGTCAGAAGGGATCAGTGTCACAGCCAATGAGCTCAATGTGGGATCTCAGAGTTCCTTGTTATCATAAAAACCCCCAAAACTTCCAGATAACACAGGCTGGGAAAACTTTATCCCATCTCCCTGTACCCTGCAGCCACCAGAGCTGTACCCAAACAACCTCCTGTCCCTGTTTCTGTGGTGAAAACGTGGCTACTCAGGATTTTTTGCCCTTTTGAGGAGCCCTACATTTTTGTGGCCATCCAGCAGAACAGGCAGAGCAGCTGGCCAGTGTCCAGAAATCCCAAGGAACGTCACTGTCACTCCATGGGATTGCCTGTACCCGTGAGATCCATGGAATTGGTGTCTGTGCAGATGTCAGCAGGCAGAACAATCTGCCCCAGCACAAAAGATGATGCTGCTTTCCCTCCCCAGGAGCCTCCTCCAGTGTTTCACAGCCTGGGTGTGAAGACAATTTTCCTCATGTCAGCAACCCTTGCTGGAAATTAAGCAAACTAAGCAACTTGGATTTCTTGGAGAGCTCCAGGAACAAATGAAAGGAATTGTCCTCCTATCTGCACGAAGTACAGAAATACTGAATGTTCTCCTTTGTACCTCCCAAAATGAATTTGCTTTCAACCTTCGAGTGTTCTCCATTCACGTCCCCAATTCTCTGTCCCAAATTTCTGCCTATCCTGTCATTTCCCTTTTTCAGTCATATCCAATTCTCTTTCATAAGTTCAGCCACTTGCTCTGGCAACGAGGGGCAAAAATTCAGTGAGTTTCATCCCTGGATGAGGAAAGGACACACTCAGGACCATTCCCGCACTGCTGGTGCTTTTTGCCCCTTGATTTCAGTCCTTGTCTCACTGGGCAGAATTCAAAGCAGATAAATGTGAGGGAGGGAAATGCCTTTTCTCAAATAAACGGTTTTCTCTTCAACCAAACATCTTCAAGTGTGTGGAAATGTTGGCTCTGAATGCAGCCAGACTGGAGATGGAGCAGTGGGCAGGGTGTGTTTCAGAATTGCAGATGGATGATGCAAACAGCTCTCTCTCTTGCACATTTACTGATACCTGATATCCTGAGGCAAAGAGTTCTTCTGATGGACTGGGAACTTTGTGAAAAAAGACTCCCTTGGCTTCAGTTGTGATGGTCTGGAAACCTCTCAGCCCCTGCATGGTGGGGTCAAATTAATTTCGATCCATCCCAGCAGACAAACCTTTAGAAACCTTCAGGTGTTTCTTTCCTTCACTGAAGACCCCTGTGCTGCACAACCCAAACCCATTCACCCCCCAGATCTTTTCTCTGTGTAGCTGTAGCCAAGTTTTAACCTGTTTCCAGCAGTTTGTCTCAGTTTTGTTTTCCTCACAACAAGGTGTAGCTTTGGGCTGTAGACTTGCTGTCCAGGAATCCTCGATCCTGGGGCAGGAGAAACCTTCCCAATGCAATAAACACCTCCAGACCCCTCATAAATGCTCCCTTAACAGCAACCAGCTGTTCCTAGGCTTTGATGCAGAAATTGGCTTCATTCATACTGGCTGCTGAGGGATTGATTTTGGGTGTCTGGCTCTGTCCCACAGAGGGGCAAGTTAACCCCTTCTCTCTGGAGATTCCCAAGTATCCTGTCATGGGCATGGTGGGAGGCACTGGAAGGGAGAAGGGCTGTTTTCCATGGCAAAGGGGCACTGATGCCTTCAGGTTTTTAGGTTTTATGTTTTTCAGATCCTGCACTGCATTAGTGTGTAACTCTGAACTCCATACAGAGGGTTTGTGAGTTCTCTGCACAGTTTGGTCAGACAAAACAATCCTTCCAGGCCTGAGAGCCAAGGACACCTCACAGCCCAGGCCTGAAAAGTGTAAACAAAAGTGAATTGGGGAGCAGCAAACTGGGGGACTGTGACTTCATTACCTGAAGCTGTAATTGGACAATTAACCCCTGATATGCAAATAGACCAAACTTATAATTATCTGAAAAACTCATGACCATTGTCCATTTGGGATGCAGCCTCTGCCAGGATCTTGCACTGCCCAGGGTGTATTTATTGAAGGTCTTTAATAAATGACTACTTTATTCTCTAACTCTGCCCAGCCTCTGTTCTAGGTAGCCAGTCCAAGGCATCACTACAGGCTGCTGGGGATAATGGGGTGACAATAATGGGGTGGATTGCAGCTGTGGATAATCTGAGGAGTGCCTTGGCCTCCTCCTGAAGATCCATGTGGACAAAAGGGAAAGTGAAGCACAAGGTTCCTACTGTGCCCAAGCCATCCTGGGCATCCTGGGCTATAGGGACTGGCAGCCAGCTACCCTGGAGGGACACCAGGAGATGTTTTGGCACACTGGTTACACCTGGGTGATGAGTTCCTTGGTGCAACTCCTGATATTGTTGTGTCCCGGGGCTGGGCAGGGAGGGATGCACCACCACACCAGGCAATATTGTGTATTAGGAAAAGGTTCTCCACCCAGAGGGTGGCTGGGCACTGGGACAGCCCCTCCAGCACAGTGGAAATGGCACCAAGTCTTACAGAGTTCAAGAAACAACTTGGAAAATGCTCTCAGCCACATGATGGGATTTTGGGAGTGTCCAGCTCAGAATATTCTCTGATTCTATGAAGCAAGCTGGACTCAGACTGGTTCAGATCCCACTGTCTCTGATGTAAGCAACCTCTGAGCTCTCTCAAGAAGGATCTGGGGCTCTTTTCTCTGTAGACCATCAGAAATCACTGCAAGATGCCTTGGAGAGGCCTCCCTGCCAAGACTCAAATGAGTGGGACCAGGGAGCATCCACGGCTTCAAAATTCCCTTGAAAGCTCCATCACCCCCTGGAAGCTGGATGTCCCCAGAGACTCCCCAGAGACTCTCCAGAGGAAACTGATGCAGGAGAGTTTGTTCTCATGCCCTGCACAGCACCAGCCCATGAGATGTGCAGACACCAGGGCTTGTGCTGGTTTGGAGAAACCTGATGGGGAGGAATTCCTGAGGGACTCCAGGGTGGAATGTGAGATACCTGTCCTAGGAGCCAAGGACAGCTGGGCCAGCAGCTCCTGTACTGAAATAATTCCCCATCTCATCATTGTTCAGACAAGGGGAGCATGGGCAGACTGATCCCACCCTGCAGCTGACTGGGGAGAGTGATTGCAAAACTTCTCCCATCGAGTTTTCCTCCCTCTCCTTCCCTGCACCAAGCACTGAGTCATGGTGAATCATTTAGCACTCCGTGGTGTGGAAGTCACTCAGCACATTTCTGATGGGTTTTTCTCCAGCTGAAGGCTTTGTGGGACGTGTGGCACAACAGATAAGACTGTGAGTGGGGATGGAGGGGAGTTTGGGAATTCTTTTCCTTGTGCCTCTCTTCCTGCCTTGAGACAATTCCACACCTGAGGGACCCCATGAGTCATGATAGATTTGATGAGAGTTTGGGCTCCTGCCCTGCTCCACTCCTGGAATCAGTCTGTGTGTGTGTGTGAGTCCTTGTGTCCCTCCTGTCCTTATCCAGGGAATGAGGTGATCCAGGTGGAAACTGGTGCTGAGAAGTCTGTCACAGGGTGAGGGGTTGATGGAAAGACAGGGAATGATTTTTCTGTTGAAAGCAGGATTTGGGAGGGCAGAATTTGGGCAGTTCTTAAAGGGAGAGGCCCTTCTCTGCTGTTGAAAAGTGGAATTTCTTGTATAAGCATGTTGTCTAAACTTCTCGGAGGAGGTGGCAAAGAGACAAATGCATTTTCAGGGTAAGTTTTTGTCCTGCCTCTCTCCAGCTGTGCTAACAGCCTTCTGGAAGTGTCTGTCTCTATCCATCTGCCATCAAAGTGACTGTTCAACCTGGAGACTCACCTAGCTGAATTCCAGAATTAGGAGGATCCTAAGAGGAAGGGAACTCCTCCAGTGAGGAGGGAGTTGTTTCAGTGCTGGAGAGGTGCAAGACAAAGTGGAACATTTTTGGGTGTTATATGTGGAACCCACTAAGGGAGAAGACAGTCACCCAATTGATCAGAATATGGGATTCTGTGCAAATTTCCTTCCTCTTTCCTTTTCCATCTTATTCCTATTGGGGTAGGCAGCAAAACTCAGAGTAGCTTGTTGCCCTTCCAGAGAATGGCTGGTGTGACTGAAATGAGAACAGAGACAGCTTTAGGGCTTCACATTCTTCTTTCTCTCTGCTCCTCCCCGTCCCTCCAGCAGCAAGGAGCTGTTTGAAATCCGTGCTGAATCTCTTTCAGCACCTTCACCCACCTCAGCATCTCTAGCAGGCACGTGCACACGCACAGGCACAAAAAGCTACGATGGTCTTTGTTGCTGTTGCTGTTGTTTTGATGCTGAACAAAAAGTCCTGGCTCCAACCCCCCCCACTCCTTGCTGGATCACCTTCAGGAATCAATGCTGCAGTTGTTGACTTAAGCCATGGTGCTAGCAGGAGACTTCTAATACATTTCAGATACAACAACAAAGAGCAGATGCCAGTTCATAGGGAGGGAAGGGAGATGTTTTGATCTGGTTTTTTTTTTTTTTTGGAAATGAATTTTCATGCAGCCTTTATTTCAAATTTTATAGTTTTTTTTCTTTTCCCTGGAATGCATATTAAACACTGATAGCCTGTTATCCTTGACCTTTAGAGCCTGTGAATTTGAAAATCCAATTCCCTGTGAAAAGCAATGCATACAATATGGACTTTGAAGAAAATGCCAGTAAGTGAGTTATTTTCTTTATGGCCCTGCAAGAGTCTCCTACTGACAGAAAAAAAAGGCAGGAGCACAACTTGGGTGTAACAGAGGCAACAAGGAGAGAGGTTTCCATGTTTTGCAGGCCGTGGGTCTTGTTCACCCCGTGGGTAGGTAGGAAGATGAGGTTGTTAGGAGAGATAATTCACATTCCTGTTTCTCAGCACTCCAGTTTTTGTGCCTTTTAACTCCTCCAGTGCTGCCAGATGGGCTCGGAGCATCTTGGTAGAACGCGGCACCAGATGTGCCCCTGTGTCCTGGTGGGATTGTCTTCCAACACTGATAGGTTATGCTGGGAATATCATAATCACCTTTTCTTTCTGGAGTGCTGATAGAATTCTGGTGACCTCCAGTCCTGTTGGAAGCTCTTTGCTGGGTGTGCTGGAGATACCCCAAGGGAGTTTTCTTCCAGCTGTGCTGGGAACATCCCTGGAGAGTTTTCTTCCAGGTGATGTGGAAGTAGGTCAGGATATTACTTGCCCAACAGCCCAGCAAACCCAATGCAGTGCTCAATTTTTCCAAATATTTCCCTTCTCTTGCCCTCAACCTGTTACAACTTTTTTTTTTAAAAATGCTTTTGCTTGGGCAGAGCTGCCCTGGCACTTACACACTCTGCTTAGAACAGCAGAATTCCCCCACTCTCCAGCTTCTGGCCAGGCATAATGGTTACCTTATTCTTGCTTTTAAAAACATCCCGTGTTTCCTCTCCCATGGAAAAAGGCTGGACTGTGTTAAACCCTGAACTGTATCTACCAAAGACAGTCATATAGATACGGGGTTGGTAGGATGGGAAGTCCAGATGTTTTAAGAACAAAAAAAGATATTTCACAAGTAAAAAGGTCATTCATCAGTGGCAGTCTCCAGAGACCTGCTGTCTCCTCCAGGCATTAGAAGAACATTAAAACCAAGGAGCAGGAGTTGGAGTTTACAGAAAAAATTCCTCCCTGTGAGAGTGGTGGATACCCCATCTCTGGAAGTGTCCAAGGCCAGGCTGGATGGGATTTGGAGCACCTTGGGATAGTGGAAGGTGTCCCTGCCCATGGCAGGGGTGGGAGCTGGATGGGCTTTAAGGTCCCTTCCAACCCAAACCATTCCATGATTCCACGCAGTTCCCCTCCTGAAGAATCCAGGCATGATCCTGTTGCTTTTCAAGCTGTAGGATCTTAGCAGATACACAGGACTTCTGCAGGAGGAATTGGAATTACCCCTGTGTGCAGGCACTGCAGCTCAGGACCAACACAAAACACAAATTATTTGGGATTAGGTTCTCTGACTTTTATAAGGAAGCCAAATGTTGCATGAAATCCGAAGGCTTGAACGCCACGTGGACCAAAAACTCCCCAAAGTCAGGGGCTTTCAGAACCATTTTGCTGGCAGCTAAGCCCTGTCTCAAATAAGACACAGCTCCTAAGCCCCTTTGTGCTTCTGGACCTTCTTCCCAGGCTCAGGCAGGGAGCCTGTGGTAGAGCAGGAGAGGGAACCAGGTCTGTCAGACTCCGGGATGGGTCTGTGATGGGTGGACACCTTGCCTCTGGCTGTGCTGCCTGTGAGTGGCATGAAATGAATCTTCAAAGGGCTCTGTGGATCCCTTGCCCTCTCTCATCTCAGTGGGGGCAGCCCCTCAGGTCTTTGCTCTCAGACAATGACACCACAGGGTGGTTGGCACACACAGATATTCTCTGCCACGCTCAGCTTCTCTGATTTTTTTTTTCTTCTCCTCCTTATTTTCTCCCCACTCTTTTCCTTCTAATTTAGAGCTCTAGATTAAATTCAACTTAATTAGCAGGATTATACATCTTATAAATTTAATATTTAATATGCAAGCATAGGCTTTTATTAAAGGTGTCCTAGGAGGAATGGTAATGAGTTATTGCACAATAAATAGTTGGGCGGAAATGAGTGTGATAAAGGACTGGAACTTCTGGAGAAAGGGAGGGGGAAAGGGGAGGGGAATGCTTGGGGAAACATCTCTGGTGACTGCTCAGAGTGCTGCTGTCATCTCTCCGCTGCTCACACAGTGACCCTTCCAAAAGCAAGAGGAATTTTCCTTCAGCACAGGCAGGAGAAAAGATTTGAGAGGCCAGGGAGGGCAGCAGGGGGGGAAGGATGTGGGGAAGGTCAGGAATTAAAGATCTTTGCAAAGAGAAGGAACTCTGATGTAGGAACATGTCCAAAAGCCATGAACATGAGCTGTGAACTCACTGTCTCCAGAGCAGATGCAGGTGACAATTTGGGGCTGTTTGGTTTTTTTTTTTTAACCATCCAAGTCTCTTTCTCCCCTCAGGAGCAAGATCCAGGGCCCAGTTGTGACATGTTAAGGAGAGCCTGTCGGGAAACTGGAACATCCCATTAGGCTGGTCCTGTTGTCCTTTATCTGCTTTTTTCAGAGCTCATCCACTTACTGTGCCAAGAACAGGAGCTGGGTGATGGAGGGATGGATTCTGGTGCATGTCCTTGAACCCTGGTGCAGAACTGTCCCCCTTTGACCTGAGAGCTCAGGTGGGATTCAGCTCTTGGAGTGTCTCAGATGTGGATTATTGAATTTCTCACCAAGCCAGGTGTATTTAGCTCTATGAGGGTTCAATACCTCTGAGGGTGTCCAGCACCTCATGGAAAATGGCTTAAATAATGAGTGAGATGCCATGGCTGAGTATGTATTGGAAAAGAAAAAAAGGTTTTAATTAAAGAAGAAAATAATACAAACCAAAAGAATAAAGCCATGCACAGTGTAGGGTCTCACACACCTGCTACAACACCCCAAAAATGCACTGAGAAGCCTCGTGCTCTCCCTTAAATATTGAATGATTTAGGTGAGTTTTTTGGCAAACAACCCAATAGAAAATAACTACATTTCTGAGGAACAGCTAAAGAGACCTATCAGTGTTTCTGTCTTTGCACTGAGCCAATCACTGCCAGGAGAGCAAAGGTACTTCTGTGGTTCTTCCCTTAAAAGTCCTAAGGGGAAACTGGAACCCTTTTCCCTATATAGAAAACATCTACCTGGTGCAGTGCAACAGTGAGTTGAGCCAGTGGGGACACACTTGTGAGCTGTGTCCCCACTGTAGACAGGAGGGATCTAATTAACACCATCATCAGACTGGGGGTGTGAGTCCCAGGGCCAGGAGTGGGTGTTTGTTTTAGGATGACACAACTTTCACTGTGAGCTCTGCACAGGAAGCTTCTCCAGGGACTCTGAGAGATCAGAGGCTTTGTTTGTGTTGGTAAATAAAATGGGCCAAGGATTTGCCCTCTTCAGCCTTGAGGGCAAGCAGAGAAGTCTGACTCACACTTGGCATTGTCTGTGAGAGCTCCAGCAGGTCCCTTCACCTGTGGCAGGATGTTTAACAACAAAATAAAGTGGATGCTGTTGCTGGTGCTTGGTACCACACCCAGTCCCTTTTTGGCTCCTAAGGCAGAGAAACCACTGCCCAAACATTGCTGAACACAGTGAAGGCACTCAGGGTGAATCTTTTCCCTCCTCAAATGATCTTTACCACCACCAGGGTTGTCCAGTGTAACAGTTCTGGTTTCTTTTTCTCTACCAAGGTCAGGATTAAGACATGGGAAATGCAGATGTCGAGTTTGGACTTGGATGTTTGTTGCTTCTTATCCATGTACAGTCTCATGAGGCATGAGCTCCAACCAGCAAGTTAGAGAAATGAGGTAAAATGGAGCACCTCTAACTCTTTCCAAGGTTATTTAAGTGATAATTACCCAATAACAAGGCAACACTTTTATTATTTATACTTTTGACCCAATGATGACCACCCAAGGCCTGCAATGAGGACCTTTTTCACACAGTTACAGAAAACCACCCAAACCCATGAAGAAGAAGGTGAAGAAGAAGGAAGAAGAAGGTGAAGAAGAAGGACTCAGACACTGCCTTAAATCCTCCATCTTGACTCACACATACATTACTATATACTAAAATCTTAAATCTAAGTTTTTTACCCTGTGAGATCACACAACACTATCCAAACCACACACCCACAACCCCAGTGCTGTCACTCAATCTCAGGAACCTGTTCCAAGGCCTCAAGTCAAATGTGGTGCCTGCCTGAGGGTCAGCACCCCTCAGCTCAGAAAGCCTGAAATTTTCATCCTCCAGAGTTCCAACAGTTCAGCCCTGGCACAGCTGCTCAGGGCAGTGCTGGAGTCCCCATCCCTGGAGGGATTTAAAAGACATGTAAAGGACATGTGGCACTTGGGGACAGGGTTTAGTGGTGGCTTTGGCAGTGCTGAGTTAATGGTTGGGCTTGATGATCTTTGAGAGCTTCTCCAATCTAAATGGTTCCATGATTCTGTTCTGTCTGGGTGCCAAGACAGAGCCCAGTGAAGAGGAAAACAGGGTTGGGAAGGTGCTGTGGTCCATCACTGAAACACCTTAAGGGGTGTCTGGTGTTGGGGTGGGGAAAGGAGGTGCCAGCATGCAACTGGGGGCTCAGGGTGTGTGGGGAGCACTGGGGAAAGGCTGGCAATATGGGATGGTGGAATGGTTTCTAGGTGTATCTCCATGCCCACTGGCAAAAAACCTGGACCCATCATGGTCTGTGAGGGTGACTGGGATGGGAAACATCCTGGCTGATGGATTTGTGACTGGGAGAACCTCTGAGGCCAAATCTGCCATGGTTTTAATAGACCAGCCAGGGGAAAAGTCACCCCTTCCTGGAGGTGATTCTAGCCAAGGCTTTGGGGAGTTGGAGCATCTCATCGGAGGAGTCTCACTTCATATCTTTACTTTCAGGGACCATCCTCTTATTGTGCCAAAGACTTTCCCTCCCGCTCACCCAGGATTTTCTCAGCCACATTCAATATCTTCTCCAGCACTTCCCCTTTATTTCTGTATGGGAAACTACTCTCTGAAAGGTGCACCTGGATCCTGGTCTCCTTGTCCACACTCATCTCCATGTGTCCTGTCTGGCTCTGAGGGATGAACAGGATGTACATAAATCTGCCACCCATGTGATAGGCAAGCCAGGCTTCAGGGCTTGTGCAAACAAACACCTTTTTATTTCCATCTGGGGTGGGAAGGCTGCCCTTGACAAGCAGGGAGTTAAGGAGCCGTGTAAATACACAATTTTTAGGCCCTTTGGATTTATGCAACGGAGCTGGCAAGTAGCTGGAGCCATCTCTGGTTGCTCTGGTCAGCAAACAGGGCAGTTGTTATCTCCACAGATGGCCCCCCTCTGGCCCCCCACGCCTGATATTTGTAATTACAAGCAGGGATTATGCAGGAAGGAGATGGAATCAAGTATGAAAACCCAGCAGGCAGCAGGGGAGCTTAGACACCGGCTGGTTCCTCCTGATGGAGGCAGAGATAGCACCAAGCCCTGAGAGCAGGCTTGGGGTGCATATGTCAAACCTTTAGGGATCCTGATAGAGGGATTAAAGCTGGGAGGAGGGAAGGAGGGGGAAACAGTCTGATTAACATTTCTGATGCATGCCCAGGGCTAACATGGTGTGCTAATGAATCCTGGTGTAGTAGCAAAGCTTTCTTAGTGCCCTCTGCCCTGAACAGCCTCGCAGGGAAGCTGGACATGGAGAGGATTTAATTCCTGCCTTTTTAAGGACAGCTTGGGACCCTGTGACAGGGGCCTTGTGGTGACACAGCCTACAGCCTCTCCATGTCCTTGGGAAGTGGGATGGTGGAGTCAGCAAGGAATCCTCCCAGGGACAAACACAAGGCTTCAGGAAAAACTTTATCTCCTTCTTTCCCTGCAGGAGTGGGGATGTCAATCCTCACTTACATCCTGAGGGTAAAACGAACACAATTCCCTAGGGGAGCTGTAAGGTGCTCCTGCAAATAGTCAGAATTATAGGGCTGTAGGAAAAGAGACATTCAGGCCTTTCCATGGGATATCTGCCATGGCTGAGGAGGTCATTATGATCACCTCTGAGATCAGGATATCAGACACTGCTCAAGTCCAAGGCAGGAAGATGACTTTGGGCTGGAAACCCAAATTTGACTTTAGGCAAGAAGACATTCCTTTAGGATGAAGACACCTGGGGAATGTCAGGGGATGAGGAGATCATCCCATTGTGGAGAGCTGCAGCAGGCTGTGCCTCCTTTTTGGGCTCCAACACACCTCACTGGGACACACTGCCCTACAGACAGCAGTGAATTCCCCTTTTCCTTCCTCCAAGGATTGGGGATTCCTGCCTGAAGGGGAATGGAAACAGACAGAAAAGATGGGTGACAACTCTCTGCTACATGTTTTTATCAGAAGTACAAAGGAAAATTTATGCTGAAAGAAAAGGAGGAGGAGGAGAGAGGGGGAAGGCACTGTGTGGGTCCAAACTGTGTTTGCAGTTTCCTGCATTGTCTCTTTTCCTCAAAGCATCCAAACAAGACAACAGGAGCTGATGATTCAATAATGCAGAGCCAGGAGACAATGGGGGGAAGAACAACAACAAAGTGAAGAGGGTTTTAATAACCGCTTATTGAGGCTGTAATTAAATTTTGGTGTCTGTTTGGAAAACAAGAATCTCATTTTGTGCGTGCCCCTGTCTCCCCACCACATCTGCACCCGTGTTTTCTCGTGGGCAATTACTGAGCTGGCTGTGAGCTGATTAGCAAACACAGGTGGGGCAGGCAAGGGAGAAGGGAGGAGGAGAGGAGAGGGTGAGGAGATTTTTCCAAGTCTGGCACCAGTCCTGTGCAGGTGGGAAGCAGGATCCTGGGAATGAGGTGTGCAACCAGCCTGGGACTTGAGAGAGATGAGGGAAGGTGTGGAGAGAGGGGAAAGTGGGGCTGAGCCCTGGTCTCAGTGGGGTCCAGCCAGGCAGATTTGGCTTGGAAAAGGGATTCAGTCCCTGTAGAAAGGCAAAAAGGATGCTGAGAGTTGTGGCACCAGGGGTGGTACAGTCTATATACTTTCCATGTGGGCTAAGGGAAGTTTTTGTGTGGCTACAGAAACTTTTCATAGGTGTTGTAATGTATTAATGAAACAGCAGAGCACATGCTCCGAGGTTGAGGGCACGTGGTGCAGTTATTTATGTCCACAAATCTCCTTCTTCTTTCTTCCACCATGTGGCCTGATGGATTCAGGTGGTGTCCATGCCATCTCCTCAACCTTGCCAGGGCACTGCTGTCAGGGTGAGGGTGGCACTGGCCAAGGCTGTGCCAGCAACTGTTCTCCTGGCCCTGCACTGTGTGTTTTTACAGGCTTAGCCTCAGAGCTGGAGGTTTTTGCAGAGGGATGAAGAGCACACCAGGAGCACAACCCCCTGCCCACATGGAGACCCATGACAACCCTGGGCTAAACACAGCTGTGGCCAGAAAATGGGAGACAGAAACATGCAGCTCACTGTCCCTCCCAGGGAGGATTTCACTTGGAGCTGCTGTTTTCCAGCAGTTTTCTTTCCTCCCCATGCTCTCCCAGCCCACTGAAATTCAAGGAATGACCAAGGAAAAGTCTACCCCAGCTGGACCAGGCTTTCTGTGGGACTAACCCACTATTTCCCCCATCACAATCTGCTGCAGGGCTCGTTTCTGCCTGCTCATTAGGAGGCACAGCAGTAACACTGGTCTGGTCACTGCCTCAGTGCCCATCACCTCCTTGCATTAGTTCTGCCTGCTAATTGCCAGGAGCTGGGTGGAGGAGCTGCTCCTGGTCCCTGCCAGAGTTTTCCCTGGGCAGAAAGGCTTCACTCGACCTTCATTTGTATTCTGGAAGCACCACTCACTTAGCAGTATCTCCTGCCATCAATAAACCAATGCAAACAGAGATAAGCCAGATAAAGCGAAAGTAGGTCACTTCTGCAGCACAATGACATCCAGCTCCCTTATTCCTTACACAGCCTAAAAGTTAACTCACTCTCCCATCACAGAGTTCCTTTTCTTTTCTCTTCCTCCTTTTTTGCTCAGAGTGGTCAGGGAGCTGGGGCAGAGTGATGGGGCAGGTGTGAAACCCTCCCCACAGCCCTGCCATGCACCAGGCTGAGGGCACAGGGAGGAGCTGATGGAGGGATTGGTGTCACTCACAGATTCCATAAACTGGTGCTTTTTTTACCAATTAAAGCACTGGAAAGCTGTTCCCTGTGGGAACTGACAGTGGTCAGAACATGGATTCTGAGGCTCCAGGCAGTGCCTAGAAGCCGGTGGGAAAAACAAGCAAAAAACTCTCAGTCTGGCCTGGGAAATCATAATGAAGAACCCAAAACAACCTTGTAGATACCATTCTTTTGACACCTGGTGTTGTTCCAACTTGTTTACTGGTAGAGATATTTACAAAAAGGTGATGCTCTAAAGGACCAACCCTATTCATTGTACTAAAACACCATATAAAGAATCTGTCTTTCAAAAAACTCTGCTGTAATGCCCTCTGAAGAAATTTGAGCTCTATGTGTTGTTACATGAGCTGTCCTGAATTGTAACAACAGTTCCCTGGTGATGTCTGGAGGAGAATGGCTTTGGTCTTCTCAAGGGCTACTCTCCTTGGTGGCATCCCTGCCTTTGGCAGGGGGGTGGAACTGGATAATTTTTAAGGTTCCTTCCAACCCAAACCATCCCATGACTGTGTGAAAGACACAGATTCTGTATTTGAAGATCCTGTGTTCCACCCAAACCATCCCATGAGGGTGTGAAGGACACAAATTCTGTATATGCAGGTCCTGTGTTCCACCCAAACCACCCCATGACTTGTGAAGGACACAGATTCTGTACATGCAGGTCCTGTATTTCCTGCTGAGTCTCTGGAGAGAACGTCACAAACTCTCCCCTCAGTATCAGCTCATCTTTAAGCCTCAATGTTCATTTAGCTACCTCTGGTAGTGAGATAAGATTTCATTTCCAGTTGTCAATTATATCATTGACTTCTTCACTGAGAACACCAGGAGCTGGTTGGTGTCCCATAAAATGTCACTCCTGTAACATGAGATGACGATGGCTTTCTCTTGATGTCACTTGAGGCCACGTTTGAGCTGGTAGCACAAGGTGAATCTTTGTGACCAAGGTACCACAGACACCTCAGTTCTCTGTAATTTTACTATGAGAAGGCATCAGTGCCATTTATTGATTTCAAGTGCTGTTATAAAAGCAGGACCTCTGGAGATGCTTCTAAGACCTTCTAACCCTGCAAAGGAACGCAAGCATTATCTCAGTCTTGGATGATCTCCAGGAAAAAAGACAAGCAGGGATGATTCAGTGCTCCTTTTTGGAGATTTCTGTAAATGCTCTCTTCATTAGCATAAATGCTTATGGGAAATACATTTTAAAATGTCTCATTTAAGAGTTCGTTCCTACAAAAGAGGGTCCTAAAAGTGACCCTCATCCATCCAAGAAAACAGAAATGACATCATAGTGTTGGGTATATCAACAGCCTGAACAGCAAATAATATCTTCTCTTACCTCTGCAGCAAGAAGGAAACTCATTGCAAAATAAAAATATAAGATAAATAAATCTCAGAAAGCAGCAGCCAAGTTTACAGGTATTAACCAGAGCATTTGTCTTGCTCTCCGAGCCTTGCTGAAGATTCCAGCTTCTCCCAAAAGCCTTTGTTGTGCCTCTCCCAAGGAGTTACCTCTCTGGTGCCTGAGGAAGGACAGAATACCTTGAGTGGAGATGTCTGGAGGGTTTTATCAAAGCTCTGAACACTTGTGTGTGTCCTGAGATGCCCCTTCCACTCAGATAATCTCAGATTGTGACCCTTTAAGCACCATCTGCCCTCATGTACCATTGTCTGTGTTTCAAAGGCAGAGAGGGAGCAGGAATGCTCTGCTTCTTGTCTCAAAGGGGTGGTATGGAATTTTCTCCACCCTTTTCAGGCAGACATGAGGATTTTCACTTCCCACAGGGGAGAGCCTGCAGGACAGGGTGGATTTCAGTATGGAGGGATTTTCTATTTGGGCCTGTTACCCCTTAGAGGAGCCATCTGTGTCAGCTGTATTTCTTCTAGAACTGTTAATCTTCCCATAGAATTCCCATAGAATTCCCATAGAACAGCAGAAATGCCATGAGAGGAGTGGGAGAGAGAGAGGATGCACCTGGCTTCACATCCCCTCCCCTCTGCTTCCTTGGCTTCAGGGCAACCACCTGCATGGGAGTTATTCAGATGACCTTTCTGAAGCCTCTCTTGAAGCACCAGGCTCATTTACCAGCAGAGACAAGAATCCCTGGAGTTTTGTGCCCAGTTCTATCCATCCACTCTGCCTCTCACCCATTATCCAAGCCTGCTGCTCCCACCTTGTTTGCCATTACCAAACTCCCCAGGAGGCAGCAAGGAGCTGCTGCCACATCCCAGATTTGGTGTTGGACCATCCCTGCATCCACTTCATCTCCTCCTGCTCTCTCCAGGCCAATTTGGAAATCAAACTCTGCTGGCAACACGTGGGGTGGGCACATGCTTGGTCTGGCAGTGAATCCTCCTCCAGAAGCTCTCCTGTCTTCCTCCTATGTTGATATGACCCTGATGGCCTCATTAGCTCTAATTTGTTTGGCCACCAGACTTAGATGAGTATTCCAGTGATAACGTGAGACCTGGCGAGTGCAAACAGCAACTAATTAATGCAGTTAAAAGTCCTGCCAAGGGTGGCTGAGGAGGAGGAGGAAGAGGAGGAGGAAGACAGCGCTGGAAGGCAGATTTTTGTGTACCTGGATGCTGCTGGGCACAGCCACGGATCCACAGCTTCTGCAGAGGCTCAGAGCTGGCAAACTCATCTGCAGCTGAGGGCAGATGGTGCTTAAAGGGTCCATCTATCTGCCACTAAATATATATATATATAAATTGATTAAGCATTCAAAAAATAAGAAGAATCACAAATTGCATTATTAAATTATACAAGTGTCTGTTCAATTCACTATCCAAGCCATAAACTATTACAAGCAAAATTGAGTCTTAGAGAAAGCTCATATTAAGTAAAATACCATTAGATACAATAACAATATTTACTAACAGTTCAAGAAAGACACACAGATCAGTCATAACATAGTAGAACCCAACAACAAAAACATAAGAATCAAACGTTCAAATAGTAAAAAGTCCTCCTCAAACTGTAGAATTAACTGCAGTAGTCAAAGCATTTCAATTATTTCAAGCACCCCTCAATTTAATTACAGATTCACCTTATGTAGCCAATGTAGTCAAATGATTAAAAGGGTCACTCTTAAAGGATGTCAATAACAAAGATCTATATCATTATCTTGTATACATACAAAAAAAAGTTACAACATGGAAAAACCAAATACTTTATTTCTCACATCAAGGCACATTTCTCTCTTCCAAAATTCTTAGTAGAAAGGAATGAAGAAGCAGACAAATTGACCATGTCTATTGCAAAAACCTTGCCAAACACTTTTAAGCAAGCAAAACTAAGTCAGGCATTTTTTCATCAAAATGCACAAGCACTTTTGTGAACATTCAGTATTTCTAAAGATCAGGAAAAAGCAATCAGAAGTGCTTGTCCTAATTGTCTCTGGAGGCAGCTCAAAGAACCCTCCCAGTGTCCTGGGTTGTAGTGTAGGATGTACACAAAGTATTTATTCTATCACCATCTTCATGAACTGTTGGAAACAGGTGGGGCAGTGTTTTCCCAGGCCCCTCCTTTGGGCTCTTCTTCTCATGGCCCATCAATGCCTTGCCCAGGACTCACAGGGAACTCCCTCCAGGAGTTATCTCTGTTTAATGGGCCATCAAGGACCCACTTCACAACTCATCATCCCATTGGGGGATCCACCCAGGGGGAGGAGCCAAGCATTCCCACCTGGATAGAATCTGGGATTTGGGACAGGACAAGCAGCCCTGACCCACTGGATTCCCAGAGGAGCAGAGCTACCAGACCTTTCTACAGGATCACTGCTTCAGGAAGAGCACCTCACCTGGACTGCTTCCACCATCCTGCTCAGGTTGTATTCTGACTCTGTCAGTGGTCTTTTGTATTATTGCATTTATTTTATTTTACTTTACCTTTTTGCCTTTTTTCTTATTAAATTGTATTTCTGATTTGGAGCCTCTCACTCGTTTTGCTTTTAAACCACAACACCCAAAAATCACCAAGGCAGGGATAACACCTCAAATAGCAGGAAAAGCACAGAAATGTGGGGATCAATCCAAGGGGTGATGTTGCGTGTTGAGGAAGTAGGATAGAGGTGAAATGACTCGCTGCCCAATTTCTCTGGGGTTCAGGAAATTCACTTTGATGGGCTCTGAGGTGAACTCTGCCCACAGAGGCTGGTGTCAGACAGAATCCTGCCTGGCAGCACAGCAGAGGGAATTTGTACCTTTATGTGAAAATGTGAGTGTGGGATGAAGGAGTCTTGAGAGGACAGAATTCTGGCCAGTGCAGATTTTCAACTTTAAAAGATTTTCCCAGTGGAAAAATAGCTTCAAATGCTTCCTCCTTTGCATACCTTTGCTCTGTCACAGTCCCCGGGGTGTCTTGCTTGAAGTCCTCTGATAAATGTGGGGAAAATAAAGCAGAAAGCAGATGTACTAGAGGGCTTTTTTTTTTGGCTGAAGAAAAGTCTCTCAGAAATAGTTGGTCTGTCCTGGACAGTGTTCTTGTGATAAAGTAAATATCCTCCCCTCCTTCCTACCCTCTGCAGCTTCCTGAGGACTGGATTAAATCACTGCAGCCCTTGGATGGACAGGGTGGTCCCTCCTGCTCAGTACAGAGTATTCTGGTCCAGATCTTGCCTGTGGCCACAGTATTTACTGGCACTCTTCCAATCTGAACCCTTTTCTTCCATATTTCCCCCTCACTTTCACATCCATGTCTCCCTTTCTGCCTGAAACAAGAGGTGAAAAAATAAGAAACTGTCATAGCAGCAAGTTGGCTGATTTAACTTGGATTTTATTGCTCCTGAGAAAGATTCATGCAGTTCCCAGCACTGGTTTGCTTTCATTGAGGGCTGCATTGAAACTTTAGCCAAGTTCTGGGACAGAGGGACTTGAGCCCTTCTTCATCTCCTGCTGTGTAAATAATTTTATTATTTTTTATCCTAATGGATTAGTGGCTGCTCTAAGAACAGCGACACTTGAAAAGAAAAATGTATGGGAGACGTATTATCTGTTCCCAAACCACTGAGAATTGCTGCGAGCCTTAACTGTATCACAAAACATCATCTCACCCTTGGCCCCACTCCTGTGCTCCTCCTCGCTGATTTCATCTGGTGTTAAACACTGCTTTGCTTTTGCAAAGCTGAGAACAAACCCTCCGTGAGGCACTTCAGGGAAATTTCCTTTCCTCTCCACAAAGCAACGGCCTCGAGTACCAGGAGAGAGGCAGATCACTTCTCCCTGTGTTTTTCCTGCTCTGTCTTGGTTGTGGCTGGTTCCAAGAGCAATAAAAGGTCCATATTTTACAAGGTTTTGCTCCACTGACAGGATAAGGGTCTTTTTTTTGTGACAGAGATGGGAATAGTTGGAAGTTTTTTGACTCTCAAACCCACCAAGTAAAGACTCAGCTGGGCTCAGATTTCCCCCTGTGGTTTTAAGCTGGGGGAGGCTGAGATGGGGGTGGCTCAGCCTGGAGAAGAGAAGGGTCCAGGGAGACCTCAGAGCCCCTTCCAGTGCCTAAAGAGGCTCCAGAAAATCTGGAGAGGAACTTGGGACAAGGGATGGAGGGACAGAACAAGGGGAAATGGCTACAGCTGACAGAGGGCAGAGTGGGATGGGATATTGCAAAGAATTTTTTGACTATGAGGGTGGTGAGAGCCTGGCACAGGTTACCCAGAGAAGCTGTGGCTGCCTCATCCCTGGAAGTGTCCAAGGCCGGCTGGATGGGGTTTGGAGCAAGCTGGGATAATGGAAGGTGTCCCTGCCATGGTAGAGGGTTGGAACTGGATGAGCTTTAAGGCCCCTTTAAATCCAACCCATTCCATGACTCTGTGATAGTCATTAATCAGTGCCATAATGAAACCTGGAACTGCCCTCAGAGCCAAATCCCATGATCCTGCTTCCAGCACAGCTCCTGCTGGAGTTAAATTAACTTGTATCAAACCAGGGATGCTAACAGCAAGCCATACATCAAGATTATGTCTTCTCTATTAATTAAGTGGAGGTCAAAGCCCTTCTGCAAGCTCAGGCTCAGCACTGTTAAGGACTCACTTAGACACAAATGGTGCCTGAGTTCTGGAAACACAGCAAGAAATGAGTGCACACAAGCTTTTGTGTGGGTCCCAGCCCTTCATTTTGAGCCCTGGATATATTTATTAGGTGTGGGCACAGTGGACAAGTCTCTGTCCAGTTCATGGGGACACGTGTTGGCTGCAGTTCTTCATCTCCCCCTTTCACACAGGAAGCTCCTTCCAAAGATTGTCTGTGTAGGTGTTCATGGCCTATGATGCTGCATGGATGGGACACTGAATTCTCTAAGGAGATGCTCCCCAGCTCTGGGACTTTGGATTTGCTCCTTTTTCCCAGTTTGAGCCCTGGCTTTGGCAAGGCTGAGAGCCAGCACTGGAAAAGCAGACAGAGCACAAGTAAATGCTCAGCATTTCACAGTTGGAGCATATCCTTAAGTTACTTATGCTCTCTGATATCTCTTCTGCACTGTTTGAGCAGGATCCTCACCATCTGGGCAGTACAAAAATACCCCCAAATCCACCCACATCTAGATCCTGAGTGTGGCTGCCTCATCTGGTACCTTTACACACCTTCTCCCACCTTCTCTGAAGGGCAGAATTCTCTTTTCAGGAGACAACAGCAGCCCTTGCTCTCATCAGGTCACACTGCTCATCATTAGCTGTCATCACACAGCATGGGCCAAAGTACAGCTCAGCTAAAGCAGGACTGACAAAATTGCTGGAGGGTTCATTAGAGCCGACGATCCTGAGGAGATGAGCACCTAAAAAACACTGAGGTTGAATTCATGAGCTGGTTGTCTAGACTCCTGCTTTAGCTGGAGCAAAACAGGTGCTTCCAGGGCGTGATTAATCTCATTTTGAAGCAGACATCTCAAATAGGTCAGATGACTCATGTCCTGGCAGGGCTGATTTCTCTCTGCAGACTCTAAAGGTGTCTGAAGGTGACCAGCGTGGCTGCAGACGACCAACGTGGTGCAGATCAAACACTTGGTGAGACAAATCCCACCCTGAGGGACAAATCAAAGCAGTGGACTTTTCATGCTGCAAGAAAGAGGTTGGGATTGTCTGTCTGGCCAGGTAAAGCCACTGGAAAGAAAAGTGTTGAGAGAGATGAATTTAAACAGATGTGACCAAAGAACAAAAGCTTTTCGTGTACCTGTTGTCTGGCAATTATTGCTCCAGGAACTGTATTTTCAGCAAAGAAGGCAGGGAAGATGAGGAAGAGGGTGAAACAGAGGCAGGAATGCTGGAGGCAGTTCAGAGGATACAAAGAAGTCAAGCACTTCCCATCTCCACCATGGACATCAACAGCATCCCAGGGCAGGGACAGAACTGCAGGTGGCTCTTGGAGAAGGCACAAACAGATTAAGGACAGTAGCTTTGCAAAGTGAAGGGTAAGCAGGGTGAAACTACTCAGAGTTTAGAAACAGAGCTGAGGTAATGCACCTCACAACCCCAGCGGGTTGTTTCCAAATAGGGAAAGTGTTTGAGTTTACCTTTAGACATTTTAGGAAGTTTAACTAGAAAGTTCTGTGGTTTTCTCACAGTAATTGGCTCAGCACCAGCACAAGAGCAGGGATTGGGCTCCAAGAGTGCAACTGAAAGCCTCTTGGTGATCTTACTGGCAGCAAGCTAAATTGTCCCTCCTAAAAGATTCAGTATTTATGAAGGGGCCCAAAAAAAGTAAAGGGCTTTTTGGAGCGTTTTTTAGCAAGGTGTCAGAGATTTCTCAGACACCTGTGTGAAGCTTATATTTTGTTTTCTGTGACTTTTTTTATTTTGTTATTTTTCCTTATTGAACCTTTTGCTTTACAAAACACCTCTGAGGAGCAGTCTAGCTAATTAATTTTAGCCACTTCTCTGCAGAGGCTGGACCCTCAGAGATGGATACATTTACAGGTGGTTCATGACACTCTGACCACTGAGCCTCTTTCTGCATGTTGAGTGCTTCTGTCACCCCTCAGCACCAGCTTGTGTGTGATGTGGGGCCACACCAGGCTGGAGGAGAGAAGGGACAATGACCTCCCACTCTTGTCCTGTTCAAGGAGTAGACTCCCACCACTTCCACAAGGGATGCAAACTCAGGCCTTGAGGTCTGGGACAGCAGGAAGTGCTGCCCGAAAGCACAATTTGTGTCTGCAAGTGCATTTGGCAGCTTGGATACATCTCCCTTTCATTGGTTTGGAGATGTATTTTCAAGGAAAGATTTTACAACGTCCACACTCTCACTGTGCTCTGGAAAGTTCTTGCTCATAAAAGAATCCTTCCTGTCTGCTGGAGAACTGACCTGTGTGCAGCCAGAGCAGTTCACAGCTCAGCTCCAGCTCTCCTGATGAGCTCCAGCTCTGGCATCCACCGTGGCTCAGCTGTGCTTTGCACGCACAGGTGCCACCAAGGGAGGTGGGATGTCCTGGGACAGGTTTGTTCCAACTGTTCCCCCTGGCTGCTGCCAGGAAATCAGCTCCAGCAGCTTATCCGACCATATGGGAACCTTCTGGGGTGTCTCCGTGGGACATCCTGGGACTCTTGGCTTTGCAGGATTGCAGTTCCCTCCCTCCTGTGGCCCACAGTGAAAGCTGGCAGGGAGGAGGCTGAAGGGTGACCCTTATATGTGTTTGAGGCTGGAGATCTTGTAGGATTAAAGCCCAAAAGGTGTACACTCAAAATGTGTGAGATTTCACAAACTTAAACCCTCCCATATAATCAAAAAATATTATAAATATATGTATATATATGTGTGTGTGTGTATATATATATATATATAAATAAATATATATGTATTATATAATTTATTTTTTAATTAAAAAATCCAAATTTCTTCTTGTTAGATTTTAGCATCTGATTCCCTCACTATGGGGGAGACCTTCTTTATTTACCTCTGGGGTTATTGAACGGCATGGCACCAATCCAGGGGTCCTGCTGTTTCTCTCAGTGATTGGCAAAGGAACAAGTAAAAATATCCCCTCTGTCTAACACCTGAGCATCCTCCCCTACAAAGCCCAGCCCTGCTGTTGCCTGGGCACACATCCCTTTTGGAAGAGAGGAAGCTAACCCTTTTAGCTCCTCAGGAGCCTCTTTCTCCCAGGAGGAGGCCCATCCCTCTGAGCAGAATTGTTGGTTAGTTAAAGCATCCTGTTTGATAAGTTCAGATTCACTGTGCTTGGGCTGCAATTGCAATTCATACCGAGCGATCACCGTGCCAGCTGTCACAGAAACAAAACCCTTAATGGATGGACAGGGATGGGCCATCACCAGAGCTCCAGGGATGGACATTTGCTCAAAGGGGGATGTCATTCCTTGCTTGACAAGACCTAAACAGTCCCAGGGGATGCTGATCCTGCTGTGTGAGCACACCCAGGACTTCCTCAGGCCTTTGCTCTACCATGATGCCTGATCCAAATTACAATTTTGCTGACAAGCTCATCACAAATCCTTCTCTGCTCCTTATCCTGCAGCATTTCCACTCTTTCCCAAACCTGTCTTGCTGCTTCTTCTCACAGGTTCACTCTATGCCTGCAGATGAAGGTGAACACCCATTTCAGGAGCTCCATGTGTGTGCCAAGAAGCAGATTCTTTCTGGTCCCAGGCTGACACGACCAGCCTGTGGTGTGAAGACAATGTTCTTATCCTTGTCATACACACAAGTTGAAGGCCAGACAAGCCAGGATTGTGATGATGGAGTGTAGTGGTTTGAAAGCAAAACCAATGAGACACTCCAAGTCAGAAATACGATTTAATAGGAAAGGAAAAAAAGTAAAATAAAATAAATGCAATAATACAAAAGACCACTGACAGAGTCCAAATACAACCTGACACCCTGTTGGTCAGGATGTTGGGAACAGTCCAAAGTCAGCCCTCCTGGAGTGGCAGATGTGGTCTTGTTGGAAGTAGAGATGGTTGTGTAGAGAAAAAAAGAGTCCAGAGATGTGTCCAGTCTTCCTTTGGGAGTCCCATGGGAACACTGGATGTCTGGTGACACTTGTGGCTTCTTTTTATCTGGGTGGAAATGGTTTGGCTCCTCCTCCCTGGGTGGAGCATCTCCCAATGGGATGATGTAATGTGTGATGTCACTGGTGAGCCTTGATGGCCCATTAACAGGAGATATCCCCATGGAGGAGATAAGGAACACTGGAATGATGTAATGTGTCATGTCATTAGTGAGCATTGATGGCCCATTAACAGAAGATACCCCCATGGAGGGTGGAAAGAGATAAGAAACAATGCCCCACCCAGATTTAACAGGTGGCTTGTTATCAGAAAGGCAGCCTCCCCCTCCCTCCCGGAGTTACAACAGATAAAGAAAAAACACCTCCCCAACCGGGTTTCAACAGATTGAATAGAATAATTTTTTTTTTTTTTTTTTGGTTACAAAACCCAAGACATGGAGCAACTGCTTGAATTGCAGCACTGCCTGGATCCTTCTGAGAGGGAATAGAGGACACAAAGTCACCAGTGGTCTGACTGAGACAGGAGGTGTTGCTTGCATGGCAGAGCAGCATCATGGAGCTGAACTTCCCTGTCCCTGCTGCGAGGGGGGCTGGGAACAACTCTTCCCCAGGAGGAGGCTGGAAAAGATGGAAAAAGAAGAAACTGAGGATTGGGAGTTTTCAATTTTAGGAGCTCATGCCTTGAGTGGAGAGGGTGAAAGGTTAAATACACAGAAGTAAAGTTGGTTGCTTTGCCCTAATACTTCAGTTAATGAGGTCATTGTGTTGTTTTGTTTGGAAAAGGGGCTTGGAGAGGTTTGCAGCATCCCCAGACTGCATTGCAAGTGTTACTGTGAGTTTTATACTCATCCCTTCCTCCTTACCTTGTGCAGGGGGCAGTTTCTCAGACAAGAACTTGTTCCAGTTTGTAGGGGAAGTTCAGGCTTATCACTACTTTTAGTCCAGAAGACTTAATTCAGACCTAATCATGACTCAGAGGAGCTGATGATTTAGAGTTGTTACCTCAGGTGACATGTTGCCATTTGAGATCAGAAGCATGGTATCCATGGAAAAGCCACCATCCACAGAGTGACCTTCTTCCCAAAGGATCCTGAAGGCTGGCATGTCTGTGGGTGTCTTGTTTGAGGGCTGTCACTCAGGTTTTAGGGCCAAGCAGATGCTGCCCTCCCACTGCAGCTGGGGAGTGGGGATGGTGTGAGAAAAGTGACTTTAGTGAAGTTTCAGAGCAGAGTCAGGAATAGAAGCGATGTCCCCTGGCCCTTTTTGGGATGAATCATCCTTGTAAATCCGCTTGCCTTGGCTGATCTGGTAAATATAGGGTGTGAGAAAGGGTGATTAAGTGACTTATCTGAAGTCACATGTGGCATTTATGGGATTTGGACACAATCCTAAACTGGCTGCACTGCTTTAACTCCTGTGCCTTCCCTGCTGTAGCTGTGACCCTGAAAGCATGCAAACACCATCATGCAAAGAATGAATTCACAGCCAGCCTGGAAAATCATCTCCCTGAGGAAATACAAGATTAATCCCATACGAGAGAAGATGCAATCTAAAGCAGCCTGTTAATTAATTATTATTATTATCATCTTAACCAACCCAAGTATGGAGTCAGGGACACAAGAAAGGTTACAGAGTTTGACAGATGCAGACTGATTTCTTAGAGCATCCACACCAGGCACAGCAGCTAATCCCTTTCACAGAGGTGCAAATTGTTAATCTGATTTGCATGCTTGGCTGGCTGCTTTTGTCCCACCACTAGGCAACAAACGGGAGGAGCTGGAATCGTTCAGCAGGAGTTTGATAGTTGGACTTGATGATCCTAAAGGTCTTTTCCAAGCTGAATGATTCAATGAATCTGTGATTAGGAGATTGGGAAGTCACTGGAGTTTGATGAATAAATGAGAAGTTGTGACTCGGCTGCCACCTGAAATTAATTTTTGATTGACTTTGGAAGGTGTCTCTCTGGGGCTGGTTTCTGTCTTCTGAAACAAGGCAAACCAAAAAGGGGGGAAGGAGGTGGGTGGGGCTGGGGAGCGAAGGGATGAAATTAAACCAAGAACAGCTCTTAATTAAGGCCTAGGAGCACATCTGAAGATCCTGACAGGTGGTAGCTGGCTTTAGTACCTTGCAAGTGAACTCATTAAACCTCCAGCCTCTCTCTGCGTTTTTAATATCTGTGAAGAAGGTGGTTGAGTCTCTTCTCCATGGAAAACAGATCTGTTTAGTATTGCACTATATTTAAAGCAGGGCTAAAATTGGGACTGAAGCCCCGGTCCTGTTGAGGCAAAAGACACAGTTCAATCTGATAAACAGTGACTTGTAAGGAACTAAACTTTTTTTCTCCTCTTAGTGTCTTTCTTATTGCTGATGAAAGCTGGTCTCCTATTTTATCTTTTAGTCTTTGGCAAGTGATTTTATGGTCAGCTTGTACACTGCATTGTCCAAATCTCCACCCCAAGGGCTCAAACAGGCAGCTCACACCGGGAAAGCTTCAGAGAGGAACTAAATTTGGGTGTCTCTATCTGTGACTCCAGCCCTAGCCCTTGATATCGAAACTGTAGATGTTTACAAATGAGCTTTTCCCTTCAGGCACCTTCAATAACAGTCAAATGTGACTTTCTGCCTTTTGGGGTAAAATCCTATTGTTTTTGTTGTGTAATTTCAGGGCAAGCTTCCCTGACCAAGCTGCAAGTGGAGGACTTGGACCCAAGATGGGTTCGGAAGCAAGAAATGACATAACAAAGCCTGGGTGAGCCAAGGTGGGCAGATCCTTTGGAGGTCAAAGCTCCATGAGGTAGAGACACCTCGAAGTGTGTTTTTCCAGCTGGGAAGAACTTTGCAGACACCACAAAGTGATGACCCACAGAATGGTGCAAACATCTCCATTGGCTTGCCCAGTGAGTGCTGGAAGTCAATTGCAAAGCTGAGAATTGAACCAAGTTAAATCCCCAAGCCATGGACTTCCCCTCCTTCCTCAGGAAGACCCAGAGGTGATGACTTGGTGTGATACAGCAATTAATCCTGCCTGATACCTGGCTACCACAGCAAGTTTGATGGCTGCAGTTGGTGACACTCAGTTACCCAGAAGTGCTATCAGCTCTGTAACACAATTTGCAAGAAGTCACCATTAATTAATGCTAAGTTATGAAGCACTTCTAGGGAAAGTGACACACCAAATCGACATCAGTGCAAGAGGAGTTCATTATGGCTAATGTTACGACAATAAAAGACAGAGGAATTAATGATGAATTTCAATGTTAAGTATCACTTTTCTCATGCTTTAATGCGTTGTCTCAGGAGGGAGGGGGGCACTTGGAGAGGAGCTGGGAAAGGACAGGATAATTTAGCTTGGAAAAAAAACCCCAAGCCATTCTCCAGCTTGTCTTTGTACAGTGTCTGAGCTGTGCTCTGTACAGTCACACTCACACACCCTGCTGACCCTCAGCCCTATAAACACACCCCAAAGTGCTCCCTCACATTCCATAACTCCCAGGAATCTCTCACAGCCCTCCACATAGAGCAGGTTTGACATTGACAGACCTATCTACAACTTCCAGCCTTGTTTTGATGGTTTAAGTTTTCATCATTTATTCAGATGCTGCTGTGTCCATCCCACCCCTCTGCAGCCCATCTTCCTCCCTGTCCCTCCTCTCTTCCCTCTTGCCTTTCCCCTCCAAAATCTCTGTCAGATCTTTTATTTTTGCCAAATTCTGGTTCATTTTTTTTGTGAATCTGCCTGAATGAGTGGAAACCTGAGGAAGAAGGTGGTGATTTTAGGAGTTTTATTATTTTATTTTCAAATCTGTTCTCAGTTGGATTCACAGGGCAGCATGAACTCTCAGGGAAAAAAAAACCTCTCAAACATTGTACTGAAGAAATGAAAAGTTTTCATCTCCACAGTGGCTTAAAATATAAAGGAAACCACCTGAAGAGCTGAGCATTGACTAACAAACTACTGCAAGGGATATCCACATAAATAACTGCACTGAAAACCTCTGAAGGTTTGTTATGGCATCAAGAACTCCAAAGAAATTAGTCCCAGGGATTAAAACACCTCAGAATGATAAAACTATGTGTTTTATTTCAAGGAAGGAGATGTTGGGTGCCTTCCATTTTAAATTCTGGCTGAAACAAGCTTACTTTTATCACTGCTACCCCAAAATTGCAAACCTGCATGAGATTACAGAGTAGAAACTGTCCTGCAATGGGCTGTGAAACCAAACCACGGCAATTCTCTCAGTTAATCAATACACAAAGTGCTGCTGAGATTCTGATCTCAGGCAAAGCCTCACACTCTCCCCTCATCACAGAGCCCTGCCAGATCAAACCCAGGGGTTCAATAGAAAACCCACTCCAGCACTGCAGAGCTGCACTTCTGAGACAAAACAGCATTAATGCTGAAGTGTTTGATGGTGGCAGCCCCACTGAGCAACAAACACACTCCTGTCCTGGGAACAGGCCCTAAAAATAATAATAAAAACCCAATATGCTGGAAGCTGGGAAGATCTGATAGGAAACAAGGAGCTGGTTTGCAATGGTTTAGAGCTTGGAGCCTCACTTGTGCAGGGTGGATCCCAACAGCAGAAAACGTGATGTCCTCCCTCTGCTTTGCCCCAGAAGCTGGAAAGGTGAATGATTATAATGGCCCTCAGGAGGAGAAACTGAAAGAGAAAAGTATTTTCATCTGCATTGTTCCAAATCTGGTGAGATATGGAGAAACCTCCTTTCTCAAATTACCTGAAAGAGAATGGAGGTGTTTGTCAAACTGGATCAGGGTTGGAAGCCCAATGACGTATCAGGAAAGTGATTTACCCAAGTGAGTTTGGGGAAAATATTCCAACTCTGTTTTTCTTCCTTTTCCTTGGTGTTTGAGATCCACAAAATTATATTTTTTAAGAGGACAGGGACACAAATAAATCTCATCTTCCCCTCTCTTTCAATGCCCTGTGGCCCTGCACACCTGTTCCCAGGTGTATCCCTTGGGAGGGTGCTCTGTTGTCCATTCCAAGGTGTCTTTCCACCCCAGCAACTTCCTTCTCATTCTTGCCCTGCCACCAATTGACACCTCAGCTGGTGAAACGCCTGAATATTTTGGTCTTTTGCTCACCCTAAGACTTTTTCACTCCACTTTCCTTCCACTTGGATGCCCTTCACCCCTTTGGTGCTGCTGTCCCCATCCCATCCCTGCATCCCCCCTGCCCACCCTGCTACAGTGGCAATGAGATGGAGATTACAGCCACTAATTGCACACAAACAAGTGATTAAGGGGGACAATTGCAAAGCACACCCCACCCTTGCACTAATTCTCCGTTCCCGCATGGAGTAATGCCCTTTTGTTCCCCTGGATAAGTCCCTAATGATGTTAGGGGGCATCCAAAGAGAACACGGTGGCACCAGGGTGAGCTCATTAATGAGATTAGCCGAGTTTTAATTTAGATGAAAAGCAGGCAAGGCAGGGAACAAGGACTGATATTATTTTGCATTACAAAAGGTGGGTTTGGGGAGCAGGGAGGCGTGGAGGCAGCTGGATGAGGGCTGGGCTGGAGACCTTGTGGAGAGAACTGGCAGCAGATGTCCTGGTGAGTTGCTCTATATTTCTGTCCTAGATTTGCTGACCAGCATAAACCTTTAGGTTGAGGTGAGATGGTGAAATTTCTACTTTATTTATTTATTTAGTTTTTTGGTAGAGCTGTGATTTGGCTTGGCTTCCCCAAGGAATTTCTGGGTGTGGGTGTGAAGCTGGTCTGGGTGCCCTGTGTGAGGCTCCTGGTTTTGAGCTGAGGGAATTACTGGGGGATGTTTGTCTTCATGGCTGGGCAGTGACCACTCTGTGTCTGCAGCCTTTTTTTTTGCCTACCAGGGCTTTAGTGGTGATCCTGATCGCTGTGGCTCGTGTGACAGAGGTGAAATAAGGAGCTGTTGCTTCACCACGAGTTTAAAATGAGTCAAAACCTCTCTCTCCCAACCTCCCTAATGCACCCAAATTTCTTCTCCTAAGCCAGCACTGAGGAACATCTCATCAACAGAATCTGTTGTATCTCCTGCTGTGAGTGAGGGTCTCTGAAATGCCTGTGGCCAGGGAAGTTGCCTTTACCTGCAGCTTGCCCACTCCAGGACCTCCATGCCAGGATACCTGAGGATGCACTAGCCAGATAAACCTGGAATCCTGGAGCTGTGACTCTTCAGGACTCTTCCTTTAAAAAGAATTCCTTTAATGAAGAAGGAATTACTTTAATGAATAAAACCATCTGCTTTCCTATCCCTGCTGAAACACAACTGGACTTCCCAAAACAAGCACTCATGACTCCTTTCCCTTTTGCTCTCACTCTTCCTGTGCTTCCTCATTAGCTGTGGGCATCTCTACCCCGGCCACAGGTCTGGGATGGGTTTGTAAATCCACATTATCCCTTTGCTTTGCAGTACTGAGGGTTTGGACACCAAAGGAGAGTGAAACCTATGCCAAACTATTCCCATTTGGCAGCTTTCTGAGCAGCTCACTGTACCTGGAGCAAAGCAAAAGAAATAAACACTTTGTAAGTGTAGAGAGGGACATTTGAGAGATCCACTGAACTCAAAACTCATGAAAAATGAAGGAGAGAGGTAGACATATCGAGAAATACTTTCAGCTGTGTTTGCAAACCGTGGATGCCACCAGAAAATGGAAGGCAGGAGGTGACTCTACTTCTGTCGATTAGTGGTTGTGAATTATTCCAGACTTTTAATGGTTTGCTGTTAGCCCAGCTAGAAGAGGCCAACTACAAAATATTGAGAGAGAAATCTGAAGAGCCCTCCACTCTTGAGGAAAAAATGGAATGCTGGGAAGGAAAGATGAAGTGTTGCCATTTTCTCCTGAAATGAGAAAGGACAAAGAAGAACAAAATGGGGGAAAGAGGATGATTTGCTCTAAAGATGAAGAACTTCTGCTCCCTTTGACTCCACGGGGCACCAGGAATCACAGCATTGCCTCAATAACCCTGGACCACAGAGACAGGAGAAACATCCTTTGGGGCTGACATTAATTTTAAATAAGCCTCTATCACCTTACCTCTTACCTTACAGACAAATTGCTGTTTACAAACTTGATTTCTTTTCTTTTTGAGCTTTTTTTATTATTATTTTTTTGCAGGAATGGGGCTGTGGGAAGGGATATCCAGTGTGCTGGGAGGTGTCTGTCCCCACGGGCAGGGAGGGCTGTAAAGGGCAAGTCAGATAACGGGGTCACTGTGGAGCTGCAGTCACAGGCATGAAGTGCAGTGCATTGATTTTTGTGTCTGTGCTTGTTAATGGCACCTCTACGAGCATGATGACTCTGGCCTTTGCTCGTGCCACCTCTCTGATGATATAATATTGCTTGTCTGAAATAAGGAATAAGATCCTCTGTGAGAGGTATTGATGAAGAAATGAAGTTCCAAGGAGGTCCAGCAGTGTTGCTGATGACCCTTTAACCTCCCCCATCCCCCCCTCCAAAACTCCGTGTTGGAAAAGCCATAAAGGATTTTCTCTGTATTGATGGAAGGGATGGGAATTGCACAGGGCCCACACCTTAGCTCCAAAATCATCCAGCTGCAGAATGGCAGGGAATAAACAGAATTTGTAGCTCAAGTTCCTCTCATCTTGAGACCATCCCCTCCTATAATGGAGACCTTTCTCTGGCAGAGCTGGTTTAAATCTGAATTAAACCTCAGCAGGGAAATTTTTGCCATTTCCTGTTTCTCTTCCTACTGCAGCTCCCAAAGTAAATAAAAAGCATTGAAGACCTGTGCTTGACTTGCTTTTCACTGCTCCACAAGTGGGATTTGGGAGGAGGAATGGAAAGCTGTTGGGGCAAGGAATAAATGTCTGTTGGGATGAACAGCCTAGACTCTTAATCTCCAGGTTGTGGGTTCAAGACCCATGCTGGGCACTAGATTGTAGGGGCATCCATGGACAGCAGGGAGAAGGAACTCTGCAGACCTGAGATGTTCTAGAAACACGTGGGTTTATTGCAGGGGTCGTGGGTAAAAGGGCTTTGCCTTCAGCCACCAGCCTTGGCTGAAGGGAAGCCCTAAAGAGAGAGGGAGAGAGAGAAAGGGTATGAATAAGGGAAATCGCAGGGGTAAAGGGAGGTAAGAAAGCTAAAAGGGCTAAGACCTTTTTACAATACATTATATCTCCTTTTGTGATGAATATTCTAATTTACAGTGACCAACTGGTGCAAGATGCAAAACCTACAAACTTTGCATGCAGCCCATGAGAACTACGATATTACCATATCATCCTATATTCTAAACTCTAAAGACTACTTTTCTTATCTACTTTTTCCCTGATGCTTTGGCAGGGCTACTTCTTTGAGTCCTTTTGTTTTCTATCCCTCAACCCATCTCCAGCTAATCACCATCTTCCTGCCTGCCATGATCACATCTCAAAACTGGCTTTCATTTCTATTTTATTCACAGGTTTTATAGCTTTAGTATTTCTTGCCAGGCGATCATATGCGTAAGCTTTTCCTGTTTCATCTTTCCCAACAAACAGCCTGGCACAGAGATGTCCTGGGAAGGGGTTGCTCAGGGACTGTGGTACTGGATCAAGGGAGGTTCCTCTGCCACATGTCCCCATCTGGACTGGCTGCAGGCTGGAGGAGATGTGACACAACACCAGAGAGTGCAGAGAGTAACTCCTGAGACCCTCTGGACGTGACAGGGGAACCAGAGCACAGAAAAACTTCACTTTTGAGCATTAAATTAATGCTTTGAGTTTCATTAAATGAAAGTTTTGAGGTGACAGCTCCAGCTGGGTCATGTTTATGGGCCTGACCACAACTCAGAGGCCAGGAGTGATTGGAAAGACCTGAAAGACTCAGTTGGACTTTTCCAAAACACATGGAAAATCTCTGCTTTGACACTGATGTCAAATTGACATTCAACCATACCTGAAATACAGTTCTTGGAAGCCAAAAGCATTTTTTGGATCAGACATGAAGGGGAAGAAGAATCTGTGCTGCCAGGGGGTGATATGGGGAGTGCTCACATCCTCCTAACAACTATCTGATGGCAACGGTGCAGGAGAGGCATGTAAAGCAAGGAGAAAAATCAAGCACATTATCTATCAGTACATGCTTTGCTATTGTCATCACTGGCTTTCTTGTGGGTATTTCAAGACTTGTTCTTTTGTCCTGAAGTTCCCTGTGATTGAGGGATAATCCTTGGATTAGAAGAAAAAAACCCAAAAAACCCAAAATCAAACCAACCAAACAAAAAACCAAAAAAACCCCAAAAAACCCCCCAAACAAACAAACAAAAAACAAACCCAAAAAACCCCCAGAAAACAAAAACAAAAAACAAAACCAAACAAACAAAAAAGGAAAAAAAAACACAAAAAAACCACAAAAAAAACCCCAAAAAACAAAAAACCCCTCAAACAAAAAAAAAAAAAAAAAAACAAACCCAAAAGAAACCCAAAACAAAACCCCCAAAATAAAACAAAACACCAACCAAAAAAACCCCCCAAAATGCTATTTTTTTTTCCTCAATTTGATAGAGATTTTTAGGCTTTATCCATGATTCGTGGTCTGCCCTGCCCTGTCTCTACAAGCCAGAAAATATTTGTCCAAGGGTAACCTAATGGTGAAAATCCAGGATGCAAATAAAAGAAGGTCACGTTACTACATTTAATCTTTATTTAGTCAATTTTGAGCCAGGCTCTTGATGTTGAGGAGCCTGGCCCTTAGTTTGGGCTGCTGGCCAGGCTGTTGGGGGTGGAGTTGGCAGATGTCCTGTTGGCTCTGCTGGCACCACCCTGACCTCTCACATCAGGTCAGTGAGAGCCAAACCCTCCCAGGCTGCCTGGTGTGTGGTTTAGGAAAATCCACTTTGCCTGGTGAACACTGCTGGGGTTTTTAGACAGAGAAAAAAGGGATAAAGACAGCAGGGAGAAGATGCTCCTGTTGAAGATATCTACATAGCAGCTCTGCTTTAATAGCATTAATTGATGTTTGACTTCAGTGAGAGCAGAAAGATAGAGATAAATGAACGAGCTGTAGAAAGAATGATCCTTGCTGGAGCTGCCTGGTAGGGAGAGACAGGTAAAGCACGAAGGTTAAAAGTCTAATGACAAGCATCCTTAATGATTGCTCTTCCTGTATTCCCTCTGGGTAACATTTCCTGAGTCTAAATTGTCTTAAAACCACTCTAACGTGGCTGAAACATTTCTAAATATAATTCAGCTCGACTAATGCTGAGGAATATAATGGGATTTCAGGAAAGAAAATCAAGCACAGTAAGTTTTTTAACCGTTACGTGTCTTTCAGGGCAGGACAAATGGGGCATGAATTTGGGTAAATAAAGGAGAAAAAAGAGCCTTTTTTTGGTGTCAGCTAGAGTGGAAGTTCACCTGTCTGCAGCAGAGGTGAGGCTCCCTGCAGACTGTGTCTCCATGGATCCATGGAGAGTGTGAACCCCTGTGCTGTGGCAATAACATAAACCCCACCTATAATCCCGGGGAAAAAAAAATAAAATCAAGGCAGCTTGCTGAAGCAACACTAAGAGTTGTCACAGATGGTGATTTTTTCAGTGCTGGGCAAACAGATCTGTTTGTTGGTAGCCACAGGTGTAGAGGGGAGGCTGAGTCACCCCTTCCCCAGCAGCCCGAGCTCACTGCCTGCTCCAAAGTGACATGGAGAGGCTGCAGAAAATGGCTTTAAAAGCACAATTAACTTTCTGCAACAATAGCCTCTTTATTCTTCATTATGAAAAGGCCTGAAAGGGAATTTGTTTTCCAGGATAGATGTGAAATGAAGCTCTATCAGAACGAGTAACCTTGCAAGGCAGACACAATAGCTGGTATCTACCCATCTCTTCCTCCCTGGCCCTCTCCAGACAGTGCACACAGCAGCTCCAGGCTGGGAGCCTGGTTTTCTCTGCTCCCCCCTGCTTATAAATTACACTCATTAATAATATTTTCCTTTCTTGGGAAAGCAATGATATAATAAATGTGTCTGTGCAGTTCCTGCCCTGCTCAGGGCCAGGCTCTGGTATCTCCCAGGCAGGAAGGTCAGAGCAGTGGGATGGATTCACACTGCTGGGTTAGAGGATCTTTGTGCCCTAAGATAATCCCACTGTCTCCCTTCCCTTCCCTGACCTGCCCATGCCCAGCCCCAAAGCTGATCTGGAACTCGGAGACTCACAAATAGCACAGATTTAGGGTGCGAGCACAAAACCCCCCTAATGGACCAATTTGTGCATTTTCACTGCAGTATTTGAGCAGTTAATGCAGAGACTGGCCAGGTTCATGCTTTGGCTGGATTTTTCTGTAGCAGATGTGAGGGAACACACCTGAGACAGCTTCCCCTGTCCTTGAGGGACTTCAGACCCAGACCTGCCTCGAAGCTTTGCTGCTCAGGTCTGTTTGCGCTTTCCTACCAACAAATGTGAGGATGGTGCAGCTGCTTTTGGTATCATGGAAATATTTTCCTTTTTTCCCTTTGGAAAGCCTAGGAGTAAGAACAAAAGTGGAATGAGAGGGATACTGGAGAGTAAGAAATGGGATTGCTGATTGCTCTGTGGGTTTCAGAATCAGGAAATAAAATTCGTTGCAAACATATGGGGAAAAAAAAAACCCAACAAAACCGTCCTCAAAATCAACCAACTCCCAAATAATGTCAGTCAAGAAAAGCTGATAACAGAAAGGTGACAGAGGAATCTTAGGCACAAAATCCAATGGGGGAGTCTCCAAGCACCAGAACTGGGTGCTATTTGCAGAGTAACCAAAAGCTGTGGCTGCCTCCCAAAAGGGTTTTCTTAGGAATTAAGGTGGGCAAAGCAGGAGGAAAGGATTTGTTTTCCCAAGCTCTGTCAGAGAGTCAACAGCAGAACAGAAATGTGAACTGTGCTTCCTGCTGGCAGCAGGACACTGGACACACCTCTCTGGGGAGCAGGAGGGGTGGTGGCAGCTCACCCAACTCCACACATCCCAAATCAGGGGCTCAGTGGAATTTAAAGGGGAGGACGTGGTAAAGATGATGTGTTCTCCCATATCAACTTGATCAGGAAAAGGTTTTTGGGGAACTTGTTGCTCTTACAAAGCAGGAAAGAGTCTCACCTTTTGACTGCAGTGTAACAAGACCTGGCTCCTGACTCCCTGATGATTTTTCAGAGGTTTGACCTGTCTAGAGATCAGTAAAAAATAAGGTTTGCTCAGATCTGAGGCTGCTCCCTCCAAGTGTGCTCAGTGCCCCAAAGGCAGTGGTGCTGACACAAGAGATGCAGCTCCAGGCACATCTGGGGGCACAGCTGGAGCTTTGTAGCCAAGGACAGCCCAGGGCTGGGGCAGCCAGCTGGGGACAGGCAGGAGAACAGGGCAGAGTTAACTGCAGCTGTTCCTGAAGCAGCCAACCAAACAGGGCCAGAGCTCTGCTCTGTTTACAGCAGTGTTTTGACCAAAATCTGCTAAGCACTGTCACATTCCACATCTTGAGGGATAGCACAGGCTAAGAGAATCCCATCAGGGCTGCCTGATCCTGGTGTGGGGAAAAACCGGTTTAGTTCTGTGGATGAGAGCTGTGCTCCCTGGCCCAGGAGATGATCCCTGGCCTGTGTTATTTGGGAGCACAGCCCCAGTGTGACAATGTCTGTGCACCAGCCCTGGCAAAGTCAGCAGTCAAGCCACTCTGCCTGTGTGACTGCTCAGCTCAAATGACTGCTGGCTGTCCAGGGCACACATTCCTAGAGCAAGGAGGAGTTATTAAATCCTCCCAAAGCCCATGGGTGCTCAGATCCATCTTCTCTGGGCACAGAAATAAATCCCTGCTCCCTCCAGCAGGTAATTCTTTGCCTGCTCAGGCTCCTTGTACATGCATGTGCAGTCGTGATTTGCATGTGGCCAAGGCTGTCAGTCCTCCCTGTGTGACTGTGCAGGTAAAACCAGCAGGGAAACACTGGCTGTGGCTGTCACCAGGCTGGTTCCAGCTTCTCCAGAGGTAGCTGCTCTCTGTCAAGGCTCAGGAACAGCCTCAGGGCAAGAGGTGATGCAGGCAAAAGGGTAGAACTGAGCTGGTGATCCCCAGGTAATATGTAAAGGCACCTGCAGGAATTTAGATGGGAAGGAGGGATCTCAGAGGATAGAGGGGAGGAAAAAGCAGATAAAAAAGCATGGGGAACAACCAGATTTATTCAGCTGAGGCTGTGGCAGGATTCAGGCAGGATTCTCACATATTGCCACATCTAGAACCCCAGTTAGTGGACATTTGTAGTTTCTTAAACCTAAGCTAAACTCAATAAGGAATTGCACAGGTGTGTGGATTTACCTGAATTATGTGCTGACATGTTACCCTCTGGAAAAAAAATATGATTCCTACTCGCTTTGTAAAGACCATGGGCTTTCTTACAGATCATAGTGACTACAGCAAACCAAGAGCTTTCCCTCCAGCCAGCCCTGCAGGGTGTGGTGGGAAAGCTGTCCTGGTTTCAGGGATTGATATCTGAAGCAGGAGGGCCCCACCGACACCTTTGCAATCTGCGTCAAGGCAAGGAAAATTGCTGTCATGTTCAAGCTGTCTTGGAGATAAACTGAGTGGGTTTATTATAAACCTCCCGTGTGACAGAAATACTGCAGAGGGTGCCTCTCCTCTCTGAAGAGCAGGCACACAAAACTTGGTGTGGCAGCTCTTCTTTGCAGGATCTCAGGGCTGCCCTGGGTCTTCCCAGTGCTCCAGCCTTATCCTGGCCTGGTGGGAGATGTTCCATGGGCATCCCACTGTTGTTTTGATTTTTCAGCCTTATGACTATTTCTCATTTTTACTGGAGTTTTCTTACGCTTGTAACAAAAAAAAAGACTGATATTTTGTAAATAATTTTTTTTTTTCTAGAGGGAAGGAAAAATTGATGGACTGCTGGTTTGACCAGTGGGGTTGGAGGGGTGTCAACCTTATCCACCCAATTGCTGGTCAAAGTCCGAACTTTATTTAAACTTGGAATTTAAAAGCAAACCTCCTTCTTTTTTATTTCACATCCTGATGGGTGAGTGTAGTTCTTTTCATGTCCTCTTGCAACATCCCACCTCCTGCTTTTCTCTTTGCTGCTCCACACTGGGTTGAGGTGCTCACTGGGCTCCATCATTTCTGTTTGCTGGGTGCTCACTCAGCTCCAGGACCAACACACCCAATCAGTTTGCTGTCCCAATTTCCCCAGTGGAAATGACCACAAAATCTTTCCCTGGTTTAGATAACAAGCCTGAGCCAGAAATTATCTGCCAGGGGACAGGATGGAGAAGAACAAGCATGAAGTTTACAAGGGAAAGCATCCAAGACAAGTTGTCCCAGCTGCTCTCCCATCACCCCTCTTGCAGAGCCAGGTGATGTTTTTTTTGTAGGGTCACCCAAAGCTGCAGCTTCACAAGCACGACGAGCAGGCTCGCCGGGCTCCCTCCTGCTACAGCAACATACGGTGGGTGGGAGGGTGATTGACTGGTACAATGTGATTTTCAATAAAATGTCTTGCAGACAGAAGAGTTCCAGGTGACTAGAAGTAAGCAATCATCGTGCCAATCTCTCAGCAAAAAAGGGTCACGCATTGAGCACGGCAACTTGGGGGAATAAGGCAGCTTTTTATAGCGAGTAATATCTCTTCTGACAGTGCAAGTGAACTGCTTCAAACCACACTTGGCTGGGAATCTGTGAAGATGAATGGCTTTGTCTCTCAGTAAGTATTACCAGGAGCACTAGGAAGGATGAGAAATGGTCTGTAAAGTAAGCAATAGCTAAAAATCTTCTTCTTTCCTGACCTTACTGTAAAGCAACCTTTAGCAGCGCGGGGAAGGAAAAAAAAAAAAATAAGAAGTGTAACGAGGTGTCCCTGAGGAAAAAGAAAAATCCACACTACAGGGAAACCTGGAAGATTTTTGGTAAGGATTAGATGTGATGAGCTGGAGTCTCATAGTCCACGCTGGCAGCAGCCTCATCTTACACTCTTGTTAATTTGATGTTTTGGTGTTGGACTGAGGCTTGGCTGGGTCTGGGACCACGGAGTAAAAGGTGTTTGTCCCTCTAGGAAGACACAGCTGGAGACAACTGCTTAAATAAATAAAGCAGGTACAGGAGGACTTTTATCCCCCTTTTTTTTTTTCAAGCCTGTTTAAGGTTACTCTGAGAAACTGAAGCCATGTGGGGAAGTGACCACAGATTCCTGCACCTTCACAGTCTGGACCTGTTGGTGGTCATTACATCTTTGGAGGGCTCAGAATCAGTTTTCCTGGGGAGGACCTGATCCTTCATAACCTGAAGTTCAAAATAATGGTGCCTCCAGGATTTGAAGGGAAGTGTTGGCTTCTTCACAGTTCAGGGGGGACTGGAGAGAGAAAAGCATGTGAAAATGCTTGTTTAAATTGGGATGGGTTTATTTATGGGAATGATGCATTCTGCCTTGTGTCTTCCCAGGTGTGATCTCGTAAGGATTGGAAGGCATGAGAGGACCTACATTTACCCTACAAAATATCTTGTTTCCGGATTGGCATCTCTCATAGAAATCTCTTAGAAACAGGACTGGGAGCTGTGTGGCATCCAGGCACCTTGGTCTGTGCCAAACCCACCTCTCACTCAGCCCCAATACCTGCAGGATAATTCACCCCCTGGGAGTCCCCTCCTGTAACCAGCCCCTCTTTGGAGGGCCATCAACCCCTCTTCCAATAAAACTTTCCTTTTGCATATGGGACTGACACCAAACCTCTCCTTTGCATTGAAGTATTTGCATTCCCAGTATTTTTGGACAGTTTTCTATGGGAAAGCTGTCCTAGCACACCTAGACATGCATTACTAATGTACAGAATTTGCTAATTATTGTCTTAATGCAAACTGGCTGACTCAGACTGCTCGTAGGGAAAAATCTTTAGTGATGTTATTCTTCTGGATTAAGCAAGAGAGGAAAAAAGTATGAAAGAAAGGAATTAGAAACACCCCCAAACCCCAGTCGTGTGTCTTGTACTGTGGCTGTCTGAGCATATGGTCCTTTATGGGATCCCAGGCCCTGTCAACTCAGAAAGCAAATCTTCCCTCTCTGCTTAGGCTGAGAGTGAGTCTGCTCCTCTCTGACCCTGTCACCGGGGCATCTGGCAGGAGTTATGAACTCTCTATCTCCTTGTGTTAAACCTGAGGTTATTGGTTGGTTTGGTTCTGTTATTATTTGTTTTTCCCTGGGGGAAAGAAAGGAGCAGGGATATAACTAAAAGAAGTTACAACCAGATGTTTGCTGTTTCCATTCCAGCCCAGATGGAGCTTCCCCATTGATTTAATCAGGGCAAAAGTCCCTTCCACCCTTGTCTCCAAAACCAGCTCCAGCAGTTGTGGGTCTGCTTGTTTCCTTTTCCACAAGTGCATCCCAGATGTGAATTGCCCTTGTTCTGCACATGGAGGCAGAACATCTGTGCTGGAAGGAGGAAGGAAAAATGATGATGATGCTGAGATCCTGTCTAATGTATGGGGCAAGGGGAACCTTTTGGGTCTAAATTAGGGGCTGCAGGACCTGGAAGGGCAGGAAGGGCTTGTTCTCAAACCTGAACAAGCAGATCCTTTTCCTTTCTATCAGGGCAGTGAGCCCAGGATGTGATGCTCTTCACCTCCCAGCCCAGTGCTTGGATGATGATGATGGTGAAAGCTGTGGTCTGAAATCCAGAAATCAGGGGTGTGGCAGCTGTCAGGGGGACCTGCAGAGCTGTAGTCACGAAAATTGGCACGTGAAGGGTCAACCAGAAGTCATGGCTGTGCATTTTTACCTCCCAGAGATGAGTGGCCAAACTCCTTCTTGTCACTTCCACAAAGGCTCCAACTGACCCCTTTTAATCCTTCATTATCCGAGTCACACACCACCACCGTTTCCTGCAAGCTCCCAGTATTATATACAAATTAACTGTATAAATTATTATTACAAATCTTTACTCCACATGAACAACACCCAGGTGGACATTTGAAGAGTTAATGACACATTTTTTTTCTTTGGCATAATTGATGTTTACTCCCTTTTTAGTTGGAGCTACAAAAATGCCTAGAAGGCATACGGGACTTTAGGATCTCCTTTATACCCTTAATTCCTGAAGATCATTACAATCAAGGAGACTTTAAATCCCCAGATAAGTCTCAGAAAAGGGATGATGAATAGATAAGAAGCAGCAGTGTCTTGCAATATTATTCTCCCATAAATCTACCAGGGTACTTAGAGGGAAGGGAAGAGCTTGCAAAATAAAAGTGAGGTGGGAGGAGGGGTGGGCATTGAGCCCAACACAAAAGTGTGAGCAGTACCCTGTGGATGAGTCACACTTTTCTCACCAAAAACAAGCAGTCCCATGACAGCAGAACAGGGGTTTGGTTTCCAGAAGGACTTGGTGACTTCATTTGGGGTGAACCAAATGTTTCTTTATCAGTGTCTCCTCTCCCTATTGGTCCTTCTCCTTAAAACCTGTAAGATGCTTTGTGATATTTGGTTAAATCCAGCCAGGGTGTCTCACTGCTCTTTGAAAGGAAGATGCAGAGACAACAGAGAAATTTTTCTGTAAGAAATCAGAGATTTAAGGCTGCTGGCCTTCTTTTTCACCCCCTCCCTTTATGGGGGTTTGGAAACAGGGGTTTAGGGGAATTTAGGAACGTTGGTTTTCTTCCAGGAGGGATGAAAGGCAGCAGCCTCAAACCCAAACCTCACATTAAAGCACAGGGCATTTCCTTGCTCCCTCTGAAGCCTCGGCATTGCCCTGTGTGGGAAATTAGGACCAGGCCTGGAGGAGTGTGTGCTGCCCATGGAGTCTGATTTTCAGAGATGCTGCAGAATGGAGAACAAGAATACCTTCTTTATTTTGCCTTCTGGAGCTCTCAGACCCAGAAGAAAAGGTTTTGTAGCCATAGATTGGTCTCTTGGCTGTATCTTCCTTCACTTTGTGAGGCTCTTTAGGAAGAAAGGCTGAGTTTCCTTGGGCATCACACACCACAAGCTAAAGTGAGATGCCATCATATTTCTGTGCTATAATCTGGGATTTCAGGCACAGGAAAAGTGGTGCCACTCTATTGTTTTTGCCTAATAAAATACAGGATTCACAAGTCAGCTCATTGCAAAATAAATCAGTGAGGAAACCCAACAGGAGAGTTTGGCTCATTGTTATTGCATTTTTTTTTCCTGTCTTATATTGGAAAGTCTGGTTTTCTCGAAGGCAGAGAATTATTTGCTTCAGCAAAACCTGTATGACACTGTTCATATAAAGTCCAAATCAACTCTGTCTGTCTAGCCCATTAACAGCTTTCTTTTCCACTGTTTTTTGGTGAAACAAAAATGACCTTTCAAATCAAAGACTTCTGAAGCCTATTACAGAAAGCTTTCACTTTTCAAAATTATTTCAGCTTTGTAATAAGGACTGTTTTTTCCTTCCTCAATCTTCTGTTTCCTGCTCAGCACAAGGAGTAATGTTGTCTCAACTTTTCACACCCTTTAAAAAAAATTATTGCATTAGGTTTTTCCTTTCCAAGTCTTCCCTCAAACTGTTTCTGGTGTTGGAAACAGTTAAATTAAAAAAAAAAAAAAAACTCAACCAAACAAAAAAGTGACATTGAAGTTTGCTAATCGGGAACTTCTGCAAAAATGGAGATGTTTAAAAATTTTAAGCATTGCAAAATATTAAATAGGAGAAAGGACATGAAGAAAAGCTAAAGTAAACAAACAGAATGCTAAAATTGTTTGAAGTGTTTTTTAGGATCAAATGGTTCCTACTATCAACACTGAAAACAATGGAAAGATATCTGAACTTTTCTTCTGGTAATTACATTCTTATCATCAATGTGGGGCACTGATAAATACTCTGGCACCTCCTTCCTGGCCTATAATGGGAAATATTAACTCAGCATAAACTCCATCAAGTTGTCTGAATTCACAAATCCTTCCCAATATAATTTGGAGGGACCAAATTTCCACTGGGTAAGACCTTCATCCTTCTATTTCCCAAACTCCTGTGAATGTGTCCGCAAAGGTGGCAAAGAAACTCTTAGAAAAGTTAAGGGGAAAAAAAAAAGTAAAACAAAAGAAGGAGCCCCCTGGCATTGATGGACATGTGCACTGTTACCACCCTGTAATTTATAATTTACAGATCTCTGTGCATTTGACACGATTCCAGAACTGTTGTTGTAAGCTAGAGGGGGAGAAAATGGCTGAACCCAAAGCGAAATAATTATTTGTGGGAGTCAGAGAATGAGTGTGTCAGTTGTTAGGAGAGAGTATCAGAAGCATGAAATATGGATCACCAACCCTCTGCAGCTGCGAGCGAGTCGTCCCTGCAGTGCTCTGTCAGACTGCTGCAGAATATCCTTGAAATCTTTTCTTTCCAACAGGCAACAACAGCTTCAAACCCTTCACTGGCACGTCCAACCTCAAGATGCAATCCTTTGCCTGAAGAAGTTGTTTCTCAAAGAGGTTGTGGATGGTCCATCCCTGGGATGTCCAAGGCCAGGGTGGATGGAACTTGGAGCAGCCTGGGATAGTGGAAGGTGTCCCTGCTCATGGCAGGGAGTGGGACTAGATGATCTTTAAGGTCTCTTTCCACCTAAAATATTCAGTAATTCCGTGATTCTCAGTCAGATCAGAGATAGGGAAGGTAGAGAAGTTGGCTTGGAGTGCAGGGATGCATGGAAAGCCCAGGATATAACTTTCAACCTTTGGCTTTCTTATTTTTTTGGGCAGAGGAGCAGCTCAGTCTCATTAACTTTAGACTCCCAGAGTGTGGGAAGCATGTATGAGATTGTGCCCAGGGCACACTGCCACCATCAATCCCATTCCCAGGTCACTGAGTCACTTCAGTGCTACGCAGGCAATTCCATAACATTTACCCACCTAAATTTGTGGGATCATTGACTTTTTCACACTGAGCTGAGAGTTCTGGTGAGGGATGGGCTGGAAACCAAGGACTGACAGATGAGGTTTGCAGGCCCTGTCTGGGAACACATCTCCTTAATGTTCCTACTGGAGGCAGAGTCATCTTCACAGCAGCTGACCTTAAAAGTGGGAGCCTTGCTGGGGAGTTTGCAGCTTGAGTTAATCACTGGCAATAGCATAAATGCTGTGGCCTGGTTTTTGCAAGCAGTGATGATAGGAAGTATCTGTAGGTGGCACTTTTCCCAGGGAAATGAGGATGCTTCCTGCTCTCTCTGCCTCTGTCCCAGCCACGTACCACAGGGGCTGCGTTCTGAAGGGTTCTTTACATGAGGATTCATTGCTCTGTGCTCAAATGAGTATTTAGGTCAGGCTTCTGCTAATAAAACAGAAAGATTTTTTTTTTGTTTGTTTCCCAGTTGTTAAGATAAAAGGTAACACCAGCAGAGAGCACTGGGAGAAGAGGTGAAATGTATTCTTTCAGGCTGCTTGGGAGAGATGTGGTCACAGGATTTCAGGGGGGTAAAATATCTCACACAAAAACTTAAGGGAATAGAAGAAGATTCCCAGTCACTACACCATTTCTCCTGATGCAGAATGGAGAGAAGAAATTTTAACCACTGTGGGCCATGAGCTTTGCTGCTGTGCCAGTTAAAGAGTTTCCTCTGCTGATGCCTTTTATTCCTGCAAATTCCTGCCCATTCCAGTTGCTGTTTAATTTCTAGAGGATCCCTAAAACTCAAGTTACCTTCCAGTCATTACCAGGGGGAGAGGCTCTCAAGCCACAAACTTAAAAGCAAGAGAGGACCATGCCATAACCCAAAGCACAAGTCATTGATTTCTGCAAGAGTTATCACACAAGAATCCCAGCAGTTAACAAAGAGATTAGGAACTAATGAGTAAAAAAATATCAATCACAATGCAAGTCAAGACATGCTACTTTCGTGTTCCAAAGAACTGAGAGAAAGATTAACTTTCCAGCAGAACTTCCTTTGTGTCAGAGGAGAGCTCCTGACCCAAATGTCTATTGACGTCCTCCTCTTTGTTGGCAAAACAGAGATCATCACTTTAGGGAGCCCGTGCTGCTGAAATGAATATAACAAATTACCATTAAATCGAATGAAGCCTCTCAATGGCTTTGGACAGCAAACTGCTGGGTCTTGATCCTAAACCTCAATAATGTTTCCAAAATGAGCTTCCATAGCAGGGCTCTGCCAGCAGGGCTGCAGCTGTGGAGGGCTGGGGGTTGAGTTAATCACCAAGAAGGGATTCACAGAGCCACCAGGAGCAGGGATTTTTGTCTCCTGGGTAGGCACAGGAGGTCTCACAGTGAGGACCCATTAGTGAGGCAGTGAGGCATTGCATGGTAATGACTCTGAGCTAAGCAAAGCTATAGGGCATTGGTAAGTGTTGGTGTGTGGCAGAAATCTTGCACATCAGAGGAGAAATTAAGGGTTTTTTCTTTCTGCAAAGATGGGTGAAATGAGCTTCTGTTGCATTCAGTGCTCAAAATTGAAACGTGGCTGTCCTGGTGTGAAATCATGTGGGAACTGACAGTGGTCAGAACATGGATTCTCAGGCTCCAGGCAGTGTCTTGAAGCCTTTGGGAAAACCAAGGGCAAAACTCTCAGTCTGACTTGAGAAATCATAAAGAAGAACCCAAAACAACCTTGTAGATCTCCTCCTCCTGACACCTGGTGTTGTTCCAACTTGTTCTCTGGTGGAGACGTTTACAAAAAGATGGTGCCCTAAAGGACCAATCCTATCCATTATACCAAAACACTGTATAAAAATAATCTGTTTTTCTATAAACTTTGCTATAACACCTCTGAAGAAATTGGAGCTCTACATGTTGCTACAATGAGCCATCCTGAATCATAATGATAAAATCATGTCTCAGATGTTGCATGTGTGAGAGTTTCTGCGAGTTCAGGTGTGTTTGAAACCATTGGACCAAATGTGGAGAAAAGTCCTGGTTGAGACTGTGGGAGCTGCTCTTCACACACACTGAAAGTGGAACACACATCTAAGACTGAACATTCAACTCAATGAAGGGAAAAAGGTTTATGCATGAAAAGGAAAGGAAAATCACTTTGCTTTTTCATGTTGATGGAGAGCTGAGGTCCAGCTATCTAAGCCCTTGGAGAAACCTGAAATTGGGTTCTCAAAGCAGTTCAATCTGTGAAACAAACTTCTCATTCATAAATATGGAGTAATTGGAAAAAAATTTCCTTCAGGTGATTTGTTCAGGGACGGGAATATTTGTGCAGCATCAGATCTTGTAAGATCTTTTACTTCCTCACTGAAGTGAAAGGATTCACAGGTGAGGTGAGTCCTACTCCTTAGTTCTTTCCATAAACCAAAGGAGAATTCCATTATATTTCCCATTATCATCATCAGTGTCGGGACTGCACACAGGTATTGGAACTGCTAATTTACCATTGTTAAATCCACTAGTTTCTTGCAAACCTATAAATTACAAGTGTCCTTAGAATCTGGTCGTTCTCCAGATGCACTGGTCAGAGCAGATCTGGGAATACCATATTCTGTAATTAACAAGCTCATTAAGGGACTGAATCCACCCAGAGAAAACCAGCTGCTCTTTATACACCCGGCACTAACACCAACCCCAAAGACAGACAGAGCATTAAAGCTTCACTGCCCACCAGGAACAATGACCAGATTTTCCCTTTAAACTGAGAAAAGGCTTGGAATATCAGAGTTGTATGAGACTGGTATAAGCTGAATCTCAATCCATGATGGGTGTTTGGGGTTGACTCTTGTTGATTTGCAGGGCTGTGATGGTTTGCCTGGTGGCTGCCTGTCTTTTTTTCCATTTATTGTATTCTATTTACAGTTTCAACTCCTTTTCCCAGTGAGGAAGAATCCTGGTTTAGCTCTGAGAATTTGCCCGAGTGGTTGTAAAATTTTGCATTTCCTGATGAATTTTGAAAAGCCTCTCAATCCCTGTCCTGTCCTCTTGTTTCTGATTCTCACTTCACAATAAATGCAGGATGAAACCAGAGGAAGCAGCTGCCCCTGGAGTGGTTTAGAAACCTTTAACCAAGAGGAAAGGTTAATGGAGTAGAGTTAATGCAGTGGAGTTTATTTTTAATAGAAAAGAAGAGACTTTGAGATGACTTGGCAGAAATCTTCAGCCTTAGGAAGGAAAAAGATGATAGTGGGTAGTTTTCTCTCTGATGTCATGGTTAATAAACTCAGGATATAATTTAAAGCTGAGATTATTTGGGAGATGTGCCACATCAGGCAAAGGGAAGAAGATATAAGCAGTGAATTTCTAATAACTCAAAACCTCCTCCGTACTTGGGTTAACAGTCCTCGGATTTTCAGTTTGTTTGTTATCCAGTAAAATCCACAAACACTGACCTTGATTCTTCATGGGGCTGCACTAAAAAATTGTTGGAGAAAGGCAATTCTGTAATTATGCCAGAGAACTTTTCTGCAGGTAGGTGAGTACTTGGTTCTCAAGATGAAACAAGGTACCATATGTTAACATTTTGGGGGATATATTACACTTTTATGTTTTCCCGTGGCTTAGATTTTTCCCTTGGTAAATAATGGGAATGTGGAACGCCTCAAAACACAGACAGCATCAGTTATTGGTTCATAAACATTTACAGAGAGCTTGGATGGCAGAGACTGAATAAGCACAAAGCATTTTCTCGACCCAGCTAATGAATTTGTAACTTCTGGACTTTTTTTTTTTTTTTTTAATGTACCTTCCATTCAATCAATTTACAATTAACTCCAGCCCTGACACTTCTGGCTGTTTGAGCCAGCAATACATTTGTGTGCTGGAACCCAGTCTGCTGGACAGCAACCACGAGAAAAAAATGCTGCTTTTTGGGAGATAATTTTGGGAGAACGTCGGTACCTCTTCACGGCTTGGAATGGATGAAAATCATGTCCTGTCTCAGGGAACTCATTCCCTGAGACATCCTCCTGGAAGCTGGGTGGGAAAACCTCCCCTCAAGTGCATTAGCAGCTCCCTCAACACTTAATGTGATCTCTGTGGGTCTGAGGTGGGGCCTGGTGGCATCTCAGTGCTTCAAGCCACGCTGCTCATTAGGGAATCTCGAGAGATGACGCAAAGCTTTGGAAGCCCAATTAGCCCTTAATTAAGAGAACTTAAAGAAATGCAAGAGCTCTTAGCTGCTCTCACCACTCAAGCCATGATTAAAATGCTGCATCTAGCACTCGATAACCCTCGTGCAATAGAGGTGGGTTGGTGCCAGCTGGCTGGGAAGCAGCTTTGTGGAGGAGGAGATGGGGGTTTTTGGCAGCACATGAGTCAGCAGTGCATCCTCGTGGCAAACTGTGCTCAGGGAAGTGTTCAGCATGAGGTCCAGTGAAAGGATTCTTCACCTCCGAGCAGCAGTTGATGCCTTGGGAAGGCTGACCTGGAACAGAGACTGGACAGAGCTAGAGAATAAAGTAGATATTTATTAAAAGACCTTTAGAATACATGTTGGCCAGAACAAAAGACTGACCAGGGCTACACCCAAGGTGGACCCAAAATGGTCACAAAATGAACAACTGGTCATGAGGTCTCACACTTTTATAAATTTTGGTGTATTTGCATATTGGGGTTTAATTGTCCAATTACAGCTTCAGGTTATGAGATCCCATCCTTCCTGTTCCTCCCTTCAATCCACCCTTATTTGTGCTTTTGGGCATGAAAATTGTCCTTGGTGTCCATCAGGAAAAGGATTTGTTTTGTTTCTCTAGTCTGTGAAGAGATCTGACACACTTAATATGAGGCTCAGAACTGCAGCCCTGGGCAGCACAGAATCTGAAAAACATGAAAGCTCAAACTTAAGGCATCACAGTTATGACACCACTTCTGCAATGCCCTGTCCTGTTCTGCTCTTCCCAAAACAACAAAACCTGGAGCATTCAGGGGTGAGCCCTGCAAAGTGTCTGAACAAGAGGTTCAGGATCCTGGAGCACACAAGGTGGGAATGGCTGAGAGCTGGGTGTGCTCAGCATGCCCAAGAGAAGGCTTGGTGACATCTTGTTGGCAGTTGCAATATCCAGTGTGGCCCTGCAGAGAAGCTGGAGCCCGTCCAGGGCACAGGGGAAGAACCAGAGGTGATGTCCATGGGAAATTCCTATTGGATATAATGGCAAACCAAGGCACCTCTGTGACTGTTGAAACACTGGATTTGGCTTCCCAGAGAGGTTGTTGGCTCTCCATCCTTGGAGACATCCAAAACTCGGGTAGACAAGCCCTGAGCAATCTGATCTATTTAGCCCTGCTTGAGCATGGGCTCTTTTCCAGCCTGTTTATATTATATTATATTATATTATATTATATTATATTATATTATATTATGTTACATTATATTATTCTCTAAAATCGACTGCTGTCTCGTGTAACATATTTCCCCTTTTATCAGCTGACAGAGCTCTCCGGTGAGGTTATCCTAACCCGCATCAGCGAAATTGAATGGACTTAATCAGTATATCTTTACTAAAAAATGTATTTTTTGTCTGCAACAAGCCAAGAAATGAGAGAATTGATTCTTCCTGGAGAGGTTGTAACCTTCAGCAGAGTGTGAATAAAGAAAATCTGGGGGAAGCGATCTCCGGATCTAGAAGACGACTGCACTCGACAGACTCAGATATTTAATTTTTTCTCACTCTCTTAAATCAGGCCAGCTCTTGCCTGGGGCTCTTTTTGAGTCGTAGCATACAAATTGCTTTGGGGGACAACCATGCCATGGAATTTCTGCCGTGGGAAGCTCACAGAATGATAATAAAGGCAGTGACTGGAGGCAGGGAGATTTTGAGTCCGTGGCTCCCAGGCTTCGAGCAGGGTCTCTGAGCTCTCAGCAGCCTGGCACTGCAGAAGGAGCAGGCAGACACTGAGCTATCAGACTGAGGACTGTGTTGTTCCATGGGAGATACGAGCATAAGATGGGCTGTAGAGGGTCAGACAAAGCTTCCTGCCTCCAGAAATGGCTAACAGCAGATGCCTGGGGAGCAGTGCAGCACGTGGCAGCACACAGTGATGCTTCTCCAATATGTTCTGCCTGTCTCCAGCAGGTGGGTAAGGGGGCTGAGAATTGTTGGTTTCTGTCTTTAGAAGCCCTTGATTTGACTTTTCCTCTGTGAGTAGTTTTTTTTTTGCAGTTCCTGGGAGTACCTGGCTTTGCTACAGGCCACATGGATGCCCTTTGCTTCTTGTCAGCCCAAAAATGCCACAGGACAAACTTTGGGTTTGATATTAAGAGTTCATGAACATTTACCTTCTCTTCATCTTCTTCACACCGATCCAGCAATACTCAGCAGATTGTGTTGGCTGGAGTTTGATCTGAGCACCAAACAGGAGATTGTGGAATCCCCGAATGGTTTGGGTTGGGAGGGACCTCAGATATCATCTCATTCCAGTTCCACTATCCCAGGTTGCTCCAAGCCCCATCCAACCTGGCCTTGGACACTTCCAGGTATGGAGAATGAATGTTCATGAAGGTTTCATGGTTCAGGAAGGTCCACCTGAGGTTGCTCCTCACCTCAGCCAGGAGGATGGAAGGTCCCCTCAACCCTATTTCCAGCCATAGCACAGCCTGGGGGCTGAAAAAAAAAAGTAAATCATGGAGGGAACAAATGAAAGTGAACTGTCAAGAGTTACTAAAATTTGGGCTGACATCAGCACTTGTGGAGCTAAGATACCATCCCCTAGGGAGAGAAAAATAGGGAAGGCCAGGCTGTAAGAGGTCTTGGAGGCTGGACCTGACTTCACTGCAGTAAAATAGGCCACTGCCACAGTTGTGGTTATTCCTCTCAACATTATTTTTGCCCCTGCTGTTGTTTAAAATGCATGGAGAGGGAATTGCCAGCTCCTGTTCCCAGTGCTGTCTTATTCCTGCATCCTGTGTTTTCAGAGTGAGTATATAATGATAGACCAGGGTTCAGCTCATTGAGAGTTTGTTACAGAGTTGGAGCCATTATTATGAAATTACCAAATAAAACATACATTTTCATTCCCATTGGTAATAAAAAATTATCAAAGTACCTCTCCCGGGACAATTATAATGAAATAATGCAGAACTCCTGACTGATTCCTGTGGCTGTAAAAAAAAATAAAATCAAAGAGCATTCAACAAGACATTAGTGTATGCCTTGGCTCCAATCACTTCCCTGTCTCGTGGGGTAATGAAGTTATCAAATTAGTTTTAAAAAGGTGAAACTTCCATTTTTCAGCCCATCTGACAGGTTCTCCCCTGAATAATGTCATTATGATGAGGTGCACAGGACAGCACAAGCCTTTATTGCTTTTGGTCTAGACACTACAGGACATAAAGAAATTTTGCCCTCTTGTCTCCACGGTGTAATGTTTATACTCAGAGTGTCCGGGCCAATCAAATGATAAAGAACAGGGGTTTAGGTTTTAGGTTTGGTTTGCTTTTTTTTTTTTTTTCCCTTCTGCACACCCAAAACATAAATACAACCGTATGTTCCAGCCTGCATTTGCAGAAATGAAGCATAAATGGCCTACTGGGTTATATAGCTCATCTGTTTCCCATTACTGCTCCGCAGCAAATTACATTCTTTCCAGAGAGCAGCGCCGGCATGGACAGCCTAACAGCCTCCTTTGCCGGGGATCCAGGAGGGAGGTCATGAAACACACTCAGTGCTGCTCTAACAACCAGTTTGTCAGCCTGGCACGAGCAGAAACTCTGCCCTGAGATGCTCCAGTGACATTGGAGAGAGCAAAAAGGCTCCAAGAGGATGTTTCAGACCATCCTTGGAAGCATCCCCTGCCTTTATCAAGCATCAGGAGTAACAGGACAGCAGCTCCTGATTCAAGCACTCTCATCACGTTCCAAAGGCAAGGCTTTGCCCCGGGGCTGATGCCTCCCACAGCGTTGAGTAAGAGGAATATTTTTCATTTCTCAAGCCTTGTCATCTCTCTGTTTGCTGGGAAGTGAACCCCAAACTTTGGGGAGCAAGAGCATCCTCTCCTGCAGCTCCCAGCTGAGCATCTCGGTGACTTCCCGGGGAGCAGGAGCACATCCTGCATCCCTCACAGGTCTGGCTCAGCAGGGAGTGATTTACATATCCATGGAGCAGCAGCCAGAGCCAATCTGGGGAGCAGGAATGGGCCTCACTGCCCAGCTGTGGTAGCCTGTTGGAACCCTGGAGGCTGAAAATTTCAGGCTTTCTGAGCTAAAAGGTGCTGACCCTCAGACAGGCACCACATTTGACTTGAGGCTTGGAACAGGTTTCTGAGATTGTGGGATAGCACTGGGGTTGTGGGCGTGTGGTTTGAATAGTGTTGTGTGATCTCACTGGGTAAAAAACTTAGGTTTGGGGTTTTGGTGTATAGTAGTGTGTGTGGGCCAAGATGGAGGATTCAGGGTGTTGTCTCAGTTCTTCTTCTTCACCTTCTTCTTCCATCTTCTTCACAAATTTGGGTGGCTTTTTGTAACTGGGTGAAAGATGTCTGCATTGTGAGCATCAAATGGTCACTATTGGGTCAAAAACTTTGATAATATAGGTGTCACTTTGGCATTGGGTAATTATCTCTTAAATAGCCTTGGTAAAAGTTAGAAGCTCTCCAGTTTGTCACGTTTCTCTAACTGGCAAGTTGGAGCTCAAGCTGTAAATACTGTAAATAAATAAGATATAATAAACAACCAAGACTGATCTCGACTCCGCATTTCTCGTGTCTTTCACCCTGACCTCAGCTGAGACAAACCAGAACTGTAACAGTAGCCCAGGTAACACCAGCCCCTATGAACAAATGGAAAAATGGGCAGCAAAACCTCGCAACCCCTGCGTCCTCCCAAACGACCTGTCAATACATCAGAGCTGGACACTCCCCCCCACCGTGATTCCAGCCACAGAGCTGTCTCATTTCCCTTGTAAAAGAGCCCCACAGGCAACAAATGCACACACGGAGCAACTTCTGTATTTACCTTGACACTACATGAGTCACAGCGCTCGCCTCTTGCCGAGCAGCCGTATACATTATCATCACTTCTGTGTCTTGCTTGCTGCTCTCTCCTGTTCTCCTTCTGTTCAGCAGAGCAGAGAGGTTGTTTAGGGTCCCTCCCAGCCCCTCACGCCTGCACTCCTTCCCAGAAAATCATTACCCAGAATTCCAGCTTTCCCTGAAGCAGCACTGAACAAGCTGTGCTGTGTTTTTGCCCCCTCCAGGCACTTTTTAATTTTTATTTTTTTTTCTTTTTAGCAGTTCTTGCAGGAAGGAGTAATTTATCCAGAATTAAAACATCTGGTTATTGTGCTCCCTGGGTTAGTCAGCACTGAAATAAGAGGGAAACAAAGTGCCTTGGCTGTCTCCATCATGGGAGAGGGGGAGCATGACCCGGATGGTCTGGGTTGGAAGGGACCTTAAAAAACATCCAGTTCCACCCCTGCCATGGGCAGGGACATCTTCCACTATCCCAGGTTGCTCCAAATCCCATCCAGCCTGGTCTTGGACACTTCCATGGATGGAAATTCACAGCTTCACTGGGCAACTTGTGCCAGAACACCCTTACAGTAAAGATTTTTTTTTTTTTCCCTGATATCCAAACCTGCTCTCGTTCAGTTTGAAGCTTTCCTCGCTTGTTCTGTCAGTCCAGGCTCTTGTAAATATTGTCTCTCCATCTTTCTTGTCAAAGTGTTTCTCTTCTCCAGGCTGAACAATCCCAATTCTCTCAGCCTAATTCTTCTTCTGGCAGTGTGTGGTCTCTTTGTCAGGGACAAAGCAGGATGGAATGGCAGGGAAAATAAATTTACAGATAGTACAGTGTGATGTCAAGTGAGGAGGGGGTGTCCAGAGGAGAGCTCAACTCCTACACCTGAAATCCAAGGATGTGCCTGTTGGATGTGTTTGGTACAGGCTGGGATGGTGGTTCCATGTGACAGTTCTGGTTTCTTTTTCTCTGACAAGGTCAGGATGAATAACATGGGAAACGTAGATTTCGAGTTAGGACTTGGTTGTTTATTATATTTTATCTATTTACACATTCATGACCCATGAGCTCAACTTAGCAAATTAGAGAAACAAGGCAAAATGGATGCTTCTAACTCTTTCCAAAGTTATTTAAGCACTAATTACACAATAGGAAGATGACACCTTTATTATTTATACTTTTGACCCAACGATGACCACCCAAGGCCGGGAATGAGGACCTTTTTCACCCAATTACAGAAAACCTCCTAAACCCATGAAGAAGAAGGTGAAGAAGGAAGAAGAAGGTGAAGAAGGAAGAAGGTGGTGAAGAAGAAGGACTCAGACAATGCCTTAAATCCTCCATCTTGACTCACACACATTACTATATACCAAAATCCCCAAATCCAAGTTTCCAGAACCCCAACAGTTCCACAGTTCTGGTGCTGGCCTGTGGAATAACCTTGAGCAAATCACTCCACCCCTGCACTCCTTCCCTCTCCTCCCAGCCTTGCTTGGATTAGTTAGGGAGGAAACTTTCCATTCCAGAGTGTTCATGCAGCCAGAGCTCATCACGCCGGCGCATCCTCAGGCTACCCGCGTCCCAATAATGAACAGCAGTAATAACTGGTTGCCAATCAGCACGGGATCAGGTTTGCTGTTTCCAAATCAGTTGGAAATTGTTTTTCTCTTGCTTTGAATAATGTGATGGGAATATGTAAGAAGAAGTCTTGTTTCTCTCTCTTTTTTTTTTTTTTTTTTTTTTTTTTTTTTTTGGCTGGCAGCTAAAACACCCTTTATCAACGTTCCAAAATGTGATTAATGCAAATCTTGACCTTTCCAAAGTTCCATGCCAGGCAGCTGATGATGCTTCTGTGTTGTAAAGAATCAAACAGAAGGTGTTTCTATCCACAATGAAGTGTTCTTTATTAATGAATGATTTGCTTACCAGGAAATCCAAGAATTCCTTTGCGCTGTCTTTTATTATTTTTTTTTAAGGAACCTGGGGGAGTTTAATCATTTGGAGTGGATTGAAAGCATAAATATATTTATGAATTCTCATCTCTTTCCCCCCTTTCTCTAAAGTCAGAACACGAACTCTATTAGCTTATTACTTTAGGTCAGAGATCTTTTTTTTTTTTTTTTTTTTTTTTTTTTTTTTTTTTAATCTTTCCAAGGAAAACACCTGGGTTATCAAGAAAATTAATGTATCAAATCAATCAACATTGTGATATCTGGTGTCAGCTGTTTCTGGCACTCCTGACAACAAGCAAAGAACACATCTGCAAAATGTGAAGCAGTAAAGGCTGTAGTTGTCCAGCTTCCAAAAAGGAAAATACAGAATAATTTTCTAGGCTTGAGTCAGGTGTAGGAATCTCACCCTGGACTCTCCAGATGGTGACAAACTTCTCGTTCTCTTCTTCTGTGAGTAAAGCAGAAAATCCCAAACAACTTCCCAGATTCTCATCAACACCATGAAAATATTTCAACCACTGCTCTGAAAACCTGTCAGAACCTGAAGTTTTCTTAGGCCCTTCCAGAACTCTCAAATCCAAGGTCAAAGAACAGTGGAATGAAGATTGTGGAGGGCAAAGTGCTTAATAGCCAGAAATTGAGGGATCATTGGACATTTTGCCTAATTAATTCACAAATGCAGCATATTAAGATGACCAAAAATCTTCTGCTACCAAAAAGGGTCACAGAGATTCATTAAGTTCTTAGAGAGTCACAGAGTGGGGGTAGGAAAGGACTGCAAAATATATTTCTTATTTATCATTATTCGTAATTCAGGCCACTTATCTGCAATCGTATTTCTCCTGACTCCTCGTGTTCCCTGTGATGGGATTGTCTCAGGCCATTAGTGACTAACCCTCTGAATAATTAGGCTGTGAAAATCTAATGGCAGGATTTATTATTTTTATTGTTATTATCTGCTTTCCACCCTGTTGTTCTAATTCCATTTGGTGTTGGTCTGTTTTCTTGGAGAACAGCGCTCATTCATATAAAATCTTTTTGTTGTTGTTGTTGTTGTTCAAAATGCCTTTCATCATGTGATTTAACAGACCATGAAACATCTTAACATTGGTTTTTAGATTTTCAAGCCAGTGCCAATACTTTGATGACATTAATACGTTCCTTGCATCGCCCCTGGAATACTTATATGAAGTCACTGTATTATCTTCTCCTTTTTCTGCTGTCCTTTGTGTCCTTTCCTCATCGTCCTCATGTGATGCATAACAATTTCTGTTTCACTGATGGGCTTCTTTTACCCTAAATGTCACTCTTGGACACACCTCTGGATGAAACATCCAACTGCTTCCATGAGAAACTTCTGGCTTCAGCCCACCCTGCACAAAAATGGTGATTTTTTTTCTGTCTGATTTACTCATCCTCAGTGGCCATCAGCTGGCCAGGACCCTCACAGCCTCCTGCAATCTTCTGCATTTCATTTAAAATCAGATTTGTTTCACCAGCTCCTGTTCCGTATCACCCTGGGATGGGTGAAATCTGTGCCAGACCCTCCCCATCCTCACAGGGAAGAATTTCTTTCTATTATCTAATCTAAATCTCTCTTTTGGTTTAGAAACATTTCACATTTTCCTATCACTGAGAAAAAAGTCACTCTATCTCTATTTTATGGAAGGATGCAATGATGTCTCTCCTCTCCTCTCCTCTCCTCTCCTCTCCTCTCCTCTCCTCTCCTCTCCTCTCCTCTCCTCTCCTCTCCTCTCCTCTCCTCTCCTCTCCTCTCCTCTCCTCTCCTCTCCTCTCCTCTCCTCTCCTCTCCTCTCCTCTCCTCTCCTCTCCTCTCCTCTCCTCATTTGAAAACCAGATCTGCTCTCTGTCTTTACTCCTTAATTTTAAAGCCAATATTGCATTTTCCATTCCTCTCACGAATCCCTGACTCTGTTGCCTTCTGCATTCCCTGCACTCGAGCAAACTCCACTCATTTATCTGCAACTTGCTGAAAAAAAAAATCCCATTTTTTCCCCCCCACTGCAAAAAGCTGTTGTCAAAAACTTCAAATCACCTCATCCATCAAACACCATGTGCAAGGGACGAGTGTGTGACACGTCCAGCTGAGAGATCCCTGCTCCTCCTGGGGCAGCTCCAAGGTTAGCTGGGCTCCTTGGGGTTTGTCTGCACCAATATCGAGCACAGACACAAACCACACGCTCCCCCAGGGCACTTCCACACTTCCCTTTTTTCTTCATTTGGGCAGCTAAATTATGGGCACAGCAAAAATGCTTTGGTAGCTGTGAAATAAATATTAAAAAAAAAAAAAAAAAAAATTAAAAAAAAGGCCATTTCACCAGAGCTCTTGCCCTGAAGCAACCTTGAAACCTTCAGCCTGGGATTTGGGAGGGAAATGGGTTCCTTCTGACAGCCCAGCCCATGCCTCAATGCCTTCTCCTCACCCCATTTGTTGTATAAATTTATTTCTCCCCCACCAAAGGAGGCTGAAACAGCTGGGCCTTCTTTGCTTTCCTGTTTTCTCATGTTCTGCTGGCTCATCTGAGAGTTAAATCATTGCGTTTTTCGAGCCAGTTTTGCCTGTGAGAGTCTAAATGCCTCTATTTCAGGAGGCAAATCTGTTGGTGAGAGGAGGGGACACCACATTTCCAACGGGCTGCTCTGCCTCAGAAGCCAAGAGATGAGACCAGAACTCCTTCCCAAAGCTGCCACTGGTTTGTCAGGCTGCTTTGGCAAAGCCACTTCACCTCCTGCCATCTCCTGGGATGCTGCTGCTCCACTCTGGCACGCAGGAGAGGGATCTGCTGGTGAAGGTCTGAGGGGTCTGGGAGCCAGCACAGCCTCGGGCATGGACTTCTCACATGGCAGATTTAACATCTTGCACGGCCTTGTCCCATCTGTGCCTCCAGCTGGGCCATGGAGGAGCTGGAATGTGTTTCCCTGCAGAGCTGGGGCTCTTCTTGGAAGGAGCAGAAGAAGGAGGGGATGATGGTTGTGGCAGCTGGAGAGGTTAATCCCTACAACTCTTTATCTCTGATGCCCTGTTTTCTAGAGGAGACAAAGGCTGGAAGTGTCCAAGGACAGGTTGGATAAGGCTTGGAGCAACCTGGGATAGTGGAAGGTGTCCCTGCCCATGGTAGGGGATGGGAGAGGATGATCTTTAAGGTCCCCTCCCAGCCCAAAAACATTCTGGGATTCCACATCAAAATTAAAACAATGTGCACACCTCCCTGAGCTTTGTCAGCGGCACCTCAAAAATTAGGATGTGCCCAAATCACCCTGGAAAGAAAATTCACTCTGCCTCAGCTAAAAGCAGCCTGTTCTGCCATCCTGTGCCCTCCAGCAGAGACAGATTTAATTCCACATTTCACTCTGTGAAATGGGCTGTGAAAACGGGAGTGGTTAATTGCCAGGTGAGATGGGAGCTTCAGGTGGGTTTCAGGGAAGAGCTGTGTGATCTCTACACTCATTTAACAGCCTGGAAACATGGGCTGGAATATCTCGATTTTCAGTGTCGTTTTGAGCAATTTACAGAGCTCAATTTGCTCCTTCAAGGCACTGAGACCTTTTTGGAGGATGCAGCTCCACAATGAACAGCCCAGTCAGGAGCTGGGCAAAGCCTCAGTGGAAAGAGGCTGAGCTGGAGGTAGAAGCTGAATTTCCAGGGCTGAACTCACAAGCTGTGAGGACAGGGTGGTAAATCAGGGGGTGGCTGAGCATCCAGGATGCTCAGGAAAGGTTTGCTGACATCTTTCCTGACTCATCTCTAACAAGACCTGCTGATCCTGCTTCCAATAAACTGCATCTCCAAGCTGCACCCATGTCTGGTGCCTATAAATACAACTCCAGTGTGAGGAAAACTGAATTTTTCCCACAGTAAATCGGGGAAAAAGCCATGTGGGAGACTTTCTCTCTTTGATTTTCTCATTTCTGAGTAATTATTTGGCCAAGCTTCATTGGGACATAAGTTGTATCTTTATTACTCTTGATTATATCTTTATTTTTAGCCTTCTTCACTTTTTGGAAATGGGCACAGCTGTTGTGTCCTTGTGGGATGACCTTTACCACCAAAAAGCATTGTCCAGGCCAGTCCCATTTTTCCTTGGAAAAATGTAATTCCCCATCTAAATTTGTCTCCCTCTCAGTCTCCCAATCTGTTTGTTTAAATCATAATCATTGATTTGGAAGAGGATATGTAGGCTTTTTATTTAATTTTGGAATCATACCATTCTAAAAAAATTACTAGGCTGGGACTTTATACAGTATTTTTTTATTATTATTCTCATTTCCTCCGGCTATTTACTTTGAACTGGCCAGGCCTGGAGAATTTCAGCCGAAAGGTGATGAAAAATGAAAGCAGAAAATGTAATACTGAAATGTTTAAATAATGTCAACTGCAGCTGTCACCAGTTGTTCTCTGGGGAGGAAGAGAAGAGGGGGGGCCCTGTCAAACAACCTGGCCATATTTTATGGGGTAATAGATGCATTTTGGAGGCTTCTGGCTACATGGAAGTTTTAGCAGTTTGATTTTGGAGAACTCATGGATACAACAAATTTTTGCCACTGTCAAAACCCCTCCTACCTTGCTGAAAACAGCCTCTTTCCCCTCAAGAACATTTGCAAACATAAGGCAGTTTCACCACAGACTGCAGAAAAAAAAAAAAAAAGAAAGCGTGCCTCACATTTCAAGAATATTTAGTTTTATTGTCCAAATCTCATTCAGCTCCAGGAAATGCAATTCCCAAGTTTGCCCTTTCCCTCAGCAGCTTGCCCGTGGTCCCGTCTGCAGCATCTGCTCTGCCAATCCTCCCACCAGGGTGAGTTGCCTTCCCTCCACAAACCCCCTTCCCTGGTGATTGTTTATTTTCTGATCTAAAGCTCTGGGGAAAGGATGGGAAGGTTGGATGGACTTCTGAGCAAGGAATGGCTCTTCAAAGTGCTGTGGGAAGCAGTTTGCAGGACAGAAGCTGTTTTTTGGGAGCACCCAGCCTTGCAGGCATTGCTCACATCCATGAGGGAGCCCTCCTGGCAGGAAAAAGAGATAACAGGACCAGACCAAATGGATTTTTTTTTGGCATGAACTGATCTTGTTGCACGAGCTGAATGCCAGAAGAGGGAGGAAAAGGCACTTTGCAGCCCCTTGTGCCTGCAGGAGCAAAGCTGAAGGATTCCCACATGCTCTAGATACAAGACTCCCCTCTCTCCATCTGCTGAATCGCTGCTGTCCCTGATGATTTCATCCCCAAAAACTCAGTGGGCTGCTTCTGCCACAAGTCATGTGGACAGGGCATGGCTGGGAGGAGGAGGAGGAGGAAGGGTTTTACGTCACCAAGATAACAAAATCCTGCCCATAATGTGCTCTGATTTATTGCTCTGTCTTGTGGCCTCAATAACTTTGGTATCTTTGCACAGCATCGGCTCTGGATTCTTGAGTTTTACCCTGGTTTGTGCTGCTGCAGCAACTCAGACTTTCCTGGGCTCCAGGAGAAGTTAAGAGAGGCCTCATCTCTGAAGTTTATTCCACAGTTTCAATGTCCCCAAGTTATTTGCAGCATCCTCCATCTCTGGGAAGCATCTGGTGTCCTGGGGAGGGGTGGCCAGGTGTAGATTTGAGCTCTAAAATCACGTCTGTGCTTTGCTATCAGCACTGAGGGCAGGGAACAGAACCAGCTGTGGGCTTGGGGGTGTGGGAAGGAGCAGAGGGAGGAGTAGCATCACCAGGATTTCATCACCAGGATGCATCAGGAATCACCAGGATGCCTGCCCCAAACTCCTGAGGCAGTGGTGCTTTTTTAAAGCCTTTTCTCTGTGTCTGTTGCTCAGTTTATTGCCCAGGGAAGCCCTGCCTTTCCCAGAGTCTTGCAATCCCATTCCCATCCGGTCCTAAAGCCCTGGAACCCCTCCTCCTCTGCCCCAGTCACCACAAAGAACAAGAGCTGCACAAGGATAGGTCAGGGAAATTATTTTGCTTTTAAAAAAACCTGATTTTATCTCGACTTTTTCTTGCAGGGAAGGACAGTTGTGCCAACAGGGAATTTCTGCTCCAGGAGAGCCAACAGACTCATAAATCCACTCAGCTGTGATGGTGGAGATTCAGGGCATGAACCAGCATTTCTGTAGGTAATTCCTACAGAAATGAAGAATTCTAGCTGGAGACCAATCCCCAGGACATTTTTCCTGGGCTGGAGAAATTTCTTTGTTCTGTAACTGGCACAGCAGGACCATAACATTCAGCTCTGCAAACACCAGGGGAACACTGATGGGGAGAAGGGGAGTTCTCCTCTCACCTGCACTTCAGGAACAAAACTTGAAGATTCTGAATTCATCTCTGCATAGAACAGAGACGATTTTGAATTCTTGAAGGATATAAAACAGTTTCCCAACCAGCTGAGGTTGGAAGTGGCCTCTGGAATTCACCTGGTTCAACCTCCCTGCTCATCCAGGGCCACCCAGAGCCCCAAGGCACAGAACCGTGTCCAAAAACCTTCTGGTCATCTCCGGGGATGGAGATTCCAGAGATTCCACATTCTCTGTGCCACTGCAGGGAAAGAGAGGCTCAAGCCTTGCAGTTCACACTGACAAACCCTCAGCCCTGTCAGCTGTTTGTGGATGCAGCACTTGACACCGCACATGTCTGTAATTCCAAAGGTGTGAAATATTGCCTCGGGTCAATTTGGAAAGCTTTTTTTTTTTTTTTTTTTTTCAAGAATTCAGCCTTGAAACCCACAAATCTCATCAACAAGAAGCAGAATGAATCTTTGAAAATGGGCAGCGTGCAGGACCTGCTGCCTTAAATTCTCTTTTAACCTTTGCTGTGCTCCTGTTCTTTAAATTGCTGCTACAGATACTTAATTTCCCTCCCCAGCATTTTGATTGCTTATTGTTATTGCTCTTGATGTTATTGTTGCTGCTCTTAATATTATTATTATTACTGATATTGGTGTTGATATTATTATTGATATTGGTGTTGATATTACTGCTATTATTATTATTATTATTATTATTATCCTATTTATTTTCCTGTTTCTTTTCCTGTCACAGGAATGCAGCAGCCCTGGTGATGCTGTGGCCATGTCACAGGAGACAGAATATTCCTACAAGGACACCAACCTAAGGATAAGGAAACAGCTCCAATCCAGATCCCACCATGGTCCTACAAGCATCTGGAAACTCCTCACAGCCACCACTGGAAATCCTCATCACCCCCCCTTAAGTGTGTGTGAAAATTATGACAGAATCAGAAAGTCACAAAAATAAAATAAAATAAAATAATCTCAAAATTCTGATTCCTGAGTCCCTTAAATAGTTCTAGTGGTGTGTGTTGTGTTTTTTTGAGGGAAGTCTTTGGGGGATTTTCCTTATTGTCCTTGTTTTGTTATATTTATCATGGAAACATAAAATCATGGAATGGTTTGAGTTGGAAGGGGTCTTAAAACTCATCTCATTCCAACTCCTGCCATGGGCAGGGACACCTTCCGCTATCCCAGGGTGCTCCAAACCTTGTCCAGCCTGGCCTTGGACACTTCCAGGAATCCAGGGGCAGCCACAGCTTCTCTGGGCACCCTGTGCCAGGGCCTCCCCAAACTCACAATAAAGAATTTCTTCCTAATTTATGTATCTTATCTTTTTAAACAAAGCATTACTACAGTAGGTGCATGCAGGGACATTGCTCACCTTCTTCCCAGATGCTTCCCCTGCTGCTCTGGCCCCTTTCTTGTGCCAGGACAAACATTCCAGCAGCCACAGGGAGTCTGATCAAAACCAAATCCACCTTAAAAAAAAAAAATCCCTGTCCTTTCCCCCTGCAATCTGGAGCAGTTCCCTGAACCAGGGCTGTAGTTTGAGGCCGAGTTATTGCGTTATTATTGCTGCTACAATTGCTACTTTTATTTTTCTATTAGTGTTATTATTTCTGCTGTACCCTCCTGGCTTTCAGCGAGGAAATCTCTGACAGTGTTGCTTTTTTTTTCCAAAAAAACTCATATAAGGGCACTTTTACCTCTAGAAACGGGCAATGGTTTGGGTGCACCTTGGTGAAATCTCCAGATCAGGAAAACTCATGGCATTTTCTCTCCTATCATGGCTTTCCTCCAACAGAAAGGGCAAGTTGCTCCTAATTTTCTTTATTAGCACTGTGCTGTTGAAGTGTGTCTCTCTCTCTATCAACTCATTGCAACACCTAGAAGAGCCAGGCACTCTCCCCAGGGAATCCAGCTCCATTTAAAATGGGAATTACAAGCATTTTGGTGCTGAAGTCAGTTGTTTGAAGCCATCTGCAGTCTTGCTGCAGTGCTGCTGTATCCTAATTCCATCTGTCAAAGCCCAGGAGAGTCGAGGCGCTGAGCCCGGCGTTGTGAAACGGCGTCGAGCTCGGGCAGGAGAGGGAATTCCACATCCAGGGGAAAAAAAAAAAAAAATAAATTAAGGAATCTGAAGCTGTCAGCACTGGAAATAATGCTCCCTGTTTAATGAAGGCAGAGGCTGCTGAAATCTTTTGCTTAAAGATGTGAGCAGCAGAGCTGGGGGAAACGTCCTGTGTTCTGTGTTCAAAAGCCTGTCTGAGGTGTCTTCTGCAGAGTTGTGCTTTCCCCCTCAGCTTAAAAGCCAGAAAATTCCCTTTGTCTTCCCTGGTACAATCTTTATTGGAATGATTGCAGTGCAGTAACTCCAGCTCTAAAAGCTTCTCCCTCCAATTCTCCATGTGTTAGTGGGGATGGGGTTTTTTATTTTTTTACACCTGTTCACTCTGGGATGGGCCAGCTGAGGACATTCAGATCCTGCTCAGGATTTCCTGCCCTTCCAAAGATGTCCCAGTTTTCTTTAACTTGGCTTCCTGAACCCTCCTAGTGGCATCTCCAAACTCCTCAGTGTAGCCCCAGTTCCATGCCTGAGGTGTTTTGGTTTCCTAAAGTTCTTTTCCCAGGGAATTTGTAAACAGAAAAAGTGTTTTTGTATCTGTACTTACGTTATTCATTCCTTTTCCCAGGAGGAACTTCTTCTTGATGTCCCTCTGGTCTAACCAATGTAATTTTAAAAAGTTTGCCTTCTTTTCACCAATCAAATCGGTCTGTGTAAAATAGTATAAAAGAAAGACACATCCCAAAAATAAAACAGTCATTTTCAGCCTTCTGAATCTCAGAGTCTTGTATTGTTGTAGTATAAAACAGCATCACCTCAGCCCCTCTGATCTCCATCCTCTTCCTCCTCTGCAAAGCACACTAAATACCCTCTTTCCCAAGTTCAGGAGGGCTGAATTATTCATGGCAGAGGGATGAATGGAGCTCTTTTCATGTGTCCCTGAAGGGATTCTGATTTTTGGTGAATGCTTATTGTTATTTATAACTCTCCCCCAGCAAGTTTGGAGAAACAGCTTCAAACCAGGGGGTTGTTTCCAAATTCTTCCTTGCTGTTCCACCCAGGGCTGGTGGTGGCAAAGTGCTTTTGGTACCAAGTGGGTGGCTGAGAGTTCAGAGAGGGAAGAAGAAAGATGGGAAGCAAGGGAGAAATGGAATTATAATTTGTTTTTCACACTGCTGCCCTTCTTTTTGTGCATATGTGGATATTTGCTGGGAAAATGAGCATTCCTTTAAAGTGGCTTCCTTTTGTGGGAACGTTCCCAAAGAACAAATGACAATGGCTATGGAAACTGTCACCCAGAAGAGCTGTCTGGAATTCAGAGGAGTGTGTGTGAAAATGGCAAAATCTCATGGAAAATGCTTCACCTTTCTTGCTCCTCATCTCCTGCTCCTCCTCTTAGAGCAGCCATTCACCTCCACACTCTGTTTTCTCTCACTGGTAAATCTGGAGGGGGCTGTGGAGATCAGAACACAGCTTTGGGTGTGAGGATAAACATCTGGAGCCAAGGTTCAGCTCAGGCATGGCCTGGACTTCTTCAGAATCAAGGTCAACATCTGGATTTGCATCATGTCCTATTAAATATGGGGCTTAGGTTGGATCAGGTTTATTATGTTGGATCATTCTGTGCCCAAGAAATGACTGGATCTGGCACTCAGTGCCATGGTCTGATTGTCAAGGTGGTGATTAGTCACAGGTTGGAGTTTGATCTCAGAGGTCTTTTCCAAACCTAAGTACTTCTGTAATTTTAAATTCAAAGAGGTTTTGCTCCTTGCTCTGCTTCCCTAAATTGCATCTTTTTAGAAGAAAACTCTATGGATCACACTTGGAGTGCTATTCCCAGGTTACAGTGGAATAATCTGCCTCCACTGCTCTCACCTCAGCTCGGTTCTCTCACACATGTTTCAGGGGATTTCAGGGTTTCTCACAGAGCACTGCACAGTGCACAGAGAGATGACAACATGTAATTACCTGCTGGAAACGTGTCGCTTCCCATATCCACAGGGAACAGACAGAGCCAGGCAAGGTGGATAACTGTGTCACTCCACCTCTCCCCGAGCATCACCTTGTCTGATGCTTCGGGAAAAAGGCACCACTTTGGCAGTGACAGGGGAAATTCTGTTTGTAAACAGTGTGTAAACCTTCAAGGGGAATGGTAATGGAGTGAGTTAAGCATTGCAGGCTCCTCGGCAAAGGAGAACATTTATCAGGGCAAGAAGCAGGCATGGAGAGACAGACTGGGAGTTTATAAAGGAGTCACATCCAATCTCTGAGGGGAACAGGGAGATGGCAGAGCTCTGCTTGTGTCCAGCTGGAGATCACAGGTAGAGAGCTCAGTGAACATTTCTGCAGTGCAGGCTCAGGGGAAGGATGGTCCAGTGATTCTGGCACGCTCAGGGAACTGTGAATTTATTTTTCCTTCAAGTCCTCATCTTCACTTGCATGCCTGAGTCCTTTACACAGCTGGGAAAGCAGCAGGAAAGCAAAACCTCCACATTATCCTCCAAACTGCAGCTGAAAGCCCTCCTGCAGAACTTCTTCCCTTGGTGGATGCTGAATGATGGACAGATGGATTTTTCTCATGCCAGCTGCCATTCCCAGCATGGAGAGTAAGGGAAAAGCAACTCCTTCTTTTGCTTTCCCAACTGAGCTGAGCTGATCTGGAAGCTACTGAGAGTAAATAAGAAAAAACTGGCATGACTGTTTGTCCTTCCCACATGCTCACAGCTATTGGGCTATTGCCCTTACCTTAAGAAATAATTATTATCTCCCACCTGCATTAATCAATACTGGCCTCAGCACCAGCCTGGGCCACATTGTCTGAGCTATTTTAACTTCTCCTGAGAGAAGGAGGGGAAAAAAGCAAAAAATCAGGGAAATCCAGCTTTATTTATTAGGCTACAGCACTGCCACAGGCATGGCAGCAAGATCTCCATGTGAGGAAATTCACATCCAGAATTGGGAGCAGGGAACCAAACTCTGAGGAATCTTTGTGATTCAGGACCAGCTGAGGCCGTGAAAATCTGGTATCCATTGTTTTGAAATTCAGCTCCCAGATAAATCTAACGAAGTTCTTGATGTTGAGAAAGAGTGGCAGAGTAAAATAAGCCTTATGACAACAAGAGATGTGGCAGAGTACCTGTAACTGGTAACATTTATGACATTCCCTTAGAGAAACTTTGCACTGGGCATGGTTTACATCTGGTCTCTCTAAGTCCAGAAGGAATTAAGGAGGTCAAGGAGTGATACTGCCTGCAGGATCTGTGTGTGGCTTCCCTGCCTGCAAGAAAAGCCCAGTGCTTAAGTGCAAGGAAGAATGAGGTGGAGACTTCTGCTGAGGCCATTGCACTTGCTGGAGCTTGTTTTTCTTTAGTGCATCCAAGACTTGCAGCAACTAGCCTATCAGTCTGCATCAACTTAAAAAACACATTTAAAAGTCACCTTTAAGCTAATATTTACCTCTTTAGAGGGTACGAGGAGTTTTTGTCCTTCTCAGTGTGCAACCATCACTGTCTGCTGGGGTATCAGGAAAGAAACATCTCCCAGATTTGAAGGCAGGAGGTTTTTCTCTTTATTGTGCTGAAATTCTCTTTAAGGGTCTTTTTCTGGGGAGTTCTGGATGGGTGTCCTCTGATAACCTGTGCCAGCCCTAAGCCAGGCACCACAACACAACGAGTTTACTTCCATCTTATCCACAGACCAGGCTCTCAGACCTTTGGAGGCATCACACTTTCTCCTGAATCAGATGAAAAGGAAAAAAGGGCATTTCTAGACTTTCTGGAGAGAACCCTTGGTCAGTGCCATTCATCCAGGGCTCCACTTCCATGAAGATTTATGTATTTCCCTCATAGCTGCAGTTTGCACCACAGTGCTCCAACAGGAATACAGGTGCATTTCCAGATCCTTCCTCACCTGCTCTCCCCTCTCCTTAACATCTTTGCTTTATTTCCTGCACTTTGGGGGAAGTTTAGGCTGGGACTGGGGTGCCATAATCAATTTTAGGTCAAATTTGCTGTGAATAATCATGCAGGACTCACAACTCAGAGACACTTTGTCTTTAACCCTACATCCCCATCCCAAAAGAATGGTAATGCTGGTCTGTCTGAGTGCTCACATGCCCCAGGATGGGATTACTTGACCCTCTCATGCACTGCTCTTCCCTAAACAAACCAGACAGTGCTTTGGGTAAGAACCAGTTAATTCCCTTCCTTCCATCTCTCTGCTCAAGACACCTGAATATTTTTCCCTTGTCTCTCACATATCCTCTACATCTCTGCAGGATCTCTGCTCTGCCTGGCAGAGCTCCCTAAAGGACTGCACAAATAATTTAAATGGCTGGTTTATTGTTAAAGGCATGTACCTGATTTCCCTGGCACTGAGGCGGAGTGGAGCGTCCCGGCTCCATTGATTTCAGAATTAGAGTGTCAAGGATCCAGCCCACACCTTATTGAAATCAATACCAGTGATCAGGACCACACAGAAACTGCTCATAAGCTGTTATCTTGATATCAACCCCAGTTAACTGGCAATGACAATAAGTTCCATTGAATTAGATGGGCCATTAAATTTCGACACTCAAGCCAACCCCGAGCTGAAATTCGAGTCAAACATTAGCTGGAGAGTCTCCGAGTCTGACCCTCCTCATGTCGGGCTGGTGTTACCAGAGGTTTTAATTACACAGGGTTTCCTTTTGGAGCTGCTTTATTAGCTCACTGCCTTTGTGGGTTTTCTTTTTTAATGGAGCGTGGCTGGAGGAGAGCAAAAAATAAAAACAATTTAAAAATCTGCTCACCTGCATCTCCAGCCTCGACCAGAGCAGGCAGAGTAACAGTGCACACCAATAAAATCATCACATACCCAGCTGGAAAGTGATAAGACAAAATCAAACTGCCTGCAATAACAGAGACAGAGCCTTTTGATGGCCAGCAAGGAGGGAGGGTGTCGATTTGCACATTTTATTACTGCGGTTCACAAACCTCGCCGAGATGGGGATTTGGTTCCCTGCCACGCTGGTGCTGTACCTGGAGCAGAGAGGGAAGGAGTTTTTAGCTACCCAGTGTTAGGAAAATTAACCTACAAATGCCAGAGGTTCATGTCCAAAAAGGAGACAGATGAGTCCTTTTACTTTCTTTGAATAAAGGGAGAGGCCATGGGGCATTTCTCCTGGGGTCTCTCAAATTTTGGAGGATGCAGCCTCCTGTTTTATCCTAATTTCCCTCTCTCTTTCCCCATTGGCTGAGGTACTTAAGAGGTACAGACTTCCCAGAGTGCCTGATACCTAAAATTCCCCTTTAATGTATAACCCTCCTTTTAATTTCTAATTCTTATGGAATTTATGGGTTTTCCCCATCGTTTCTTTCATCTTTCAATATCCAATTTCATTTATCAGCAAATAAAGACAAATATCTTCTTTTCCATTCATCCATCAGTGGGATCCTTCCCATTGTTTCTTTTACCTCTCAGTGCTGTTTTATTTTTCTACCAGCAGACCCACTGCTTGTTTGTAAAGACAAATCTGTCATTCCTCTCACCAGGGTATCCCTGGATTGGCAATCAGAGCCTCCTGGAGGCAGGAAAGGTCCTCTCACTTTGGCCACTCCAAGCAATTAAAGTGTTGGGCAGCTCAAGAAGTTCCCGTGGAGTGCTGAGCCCTCCTGCCCGTGTGCTCACCCCTCCCTGGGCTGTGTTTGATTAAAGGCAGATTGTTTATTGATTAATAATCCCTTTTTAAACTTGGCTGTTTCAGATGGTCAGGAGTGGGCAGCAAGCTGAGCTAATGAGCTGCAGGTCCTGGTGGATGCAGGTGTAGGAATAAAGCTCAGTTAGGAGGTTAAGCAAGAGTTCTTGGGGTTTTTTGTTTTTGTTTTTTTTTTTCAGTGAAGAGGGAGTTGAGGGCATGTGAACAGCCCCTGGGAGAAGCTCACTCTGCAAAACTGGGGAAGGGGAGGGTTAGAGGACAGGCCATCACTGCTGACAGGCAATAAAAGGTGAAAATGCAGCCACTGGAGCACGTGTGGTTATGTCCCTGTGCCCTTTACTTACACACACCTCCAGCTCACCCTTCACACCAGGGGTTTTAAGGCACAACTATGCACAAAGCCATGGAATAATTGAGGTGGCAACTGAGCTCTGAAGGTCACCTGGTCCAACTCCCCTCCATTCAAAGCAAGGCAAACCTCAGAATCAGATCCAACTCCAAAGTCAGACTGTGTGGATCGAGGTCATGAGCCTGTGCCCAATGTGTCATGGGCTTATCCCACTTGTCCATGTCCAACATGTCATCCCACTTAGAAAACAACATTTCTAGGGCAGGTTTCACTCCAGGGGATGGGAACAGCTTTGCTGCAGTTTTCCCACCATCTCTGTGATGGTCAATACAGCCTTGAAATCAACAGGCATCTCCAAGAGGTCTTAATGAAACACATTTCAAAGGCTCTTTTACACCTCAGCGCCATAAAAGAGACTCAAGGCCAACTAAAAATTACTCTTCCCCCCACGATTCACAGCTCAGGCTTATTTCTCACAGGAAGAAGCAGGAAGATATCATTAATGGGGAAGAAAAGGGGGAAAAAATCAACTTTTGTTCGCCATGTGCCGACAGGCAGAGATAAGGCACAGCTAAAGTGGGAGCCTGTACTTCATGGGGGTGAACTATAACTCAGATAAGATGGAGGCAAGAGATCTTCGTTGGGCTAAGGGAAAAAAAAAATCCTGGTTTAAGGTTATTACACAGGAAGAGCCCTGCTGCATGAAATCTATGGGAAATTGCATATTTTGTCACATTTAGTTATTGAATCCCAATTTCATCCTAGCACGAGGAAAATATGCATCACCCTCCCTTGTAGCTCTTATTAGATTTCACAGCCTTTCAATATTAAAATGCCAGCCCGGGGAGCTGTGCTTCTCTTTCCATTTTCTCCCTCTTCCCCCTCCTCCCCTCCCCTCTGCCACACTGCAGTGCTGGAGGTGTGGTGCAGGAGCCCTGGTGACACAGAACGAGTTGGAATCACCAGCTCTGGGCAGAAAAATCCCTCCAACTTTCTCCCTACCACTCATTTATCCTCTACAAATTCATGGGCAGTCCCAGCAGTTCCCATTCCCATGCTAGACCAGCCTAGGGTTGCACCCCCTCTCTTTTTTCAGGGATTCCCCAAATCTGCACATTTTGCAGGGTGTTTTAGTTTCTGCTCAGACCTATAGGAGCTTAAGAGGGGCCAGCTCACCCTGTCTCCCTCTTCCACATGGATTTATCCTCCCAGCAACACCCTTAATGCATTTGAGTTGGTTGATGAACCAATGTCCTCATGCAAGAGGAGGATAAATTGCCTGGCAGCCCAAATCCTGACCCTTCTCTGAGGGCTTGGCATGGATCCTTTTGCAGTGGGGTGGCACTGGAGAAACATTCTTGATTTCAGCTAGAAGGATCCTGTGGTCAGAGAAGAGGTGAGATTTTAGGGCTGTTTGAGTGGGTTTAGTCATGCTCCCAAAGTTTGTCCAAAAACTGAATTAATTTTTATGCATCCCCCAGTCAACCTCCATGGCCCATCTTTTCCACAAGTGAAAGAAGAGAAACCTTGTTCTGGTTACAGACAGAAGTTGTTCCTTTGCCATCCCCAGCCTTGTAAATCTTCCCTTGTTCTGCAGGGACTGGCTCTGGAGTGAGTGAGTGTTGAGGGTTTCAGAGAAGGGCTGTGAGTGCTGTTCTGTAAAGTTATCAGTCTCTCTCTAATATAAACCGAAGTGCAGCTGCTGCAGGGGAAAATGTGCTGATTTCTCTAATATTAAAAAAAAATTACTCAGTCTATAAACAGATTGAAGGAAACAAATTATTTCCCCCAGTTAAATATTTTAAAGAGCAATCCAGGCTTTGGCTATCACCTAAAGTAGGGAGGAGAAAGCAGTTTCAGGCTAAAGGAGTGGATTGATTTCCCAGTCTGCAGGATGCACCTTGCTTATTTAACCTGACTGTTTTCTACCTGTGATGCTTTCCTGGCTTTGGAGAGGAAGAAAATCAGGGTGAACTCAGGCCAGGTCAGGTCAGGATAAACTTCAACTATCTGATCTGAATTTGTAACAGGCCACAGGAGAAATAAATCCCACAACTCCATAGGAGAAATGGGAAAAATTGTAGAGTGCTGGAGGCTCAGTGCAGATAAAAGTTGCAGCTAATTATCCAAACAAAATATTCATATCTTTGAATCAGCATAAAACGGGGCTGGAAACTTGAAGGGAGCAGCTTCTCCTCTGATGTCTCAGCCTAAGATTTTGGTCCCTGACCCTTGGCAGGAAGGACAGAATTTAGAGAACTCCAAGTGAGATGTGGCCAGGACTCAGGGAAGACCTTGCCAAGGGCCAGAGGAGCAGCTCATTTTTCTAAACACTTTTAAGGAAACCCCTGCTCCCTTCACAGAGAGGAAAATAATATTGCACCACCCCAAAAGCTTCACCAGCTCCTCTGGACCTTTCCTAATCTGTTCCCACCTTTCTTAGGTGTGTTCTCTCCTAAATCAGAGCAGGTGAGACACAGAGGCACAGGTGTGACGTGCTGCCTCACACAGCCCAGAAAGGAGGAGAGCCAAATTCCCTTAGTGCTCTTGGATGAACAGCCACTAAAAATAAATAAAAAATTAAAAGAAGTACTAAAACCCCTCCTGCCTCTGAAGCACTCCCTCTGAACGAAAATAACAGTGCTGAAGCAGCACTTTCCATCCTTAAATCCCTGTGTGCTTTTCCAAAGGAAGGTCAATGCCACTGCCCCTGTTCACAGGTGTGGGAAAGGAGCTGCTGCTTTTCACAAAGGTTTTTCCACCCCACAGCCCAGCCCTGTTTAATGAGCCACTGGCTTTGCCTTTTTCCAGAGGTTGGACCCAGTCACGAGGGTTTCTGTGAGGTCTTTTATGTCCCTCCTTGTCCTTCCTCCTTTCAAGAGTGCAGGGTTGTGTTCCCTCATTCTGGAGGCCAGACTGGCCTGACACTTGTTGTGTTCCCATCCTTGATCCAGCCAGAATCCCACAGCACTTTACTACAGCGAGGATGGAGCAAAGAGTGAATGAAGTGGAGTCTTAATGAAATGAGGATTTTGCTCTTCCTTGTGCCCTTTTTGAGGTGGCACCAAACCAAAACTGCTCAGCTCTTGCCTGGCAGCACCTGAGTCTGAATGAAAACCAGACAACGGGGCCAAACCCAAAATCTTCTCCCTGCCCCATCCCTGCTGTACTTCTTGTTTCTTTTGGGACTGCTTGTGTTCATCCTACAGATTTATCTAACCCCTCTATCCCTGCCTTCCTCTTCCTGTTCAAGTTCATGGACACCTTCCCCTACCCCAGGCTGCTCAGAGCCTCATCCAGCATTTCCAGGAACATTTCCAGGGATGGAGCATCCACAACTTCTCTGAGCAACCTGTTCCAGCCATGCAGTTACTGTTGGAGGTCTGATTCAAGTCATTCTAACTTATAAAGAAACAAATTCTACAAAGAGAGCATTTTTTTTTCTACTCCAGATTTACATTAATATGAATAGAGTCAGGACCACATGTGCCATTTTTAGAGCATTAAAACAAATCTTTTTTAGCAGCCTGCTAATGGCTATAGACTGTAATTCACACCCTGTCTGCTGAGTAATTTTGCATGGCATCAAAGATTTTTTTTTTTTGCAGGCAGAAATATGGCCAAAATAACACTTCGGTGGATCAATACCACTGAAATATAAGGCTATCCAGTTGCTAAAGAGGTCTATTTAGTTTCTCTGTCAGCTGCTGATCCTGGGTAGAATCAGTTGGTTTTCCTTACGAGCATTTAATACATTTTGTGTGGAGGATTCCTACCCCAGGAGCAGGAATGCTGCTGCTGATAGGGAAGTGGAGAAAGGGTTGTAAAATACAGAATGCAGAGCATTCAAGAAATTAAAATCTGTAATAGTTAAATGTCTTAACTTCGTGGCACTACTTCATTTCAGCAGCTGTTTAAATGATGGAATCGTTAAGGATGGAAAAATCTTCCGAGATCATCAAGTCCAACCCAGCACCACCATCATTATTCACCATCAAATATCCTCAAGTGCCACATCCACAGGTTTTTTTTGAACACTTCCAGGGGTGGCGACACCACCACCTCCCCAGACAGTCTGTTCCAATCCTTGGTAACACTTCAGTGAAGAATTTTTTTTCCTGATATCCAACCTGAACCTCCCCTGGCACAGCTTGAGGCTGTTTCCTCTTGTCCTGTCACAGAAAATAGATGGATGTCTGTTCCCTTTGCTGATGGCCTGGGAAATAAAGAGCAGAGAATTTTCAGCACTGGTCAGGCCGTGTGGCTACAGAATTCTGCCTGGTTCAGGGAGAATATACAACACACATGGGAAAGAATTTAAGGAAGTGTAAAGCCGTGAAGGGATGGAGGAGGCTGAACTCCTCTTGTCTCTGTCATTTTTTAATAGGTTTTTGAATTAGCATTGTGCCTGTGATGAAATAAATGTACTTCAGCTGCTTTGCCTCAGCCTGGCTTGCAGTGATTACCCCAGAGAAATTAGGACTCCTTGCTTCCTCTCAAAAAAAAATAACTCGTGGAGCTTTTCTTGAAGAAAAATCCTCCAACAACTTTTCCCGATGATACTGTTGGATACCGTTAATTAAAAGGGGTCAAACAAAGTTGAGAACTTGGTTGATGAACCTCAGAGGATCAAAGGGTTGGCGCTGTGGCCTTTGAAAACGTCCTGTCCCCTTGTTCAGGCTGTACCAATAGTTAGGAAGAGCATTAGGGGGCACTGGAGGCACTTTTTGTAACTTATCTGCATGTTTTGTTTAATTAACAGCTGGTTAAGCAAGTGTTAAGCCACCTAAAAGCCTTTCAAACCCTGCAGTGCTTATCTTCCCAGCACCTGCAGCTTTCTTCCTGCCAGTGCAAACCTGCTCCTTTTCATTCCCCTGCATCAATTGCAGAGAGAATATAGCAGTAAGAGAGAAAAAAAAAAAAAAAAAAAAAAAAAAAGGGGGGGGGGAGATATTCACTGAGGTCTCCAGGTGCCAGACTCCAAGCTGATGAAAGCAGACACAGCTCCACACAATCAGGCCTTGGCTGTTGTTTCCAGGAGGTATCAGCATCGAGACCTGAACCTCCTCTGTGGGTTTCTCCAAAGCCTTGTGCATCTCTGTGGGGGAACAGAAACCATCCAGGAAAGAGATTAAAACAACCTGACACAGTCTCTGTCCTCAGAGCGCCAGCCAACGTCCAGCTAATGAGTTTTGGGAAGGATTTTACTGCCTGGGAAAAATCGTTTCGTGTCAGCTCCAAAGTCTTCCTGTCACATAGAAGGAAATATCCAGTCAAGTGTCTCTCATGGGGACACAATGGGGCACTGGCACAGGTTGTCCATGAAACTGTGGCTGCTCCATCATCCCTGGGAGTGTCCCAGGCCAGGCTGGATGGGATTTGGAATCACCTGGGATAGTGGAAGTTGTCCCTGCCCATGGCAGGGGTTGGAACTGGATGGGCTTTAAAGATCTTTTCCAATCCAAACCACCCAGTTAGTCTACGAATAAAGGATTTAATATCCCTGCTGCTGATGGTAATAGAACGTATTTTTCCCTTTTAGACTGAAATCTCCTAATATTAGTGCCAGAAAACAATCATCTAACATGTAATCCCCAGCTTCTGGAAATGAAGGAAGGACAAACACAAACTTTTTTTTTTTTTTTTTTTTTTTTTTTTTTTTTTTTTTTTTTTTTTTTTTGTTTGTTTGTTTGTTTTGTTTTGTTTTGTTTTGGAGGGTAGGGCAAAGTTTTCTGTTGTTGGGTTTTTTTTTTTTTTCTTTTATTTGTCAAATTTGAAAAATGTTGTCAGCAATTTGCAAATTCCCCACCTGTTCTGTGCATACATGAAAATAGCCTGACTTCCTGCTCCTTTCTAAGTGACTTTTAATGTATAGCAAGAATGCGCAGTGTTGACAGCTCTCCAATTTTAGCACAAGTCTCATTATCCTTTTTTTTTTTAAGCTAAGGCCACCTATCCCAAAATAAAAGATGTGCTGCTTTTGGTTGGGATTTTTTTTTTTGTGCAAATATGCATAAAAATGTTTACTTTTTTCCCTTCCTTTTCAAGTTCATCAAGCAACTCTATTTAAAGATCCACCACCTTTATGGGGATCACAAGATTATTTGTGATTCTTGTCTTCTGTTTGGAAAAGGAGGAAAAAAATATTCCAAGCCTTCATACAGTAGGACAAAAAAGAAATGCTTGGAATGCCATTTCCAGCCAAGCAAAGTATGGAAAGCTTAGTTATTATTTTAACTTTTTTTTTTTTTTTTTGAGAAGGAGTTTTCCCCATAACTTTTGTATATGTTGGATTTAGAAATCATGGAATCACAGAATGGGTTGTGTTGGAAGGGACCTTAAAGATCATCCAGTTCTGCCATGGACATTTCCACTCTCCCAGATTGTTCCAAGTCCTGCCCAGCCTTGCCTGAAGCACTTCCAGGGCTGGGGAATCCAAAACAAGGGTTTTAAGAAAGAACCATATTTCTTATGACAGGGTAATGATATGAATGATACCCACAGTGGCTGAAAAAAAAATATATATGAAGGTTGCAGCAAGGTAGCAATTGCCTCCAGGTGAAGGTAGGAATTTTATGTGTTTGAAGTTGTGACAATCAGCAAAAATAAAGCAAAAAATATCAAATCAGAACAATGACAAGGCTTTGTATCTAGGTCAGCCGTGGGTGGACATTTCCACTGATCTGTTGCTTGGTAGATCTCCTTTTCTTTCAGTTTGAAAACTGATATGAAAAGTTCTTCAGATTCCTAAAAGGGTACAGACTTTAGTCTTTAGGGCCTTAAATTCAGCTGGAATTCTGTGCTGAGCATTCCTGTCCTTTAAGTGACTGAGACTCAAATCCATGATAAATGTGGAGCTATGATGGAGCTCTCCTGGATAAACTGGGAGTAATGGAGTTAAACCCTCCTTCAGATAGTCTAGGTTGGCTTAATTACCACATATCTCCAAATGCAACTCCTCTCACTGAGTTCTTGGGTTCTTTGAGTCTCATCTAGTGGATTTGTTTTGCTGATGTGCATAAATATCTCTAAAAAGGGATGCATTTTTCCGTTCTCCCTTTCCCTCACTGATGTTTCCCCAAGTTTCTGTCCCACCAGACAAAGTTTCTCCACATTTTGCTTTGTTGCCTCTTCTTTCCCTCCAGACCTTGTATCTCTTTCTCTTCCTGACACACAATCACCCCTTTAAACCATTGCCTGCACTCTTCCACTCATGTTTCCATCCCCTTTTTTCTCTTTCTTGGAGTGGGAATCACGCACTCTGCCTATGGACAGCTTAATTCTGTGAGGGAGACTTGACTGCAACCCCAATGAAAAAAAAAAGAGATCAATATAAAATTCATTGAAGGCATAAAGGCATCAGTTTACAGCATCTCCATTGGGTTGCCTGAAGAGTTTAAGACCCTGAATGACCCAATGTTGCAAAAATTGTGCACAAAATTTGCATTCTTGGATGGAAGTCTTGGCTTTCAAGTCCATTTTCCCCGCGAGCTCTGGCGAGGTCAGACCCAGCGGTCCTGACCGACCCCGTACGACGAGAGGAGCTGTGAAATTCAGATCCAAAACCCGAAGCTGGTTTAGTTCAGGTTTTATGATTCCTGTCCTTGCCGTGCTGGTTCTTGACAGATTAAGAGAATTACCCATGCTCCTCTTATTTACACGGACGAGTTGGTTTGTGATCCCCCGTGGAGCTCATTTCAAAACCCCCTTGCACTCGGCGAAGGAAGAAACTTCAGTAACCATCAGCTGTGGCATTGATCCTTCAGAAAAATTAACCAACTGAACTGAGACTTACTGTGAAATCAGTGATGCTCAGCAGCCACTAACTTCATTTGGAACTCACCAGTGTTAATGCATTTAAAGTATTGATCCTTCCTCGTGTGCTTTGCAGCCCCGGCTCCCTTTTGGCATTGCGAACACAAAGGCAGCTCTCTCCAAAGCCAGGATGAGCAAGCAAAACCCTTCAACCCCGAAAACAAACTCATTATTCAAAATGCTTGTTGGGCTCGCTGCAGCAATTGAATTGATTGGGAAAAAAAAAAAAAAAAAAAAAAAAAAAAAAAGGAAAGAAACTCACTGTGGCAGAAAAAAAAAAAAAATCAGATTATTTCAGAGCATGGGAAAGGAACAGGTAGAGGAAACATCCTGATGTCTGAAAGGAGCAAATCTTCCATCAAATACTCATAATTTTTTGCTTTATTATTGCATTATTGTCACATTTTTGGGTTTTTTAGTTATGTGCAGCACGTGGGATTGAGAAGGAGCACTCAGAGCTGTGGCTGTGCAGAGAATTGGATATTCAGGACCACAAGGAGCACACGATTTGCCCAACAGCACTTCCAGCACTTTTGCAGGTAGTTTTGGGAAGAACCCCTTTGCCCCTTTCACATCCTGGGCTCCTAAAGGGGAGGCTTAGCTATTAACTGGTTACCTAATCAAACTAGCCTCATATTTTAGTTTTTTCTCTTTTTTTTTTTTTTTTTTTTTTTTTTTTTTTTTTTTTTTTTGCGCTTTTGCAGCAATAAATGAGCCCTCAGATGAAAACTGCAGCTGAAAGCAGAGGAGCTGCAGTTTGCAGCCCACTCTCTGTGCTTTCCAGCATTCCCTGGGCTTTGCAGTGAGTTTGCTTACACAGTGCTTTCCCTTGCCCTATTTAAGAGCCTCTGCAGTGTTCTCATGGTGAATTAGGTTACTCTGTAGAAAAGGATACTGCAAATCCCCTTCTCTGCTTCAGCTGCTCCCCTTTCCCTGCATGGCAAGCTGAGTGCTCTCTCTCTCGTTCTCCTGTTTTTGGAAAATTTCATCCACGTTTTGGGGGTTTCTACCCAGCAGAATCAGCTTCTCCCTTGGATTAGTTTCACTCCAGAAGCTACTGGTTCTCCAGCTTCCCCACAGACTCCAAGCCTTCTCCACTTCCAGTTCTTAAACTGTTTTCAATTCTTATATCCACGTATCCTGTGCAATCCCAGGCTCCAGTTCTCAGCAGTGATTGCACTTAGTTTATGATCTCTGTTCTTTAAATGCCACATCTGGGCATCTTCAGAGGCACACATCTCACTCCTTAAAATATGCAGGTGTCTCCTCCTGACCTTCATTAGTGCTGTGACAGATTCCAGCCATCCTGCTCGTTAGTGCATTATTTAGCTGCCTGTCAGCCACTCTCTGCAGCTCCCTGTTCCTTCTGATGCAGAGATGCAATAATTGGCTGCTTTGTTTTTTCAGGCATCTTTAGCATTACTTGAATCTACTAAAGCTCAGCCAGGCTGAAAATCCAGTAGTTTTCCAGGTTTGTTTGTAAAGACCTCGTTATTTTTAGTGACACAGAATAGGTTGGGATGAGTGGAAAGGTGAAAGATCTGTGGCCCAGACCCTGCACAAAAGTGACTTCACTTCCTTTCAACAATGTCTGCTGATCTCCAGGAAACACACAGCAATGCTGCAAAACTTCTCAGCCAAGAGCCAGGTAGTTCCCTGATCCTTTTCCCAGCATCAACCACAATGAGGCAGCTCTAAGTGGTCTCTTAAATGGAGACACACTCCCCAACCATTGTGGAAATGCTCCAAAAAAGTCCTTTCTTCTAATTCTTCTGGCTCTACAAAAAAAAACAAAAAAAAAAAAAAAAAAAAAAAACCACCCAACTGATTTTTTTTTTCCTATTCTTCAGTAGTTGTGATGTTTACACAAACTATTCTCTGGTACAAAAACTCATGCTTTTTGCTGATTTTTTTTTCTCTTATTTCCTTTCACCTGCATGCTCTGCTCTCTGGTTTTGCTGGGAATAAATAGGATCAGGTGTGGGGTAGCACACCTGCAATCTTGCTCCCTTATGCATTTGCCAGCCCTGTGATGAAAGGGAAGCTCCAACACCTCTCTCAGGGTTGGACAAATGGACTGAGCAAACCTGAGGTGCAAAAATCTCAGTGGAGAAGGGAGAGGACAGGATTTTTCCTCCTGCCCCTTCTCCCAGCTCCTTGAAGAAAGATGCTGGTTTTAGTGTGAGAACACCCAAGGCTGTGCCCAGCACTGATAAAGCCCCATTCCTTCAGTGCCTTTTTCCACTTTTTTTTTTTTTTTTTTTTTTTTTTTTTTTCTCTGATTTCCCTTCCCAAGGAGGTCACTGTGGTTCAATCTGCCCCTGAGCATCAGCAAAACAGGAAGGGAAGACCTGCTGGAGACTGTGCTGTGTGAGAGCTTGTGTGTTTTAGATAGAGAGAGCAAGCCTAATTTATTATGAAACAGAAGTTAGCTTTACATTTTCATAATTAGGGAGGATGCTAATGTTGCATGATTGGAAAATGTCACCCTGCACAACTAATTTGAGGCCTAATTGAAGTTCAGCATCATCTGCAGCTCCTCCAGTGATAACTTTTCCACAAGGTGCTGCAGAGATGCAGAGAGAGAGTGGTTTAGCAGGGAGTCATTTATCACCTTTCCCAGCAGACAGAGGGATCTGGGAGGAAATGACCAGAGAGAAGCAATCCTAAAAGCCGGAGCCTCAGGCTGGTGGAACAAAGCACTCCACATCAGCACGAATGACAGGGTTAATTATCCCTGGGCTGCTGCAGAGGACAATGCATTTCTCGGGGGTTCTGTCCAGCAGCTGCTGAAGAAATTTGGATTGGGTGTGTCACTATCACACCACAGTGTCACCGAGGTATGGATGGACCTGCCCTTATCTGAAGCACACTGGGGATTGCTTTGTGTTTAGAATACAGAGGAGACAAGGGCCACAAGGAAGGCACAAAAAAATCCCACTGCAAGAGTCACAGCTTCTCTTTGCCATCCAGGATCTGTGTTACCGTGGGGAAAAGCCAAGTCTTGCTCTGGTTTCAAGTGCTGTCACACCACTCATGCTTAGTCAGGCTTGATCTAAGAGAGAAAAGCTGTGATTTAAACTCTTCTCAGACAGCCAAGGTTTTTCCCTTCAGTACTTATCAAAAAGAGGGAAGGAGACTTTTTACATGAGCAGGTAGTGATAGGATAAAGGAGAATGATTTTTAACTGAAAGAGGAGTGATTTAGATTTGGATATTAGGAAGAAATTCTTCCCTGTGAGGGCAGTGAGGCCCTGGAACAGGGTGCCCAGAAAAGCTGTGGCTGCCCCTGGATCCCTGAAAATGTTCAAGGCCAGGCTGGATGGAGCTTGGAGTAGCCTGGGATAGTGGAAGGTGTCCCTGCCCATGGCAGAGCAGCTCCACAGGTTGTTCCTCCCAACTGTCTCTCTCCAAAAGTGGCTACAGGCATATGAATAATGCATAAGGACAAGGCAAGGGTTTGTGGAGTTTCCTCCTTGGTACTTTCCCTGCCTCCAGCCATTTGAGACTCAGGGACTTCCATAAGTTCTCCCTGAATTTAATAACACAGTCTGGATTTTTCTTTGAACTCCTCTGCTCTTCCCTGAACTCTCATTAACTTTGAGCACCAACTATATGTCCGTGGCAAGAAAATCCACATCTTGATTGCACTTTCTCCGGGACCCCCAAGCTCCTGCTGTGGAAAAGTCCATGAGCAACCATTATCCATTCATCCTTTCCTTGACACTCTTGATTTCATGTATTCCATCCCATGCCTTCCCAGTCATCTCTGCAGCATCCTAGGTTGTACTCTTACTCCTTATGGAGAGCTCATTCCAGCTCTTCAAGCACTCCTGCATTTGTTTTTCTCTGAGTCTCCCTCTCCTCTTTTCCTCTTTGATTAAAAGTTTTCCATTCACACCTGATGGTCTGGGAGGACTGAGGAGAAGGATCTTAGCAGGTCTCATGAAGATGAAAGCTTCTGCATGTCCCCCTGTAACAAATAACCACTGAGAGAGCTCAGGTGTTTGCATTGATAATCTCAACTCAAGCTAATCCTGCTCAGGCAGGATTAACAGGCTACAGCCACAAGAAAACAAACCAGAAAATTTGGCAGGAAGGAGAGAGGGAAGGCTGCCTATTGAGCTGGACTTCATCCCACTGTCATCCTGATTTAAGATCCCAGAGAGCTGGAGAAACAACAACAATAAAGGCTGGGCTCTGCTGGCTCTGACACTCATGAATATGGTTGAGAAAAAAGAAATATTTTTTTCTTCCATGCAGGCTCATCTTCCCCAGCCAAATCTCCACAGAAGAGAATGTTGCTGTTAGCTGGATTGCCCAATGCCCCCACAACATCTCCAACTCTGCTCAGTCCTTGAGGAGCACCAGAAGTGTGAGATCCCACATCCTCCTCCTGATCTCCAGCTGCCTCCTCCATCCCAGTGCTGGGTGATCTCACCTGCTGGGGATGGGCCAGGAGCTCCTGGACACCTTGGGACCCCCAACTGCAGGTGGTTCCTGCCAGCCCCATCCTGAGGAGACAGCCTGGGGATTTTAGGGTGACTCTGGGTGACACAAACACACCGGGAAATTTCATGTCCCACCCTCACACAAACACAGGTTTCCATTTCACTGTGTGGCCTCCTCCAAACCCCAAACACCTCTGACATCTCCCTCCCCACAGGAATACCCAGAGCCTGCCTTGTGTCTGGCTGCCCTCTGGGAGATTTAACATGGCCAGGGTTGTAATGAGACACACACAAATCTCAGTTTAATGTCCCAGTGCCACCCAACAGGGGGATCTCACCAGCTCTACAAAGCCCCCTGCACTGCATTAGGGGAGAGTTAATTCACTGGAGGGAGCTATAATCTGATTTCAGCCTTACAAGCCAACATTATTATTCTTTTCCTCTCTATTCTTTCATGCTTAAACTGATCCGCTGTCATCCTTTGTCTCTCTCCATCTCCAGCCTGTATCACTTTCAGGGCAGCCTGTCTCCATTAGATTTTCCAGCTCCTAATATTCAATTTAATTTTAAAGCTTGTCCATGCTCCCCTCCCTTTCCCCCTTCCCCTTCCCCTCCTGACCTGCAAATCCCCCACCCCTCCCTGATGACACAGCTTTCTCCCTGGTTTCCTCCCTGTGATTTCTCCTCCCTTTCTTCATTATCAGCGTGTCAGATTAGGATCTGACAAGAAAGTAGAATCGACTGTTCATCCAGGGCTTTAGAGCATAAGCAGGATTAGTTACCCTGATCTGAAGGGCATTTTCATTTTTCTGTCGCTGGAATACATCTGAAGATTCCCATCATCCAACCAAAGATGTGGGCTCCTGGCCTTTTCTACTGGGAAATGGGTAGTTCATAAAAAATTGCTCCTTGGTGTTGTGGGGCTCTCAGGGACATGAAGGAGAGAGAGCTTGTGTTGGAAAAATCCAATTTTACAGAGAGAGGTGTTTTTAAAAGATTTTATTCCATTTTCAATCTTGTAGAAGGGTGAGACAAAAGAGATGTAAAACTCAACACTATTTTATCAGGAGCTAACTTATTTCTTTGTTACAATACAAAGAAAAATAAATGTTATGAATGTTTTATAACATTTATAAAGGTTATATAGGTTTTTTCAGCCTATTAGCTTTTGCCACACAATGCTTCTAACACCAATCACCTGTTATTTTACTTCACATGGTCTTGTTACAATGGATCTTTCACAGTTCTAATTTTCCAAAATATCTGGTCTGTTTGCAAGGCCATAATTTGAAACTTGTTTCCAGTTCAGTTTCTCTCTCAACAATGTCTGTCCTATTCCATGGCCTTTCTAAGTCACCATACTTTATCTCAGAGTTTGCATGTAGGTGTACAGGACTATGTGAGCTTTCAGTCAGGCTTTGAGAATCCTCTGAAAATCCATTTCTCACAAGCCTGGACAGAGAAAATGTGGGAGATGAAATCCCAAGGCGTGATGGAGTGGGAGATGTTTGGACCCACAGCAGCCTCACCACGGGTCTCTTTCATCCCAGGCGATATTTTGCTGTTCAAAATCACCTGAGGAACAGCAGCAAACCCCAGCCCATGAACATTCCTGCTCCCTCCTGCCAAGGAAGGGATGCCACAGACCAACCCACCTCAATCACAGGGTAAAAGACCTGCTCCATGTTGGAAGGAGTGAACTGACTAACACATTTTAATGATGAGGCTGATTTCCACACCACGGCACAAATTTTCATGATACGACTCACTGACCCCTAAATTCCTGGCCTGTAAAATCCCTGTGTTTAGTGCAAACTCTCTGGCTGATTTATCCACAGAGTTCACACCAGGAATGCTCCATCTCCAGCCTTTAAAACTGGAAAGGGAACATGGGGGATGGCAATGCAGAACCAGAATAAAAGCCAAGAGGGTTGGTGTTTCCTCATGGACTGAGGGAGTGAGAGTGTCCAGAGTGGGGGATACAACAGGAAAACCAAGGTGAAGTGTCTGTTCCTCATGGGCTGAGGGTGCAAATACATCCCTGCTGTTCTGGCCCTCACAGAGAATTCAGGGTGAAGAACCCCAGGGTACAAAAAAACACGAGTGGGGACCAGCAAAGTTTTGCCTTCCTGTGCAGAGTTTGCCTTCTGCTCTCACTTTGGCATCTGAGCCAGATCACCAAATACACATAATTAAGGGATCTCTTCTGCCCTGTCACACAGGGGTTCTCCCAGCACCCAGGGATCTGGGCTGCCAAAGCAGGACACTGCTCCTGGCTGAGGTCATTGGCAGAAGGTTCAAAGAAAAGTGATGGTGCACTCCAAGACAGAAGGAAAATAATTTGTTCCCCCAGAACAAGGTATCCTCCTAATAACTAAGAGATTAAATTAAAGTCTGAAGCATAGGATGTTAGATCCCTCCTGAGAGTTTTTTATTTTATATCGGCTGTTACAACTTCAGATGTTCGGGTTATCCTCATAAATGTCCGAGCCATCCTCGTGTCTGGCTGAGTTCCTGGCCTCATTGACATCTTATGGAAATGAGTCCCTCAGCCTAATTACACTTTGGAAGACAAGAGATTTCCTTTGCATTGAATATCTGTCTCATTCCTGTCGTCTGAGACAGAGAGAGCCATTCTCAGCCTACCTCCCTCATTTTACGTGCATCCTCCTGTCTCTGCCCTTTCCCCCCCTTTCCAATATAACAAAGTGTAATTTCATTGGCTTTATTTGCAGAAGACATTTCTCAGGAAGTTAATCCTTCTTATTTTTTTTTCCCCAAAACCTCCCCCGTCTCCTTCTACAGATGTGGCGACCTTCCAGGTAAGGAAAATTTTACCTGGATTTACCATTCCAGGTAAATCGTGGCTGCAGTGATTTATATGATTGCAATGCCAGATGTTCTGTAATGTTGACCAATTCTTTCCATGTGTCATAAAGACATGGTATAAGGAAGGACTTGGTCAGTAAAAACATGGCATAAAATACCCAATGCAATATCTGGGTAATTTTTGGGATACAGCTGTCCATGGATCTGGGGCCTCTGCTGGGCTGACTGGGTCCTTTCTTGGTATAATATAGTCAATTGAGAGCTCAAAAAAAGCCAGTGAAAAGCTTATTTTTAATTTTTTTCCATGATGTTTTATTCTGGGAGAGTAGACTTTCCAGCTGCCTGAAGCAACCCTTGGTGTTGCCAGAGTTACTGGTAGAATCTGATGGGTGAGGAACTCTGTAGAAGATGCTCTGAACTTCTTAGGGTAAGGATAAGTGAATGGGGGACGTGAATGGGTGTGAAATATGCACAGAAAAGGGATGACTCCTTGACCCAGAAACTCTCCAACCAGCCCCTCAGAAATTTAGGGACAGGCTGTGACTCTGACAGTCCCCTGTGCTCTGTATTTCTTTCCTTTAAGCAAGATTTCTTTTAATGGAGCTGATTTGGCTTAAGCTGAAGGCTGAGTCTAAACAGGCTACGAGACAAGTAGAGTCTCTCTGCAGAGAGATCAAAGGGAGTTAAAAGTGAGCGAGAGAAGGGAAATGCACGAGCAAGAGAGGGGAGCAACATGAAAGGGGGGACTGAGGTGAGAGTCTAAACCACATTGTTCACACAAAACGGAAGACTGCAGAAACTCTGTTACTGTCCATTTGTGATTTTCTCCCAATCAGACCATAGAAGTGAGAAGCAGAGGAATGTCCTCCTCATGTCCCATTAAAATGCCTCTCACTTTCTGTCTGCAGCTGCTAATTTCAGAGTCATTAGGGGAGCAATTGCCAAGGAACCTTTGTCTGAAGTGCTTTTGTGAGACCAAATCCCCAAACCCGCAGGGTGAGGATGGCTCTGCCACCCTCTCTGGTGGACCTGGGACACTGAGTGTCCACCCTGAGCCAGCAGATCTCACTGTGGAGGCCAACAGTGGCACCAGGTTTTAGTCCACAGCAGTTTGGAGTAACCAAACAGAGGCAATTTTGTGACTCCCAGCTGTGGCTGTTCCAGCCCTGGAAGTGCTCAAGGACAAGCTGGATGAGGCTTGGAGCAATCTGGGATAGTGGAAGCTTGCCCATGGCAGGAGGTTGGAATTAGATGATCCTTAGGATCCCTCATCATGAAAAAAAATCCTTTTTTATCTCTATTCTGATACAACTCAGTCTAGAATCCTATAATTTACCTTAAAACCCCAAAGCAAATCCATCTACCACTTAGAAACAAACAAATAAACCCAACTCAACCCAACCCACAGGGGTGAGATCTATAAATTTTATCTCTCCATTTCCTTGCAAATCATTGACTTGGGGGGACCTAAAGAGCTGGGTGAATTTTGATTGACCTGACACCTGCACTTATGGATAAGAAGCTCCCAGAGCAGCTCAAGAAGAGATGAAACAGTGCCAGGCCTATTTAAAGCAGTGGTTTTAAATTTAATTTCCTAGCTGGGGGAGTTGGGGGAGGGATAGAAGGCAACAGCTGTCTCATTATACCACAGAGGGTTCCTTAAGTGAAAACTGAATAGATTAGTCATGGAGAAAATTAAGACAAGGTCTTTAAGCCATCAATATTTCCCAATTTGAGTGCAGGAGGGAAGGGAGTTGGTATTTTAGTTCAATCTCCATGTCTGGGGGGTTCAAAGTTTATTTTTAAATGTGTCTCAAAGCCAGATGTGAAATATTTTCTTTGCCCCACTTTTGTTTAAAATTTTTCCAATCCAGCAATGTTTTTCCATCAGTCTCAAGACCAGTGTGTGGGATTGGAGAAGCTTGCAGAAGTCTGCATTGCATTTTTGGTGAATTATTTGAGTTTTCCTTCCAAATAGAAAGTCAGGATCAGTTCTGCCTCCCACCAAAGGATTATATCATGGCCAATGCCTGCAGATCCATCCCATCACTTCAACAGAAAGACCTGCAGGTGTCAGGAGAGACATGAGCATGGTTTTGGGGGTATTTCTGATGTTTTGGAGAATCCCCTGAGCATTTGCATCTCACCACCAGCACTGTGGGGAAATGACCATTGAATGGTCTGACCACTGTTTTAAGGCTGCCTTGGTTTGGAAAGACAGGTGTCCACCAGGGAAAGCTGGAGCTTCCCTTGGAATGGAGAATGTAAACCCTCCCTTTCCAAATTATTGTAATTTTGCAGTTAAGGGGCTTTCAGGCAAAGATATGGGAATAACAGTCCTTTACTGGGAATATTAAAAATACAAATGTAGTAGTATAAAAAAACCAAGCAAACAAACAAGCAAAAATCGTAGAAACCCTGACAGAGTCAGAACAACGACCTGACACCCTGTTGGTAAGGAGTTGAGAGCAGTCCAAATAAATCCTCCTGGAGTGACAGATTTGGTTCTGTTGGAGCAGAGATGATCCTGTAGAAGGTCCAGTGTTGGTGAGCTGGGTCTGGTTTTCCTCTGGGAATCCAGTGGAAAAACAGGCTCTACTGGTGTTCCAAATCTCAGCTTTTCTCCAGCTGGGAATGCTGGGCTCCTCCCCCTGGGTGGAGCATCTCCCCATGGGATGATGGAATTGGATCAGCCCTGCAGTGAGCCTGGATGGCCCATGGACAGAAGATTCCCCTGGAGGGAGGATGGGTCCTGGAAGAGAAAAAGAAACACTTCCCCAGCTGGTTTAACAGCTGCCCATTAACAGGAGACACCTACCCCCTCCCCCTGGAGTTATGAGGAATGGGTTATACAAGAGATAAAGAAAACACTTCCCCAACTGGTTTCAACAGATGGCAAAGAGAATACACATTTTTGGTTACGTATTGCAACCCAAGACAGAGTTGGTGGCGCTCCAGGGAACCACAGGATGGTTAAGATTGGAAAAGAGCAATAAGGTCACCAGTTCCAACCACCTTTCCTCATGCTGGCTGTGCTCCAGACTCCAGCCAGGTCTCCAACTCTTTCTCTTTCTCTTTCTCTTTCTCTTTCTCTTTCTCTTTCTCTTTCTCTTTCTCTTTCTCTTTCTCTCTTCCTCACCTTCTTCCTGCTCTCCCTTGGCAGATCCCCAAAGGATTTGACACAGCAAGATGAAATGTGGTAGAGAGGGAGGCCCCAACTGCCCCAAATAATTCGGCTGATTTTTGGTCACACCAATAGCCACTTTGGGGTGATCAAACCCTAAATAAATGTCAAGGCATTTATTGATGGAGAGGATGTTGCGTGAGCATGTCAAGAGCTTTGTGAGGTTAAGCTGTCTCACATCTGCTGCTGCTCCCCTGACCCACGAGGGTCATTACACTGTCATAGGAGGAAATTAGGTTGGCTGGATGTGATTTGTTCCTTGGAAATCGAGGCCGGATGCTACTTATCCCCTTGCCATTTTCTAGGTGCTAAGAGACAGATTGCTTGACTCTTCACTCCCAAGATTTTTCTGAGCGCTGAAGCCAGGCTGATTTTACCCTAATTCCCCAGACTCTCCTTCCCTTTTACTCTCTTTCAGGAGGATGATGTATTTGCTAGGTGATAATAGCTTTACATTTCTACCAGACCTTTAGGTTCAAATTGACAGAGGGTTGTTCTGCAGTGCTGAAGGTCCTTCCCGTGGGATCATCATATGAAGATTCAGTGATTTTGGTTGCCCCATCTTGGAGCCAAGTGGGACAGCTCTGCCCCAAGCTGAGGGGCTCTGCCTGGTGCAGTTTCTCAGGAGAAGCTCTGGGAAAACCCAGTCCTTGTTTGCTCAAGTTTAAATCAAAGCAACCTACCTGTTATTAGGCAAAGCTGTTACAAAAAACAGGAAGGGAAACAAAAATTTTTTTTTTTTTTTTTTTTGGTTGTCCAACCCAAGTATCATCTCTGTTGAGATTTTAATTTTTTTTTTTCCCCCCTTTAATAATGAGCCGCCACATTGTTCTCTCCCTGCATCCGCATTGTTGTGCCTCTGAAAACACAATTAGGGTATATGGAGTATGGCTAATTTAGTTTTGAAGGATGTATTGTGGGGAATTAAAAAAAAAATAAAGGCGAGGGCTGGACCTTGTGCTCACCGCTGTTGCTGGGAACAAAAGCAAGCAGGGTTCAGACAATTGGCTGCCTGGGATGGGCTCTTGTTTTCTGCCTGAAGAGAATGAGCAGGACACAGAACAAAGCCCAGGCTCAACCTCTCCTGGAGTATGTACGCTCCGATGGCCAAAATGTGAGGGTTGCTGTGTGTGAATAGCACAAAACAAAGGAGGTTTTAATTGCAAACATTGATCATCCCCTTCGGTGTCTGGCACTGTGGGTTGCTATGGCTTCATCACTTGCAAGCTTTGCCTGCTGCAACTTTGCAAATATTTTTTAGGGGGCCTTGTCAAAATGACAGAAAATTGCTTTCTTTTTTCCCCCCCCAAACAATAACAATCCAGCTTTTCTTTTCCTCCTCCTTTTTCTATTTTAAGGTTGTGGCAAAACCCTGTTAGCTGCGAGGCTGCCACATTTTCACTCTCATCTGACCAAGCTGCAAGAAAACCAGGACTCCTGTGACCTCAGGCTAAAGAATAAGGTGGTCTCTGACTTTTTCCCTGCTCATAAATTCTGTTTGGGTAGATAAAGGTAGCAAAAGGTCTGTGTTGTGGCCTCGCTGGAGATCTGCTGGCTGGGAGCTCTCCAGGGAGGCCAGGAGAGAGATTGCATCTGCCTCCTGGAAAACCTCTGCAAATGCCAGGCTGCAGAGCAAACGGAGCAGGCACAGCCTCCTGTGAGCACTTGGCCAAGGAGGGGGACGTGGTGCAGGGAGTGAAGGTGGGTAATGAGTAGCTTTGGGTCTGTCAAGCACACAGAGGCAGGAAACAAACAATCCAGGGGCAGTGCTCTGATCCTTCATGCCTTGCATCCACTCTGCTGAGCTTCCCTTGTCTCCACATCAGGGTGTTTTTCTGTTGGGAATGGCCCTGGAGTGGGAGAGACCCTGAGCTGGGCTGGAGTGGGGTTCAGGGAAGTCCTGTCTGGCCACAGAGCCACTGCCAACAACATGGGTGATGGAGGGTCAGTGCTTGGTTTGGTATAGACAGAGCTTGGTTAGGTCAGTGATCACTTAATTGTGATGTTTGTCTCAGATATGAAACTTTTCCTGGCTACTTTTACAATGAGGACAGCAGGGAAGATGTTAATGAGGAGCAGCATCATGGCTTGGTTACGATATTTACACACTCAGAGGCACCTTAGGGCTGCAGGGCAAGAAGAGAAATAATGGATAGAGAATGTCAAGACTTGCTGTTCAGGAGCTCTGGGGTGCTCCAGCACCTCTGTCCAGCATGGCCCAAGGTTTCCTGACAGCACCAGAGCTAAGCTTAAACCTCTCCTCCTTTGATGCTTTTTCTCTGCAGTGTCATTCTGACTCTGCCTTTCTTCTACCATAATAAAACTTGCCTTCTCACTCCTCCTTCATAAACCTTTCCTGTCCCTGTCTGTGCTCTGTGCTTTTTTGTTTGTTTTTTTGTTTTTCTAGACAACCCAAGACTATTTCTCCTGAAGATCCATCTGGCTTGAAGTGACACTTCCCTGTGTCCAACAAAGCCTTGATCCTTTCACCGTCACTGGAGGGAAGGAGGCACATTCATGGAATGATTAATTCAAGTCCCCATCGAAAACAGATCAAGGAAACTGTGTTGGGTGGAATGAAACCCTCAGTCTCACACAATGCTGTTCAAAAACACAGAGTGAATCATTCCAGGCATTTAGAAACCTTTTGTAGGGTAAAAAAGAGCAGCAAAAGTCTGACTGTTGATGCTCCAAGGGCTGGAGCAGCTCTGCTCTGGAACCAGGCTAGGAGAGCTGGGAGTGTTCAGCTGGAGAAAACTCCAGGGAGATCTTAGAGCCACTTCCAGAGTCTTAAGGGGCTCCAGGAGAGCTGCAGAGGGACTGGGGACAAGTCCTGGAGGGACAGGACACAGGGAATGGCTTCACACTGACAAAAGGCAGGTTTAGATTAGATATTAGGAAGAAATTCTTTACCATGAGAGTGGTGAGGTCCTGGCACAGGGTGCCCAGAGAAGCTGTGGCTGCCCCTGGATCCCTGGAAGCATCCAAGGCCAGGTTGGACAGGGCTTGGAGCACCCTAGGATAGTGGAAGATGTCCCTGCCTTTGGCAGGGGGTGGGATTGGAGGATCTTTAAGGTCCCTTCCAACCCAATTTCCTGTGATTCCCTGTTTCTGGCTGTGCAGAGCTGTCAGACTGGGACTTGGAGACTTCCATTATTCCCCCTCCTTCACCAAGTCTCTCCATGCACCAGGTCATGGAGATATCAACACCAATAAAGATCCAGGCTCTGACAAAGCAAAGGCCTTTTTTGCTGATGTGCAGCAGACACAGGGCAGAGTGCCTGGCTCCTGTTAACCCCTGACACCTGATCTTTGAGTGGTCCTGGTGGTTTGTGCATGGAAAACAGACCTGATGTGTCCTGGGAATCTCAGCAGCTCCCCGGGGTGTTCAGTGCAGTGCTGGGGCTGTGTGTGGGCCTGGCTGTAACTCAGCATGGGAAAGTACAAATGCTACTGCAGGGAGATCATTTATAATAAAATTTAGAATGTTTTTTGAGTCATTTACACAAAGATCTGCCAAATATCTGGAGTTTGTCTCTGATTTTATTTGGAGTTTCTGTGTGTGCAGGCACAAGTTCTGGCTGGGAGATGCTGTTGCTTTAAATTCCTACCAGCATTTGCAAGTTTCCAGCCCTTCAGGGACAATTTCACAGAGTAACTCCAGTTCCTTGTAAACATTTGAAGCTTTTATCTAGCCCAACTCAATTCCCAACAAGTCCTTTTGCCCCAGTATTCCTTATGGACTGGCTCTACATAGGTCCCTCTGTAGCACTTTCCTTAAGCTGAATGGCTGAGTCTCAAACAAACAGGGAATTTGGGAAGGAAGTTTAATCTTCCTGCATCTGGGCTTTCTTTCCCAAAGAGCCAAGAGCACAACAAAATGCTCATCACTTTCCCCAATCATTCACAGCTTTGTGAAAGGGCTTTGAATTCCTTGGATGCTTGAAGATATCACCTCGCTCAACCATTCCTGTCCCAATAAAACACTAAATGGATTTACCTGGCTGCAAAAAACAAAACAAAACAAAACAAACCAACTCTGCGAACGGCTTTTTATTATGTTTGACTTAATGCTGGCATAAATTCTCCCAAATTTATCTCAAGTTTGCTTGAAAACCTCATTTGCCTAATTGTAATAATAAAACAACATCATACGCAGATGTCTCCTGTCTTTTTAAAACTGAATTTATTTTCAATTAGCAGTGATTCAGTGCTTGGTTTTTTGGGGGGAGGCATGTGGATGGCTCCTGGGGGAAAGGTGTGTGCATCAAGTGCCATCTCAGAGTCGTTAGAAAAACAGCAAATTCAACCACAAAAGATACACAGAATCCATTGCTCTTGTCTGGCCATGTAAATCTGCAAGAGATCAAATCCAAAGCATGAAAAAATATGATCTGGGAGGCTGGGAAGTGCCAGGAGAGGAATGTACTGACCAAAGGGGTGTGCCATGGGCAGGTGCTGCCTACCAATCTTGGGGCAGTCTGGACCACGTTCTGAGTCATTTGGGAGATGCAGCCATGCAAATTAGGGAAAATCTGGAGAATATGATGAGATTATGAGAGGAAATGACTCCTCTTTAGCCTGCTTCAGACAACACTGAGAGTCCTCCTCTGCTCTTTACTCCACAGCTGATGGAGGGCTGAGCACCTCAGTTAAACCCTGCAGGTAATGGTTTGGGGAAAAATAAATGGCATCAGCTTCATTTAAGAGAAACTGAGACAAAGCAACTCTGTCCATGGCAGGGGCCTGTTGTAAGAGGACATGAAAAGAACCACACTCACCTGTTATTTTTTTGGGGGACCTTGATTTATATAGTCTTTGGGATTTGGTCAAGGATTGGGGGATGAGAGGAACACCTCTCATGTGGTCAACTCAGAAGTCCATCAATTTGTCTTTCCCTCTGGAAAGGAATGTATTATTTACCAAACATCAGTCTTTGTTTTTGTTACAAGCATGAGAAAACTCCAGTAGAAATGAGAAACAATCAGAAGGCTGAAAAATCAGAGTGACAGAGGCCAGGAGAGGCTGGAACTGGATAATCTCTAAGGCCTCTTTCAACTCAAACCATTCTGTGACTCTGTGGATGTGTGAACTCAGACTCTGCTGTGGCCACTCTGAGTAATGGGATTATACAGAGTTATGAGACAAACCCTTTCTCTCCATGTTGTGGTTGTTAACAGGCTCCAAATAAGGATCAGAACTGAGCTGATGGGGAGCTGAGCTGCCTTCACCTGCTGCAGGGTTTGAAGTGACTCGAGCCAGGCTAAAACCAATGTAGCTACAGCAGATCTGGAATAAAATAATCCACCTCCCTGACATGGTGCCTTGAGAAGGCTGACCTGGAACAGAGACTGGACAGTGCTAAGACAATAAAGCAGTTATTTATTAAAGACTTTTAAGGATATACCTTGGACAGGACAAGAGCCTGCCAGGGCTACACCCAAGATGGACCCAAAATGGTCACAAAATAGATGGCTGGTCATGAGGTCTCACACTTTTATAAGTTTTGGTCCATTTGCATATTGGGGTTTAATTGTCCAATTACAGCTTCAGGTTATGAAGTTCCATCCTCCTTGTTCTCTCCCCTCAGCCCTCCATTGTTTGTGCTTTTGGACCTGAAAACTTGTAACAGTTGTCATTGTCCTTGTTCTCCAGCAGGAAAAGGATTTGTTTTGTCTACCTGCTCTGTAAAGAGAGTTTACTAATTCTTAATATGAGTCTCAGAGCTGCACTCCTGGGCAGCACAGAATCTGAAAAATGTGAAAGCTCAAACTTAAGGCATCAGACAGACACCTCTGAAAGTCTTTGATGCAGCACCTGGAAGCAGCAGAGGAGCTGCAGCATGGCTGAGGTGCTGTGGCTTTGCCTCTTCTCTTCTCTTCTCTTCTCTTCTCTTCTCTTCTCTTCTCTTCTCTTCTCTTCTCTTCTCTTCTCTTCTCTTCTCTTCTTTCTCTCTGCTGGGATAAATGAGGCAGAGATCTTCTAGAAAAATCAGCATTTTCCTGGCGTGTGTTTGTACAGGAGAGGTCAGCCAGGGCTTGCAAGAAGTGCAGGAACAAGCAGAGAGAGCAAACCATCAGTGACCTTTGCAGGTGTTTGCAGAGTCATGTTGGTCATGATGCCCTGGCATATGGTTGGGATTCGAGCCCTTGTACAGCCTTTGGCTATCTTGAGCTGTGCTGAATGAGATGCAAATGAATTGTGATGAGCATGTGGAATTCAAGGAAATGGCTATAAATAATGCATATGACTTGCTCAGGTTTGTAGGTTTCCCAGGCAGGACTGTTGTGTAAATCATTTAGGGCCAGTGAAAGGTGCCAGGTCAGTGTTTGTGCAGAAAGAAGTTCAGGTTTTTGTCCCACAGCAGCAGTGCCCTGATCAGGCTGCCCAGAATTGCCACCTTCTCTCTCCAGTTTGGCATCCAAAGACTTTTCAGCCCTTGAACTTTCCCAAGATGCTCTGGAAGAGTGTCCATCAGTGCCAGCTGCCACCGTAGTGTTCTAAGATGGTCACCAGAGTGGTGGGAACAGGTTGGAAAAAAATATAATTTAATAGGTTCTTAAAATTGTATCACAGGCTGGTTTGGGTTGGAAGTGACCAAATGAATGATCATCCAGTCCCAGCATCTGCCATGGGCAGTGTCCTGGGTTGCAGTGTAGGATGTACACAAGGTATTTATTCTATCACCACCTTCATGAGCTGTTGGAACCAGGTGGGGCAGTGTTTTCCCAGGCCCCTCCTTTGGGCTCTTCTGCTCATGGCCCATCAATGCCTTGCCCAGGACTCACAGGGAACTCCCTCCAGGAGTTATCTCTGTTTAATGGGCCATCAAGGACCCACTGCACGACTCCTCATCCCATTGGGAGATGCTCCGCCCAGGGGGAGGAGCCAAGCATTCCCACCTGGAGAGAATCTGGGATTTGGGACAGGACAAGCAGCCCTGACCCACTGGATTCCCAGAGGAGCAGAGCTCCCAGACCTTTCTGTGGGATCACTGCTTCAGGAAGAGCACCTCACCTGGACTGCTCCCACCACCCTGCTCAGGCTGTATTCTGACTCTGTCAGTGGTGTTTTTTTTTTTTTTTTTTTTTTTTTTTTTTTTTTTTTTTTGTATTATTGCTTTTATTTTATTTTATTTTATTTTATTTTATTTTATTTTACCTTTTTACCTTTCTTCTTATTAAATTGTATTTCTGACTTGGAGCCACACTTGTGCTTTCAAACCACAACACCTTCCACTATCCCAGGTTGCTCCAAGCCCTGTCCAACCTGGCCTTGGACACTTACAGGGATCCAGGGGCAGCTACAGCTTCTTTTGGCACCCTATGCCAGGCCCTCATCATCTCACAGGATGCTCAGCAGCCATCAGCTGTCAACCACCAACCCTACCATCCCTTCTGCCCCTGAGGACATGTTGTTATCCAAGACAAGAGAGTTCCTTTTCTCCCATGCCTGGTCTTTCACTTCCTCAGCCTCACTCAGCTGATAAAGAGGGATGGAGGACTCTCCCAAGCAATGCTCTCACCACAGGAGTTCTGCTCCCTGTCTGGTGGGAAAATTGCTTGGAAAAAATCAGATGGAGGCTTTGTGCCCCCTGAAGTTCATCCATTCCTTCCAGGGGCATGAGCTTATGTAGCAGATGATTCCTCCCTCTCTTTGTGCTGCAGATGAACTGAGAGAGTTCATCCTCTCAGTCCCTGCACGAGGCTGTAAAAGCACCTTGTAGCTGGGTCACTTGAAGGTTTCCAGCTTGGAGTGTCTGGGTAAGATCCAACCCCGTGCCAACATGTGAGGGAGCAGATTAGAACTGGGAATTAATTTGCTTTGGTCTCAGCTCTGTGAAATTTGTGAAAGCAGAGAAGTCTGGTCCTGCAGTCCCGAAGGAAAGACCTGCTGTTGACTCCAACATCCTGGCTCCTGCCATGGGATTGGGAGGTTTCAGAGCCATCTGCCAAAGGGCAGAGGGATCCACACCTGGTGGCTGGGGCACCAACGTGAGACTGAACACACAGAGTCTGGGAGAGCCCTTGCATGCAAATCACTGCAGGATTAGTGCTTTTAGCACCAGGGTGAGGCTTTTCCTGAGTCTGGCAGGTGAAAATTCAGGCACATTTTCATGTGCCTCCTACCGTAGTTGTGTTTTGGTTAGAAGCATTGGGGAGAAAACTTAAAATCAGCTCCATGCCATCTCTTTTAACCCCTCTCCCTTGAAAAGGTCATTTATGGAATAGACTTAAATGCAATATTTAAGGCAGGATAGCTGCAGCTGAAGCAATAATGTCTTATGAAATGCTTGGAGCAATCAGAAATCTCCATGTCCTATCAGCCAGTTTATTTTACAATGTCCCTGGACAAAGAAAAATAAAAAGTTGACTTTTGCAGCTATGTTGGCAGGAGAGAAAAAGTCTCATGTGGGAAAGGGACTTGTAATTTTTGCTTGTTCTTGAGCTGCAAATCTGGTCCTTCTGAGCTGAAATAAGACATTTCTGCAGCTCAGCCTGATATGTTTTATAAGCTCTTTTCTCTGAGGGTTTCACAACAAGGATTTCAGGGAGTGGTCAAGTTCCCATGAGACACAGGAAATTCTGTTTAAACATAAAAAGAAACCTATTTTTTTTTTTTTTTTTTTTTTAACTGAGAGGGTGATTTAACACCGCTATGGGTTGCCTGGAGAGGTTGTGGACTCTCCATCCATGGAAATATTCAAAACCCAATTGGACACAGCCCTGAACGTGGTTGAACTGTTCCTACTTGAACAGTGAGATTTGGCCAGATGATCTCTAGAGGTTCCTCCATCCTCCAGCAGTTTGCAAATGGCAATTTTTAACTATTTACATCAAACTTTCTTCCACAGGTCCTTAAGAAGAGAAGAATTCAATCTCACCCTGTTCTCAAGGCTGCTCTGTGGCACAGACACAGGAAATGGTGAAAGCTCCAGCGCAGGGAGGTGATGGAGCTGAGGAGATGAAGATGTGTTTTTCTGTCTGTCAAACTGACTGCTGAGCAGGAGGATAGGGCTGGTGCAAACCACTTCATCAACCAGACACAAAAAATGGGAAATCTGGCGTGTTCCAGCTGTTTTACCAGCGCTTCCTGTGGATTTGCACAGCGTCTTCCAGTGGCTGCAGCTGCTCACTAGCACTTCCCCCCTCTGCATTTGGAGTGGTTTAACAAGCCAGCTGCCAAAATCCAGCTGTTCCAGACACACCCAGCCTGCCAGGCTGCTCGTGTTACCTTTAACAGCAATTTGTGCTTCCTCATCAGGGGGCTGAGGCTGGTCAACCAGCCAGGGTATCTACCTCGGATTGACTCGTCTGCTGAGTTACTGACAGCCCAGAAGAGAAGGCAAATGTCCATTCAGTTTAGATTATCCCAGCCCAGCTCTAAAAAAAAAAACCTAATCCAGAAATAAAGAGGAAAAAATACAACAAAATCTAGGCTGCTTTTCTGTAAAACCATCTCCTTTCACTGACATCCTATGCTTGGTCCTGTTTTCTTTTTCAGTCCTTGTGCTGCTCTGGTCTCCAGATTAAAACTGATGGGAATAAAAGCCTTGTCCCTTAGTTTTATGGGAAAATTATGTATCTAAATCCTGTAATCTTTTGTTTGACCTTTCTTTTTTAATTTTTAATTTTTTTAAACACCCACTCAGTTTTCACAGTCAGACAAGTGTAGTCCAGACTAAATTTGACCTTAGCATTAAATGACCAATGTGCGGCATCTCTGTTTCTGTGCTGACCTCCTCTTTTTCCCCTCATGTTGTCATTCCAAGCCTCTTTTGTTCCACCTGATTTCTAATCTGATTCCTTTCCTCCTCTTTCCCATGAACGTTGACTGCAGCCTGCCCCAGCTAAACAATTGAATTTGTAAACCAATATATATTGTAATTACAACCTGAAGCTGATTTCCGGGATGTTATCTTCGCCATGAGACTGCGAGGCTGGGAAATAATGAGCAGAGAAGGTGAGTTAGGATGGCTTCCAGGAGAAACTGGGAGAATTATCACAGGGTGACAACCCTTGGATACAGGCAAAGCATCATCCTAAACTATAGATTTGGTTTCCCTCTCACTCTGGGCAAGGCTGGTGCTGATCTGATGAAAAGTCTTGCAAGAATTTCAGGAAGAGACAGGAGCTTTACACATCTACTACTTGGATTTTAGTGCTCCATCAGTTCAATGGTCCCAACATTTTGGACTCTTGGACTGTGTTGTGACTCCTGAAATCTTTCTGCTTGTTCACTGGTGACTCCCTCAAGCTGATCTGGAAGCCCATGTCACTTGATGTAGGTTATGGGCCAGTAGAAGCCTGAAGATAACTAAAAAAATCCAGATTTTTTTCATTTTGTCTCTTCCTCTGTCCCAGGACAGAGCGCATCCTCTCCTGGTTTCTGTACCTGCTTTCATTAACCTTCAATGAGGAGATCTCTACACCTGTCAAAGGCATTTTCTTGAGCATTAAATATTCGCCCAGTTTCTGCCCTGCATCTTTCTCTTTGCCATTTAAGCTCATTATTGTGTATATAAACAGGCACAGGGAGCAGTGTTGCTTTGATAATGAAGGATTTTTTGCCTCTTGAAGGCCATTCTCAAACCACCTCTCAATCCTGTCTCTTTTCTGGTGAGCAGCCCTGACTTTTCCAGCAGGATTTATTTTCTGGATCCTTTTGTGGCCTTTCCAGACTCTCCAATCACCTCACATTTTTTTGGGAGGAGCACAGCTTTTACTGAAAGCTGTAATGTGCTGTCTCAAGGGTAACAACTTTATCCCAATGACTTCATCCCACATTTTCCAGAAATTTATCCTGTTTTCTGTGACAGCTTTCAAGCATCATTCTGAAATGCTGCTGCCCTGCCCTACACCACCCCAACATTTGTTCTGTCCCTGTTCAAATTTGCTGCTCCTATTTGCTTTTCCAGTCCATTTTCTCTGCTCCCTGATCTTCCTCTTCCCTACCAGGTTTAGCACCAGGAAAGAGGGATGTTGACTTTTAAAGCTGGTAGGGGCTATAACAGAAACCAGGTGGATAATTGTGGCACGGAATAATAATTTGCCCATCAGTTGATTGCAGCTGCTTTGAATTTAAAGCAATCCCTGCTGGTGTTTCGCTCAGTGGATTGTTCAGAAGTGGTTTCCTGGAATACATCTCACATCTGACAGCTGAGCTGTGCAGCCCAGCTATTTCAAAGGAAGAAATTCCCAGAGTCCTGCTCCCCCAATGTCCCTGGATTCAGGTGTTTTCCCAGCATCAGTCTCTGCTGGAGTGAATTTTAAGCAAGGATTTTGTGGGTAACCCTGGAATGTGCTCCCAGCACTCTGGGTGTGATGAGGAACTGCTGCTCAGCTCCTCTGAGTTGTTCCCTCTGTGATGGTCTTGCAGCAGGGGGATTTTTGGCTGGTTTTTTTTTTTTTTTGGTTTTTTTTTTTTGTTTTTTTGTTGTTTTTTTTTTTTTTTTTTTTTTTTTTTTTTTTGTTTTTGTTTTTTTGTTTTTTTTTTTTTTTTTTGTTTTTTTTTGTTTGTTTTGTTTTGTTTTGTTTTGTTTTGTTTTCTGGAATGTTCAAGGGCCTTCTCCATGGCTCTTCTGTAGTGGGACTGTGACACTTCCTTTGCTCACATCAGGATTTTCTCCTGTGTTTCCAGCACTTGATCCAAATTTCCTCCAAGCAGACACAACTCTGAGCGTTGGTTTGGCTTTCAGGCAACCTCTCCTGGAAGGATTGATGCTCACAGAGCCTTGTATCACCCAGCCCATTTTGTCCTCACAGGAACCTATTTTCTACTCAAAGGACCCAGAATTTCCCCAAATTGCTTCCCACTGGAATCAAGCAGCTGCTTGAAAATCCTGACCAAGGCTCCCAAGTGGTCACTGCAGGAGGGTGGTTTGGAGAACTCTGGGGATGTCACCAAGCACCATCAGGGTCAGGGATGCAGCTGAGGACATCAAGGTTACATGAGGAGATGTGAGGGATGGACTGAGAATGGATCCCAAGGGACGATTTTTAAAATGGTGCAATCCCACACAAATTCAAATTCAAAGTAGGTTTAAATCCCAGCCAGAATGAAACCCAGACAACTGGCGAAACTTGGCAAAAGCTGGTAAAAACGAGCAAACAAATCCACTCAAACAAAATCATGGCGTTCCCCACCCCCAAATTCATGATGATTTCTTCAGTAGAAAAGTGGTAGGAAATAAAAAAGCCAAATAAATAGCATCACAATCTTAAACTCATCTTGGAAAAAAAAAAAAAAAAGAAAAAAAAAGAACCTGTAGATGCAGAAAGAGGGAAATTAATTGTGTTTTCTGATTAACAAACACAATTAAGGCAACAAAGCAAGAAAACCTCTGGCAGTGCTGAGGAAGGTTATTTTTATATAATTCTGATTACACGAGACGGTCAGTGCTGGGTGACAGCTTTACTCTGAGAGCTATTAGAGGGACAGAAGCAGATAACACTCTCAACTAATTATTACTGCAATCTGTAATTTTTCTGCAGGGAACTGGAATTGCAGGGGACCGAGGTGAGAAAGAGAAATAACCAACAATAACAACAACAAACACAAAATTGAGGGGATAAAGGAGGAAAGTGGAACCAATGGGGAAATTATTTTCATAAAGCAGGAGCGAAAGGATGGGAAAGTTGTTAAGCTGATTTCATGGACTAACACCGGCAGGTCTTTTAAGGTCGAAACAAAGATTAAAGGATCCTGTACAAGGGAAACCAAACAAACTGTACTGGTGTTGGGAGAAAATAATACACGGCTGGGTTATCAGCAAAAGCCAACAACTATTGCTGCTATTCCTGGAGATTACAGGGACCTTTTAAACTGTGAGGGGAGCAGAACCACACTGTCACTCCAGATGGGATTTGGGTGATTAAGTTTAGCCAGGAAAGTTGAGCCTGTTTCCCTCGGACACTTCCAGAGGCAGAGGAGCCAACCATAAATCCTGGTTCTTTTGGGCCATGGTCTGCTTTGGGGTGGCAGGACTGTGGGTGAAGGGGGTTTGCTTTGCTGGGGGCATCTCGAGGAGGAGAAATTGTTGGCGTTGAAACACATAATCACAGAATGATTATATGCAGGTGCTTTTATTGAAGAGCTCTGGGAATTACAGGTACAGGGTACAGACCCAAATCTGACTCCCACATGGATTCAAGATGGACATGTTTTTATACCCTTTCGTTATATAACTATATATATTAATTATTAAACCCACATTGATCTATTGCATATACAAGCATGAATTCTTGTAGTTTTCATCAGGCCCCCCAAACATCGTTTCTCATGGTTCTTAAACAATAATCATATTCAATTACTAAACATTTAACAATCATATCATTTATCATGTGATGATGATACAGGTGAAGTTTCACATGATATAATAAAGACAAAATCCAACCTTTGTTTCCAGGGCCGATGTAGTTTTGGTTCCTTTTCCCAAGCCTATCTAAGCCCAACCTTTCTTTCCACCTCCCCTGAATCTGTTGTATACAATTCCCATGATTTTTAGAAGCATTTTAACCCTGCGCTATCCAAATGATTCTGAGGTAATTTCAGCTGAAGGAGGGTAGGTTTAGAGTAGATGTTAGGGAGAATATATTTATTATAAATGTAGTGAGGCACTGCAACAGGTTGCCCAGAGATGTGGTGGACTCCTCACCCCTGGAAGTTCAAGGCCAGGCTGGATGGAGTTTTGAGCAATCTGGGATAGTGGAAAATGTCCCTGTCCATGGCAGGGGGTGGAACTGGACGAGCTTTAAGATTCTTTTTAATCCAAATCATTCCACGATTCCATAATTCTGTGACTCCTGTTCCCCATGGACTATGGATGTACAGGAGTAGCTGAAGGTTGGATATAAAGGTGATTTTTTTTTCTATTTCGACATAATTTACAGGATGGAATTGATAGCATAGGGTTAAAATGCTTCTAAAATCATGGGAATTGTATACAACAGATTCAGGAGAGGTGGAAAGAAAGGTTGGGCCTGGATAGGCCTGGGAAAGGGAACCAAAACTATGCAGGCCCTGGAAACAAAGGTTGGGTTTTGTCTTTACTAGATCATGTGAAACTGCACCTGCATCATTATCATCTGATAAATGATATGATTGTTCGGTAATTGAATATGATTATTGTTTAAGAATCATGAGAAACGGTGTTTGGGGGGCCTGATGAAAACTACAAGAATTCATAGAATAGAACAATATAGGTTTAATAATTAATATATATAGTTATGTAACGAAAGGGTATAAAAACATGTCAATCCTGAATCCATGTGGGAGTTAGATTTGGGTCTGTACCCTGTACCCCTGATTCCCAGAACTCTTCAATAAAAGCACCTGCAGATAATAATTCTGTGATTTTGTGTTTATCATGGTTTGAAAGCAAAATGAGTGAGAGGCTCCAAGTCAGAAATACAATTTAATAAGATGAAAGGGAAAATAAAATAAAATAAAATAAAATAAAATAAAATAAATGCAATAATACAAAAGACCACTGACAGAGTCAGAATACAGCCTGAGCAGGATGGTGGAAGCAGTCCAGGTGAGGGGCTCTTCCTGAAGCAGTGATCCTGTAGAAAGGTCTGGTAGCTCTGCTCCTCTGGGAATCCAGTGGGTCAGGGCTGCTTGTCCTGTCCCAAATCCCAGATTCTCTCCAGGTGGGAATGCTTGGCTCCTCCCCCTGGGCGGAGCATCTCCCAATGGGATGAGGAGTCGTGCAGTGGGGCCTTGATGGCCCATTAAACAGAGATAACTCCTGGAGGGAGTTCCCTGTGAGTCCTGGGCAAGGCATTGATGGGCCATGAGCAGAAGAGCCCAAAGGAGGGGCCTGGGAAAACACTGCCCAGCTGGTTCCAACAGCTCATGAAGATGGTGATAGAATAAATACTTTGTGTACATCCCACACTACAACCCAGGACAGTGTTTCAACACTACCAGAATGATCCCAGGGGATCCTGCTTGGGAACCCAGTGTCCTTCCAGCATCTAATGTTACCCACAGCAGGTGCCATCCACCCTCTCTGATCTTGTGGTGGGATTGCCAGGAGGGTCTGCTGTCCCTGCTTCATGGATTTGTGGGCAGGCTGAACTTGCCTCAGTGAGACAGGTAAATCTTCACCTCCAAAACTGCCTGCGTTCATCATGTAAACCGGTGGTGGGCCCAGACTTCATCAAGAAAGTTGCTCAATTGTTTTTTTATCTAAGCAGAACCCCACAAAACTCCTTGGGATACTTAAGAGAGAAATTATCCAGTCATCAGAGCCAAGCAAGCAAGAACTCTGGGGTGTTTTTGTTTTCTTTAGTCTCAGAATCAAAGCTGCTCTATGTCCATTTTAGTATTAGATGGGAAATCCATCCTGCTCCTGTCTGGACTCATGACAAGGGAGGAGAGGATAAAAAACCCCCTGTGGCACCACACCAGTCCCAAACTCCTGCTGTGCCCCTTGGAAGTGGCCACAGAGATGGGAGCTTGCTTTTTTTGATGTGATGGGGCAATCTTGGTGTCATTTTTCCTTTCAAAGATGTAACAGGAATGAATTAAATCAGTAAAACAAGGAAGGCTTCCAGAAGCTGACTTGTTAAAGGATGCATTGTGTTGATGTGCTAGAATTAGTCCCTGGTGTAAGAGGGGAAAAAAGGCAGGTGAGTTTTGTGTCTGCTGGAACCAGAGGACAAGAATTCTGTCCCTTCTGTAATCCTGACAACAGGCCTTGGAGACAAGATAAATCCGTCCACTTGGCAAGATGACCTAAAAAAATGGGTATTTTACATTGTAATTCCAAACCTCTCTCTTCTCCCCACTCCCTTTTTCCTCTTGAGATCTCTTCTGGGACACAAGAGCAGGGAAAACTGATGTCTGTGGCAAGCTATATTGCTGTAAAAATAGAAACCTACACCTGACAACATCATGAGTGACATCAGTTATGGGATCTCAGGCAGAATGTTCATGCGACCCTTGGAACTCGTTACTCCCTCTTGTACAGAGCTGGGTTTGCTTCTGGGAGTGTGGAAGGTCAAAATATCTCAGACGTGTGGGTGCTGAGGCAGATTGGTGAGACGGGAAAACATTTTGAAAGGAAAAGATTTATTTTTGTAGATAGAACCATGGGATGGTTAAGATTGAAAAAACATCTTTGAGATCATTGAGTCTAACGCTTAGCCCAGCACTACCAAACCACCTTATTTCCAAATGTCATATCCACACATCTTTGACTCTGCCACTTCCCTGGGCAGCCTGGCCACCCTTTCAGGGAAGAAATTTTCCCTACCCACCAACCTAAACCTCTGAATGTTTCAACATCCTTGTGGAAGTCATCAGGAAATATTGAACATCTGATCCCATGAGAAGTGGAATTCCCTTCTGATATGCAATAAACTATTTTCTCATTGAGCCTGGCATTTAACAACAGTTAAATGGGGGTAAAGAAGGAAGGGGATAACGGGGGTAAAATCAAGCCCCTGCTGGACTGTGATTTCACAAAAACACCTCAGTCTATCGAAGGTGCCAGAAAATCCTTCAGGATGGGATTTCAGGTGTTGTCCATCACACCTCCTGCTCTCCCTGATCCAGGGGTAAGCTGTGCTGTAAAACATTCCTCATGGAGCCTGTGGGTTGTATGTTAAATACGATTTATATAAAAGTATAAACCAGTTTATATCACAGTACAAATCATATGGTTGTGTGGGGCAGAATCTCAATGTAACCCCCAATAATAATTTAGAAATTTCCTTCAAGATCATCCCAGGCATTGAGATTAGGCTGCCCAGCCTTTTGCTTTTCTCTCTCCCTTTTAAGACACCTGCCATGCTCACTGCTCTCCTGTCCTCTGGAACCTCACCAGCCATCCCTGAATTACTGAGCAAAAGGAGAAAACTGCTCACAGCCACTTCCTTCAGCATCCCAGATGATTCCATGAGGTCCTGGTGGCTCAGATCCATCTGTGTCACCTCCGCACCACTCCTGTTTCTCTCACAGGGCTCTTTCTTCTCCATCATTTTTATAATTAATTGTATTATCTATCAGATCATAATTAACCTTTCTTGTTTCTTTTTACAAGAGGAGAGAAATGTCTTCCCAACTTTGTGAGGATATGGTCTACATCATGCCATCCCTGCATCACAGGATATATATTTTCCTTCCCAGTGAAATAACAGACTTGCTCTTTTTTCATCCCCTTATTTTGAATGATTTCCAGATCTTTCTTTTGTTATTCTTGACTCACTTTTATTCACTCTCTTCATTCAACTTCCTAGTTTTATTCCTCCATAGTTGTGATTTTTTTTCCTTTATTTTTTCATTAAATTTGCAGCCTTCTTCTCACTTTATATGTAATTTTTGTTTTTCCTTGCCCAAATACTCAGGCTTTTAAAGCATTCCTGGTACAACCATCTTGGTCTCCTGCCTTGTTTTTTTTCCTTGTGACACTGAGGTTTGCTGATATGGATTTGATGGACTCTTTCAGCAAGAACCAGTATTTATTTCATTGCTACTGAGCCTGTTTACCAAGGAAACAGCATTATTTCACATTTGTTGCCTACTTTGTCACGCCTGTTTCTATTTTGCTGTTTCTACTCCTTTGCTTCTTTAATAAAGTGACGGTTACTGCCACTGATATTTCCTGGAAGAAGTTACCTTTCACCTTTAGATTTTTAGCTTTTTTTTTTTCCTGTATTTTTTTTCTTCCCTCTCTGAAATAAATAATAATAATAATAAAAAAACCCTGAAAATTTCAGCTCTCCCTAAGTCACATACTGCTGCATTTTTTCTCCAACAAATATTCACATCCCCTGGGACTTACATGGTCTTGTTCTCTCCTTCAGCTGTGGCTCCTTCTTTTCCCTATACAAAAACTGCACCATTTCAATTGTTGGAATTCAATTCTTGGGGTTTTTTGGGTCACTTTCCACCATATTCCTTCAAAAATTATCTGAAATGGTCCTGGTATTACACTCAGAGTTTTTTTTTTTTGTGTGTGTGTGAAATGGAGCAGACCCCACTCCAAAAAAATTTTTTTATCAGCCCATCTAAGTATAATGTGAAAGTTAATTAACTCACACTCATAATCCACACTGATACAGATGAAACTCAGTTATAATAACATCAAAACTGTTATATAAGGAAGCTTTCCAGCATCATCCTTTTTTCTCTGGTCCTGCCAACATCTTTCTCCATCCAAGGATAGATTCCAACCCCTTCAGCACAATCAGAGGAGGGTTATGAGGAGTTGTCACCACCCTGAGAACTTTCCTGGGTGATTTGTGATGTTCATGGTGGTGTTTTTACCTCCTCCCTCTTGTGTGCCTCCCCTACCCTCCCTTTCCCACCCCACCACACCTGCAGGAACTCACAGCTCCCTCCAAACTCCAGGAACCACTGCAGAGATCTTCCTGCTCTGCAGGGATTTGCATTCACCAGCAAGCAAAACCCACTCCTGAGCTGCTGCTTTTATATTCCTGCTCATCTCCTGGAAAGTCACGCAGAGAAATGTGTTTGCAAACAGAACTTCAGGTAGCTGGTACCTCCCTCCCAGAACAAAAAGCTGGCAGAGATGTGATTGCTGCAGGGAGGGACGTTCAGAGCCTTCCCAAACTTTGATGCCCTGTGATTTGCAACTCTCTGTAGCTGGAACTTGCAGCTTTGTCTTTGCTGCACAATCCTTCAGGGGATGGAAACCTGTCGAAAGGCTCTTGCTGATTTCTGTGGGGTTTTTGACCAGACCCTCACTGAACTTTTGGAATACTTCAAGTGAGCTAAAACTTCACACATCCCTCTTTACCCTGTGCAGTGGTCGACTGCTCTGAAGTTTTCTGGTTCTCAGCTTGCTGAGGGATTGAAGAAACTGTGTCACCTTGCCTGAGTGTTGTCCTTCTCTTTTAGCTCCCTGCGAACGTATTTTATATGTCAGATGAAAATATTTGTCAAGTTAGTGTGCACATCTCAGTGTCTGAGTGTGATCTGATGGGATTCTGATCCTGCCTGCAACCCTGGGCTCTGCTGAGGGACAGGGAATAAAAAATCACAGCTCAGAATAGGGGACAGGACTGATTTTCAGTTGTAAGCTGCTCTCAGCCTGGTCACTTAAAGCTTTATGCTGTTTGTGAAATGTGTCTGGAATTGGTTTTGGCTTCCTCCAAAACTGGAATGTCTGAAGGCTTGAGGGTTTTCTATTGAAAGGAAAGATGATAGACCACAAGGAAGGGACAAAGCTGTTCCTGGTACGAACTTTTAGGATGTTTTGTGATAATCCAGCTGCAGGAATATCAATGTCATTGACATCCTACTTGTTTGTTAATTGATTTTCTTTGCTCTGTCCTTGCTGATTGTAACTCCACTCACAGGACAGTCACCACACATGTAGGAAATGCAAAGCATTGCTGTCCTGGGTTGTAGTGTAGGATGTGCACAAATTATTTATTCTATCACCACCTTCATGAGCTGTTGGAACCAGGTGGGGCAGTGTTTTCCCAGGCCCCTCCTTTGGGCTCTTCTGCTCATGGCCCATCAATGCCTTGCCCAGGACTCACAGGGAACTCCCTCCAGGAGCTATCTCTGTTTAATGGGCCATCAAGGACCCACTTCACAACTCCTCATCCCATTGGGAGATGCTCTGCATAGGGGGAGGAGCCAAGCATTCCCACCTGGATAGAATCTGGGATTTGGGACAGGACAAGCAGCCCTGACCCACTGGATTCCCAGAGGAGCAGAGCTACCAGACCTTTCTACAGGATCACTGCTTCAGGAAGAGCACCTCACCTGGACTGCTTCCACCACCCTGCTCAGGTTGTGTTCTGACTCTGTCAATGGTCTTTTGTATTATTGCATTTATTTTATTTTATTTTATTTTACCTTTTTACTTCTTATTAAATTGTATTTCTGACTTGGAGCCTCTCACTCGTTTTGCTTTCAAACCATGACAATTACACAACTAATGGAAGGGGGAAAATATAATCTTACTGTTTGTGTGGCTTCAGATGAAGTTCAGATTGCTCTGGGAAATGTGAATTTGAAAGTGCTAAGGGGCAACCTCAGGTGGGAAGGATGGAGGGGAACCTCTTGTCCATGTAGAAAGAATGTGCAAAGAATCCTCAATTAAATTAAAAAGCTCCATCCAGTTGTGCTTCCAGGCAGGAACAGCTGGAGCTGGCTGCACCACTAATCTGAAAAGGGTCAGTGGCCAGCACCAAGCAGGTCTGGGAGAGAGACATTTGTAGGGACAGATAAAGAATGATCATCACCCTGATTTCAAACAAGGTGGAAACAGCAATGAAAACATTTTATAGTGATGGAACAGAATCCACTGCCCAAAGCCATGGCCCAATCCCAGCAGCTGGGCTGTTGAGAACACATTCTCTCCTCAGTTTACTTATCCAGTGATGAAATATCTATGTCTCAACTCCTTCTGCAGCCAAAGTAGGGAAATGTAGTCATTCACTCCTCACACCTTGAACTGAGGTTTCTTCCTCCTCCCTCATGGGTGTCCTCAGGATAAATTCACCCCCCTCTTCTCACCATCTTCTCCCTCCTTCCTGGTCCCCAGGCAATTTTCCTGCAATGCTCAAAGGCATAGCTTGTTTTCTACTTCTGCCTGACTTCATTCATGTCCACCTCTGTCATGTCCCAAAATGACACCTTAAACTCTCACAAACATAACATATTAAACTCTCACAAACATCAGCTTCAGGGGATTCAGGATGAGGCAGGAACCCGCCCCTCATTGCTGTGGAAAAATGGGGAAGAGCCTCCACTTGAACAAATCATCCTCATTGATGCTCTGTGTGCAACAGGAGAGAAGAGTTTAATTCAGGTGGAGGAAAAACCAAGATTTGGGCCTCCACAGCCCAAGAGACTCTCCCAAGCTATTTTATGGATGGAGGGAAGAAGGAGCTGCTGCATTTTAAAACAAACCAGCAGCAGCTCTGCCTCAGAGAGCCTCAGGCTGTTTGGGAACTGCTGAGGGATAAAGGGATGCTCGGGGTAGGTAAATTAAAGAGCAGGGGGATTTCTGGTTAGGAGCTGCTCAGCTTTGCCATGACCAAAGATCTTCTGGACATGCCAGCACAGGGAAAAAAAAATGGTACCTGTGTAGCTGAGGAACCTCTGGGATAAGGTGGTGGATGAGTGAGGATTTTCAGGTTGGCTGTTTCAGAGTTAGGTGCCCAAATTCCCTTTAAATCCCCCTTTAGGTTTGTAAATCCTTTGTGAATGCTCTGGGTAAATAGGATTTGCCGCCAAGAAATACCTGGATCGTGTCAGCCATTTCTCTCCTCCAGAAATTAATCCTGCAGGAGAGTGAGAGCTGGTTGGGCTGTGCTGAGCCCCACACACCGGGAGCAGGAGGATGGAGCAGCAGAGCTGCTGCCTGGTCATTGCTCTGGGAAAGACCTTGCTGACTCCTGCCCTGAGAAGGGAAAAGGTAGAGGGGAAAAATGAGATTTAAGCCTCCCAAGCTAAAATTAAACCCACTGTAAACCAGTTTAGGGTAAAGAGCGGCAAATCCTGGTTTTGTCACAGCACCAGAATCAGCACCAGGGTGCTGAGATCTGCCTTGTATTTGAGTCCTGCTTTGTAGGGCCTGGTTTCATCACAAAGGGATGGATATTTTGTACAGTGGATCCTAACCGCAAGTGAAATTCACTCCTAAATGCCCAGGAGTGGTCCCTGGTTCTCCCTCCTGCCATAGGAAAGTGGGCAGGGATAAAGGAGAGTTAACCTCACACCAGGGTGGCTTCCCTGCACTCCCCAGCCTCAACACCCCTCATTTTCCTCCCCTTTTTTCTTTTCCCATTTACATTTTTCATTCATTTACACGTGATGTTAATCTTGCCCTAATCTCCAATTCCTTGGTGTGTGTGTGGGGGGGGATGAATTCCATTTGTTTTTGTTCCACTCTATCAGACACAGCAGCTATAAGATTAAATGATAACTGTGGACCTAATAATAAAAATACAATATAATGTAATGAAAGTAATGTAGATCTAATCCTCTGTTTTATTGCATCCTGAGTGCCTTTGGTGCTATTATTTTTTTTTTTTCTTCTTCTTCCCCGTGTCTCCGTCTTTGACTTAGCTGCATCTTTTCAAGGAAGCAAAGGCATTTGTAAAGATTATGGTATTATTCTGTGGAGAGCAGCCTTGCTGTGGGGCACCTTTAATTACAAAACACTATCACTGCTTGTAGGGCTGTATGTTTCTGTGTGTGCAGAGCAGATATTCCAAGCCCCCTCAAAGCTCTCACGCCAGCTCAGGCAGCTGCACTGGGGAAAGTTCTGTTGTCTCCTCTTTGATTTTTTGTGCTTCTTGTTGCAGTTCCTACACAGACAGACACACACAAAATTTCTTTCTGGGTCATTATTTTTATTGTTTTAATCCTTGTTTAGGGAGGAAGCTTCAGAAGTGTTGAAAGCAGCAGTCAGTCTGTGTGGGAAACTCCCACTCTGGTTTTTTCATCTGTGGCCCTGCTCTTTGGGCAGGGAGGCTTCAGAGGTCTCAGAGGCACAAAAGGCCATGCCCCTGCTGACCTGTGCTGCCCTCCTGTCTGCCTCTCTGTCTGCATCCTGCTGGGGATGTCACTCTGAATGCTGAGAGTGCCTCCATCCCCCAGAGCCTGAGAGCAAAGCCAGCCCTGCAGGGCAGGGAAGGCAGTTCAGGTGAGGTCTGGGCTGGCTGAGGGTCTTTGGTGGGCTCACAGCTGGGGTTTGGTGTTTCCAGCTGTGTGGGTTTGACTCCACACTCTGAAGGTCCAGCCTTGCAGAAAAATGGGTATAATAATTAGCAAGATCACTCCTTGAAGATGCTTTGTAAATCAAAACGTTTAATAAGGAAAAAATAACAAAGAAAACAAAACGTTGCAGAAAATAAACAAGCCCTGCACAGGAGCCTGAGAAACTTTCAAACACCTTGCTAAGACACCTCAAAAAACCTTTTTTTTTTTTCTTTTTATGCTCTTTCTTAAATACTAAAGATATTAAAAAAGATAGCTTACAACCAATAAAAAAAATTACAAAGTTTGAAAAACGGTAACAAAATCCAATAGATGCTTCTTTCTTAGCACTTAGCCAATTCTTGTCAGAAAAGTATAAAAAAAAATCTAAGTAAACTTCCTAAAATATCAAAAGTAAACTAAAACTCTTTCCCTTATTTGAAAGCACCTGCTAAGGATGTAAAAATTGCATTACTACCTCCAGCTGTGCTGGCCTCAGCCAGGAGAGGGAAGGAGCAGGTGAAGTGCCTGGTTTGTTGTCCCTGTGCTCATTGCAGGGACAACATCACCCTTCTGCTGGGATTAACCCTCTGATTAAACCAGGAGTTGTGTGCAACTCAGAGAGCCTCAGAAAGACCCTCCCTTTGTATTTTATCAATCCCAGGCTGAGATTTCATAAACCTCTTTTAAATGTGGGATATCTTCCACTTTTCTTCTCACTTTCCCAATGAGAAGAATTCCTTACACAGGTTGCTCTCCTCCCTTAGTCCCCGTGGTTCGTGACAGATAAAACCTGTTGCTTCAAACTCAGGTTCTAGGAAAGAATTTAAACATCAGGCAAACAGAAATCTAGAATTTTTCTCTGCAGGAAAATAATTCAAACATAAACCAAATTTTTATTCTGCATTGTGAAAACACTAAGCCATTGATGTACTCCCTGGAGAGGAGAAAGGAGATATTTTCTACCCTGGACATCCCAGAACTCACCTGGGACATGACATAGGCTGCCCTGGCCCAGGAAGGACTTGAGAAACCATTTTAATGTCACATTCATTGGAAGCCCTCTGGAGTCATGAGTGCTTTTGGCTCTTGTGAATTGGGATTTTGCTGCTGCAAAACCAAATTTGGGGAAAAAGGTATGACATCTCCTGGGAGCACATCACCTTCATCTTGGGCTGAGAGCTCCTGCCAGTCTGGTCAGAAATCAGCAGGGGGAGAAGGTACAGCTCAGTTGCTCAAACAGAGACTCCCAGTTGAGTTTTCCTGGAGAATCCCCTGTTGTTGTAGGACACAAAAGAAAGATGAAAAATATACTCCAAATATTTCAGAAGGCAAAGAGCATAGAAAAAAGGCTTTTATTGTCTAATTCTTACTACCTTTTATAAGGTGTTCTGATACAAACTTAACATGGTTGGTGAATAGGAACGACACCTCTCTAATCCCATTGGTTAAACCAGAGAAACAGCAAAACACCACCTGGAGAAAGATTGTTTTGGGAAAGGAGAGTTGTTTGCCAAGATTGTTTTGGGAAGAAATTTTCTTGAGAATTTTTTCTTTGGAGGAAAATGTTAGCAGCTGCCAGCAGGCTGAAATCTCTCAGACCCAGAAATATCAGGCCCACAATTCCCAATGCCCCTTGCAGAGAATCAGGGATTTTCAGTTGGTCTCACATCATGAATTGGTCCCACATGAGGATCTCAGGTGACAACAGATCCCATAAAGCTTCACAGACTTGAGCTTGGTTTCTGCTGGTGCCTCAGTTTCCCCTCAGTGAACCCCTGTGTTCTCACTTTCCCCCTGTATCTGCTCACCTGTCCAGGCTCTGGGTTTCCCTTGGCATGGGTGAATTCCAACAGAGTTAAAAAAAGTTTTTAAGTTTTTTAAGAGTGTTCAGGCACTTGAGCAGAGGAAAAACAAGATCCTGCAAGTGAGCTCCAGCTCCATAGGCACTGTGAGTTTAGAGACAGATCCATATTTCAGGAATATTTCATATCCCACTAGTCTAGTGGAAGGTGTCACTGCCTTGGCAGGGTGGAACTGAGTGGGTTGAAGATCTCTTCCAACCCAAACCATTCTCTGATTCTTTGATGTTTCTCTATCCCATATTAAACCAGCCTAGCAAGTGTAGCTGGGTGACCCAGCAATGCAATTCAGCCTTCTCTTTACTGTCCTGAAAATTATATTTTTTTCCATTTTTTTTTTTTCTTTCTCTGGAGAGCTCCAAATTATGAGGCTTCTGCCTGCCAGGGGGGTGTGAATGCTGCCTGTGAGCTCCTGCTACACCTCCTGTGGTCCCTCCCTGCTGCAGCACAGTGCTAACACAGTTCATGGTACATCCACAGGGTCACCACCTGCAGCCTGCTGGGTACAAAGCCCCATCCCTGCTCTTTGAACTGCTGGAACATCAGCAGAATGCAAATCCCAACTGTTGGAGGGTGCAGTCTCTAGAGGGAGACATGGTCATGCCAGTTTCAGCCAGGTATTTCCTCCTAGAGCATTGAGGATTTTTTTGGAGCACCAGGGACCACCCTGCACCCTCCAAAGTTGTCAACTTTGCATCTGATCTCCACCAGCTGCAGGTGAAAAAATTTTGGGTAGTTGTGGGGAAAGGCAATTCCTTGGGCAATAAACTCCACTCAGCAAACAGTTTTGGCTTTCCTTTTTTCCCTTTCTTCAGAGCAATGCACCCCCCTGCTCTGGGGAAGTGCTCCTTAAACACCAGAGTAATTTTTCCTGTGGTGACATCCTGAGTGATTTTCTTATCAGTCTCACACTTGAGCGTTGATGTCACCTGTCCTGATCTGTGCCGCTGTCTCCAATCTGCTGTCAGAACACAAGGAGGCACTGAAGCAGAAGGTGCAAGGCTCTGGATTGATGGGATTGTCAGGTGAGCCGAGTCGTGTGCCAGGCAATCAGAAACCTCAGCTGTGGCCGCAGCCTGGCTTTGTGGTGATGCTCTGGCACTGGAAAAATCACATTAAACGTTGCAATGATGGGGTTTCAGTGTGTCTGCTGGGGTGGATGTAATGCCTGGGGGGTTTTTCTGAGCACGTCTCTGGGCCTTGATGCAGCTGGGTGATCCTGTGAGCTGCAACTCCCAGTGACTGTGTCAGATTTGCATCTCAGAGCCACAGGAGTCCAGCTGTGAGCAGCACATCTTGCTTTCTGCAGGGCTTAGCACAGTTTAGTCCCTACCTCTGGAACTCGTCTGCTTCTGGAAAGGAAGTTTCATCCATGTCCAGCTACAACAGCAGCAAAAGGGAAAATTTAATGCTCTACTTGGGCATAGAAGCTCTAGTGACAAAAAAACCTGGATTGGTTGGCATTCAGAGGACTTTGGGGAACATACAGATTAAAAAAAGAGAGAGAAGATATTGACATTGTTGAAGGCAAATATTTCTGTCAACCCTTACAAAAGCATCATTTTAGGGGTAAATGATACAAAAGCATCATCTTAGGGGTAAATGGTTCTGCTGAATGTCCAGTCTGTGGTTTGCAATTGCCAGGGGTGTGGGAGGACAGAAGCTCAGACTCTGATATCCTTCTCCAACCACAGTTCCTACCAACAATCCCCTGGATTTACCAAGCCAGGATTTATCTTCTCTCTCCCTCTGCTGATGTCCCAACCTGCCCTTGCTCTCCCCATTGGAGGAGATGGATACCTGGACTTGTTTAGACCTTGGGACACCCAAGCAGGAGAAGTTTCTCTCCACAAAATTGATATCATTGACTTTTCAGCACCTGGGAGGAGCTTTGAGATGGTTTTCTCACCTGTATTGAAGGACAGTGTTTTTGTGAGACTCCATAACATGCACCTTTGAGGTATTTCTGCTCTGACCTTTAAATATAATGTCAGTCAAACAACTCTGTACCCCCCTGGATGGGTAAAAGCACAAGAAAAGAGCAATAATGAAGGTATAGCCCAAGTAAAAGATTATTCAGTGCAGACAGAGGGTGTGATGTAATGAGAGGCACTGGAATAGAGCCAGAGAAAAGTGCCCTGTGCAATGTGCAGAAGGACCCTTAATGACCACAGTGGTTGGGTCTGTGTCTTACATCTCATTTGAAAGGCCATCTTGTGCAATTAGCCACCTATTAGTGGCGGTTAATTGACATCCAAGAGACATGAGGATTACAGTTGGAGCAAAAAGTCAATTAATGGCTCCTCGCTCTGCTCCAGCCGTGTTAAAGTGCAGGGACAGACACAGTCCCAGGGATATGTGATGTGTCCCAGGTCCCCCAGCCAACAGCTCCCTCCCCTTCCCCTCCTCCCTGCCAGAATCAATCATTATGATTGATGCCAAATGGCTCTGGTTTCCCATTTATTGACAGATTTCCTCCTGGCTTACAAGGGGTTTCTACCTCTGATGCCTTAAGTTTGAGCTTTCATGTTTTTCAGGTTCTGTGCTGCCCAGGGGTGCAGTTCTGAGCCTCACATTCAGTGTCACTCAGCTCTGCACAGAGCAGGGAGACAAAACAAATCCTTTTCCTGCTGGAGAACAAGGACAACTGTCAGGCCCAAAACCATAAATGACAGTGGACTGCAGAGAGGATCAAGAAGGATGGGACCTCACAATCTGAAGCTGTAATTGGACAATTAAACCCCAATATGCAAATGCACCAAAACTTATAAAAGAGTAAGACCTCATGACCCATTGTCTATTTTTTTGTGACCATTTTGGGTCCACCTTGGGTGTAGTCCTGGTCAGGCTCTTGTCCTGCCCAAGGTGTATCCTGGAGACCTTTTAATAAATATCTACTTTATTCTCTAGCTCTGTCCAGTCTCTGTTTCAGGTCACCCTTCCCAAGGCATCACCTCCAGCAGAGACTTCTTGGTTCAGTCCCAAGGGAAACTCATGTCTGGAGCCAGCAGAAAGGACAGTGGGAATTAGGCACTTCAATCCTCAGGTTTTCCAGCTTCAAGGGTTGCACTGGGGCTCTCCTGGCACTCAGTCTGGAGGGCAAAATGACATGAGAAACCCATGGAGGCACTTGGGTTTGGGACAGCTGGGATAAACTCATCCCAGTGAGGGTTCTTGGGTGGCTTGTGGGGGGTGAAGCTCATATTGCAAAAGTTCTCTGAGAACAAAGGCTGACTTGGGTCCTCTCCTGCCAGTCACTTCCAAACTTGCCAGAACTCCATTTCCCTTGGCCAGCAGCAGGAACTGCTCAGAATCAAAGAAGAAATGGGTAAGAGTAATGGGAGGATGTACAAGTCAACACAAACATGAATTTATGGAGAGGTTTCTTCAGACTTGTCATAAATACACAGTTTTGTATGAGTTTTTTCTTGTTTTCCTTTTACAATCCAATTTCCCTTCAACAATTCATACCAAAGCCTGACCAGGGCCATGTAAAGTTCTGATCAGTTTTGAGCAGGATATTCTCTGGCTCAGTCCTGCTTCCCAGATATTGCAAAGCCTCTGACAGAGAAGCCCACCAGATTATTTTTTTTTTTTTTTTTTTTTTTTTTCCTGGGGACAGGGGAAAGAAACAATCTTGGTTATGTCCTCACTAGAATAACTCAAGTTCCCTGACAGCAGCTGGTACTGGAGTGCTCCCTGATTTAGCAAGGAGAGCCCAGACATCTTCCACTGGCTTTGCTGGGTTTCCTTAGGGATAATCACCCTCTGCCATTTGAGGCTCCCTGTGGTGGCCAGTTCATCCACTGGTGACCTGAGCCCTTCAGAAACAAGGTCTGAAGGTAAACGGGACATTTCTGGGTGTCTCAGGTGACAAAGACATTTGACTCACAGGGAGATACTTGTAAGCAGACACCTAATTCAGGTGATGATGTCAGTGAGGTGAGACCTCTCCCTCCTTTAGGGAATGGGAAGAGCTGCTGGCATCCAGAGGTGGCTGTTATCAGGTAATTTGAACTCTCCAGAACAACACGGGAATGGCCAATAGCTTGGAATGGTGAACTTTCCCTCCCACCAGGATCATGCCTATCATGTCTCTAGTCATGGCCAGCAGAGGTAAACACAAGCACAGGCCACATCAGAGTCACCATTCTCTAACTTTAGCTCCTCCTCTGAAGTGGTTTGTGAGTCACTATCCCATTATAGCTCCTGAAGTCCAAACAGCCTCAATTTTCCTCCTTAGGGTAATTTTTTCTCTGGTTTGCATTAAAAGCCAATAGCCTTTTTTGTCTACAGCATCCTAAAAACGCTTTGAGTGTCCTCACCTGCATTGAACCTTCCCCACTCTGCACCTGGAGATCAGAGGCAGAGCTATCACCCTTCTGCAGGACCAGGGTCAAACCCACCCTACTTTGCAATCAGTTGACTTCTCCCACTTCTCTGCTCCTTGTGATGCCTCCACAGCAATTCCTATTCCAGCTGCACTTTTGCAGTTGAGATAATTTGGCCACCAGGTGTTCAAAAGCTGTCGTTTCTCCTGCTCTTCAAGGTCTTTCTCTCCATCAAGAGCCACATGCCCGGAACCCCTGCTGCTGTGACTCTGGCCACAGCAAGGACACAAACTGCTCCCTATTTTCGTCCTGAAAAGGTAAATGAAGATAAACAAATCAATAAACAGTGGCAGCTGGCGAGCTGCCTTCACCCAGAAGATGCAGTCGTGCCTGTGTGTTATTAAAAACACATCAAAATGCAAACAACATGAGTGAAGGAATCCAACACAGGCCAAAATAAAAGCACCAAGCCTTTGGTTTGCACCTTTTCCACTGGGGAAGCCACCACGCAGATTGATAGCATTTTTAATAGGGTTGGTCATGGATGAAGTAGAATTTTAAATGGGATCAATTTATTTTCTTCTTCTGAAAGACAGTGTCTGCTCGTAGAACAACTTGTCTGGTGAAGAAGAAAAATAAACTCAGCATGAGATTTCTCCCTGTGAATAGGATCCTAGGGAAGAGATGGGTTGGAAATTTGGGTCGTGCATGTTTTTAACTCTTTTTATTTTATTATGGGGCGTGAACCATCACTTTTGCATTAGGTCTGTACAGGACCTGATAAAATGTAGGGCCAAGAAATCTGCAAAATACAGAGAAAATTGTGAGTTGGCTTAATTGTCACAGAATCAAAGGGTGGTTTGGGTTGGAAGTGACGTTAAAGATCACCCAGCTCTTGCCATAGACACCTTTCACTAGACCAGGTTGCTCCAATTCTGACAGATTTTGGCAGTTCTTTACAAGGTGAGGGTGGTTTGGTTCATGTCAGCTGTGTCTGCCCATCAGCTCTTTATCTGTGGTGGGCTCCCCTAGGGAGGGGCAGAGCTGGGGAAAGAGTGGCTGCAGTTCCACGGCTTGGGTGTCACTTCATCTTCCTGCTCCAGACAGCCCACACTGCCACAGCCATCATTAATGTGTTAGGAATCTAATTATTGCCATCTCTCCTGCAGACATCCCCAAGCATTTGAAAGGGCTGTCATCAAAAGAGAAAAAAAAAAAAAAACATATTATGGGTTCTGCTGGTGGGAATGGAGAGACAGATGCTTTGTCGTTCCTGCTTGTGCATCCATCTAATGAGAACTGCCCTAAAAATGCTGGGAATTAAATAATAATTGAATAACTCCATTGTTCAAAACGTTTTTAGCTTTGTTTTCTCTGAAAAAATAACTATATTCCTTTTCAAAGAGCCAAGGGTCAGAAGGCCCTTTTTATTTGCCAACACATTCATGGAGAGGAGAGCAGGAGATTTATCCAAGTGTTGTCAGAGTTTTAAAAGACTTAAAATATAAGTCCTTTACACACTAGTGAAGAAACTGGAGTGACTCTTATTTTATGCCAGCCTGGCTATGAGCACAACTGTTCTGCTGGGGATTTGAAGAGGGCAGGTTTTGCTGGCTTATCTCCATGGGAGAATTTTGGAGACACTGCCTGGTCACGTAGTGACCGTGGCAGGCAGTGATTTGGATTTAGATCCTCCTCCTCCCAGTGCTGCCTGTGGAACTTGGCTGTATTTTGTGTTGGTTCCCCTGGGATGGATTTTTTTCTCTGAGGATGAATGCATTGCAGATGGGCTGTGGCACGACAGAAGGCTTAAAAACACAGACAAACTCTCTGTTGGAGGTAAACTGGGTTTTTCAGTGTGAAATGTTGCTTGCAAAATTTAGGGGTCCTCTCAAGAGAAAAGGAAAAATGATTGAAAATAATTTCAATCTGAAAGATTGCAGTCACCACTCCCAGTTCACCCAGTTTCCCAGTGCAGAGGCTGTGCTGGGCTCTCAATGAAGGCCAAAACCCAGCTGGGAGCTCTCACTCCCCTCTCCCCCAGCATTCCCTTGTCTGGGAGGGTCACTTCAACCTGACTTCCTGGTGAATTATCTCATCATTCCCAATAATCCTATTTGCCTGATGGGGCTGCCTCACCAACAGCCCCCCGTGGACTATTTCCCCATCTCTGTCTCTTCCATGCATCTTCTCCTAATGACAGGCACTCCATTTGGAGCCTGCTTTCCCAACAGCCTGATGGATGCCGCGTGTGGATTGATTTCCAGCTGGAGTCACATCCTCCTCCTCCTCCTCCTCCCCACCACATGAGAGGATTGCACTGCTGTCCAGTCACACCTCGGGTTGCTTCTCTTCCCTCTGATACCAGACATTAAACCACCCTTAAATGTTGATGGGTCATGGCCTCTGTTTGGCTAATTCTGCCCCTCTGCAACCTTATTTATAATTTTATTCTTATAATATTGATTTCTAATTAATAGCCACGTCTATTCCTGCAGATGGAATGTCCAGGCTCTGCTCTTCTTGCTGCTGGTTTGGTTTCTCTGCCAGGATTGATCTCTCTTATCCCTGATCACACATTCCCCACCTGTACAACCCCTGGAACACCTCCCTTTTCAATGCCCAGGTATCAGTAAAAAATCAGAAAAATGCCCACAATGAAAGGACAAGGCTGTGCTCAACTCCCACGTAAATAAAGCCCGACCCATCCTCACTGCTGCTGAAAAGCTCAGGGATGGCCTGGTGGGAATCTAACTCACAGGAAAGCTTCTGAGACCAGGCTCAGCAGCAGGACCTGTGTCCAGCCAGGGAACAGCTCACTCTGGACATGCTCTTATCACCACCAGGATGTGCCCATACTCTGGAGGCTGCTCCAGCTCCAGGCTGGCAGGGACAGACATGCACATGCTTGATTGAAATGAGTCAGTTCCTCAGCCAAAGCAGCACAGGTCAGCTTATTTTTTGGGCAGTTTATGTCAAGATTCCTGTTGTTGAAGACGGACTGATACTCTAAAATTCAAAAAACATGGAAAAATCCAGTTTCAGGCTCACAGAGTAGAAAACACCTGCATGCTTGGGATCTGCAGCAGCACCGGAGGGGGTGGAGGCACATACACATTATTTCTACAAGTGTACAGTCTCTCTAATTAACTCTTTGGAGGTTCCCTGAGAGGCACAAAATCCCCCTTCAATAATGGAACTTATTCAATATTTAATTGGATGCTAATAATTAAAATATACCTCCTTTCAGCCCAAACCTACTGAGCACACCCGAGCTGCCACTGTAATTATCGAGTGGCGCTGATCGCTTCATTTCCGTGGCCCTGGCTCTGTGAGAGGCTGCACTGAGGGTGTGAAACATGGCATCACGGCACAATTCCTGGGAAAAGATGCCTTTGCAACTCCTGGGAGCAGTCATCCATCACTTCTCCTTGACTTTTCCAGCCTTTTCTCTACACCTGTATACAAATGAGTGATGGGAATGATCAGGGAGGGTTGATGCCACAAAGAGAAGAGCAGCCACATCTGATGCTGCTGGAACCTTCCCCTAACAGAGTCTCAGCTCAGGGAACTTTGTTGGTGTTGTTTTTTCCCTCTGTTTGCTTAGTTTTGTTTTGGTTTTGAAGCAATTGGAGAGATTCTTATAGGATGTTTTCAGATCAACATTTGTAATGAGCCCAGGTTCAGGCTTGGGCTACCAGACCAGTGAGCTGAATAAATCAAATACTATTTCCAAGGTGGAAGCCACACAGGGAAATGTTTTGCCCAGGTCTTGCTATGGACATTTTAGGAGAGGTGTGAAACATTCAGAAGGAGAGAACAGAAAGATTCAAGATGTGAAAACTCAGAGTCTAAGAGTTCTTGTAAAATCAGTGAGAGCTGGATTAACCTTGCAGCTGTTTGCCTGAAAGAGGTTGAATGGTCTGCTGCTGATATTATTATTATTATTATTATTATTATTATTATCATCATCATCATCATCTTCATCATTATTAATGTCCCACTTGAACTTAACGTAATTTTTAGTTAAAGGAAATCCAAGGGAATGTGCTGCTCCATTAGTTCACTGTCTCAAGGATGACCCCAGGGATCAATAACAGAAGAATTCACTGCACCTTTGCAGACAGGGCTCTTTAATCTGACCAAGCCTGAGGGATTTTTTTCCCCCTTTTTCTGCCAATATTATCTTAGTGCAGAGGTTACAAGAACTCTTAAACTGGCAAAATTATTGCCTGTGAAGACACAGGCCTTTACTGCCTGGGAAAAAGAGATGCCATGTGCTTAACTTCCCAAAGGCTGTGCCCAGCCTGCTGTCTGCCTAGAGGCTGATTTTTATGGACCTTCCTGCAATCTCACAGGGAGTTTGAGCTGTTTCTGCTTTGCCATAGCCTTGCTGCAATGTTTGGGGTTAGGCTAAGCAGGGATTTAATTCCCTTCCTCCCAGGAGATCCTCTGACCCTCCTTACAATCCCTTGGGAATAATGTCACTCAAATCCCTGAATTAGAGGGTGTGCTCCTGGTTTGTAAGGATTCTTCAAAGCCAGGAGCTGTGCAAAGTGCCCTGCAAATCTGGGATTGGGAGAGCAGACCTGGAGCTGAGATCAGAGATGGTTTTTGTTTCATCCAATCTGTCCTTGGGAGTTTGCAACTTTTATCCCCAGATCACCACGGAATGAGCCCCTGGGGTAACACTGGATTTGCATTAGAAATAAACAGGGAATTGTCACAAAAATGGGATCTTGAAGCTGTATTTTCCCCATTTTTTTCCTTGGCATGGACACCAGGGATGTCATTAAAGTTTCCAGTCCTGCTTCAGGCTCAGTTATTTCCCAGACCTTTATGCACACGGAAATACCTGCCCTGCATCTGCTGGGCTGTTGCTCCAGTGAGCTTTCCAGAGGAGTTCCTCTATCAGGCCATGTCAAATCATGGAATAAAGGATGGCTTTGGCAGAAAACTTCAGAGGGGACTGAGTAGATCCACTAAAACAGCTTTACATCCTTTCATTCATTAAAAACCTCTCTGGAGTGCTGGGAATAACTCAAATGACATCATTCACTGCCATGACTCTTCCTCTTGGACCTTCCAGCTGTGAGCAACACCTTTCCCCTCTGCAAAGCTGCCACTTTGCCTCCTTGCATGCACCCTTCATGATTTTTTGGTGGCTGAAACCTTGTCCTGTTCTTGTCCTGTTTATCTGCATTTTTACGTCATCTCTCAGCCAGAAATCATCTCACACTGACCATCTGCCAAGCTCTGTGTGCACACCCTGCTTTGGGGTTGGTTTTTTTTTGCAACTCTGCAAAGAGAGGCTCTGGGACCCACCTAAGTTAATTTGAAAAAGGAAAATCTGGTTTGCAGTTTCTTTCTTCCCTTCTTTTCCCTCTTCATTTGCCCTTGACTCGCTCAGCTCCTCCGTCACCAGTTTGCTGTCTGGCCAGGGCACGCTGCCAGGAATCCCTTGCCAGTCCTGAATAATAAATACCAGCTAAGTGATGGACTAATGCCAGGGTGAGCTGCTCAGAAATATTCCCCCTAGGTCCCAGATCAATAACACTTAGCTCTTGTTCTGTGATGGAAGACAAGCAAAAAAACCACATCATCTCCCCAGGAGCACAGGAGGAGCCTGCAAAGAAACCCATTTACCCCTCCTCAGGTCCCTCAGGTCCACACGTGCTTTAAAGGCCAGAGCTCAGGTGTGAGTTTCTGTCTAGAAATGTTTAGCTGGGACATGATCAGCCAGGGGATGGCTGATACCAGGGCTTGTGCAAGGGAAAGATGCCAGAGGAGAAATAGGGATTTGTTGGAATGAGGGGCTTATCCCCATCAACATGACCAGGGCAACTGAGTGGTCATGGGTAGCCCTGGTTCTGTGCCTGAGATGTTTTTGTTTTCTGAAATTCCTTTCCCAGAAAACTTTCTGTAAACAAAAAAAAAAAAAAAAAAAAGTAAACTGTACTTTGTCTTCATTCCTTTCCCTAGGAGAGACTTCTTCTTGATGTCCCTCTGGTCTGACCAATGTAATTGAAGAGGTTTGTCTTTTTGTCACCAAGTAAATTGGTCTGTATAGAATTGTATAAAAAGGAGACACATCCCAAAACCAAAAGAGTAATTTTCAGCCTTCTGAAGTTCAGAGTCTGTGTCGTTGTAGTGTAAAACAGCGTCAGTCATGTGTTGGAACCCTGGGTGCTAAAATATCAGGGTTTCTGCTTTGACAGGTGGTGACCCTTAGGAAGGTGCTGCCTTTGACCTGAGGCCATGGGAACAGCTTCCAAAATTGAGGGATATCACTGAGAGAGTGTGTGTGTGTTTGTATAGAAGTGTGTAATATCACTGGGTGAAATATCTAAGGTTTGGGGTTTTAGGATATAGAATAATAATAATAATATATATATATAAGAGACAATATGGAGGGATTTGGGTGTTGCCTGAGTTCTTCATCACTTTATTCTTCTTTCTTCTTCCCAGACCTGAGTGATCTTTTTTGGTTGGTTAGTGAAAGCTGTATTTTGGACACTGAGTGATCTTTAATTGGATTATAAATAAAAATAACTTAAGTGTTGGGTTTTAACTGGTTTTGGTTATTGTTTAAAAATCTTTGAAACAAGTTAGGAGTAACATTTTCTTGCCTTGCAAGACAGAGCTCACGCCCTGTGAGACTGTAGCTTAGATAAGATATAATAAACAACCAAATCTGAACAAGATACCATCATGTTTAGCATCTTCTGTCCAGATCTGGCTAGAAATAACACCTCAACAGTCATGAGCACCTTGGGTGTATCCAAAACTCCCAGAGGTTCTCAGAGTGCTGGGATGTGGTTCAAAAATGGGAGAACATCCCTTTGGTTCAGCAGCTTTAGTCAAGAGATGGGTTTGTCTGAGTTATCAGGGTTGGCACCATTCAGAGTCCTGAGTTCTCGTGGCCCTGTGAATCAGGGCATGGAATTCCAAACTGGGGCTCTGCCAGGGACAGGATTAATATGGATTTATAATAACACAGCAACCTTCCCCAAAAGAGGCTTTAGCACCTTGGCTGTGTGTTTTTTCTCCTCCTCTTCCACAGGTGCAACGTCTTCTTCTGCCCATGGGTCTCTGTGCTTCTGCATTTTTCATAAAAGCAGCCTCACAGAGCTCCTCAGCACTGACTGAGAGTTTAACATGCCAGGCAGATCTCTGAAATCTGATGGCTTTTAAATTACTCAAGTGCTGGAAAATAATACATTGCTCTTCCTGACAGGTTAATTGGAAAAGTCCCTGTTCCCCAGTCAGTGTGAGAAGCTGCTGGAAGCCCCTGGGGTGAGGGATGGATGTTGGGCAGTGACAGGAGGAGTGTGGCAGCCCAGCCCAGAATCAGAGTTTTAGGTTTTAGGACTATAATTCTCCTTTCCAGAGGGAGCATTGAGTTCTTCTAGTTCCTCTCCATAGTCTTGAGAAGTCTTGTGTTCCACAAGGGAGATAAATCCTCCTCCTCTGTGTTGGTTCAGGGTTTAAATCACTTTGGTGTTGGCTGGAATTGCATCAGGGCCTGAACCCCTGGAGTTCAGTGGGAATATTGGGATGCAGAGCAGCATCTCTCCAGAGATTGCTCACTTTTGGGGCAGTAGCCACAAATGGGGTGCTGAGATTGTGGTTATCAGTCACAGGGTGAAGTGTTCAAGAGGTGAATTTACAAACATTCTTAAGATATGCAAACCCAGTCACCCAAATTCTAATTTGTGCCCCAGGAGCACTGAAGATCTGGAGTCAGAAAGCAGGAGCCCATGATGCTCAGTGCTCTGTCAGTCTAAATTAGATAATCCCTCTCCACATGCAACATCTGATGGGAAAGGCTGATGCTTTCTGTGGAGCTGTGTTCAGTTGCCCAGAAAAAGATATTCTGTTTATTTTATTTTATTTCATTTTTTTATTTTATCATAGTTTAGTTTTTCTATTTTATTTTATATTATATTATTTATTTTATTCTATCTCAGTGCTCCTCTATTGGAACCCTCTGATGGATAACCAGGACGTCCAAGCACCAGCATCAACCTCTGACTAGAGACAGAGCCATTCCCTTGGAATTCCAGGAGTCAGTGGAGATGTATATTGTGTTCCCCACATGGCTGACAGGATCTCAGGCATCCATGGTGAAGGAATTGTACTGTTCATTCCCTTTGGTTCACTTAATACCATTTTCCTCACTTAGCCCTTCCCATCTCATGGCTCTTCCAAAAATCTTTGATTTTTATTGAGCACAAGCATGAAGGAGAATTTAGATTGAAACCCTTGGCTGACAAATAGATCAGCAGTGGATTTGTGCAGGGATAGAGTCCCCAACAATATCAGAAAGAGGAAATTTTGCTCCTGTGGGGTTATGGTGGCAGAGTGTGAATTATTGAGCATGTCAAAATTCCATGTTTATCACATTTATGAGTCATATGAGCAAAAATGACATTTACCCTATTTAGCAGCAGTGATGGAGCACATGAAGCAAGGCCTTTCTCATCCACCTGTGGATGAGCTTTTCTTTGACCATCCCAGAAATTCCCTGTATTTATCCCTGTCTGCATCACTGCCCAGGGAAGATGTCTCGTATTAAAATAAAAACCAAGGAAAACCTGAATAAATTCCCTTTTGGTGAAGCAGCATCCCACAGATCAGGAGTACCACAGTGAGAGAAATCATGCACAGAGAAAAGGAGAACTCACATACAGATGGAAATAGAGCTGCTTTTGTTAAAACCTAGCAGGACACAAATTTTTCTTTTCATTTCAGACCTTTCCTGCCCTGGCAGAGATGTTATCCCTGAAAAGACTTTCTCCCACTGAAATGTCTCAGGTGGTCACAGGAGGTGAGGGCAGGAACAGCCTCTTCTCCTTTCTTCCAGGGATTATTTTTTTTCTTTTTTCCACCTTGTAGCCAGGCTGAGGTGACTCCCCTGCCCACATTCCCTGTCCCAGTGATTTGCATCTGTGTGCCTTGCCTGGGAGGTGTCACCTCAGAGCCTGCTCCCCACCCTGCACAGGGAGAGAGAGACAGGGAGGAAATATGAGCTTTATTTGTTTAACATGGAGAAGCAAGGACAGGGATTAAAAGGATTTGAGATTCAACAAAAGGTGAATGCTAAAGTGACGGGTGGCTGATTTAGAACAGGAGTTGTCTGAGGAGGATTAGCAATGCAAGGGCAACAGCACCACATGGAAAGGGAAATGGGTGGCAACAAGTGGATCCAGGGTCTTGCAAACCTGCTCCAGTGTCGTGGTTTGAAAGCAAAACGAGTGAGAGGCTCCAAGTCAGAAATACAATTTAATAAGAAGAAAGGAAAAAGGTAAAATTAAATAAATGCAATAATACAAAAAAATCCACTGACAGAGTCAGAATACAACCTGAGCAGGGTGGTGGAAGCAGTCCAGATGAGGTGCTCTTCCTGAAGCAGTGATCCTGTAGAAAGGTCTGGGAGCTCTGGTCCTCTGGGAATCCAGTGGGTAAGGCCTGCTTGTCCTGTCCCAAATCCCAGATTATATCCAGGTGAGAATGCTTGGCTCCTCCCTCTGGGCGGAGCATCTCCCAATGGGATGATGAGTCGTGCAGTGGGTCCTTGATGGCCCATTAAACAGAGATAACTCCTGGAGGGAGTTCCCTGTGAGTCCTGGGCAAGGCATTGATGGGCCATGAGCAGAAGAGCCCAAAGGAGGGGCCTGGGAAATCACTGTCCCACCTGGTTCCAACAGCTCATGAAGATGGTGATAGAATAAATACTTGGTGTACATCCTACACTACAACCAGGACATCCAGCCTTGCACAGAAGCAGGTCATTCCTAACAGCAAAAGGGAGAGAGCCAAAATCATCACAGGGACAGGATGGGTCACATCCATGGGGGAATCTGCACGGGAAATAAGTCACAAGGGGTCAGGGGGGAGAGAGAAGCAAGGCCTGAGTGTGAGACACAAAAAGGGTGCAAGGTCTGAAGAGCATCCAGTGCCGCCCCCTGCCATGGGCAGGGACACCTCCCGCTGTTCCAGTTTGCTCCAAGCCCCATCCAAGCTGGTCTTGGACATTCCAGGGATCCAGGGGCAGCCACAGCTGCTCTGGCAATTCCAGCCCAGGCAGGAATTCCCAACTCCCAAGACCCACCCAGCCCTGCCCTGTGGCAGTGGGAAGCCATTCCCTGTGTCCTGTCCCTGTCCCCAGTCCCTCTGCAGCTCTCCTGGAGCCCCTTTAGGCCCTGGAATGTTCTGGAAGCTCTCCCTGGACTCTTCCCTTTTCCAGGTGACCACCCCCGGCTCTCCCAGCCTAGCTCCATGGCAGAGTTGCTCCAACCCTCTGAGGATCCTATTGGCCTCCTCTGGACTTGTTCCAAGGCATCCACATCTTTTTTATTTTGGGCTCTCCAGAACACAGAACTGCAGGTGGGGTCAGGGAGCCAAAGAAGTCATGGGAGGTTGGGAGTGGAGAGAAGCTTCAGATGGAGAGGTGATTTGTAAAGCACTGGGTATGGGATTCTTCCCTGTTTTTCCCAGATTTTGATCCTTCCTGCCAAGACTGGCTGCTTTAACAACTTTTCCAGACCAGACTGTGCAGTGAGAAAGCCAAAGCCTCTCTCCCATAGTGGGAATCACCTCTGCTGACCACGGGGTCTCAGGGTGAGGTTTTATTTGGAGCATCTTCCATCACCAAGAGACATTTCTGGTTTGTACTGTCTTTCCTGGGGACTCTGGGATCATCAGAATCGTGGCTTCCATGTCAAAGAAACACCTCAGTGGGAAGATCATCGTGCCCTGTTGTTACAGTTCTGCTTTATCTCAGCTGAGGTCAGGGTGAAAGACATGAGAAATGCAGAGTCGAGTTCAGTCTTGGTTGTTTATTATATCTTATCTATTTACAGTATTTACAGCTTGAGCTCCAACTTCCCAGTTAAAGAAACATGACAAACTGGAGAGCTTCTAACTTTCACCAAGGCTATTTAAGAGATGGTTACCCAATGCCAAAGTGACACCTCTATTATTGATGCTTTTGACCCAGTAGTGACCATTGGAGGTTCGCAATGCAGACATCTTTCATCCAGTTACAGAAAGCCACCCAAATCTGTGAAAAAGATGGACGAAGAAGGTGAAAAAGAACTCAGACAACACCCTGAATCCTCCATCCTGGCCCCCCCACACACTACTATACACCAAAACCCCAAACCTAAGATTTTCACCCTGTGAGGTCACACAACACTATTCAAACCACACACCCACAACCCCAGTGCTGTCACTCAATCACAGAAACCTGTTCCAAGGCCTCAAGTCAAATGTGGTGCCTGCCTGAGGGTCAGCACCCCTCAGCTCAGAAAGCCTGAAATTTTCATCCTCCAGGGTTCCAACCCCCTGTGTATTCAGAGAGGCAGCTTTGCCCTGCCCTGCTCTGAGTTCCAGCTGCCTGGAACTCAGATAACCCTGCACTGCAAATCTGGGACCTGTTGTGCCAGGACAGGAAAAAAAGAAGGAAATGGAATAAAAACAAAAAAATAAGGAGCAGCAGCATCATTCAGTGTGCAGCAGACACGAATCTCCCCGTGCATTGACCTGAATTATCCTGTCATGGGCAGTTTGTTGGGTGTAAAATAACAATAATTACTATTGGAGTAAATAGATAAACTCTTCCCCATATTTAAATATTTAATGAGCTGGTTTTTAGCTGTCTGTAGTTACTCAGGGTGCCTTCCTGCTGCTGTCCAGTCACGACAGCACCACGACATGTGAAACATTTAAATCTGTTTATTTCCCTCTCCCTCCATCCTGACGACACATGAACAATACACAAGATCCAAAGCTAATCCCACCCTGTCACTCTGCTTTTCCAGCCTGCAGAAGCAGAGCTGGACTTGTTTCCTTTGAGTTGCCTTTTTTTTTTTTTTTTTTTTTTTTTTTTTTTTTTTTTTATTCCTCCCAGTGTGGCTCAGCAGGAGAAAAAAGCATCCTCCAGTTACAGAGTGATTTGAAGGTTAACACAACGACCTTCATCGGGCTCCTAAGAGGGATAATGATCTCTCACTCTAATCAACAATGCAGACTCCTTTTGATACTAAAATAGCAACTGTTAAGTAAAGCCGATTTTTTTCCCCTCTGTTTTTTTTTTCTCCTTCCTTATTTTCTTTTCCTTTTTTTTTTTTTCCTTTTTTTTTTTTTTTTTTTTTTTTTTTTTATTCTTCGCCTTTTTTCCTACCTCTGAGCAGAAGCTCAGAAAGCAAACTGGGAAATCCTGTGAGCTTGAAATGGATGCGAGGCAGTCCTCAATTAGGCTGTTGATCGTTCTCCAATTCAATTAGTCAGGAGCTGATGCTAAGTTTGTTACGGGGTCCTGGGGAGGAAAGGTGCTGACCCTGTTAAGATGATCACTTGTTGGAGTGGTTCCTAAGTGGTGCTGGATATGGATATGCACACAGCGCAGGGTGGAGATAATGGCAAAGCTTTCCTTTCTGGCCCTGCTGTGGAAAGGAGCCGGCCAGCTCTGGGATCTGAAGGTATTGATGCTTAATTGTCGTTTATCTCTGCATATCACACACGATCTGCAATGTCAACCACCAATGGCAAATGCAGATTAACTGCCTGAAAGTGATGCATTTACTGACACCCTGCACCTGGATGGGTTATTGCTGTTTATCTTTATTCCGTGCGGGTACCTGGTGTGTGACAGCCAAAAAAGGGACACAAACGTGCCCACAGCAACGCACAGGATGATTCCATAGTGTTGTAGTGTCTTTCCATGTAATTACAGGGTGTTTTTCTTTGCATAATCTGCATGGAGATGTTGTTTCTTAAAACATTGCATTTGGAGGTTCTGCCTCCATGAGCATTATCCCCAGCAGGTTTGGATATTCCAGCTAACTTCTGTCACACCTTGGAAGTGTCCAAGGCCAGGCTGGATGGGATTTGGAGCAGCCTGGTCCAGTGGAAGGTGTCCCTGTCCATGTCAAGGGGATTGGAACTGGATGATCTTTAAGGACCTTTCCAACCCAAACCGTTCTGTGGTTCTTTGTCGCTTCCAAATGAAAACTGAACATATTTATGCTGCAGGGTGTAAAATAAATTGTGGAATCATAGAATATTCTGAGCTAGAAGGGACCCAGAGGGATCATCAGGTCCAACTCCTTAACTGACAGCTCTAATCTGAAAATCTTGCCCTTTATCTTTTATCCCAGTTTCCATAATTTGGCCAAAAAGGCAGGAAAAGTAAAGTTCAGCACTGCCAGGGGCAGATTGCATCCACAGTCCTGGTTCAGGCAGGGCATGATCCCAGTGCCTTATCAGCTTGAGGTGAAATCTTCTGCTCAGTCTGCTGACCATAATTTGTCATAATTCCCTGAGATCCCTCAGAGCCTCTTTCCCAAAGTGTCCTTGCTCCTGGGTCACTGCTGTGCCTGCTCAGAGGGGCAGTGCTGGGAGCACTGAGGTCTGTCAGATGTGCTGTCTTTGTCCCTTAGAAAATGCACGGGAAAATGTGTCAGAATTACTTGGGGGGAAATGTCACAGTATCCACAGGGTTGGTTTTCTGCTTGGGCAATTCCTGGTCTGGACTGCTGAGGTGAAGGACAGCTGGAGGGAGGTTTTGGCAGTTTAGTTTCCCACCCCTAAACATGCTGGACTGGGAGGTCACCACAGAACACCCAAGACTGTAGAGAGAAGATGTTCTCAATCCATGGAGCTGAGGCCTGTCTCCAAAAATGACTGAAGGAAAATAGAAAAAAAAATGAGGCTGGTATGTGGTGGCATTTTTATATCTTGCTGCCTTGTGAGACTAAGAGGCCTGAGATTATCTCTTTATGTTTAATGCCCTTTCTAGGTTTCTATTTCAACCATTTCCTTAAGTTTTGAACCATTTGTACACTCAGCAATCACAGCATCCTAAGAAAGGAATTTCAGAGGTGAACTCCTGTGTGTGAAGCATCTCCATCCAGTTATGCTGAATTCACCTTCTGCTGATTCTCCCTCCTTTTGGGAGCAATCAGATCCTGCTTCCCTTTCCTTGTACTTCAAACTCATCAGCAACCAACATAAAAGGGAACAGGTCTGTAAATCCCACACACACCACCCAGGAAATGATGTTTGCTGGAATGGTGAGAACCCAACACACCATGGTTTGCATTTAAAAAGGAGGTTACGTAGGAGAAATGTGGAGAACAGCACCATGGATCTCCTGGGGTGAATTCGTGCAGCTTCAGTGGAATTTGAGGTGTAAATACAGCTTTACACCCCTGGTCCAGTATGGGAAGCTGGTGGGAGGATGCTGCTCCCCTGAACCTGGGGGACAAGGCAGAGCTACCTGTGCTCTGTGTGAGGAATGTGTGGTCACCATCAGAGACAGGGCTGAGTGATAGATGGTGATTTGAAATGTTTAATATTCCTGCCCTGTTGAAGGATGTTTCACATTCAGATAAAAGGAGCCATAAATCTTTCCTGGCAAATGAAGCTCTTCTCTACCACTAGTCCTTTTTTTTTTTTTTTTTTTTTTTTTTTTTTTTTTTTTTTTTTTAATTTTTTTTTTAATTGAGAACTCACCTGGAAAGGAATAAAAACAGATGAAGAAATGATGATGAATCATAGCAGCCATGGAACAGCCCAGATAAGGCACGATTTGCATTTTCATGTGATAATTTCCCTCTCTTGACGCTTTCAAATTACCTTTAGAACCACATTAATTCTGCCACCACAAACTCCACTGTGAGGAGAGACCAGCCATGAGAATGGCAATTCAAGGGGCTCTGTTGGGCTTTTCGGGGCCTTGAATGACATCTGGCACACAACACCTGGATTTGAGAGGACACTTGGGTGGCTTTGTCACACACCCCTCATCCCTTCCAGAGGGTAAAGCCTTTGGTCTGAATGGGTTGGTTTGCTCAGCCTGGTCCAGAATAAGTTCTGGAATAACAATTTTCTTGTGATGTACCAGCTGTGACAGCTGGGAGAGAACTGTTACACACAGAACACACACACACAGAATCTCTGGGTTGGAAGAGACCTCCAAGATCATCCAGTCCAACCCAGCCCTGACACTTCAATTAAACTCTGGCCCCCAGTGCCACATCCAGTCTTTGTTTAAACACATCCAGGGATGGTGACCCCACCACCTCCCTGGGCAGACCATTCCAGTACTTTATTATTGTTTCTGGGAAAACTTTTCTAAAATCCAACATATATTTCCCTGTGTCCTCTGGTTCTGTCAGTGCTGCCTGGAGAAAAAAAACAACCCCACCTGAGCACAAACACCTTTCAGGGAGTTGTAGAGAGTGATAAGGTCACCTCTGAGTCTCCTTTTCTCCAGGATAAACAACCCCAGCTCCCTCAGTTGTTCCTCACAGGGTTTGTGTTCCAAGCCCCTCACCAGCCTCGTTGCCTCCTCTGGACTTCCTCAAGCATCTCAATGTTCTTGTTATCTCACAAGAGCAGAGTCACCACAGTCAATAAACACTGAAGGAAAATCAGCGTCCTTGGCTCTTATGCGCCATCCTTGGAAGTGTCCAAGGCCAGGCTGGACAGGGCTTGGATCAACCTGGGATAGTGGAAGGTGTCCCTGCTTATAGCAGAAGGTTGGAATGAGATGATCTTTAAGATCCCTTGCAACCCAAACCATTCCATAGTTCTAAAACTCTATGACTCTTACAATGACTACTGGAATGATTATGTACTTTAATTTATTTTTAACAACTACATGGTTTTGCTACAGAAGGGAGCTGGTTAAACAGCTCTGCACTATTTAATTCTCTCTGTCTGGAACGAGCATCCCTGTGAGTGGTCTGAAGAGAGCCCTGCCTCTGCCACACTCTCAGCTGGAGGCTGTCATCACCTCATCCATATCCGAGAGGCACTGGCTGCACCCAGCTGTCTGTGAGCCTGCTCCCCAACCTGTCACAGCCAAAGCCAGCCAGGCTGCTTTAAAAAAAAAAAAAAAAACACTTCCAAAAGTGCATTTCTGCTACTCCAGTTCGCATCAAACGCGGGGAGTCAGACAGGAGCAGCACCAGCACTTGGGCTGATCTGCTGGAGGAAGGTGATAAAGAGCTGGAGGTGCCTTGGGGAGTTGTAACCACTTCAAGAAGCACAGCTGGAGCGGGGAGTGGATCCTGAGAATTCCTCCTCACTCTGCACTGCACAGCTGTAGCAAGGTTTAAAGCTGACAAGGAGGTGCTGGAGTTGGTGGATGAAGAAAAGGTTCTCTGAGAGGAGGTTATAGATTTCAGCCTGTTTGGTTCCAGTTCTACAGCAGCACTGCATCAGTGTCAAAGTGTTTGTCATGGGAGAGAAAAAAACTAAAAAAGAAGAAAAAAAAAATTTAATTGTCTTTAAGGCCTCTGTACATGTGTATGCTCTAGACAGGAGATTTTGGAAGTTAAAACAACCTGTTTCTAACCTTTCCTGTGTTCTGGATGGGAGATTTTGGAAGTAAAAATAACCTTTTCCTGACCTCTTCTATGCTCTGGACAGGAGATTCTGGAAGTCAAAATATTCTGTTTCTATCCTCTCTAGGACACAGCCAAAAATATTCATTGCTCTTTCCTTCCTCATCCTAATAAAGGGCTGTGAATGCTCCAGGTAAGAGGCTTCATGAGATAACTGACTACTCCTTAAGCAGTCTTGACCCTCATAAAAGCCATCCCCACCATGGTCATCTCTCTTCCTGAATAATACATTTCCCATCTGGTCCTGCTGATGATTATACAGGCTGGCCAAGCTCATCTTTTTTATGTGCTTATCACTCACATGGCTATTGATTAAGTGCCTTCTCCTTTTCCCTTCAAAGCTGAAGGCACATCTCTACACACTCTGAAACAAGGTAGGATCAAACTCCAGCGTAATTCTGTCTAAAAATCCCGTGTCCATGAAACGCAATTCTGTGTGTGCTGGGGGAATAGGAGGCTTCCCATCAATGCTGGTGACAGATAAGTGGAGCTAACACTGGATTCTGACCTCCCTTTTGTGCCAGGAGATAAATGCTCAGGGCGCCTGAAGCCCCTCCTTGTAACAGTTGCTGAGTGTAAAGGGTTGAGAATCAACTTTAGAAATAGAGGAGGTATTTGTTATTTCACCATTAGTATCAAGCTGGAGAGGGTTTTCCACGAAAATGCTTCTCTTGCAGAGCAACTTCATCTGACTCTGACGTGAGAACTTTCTCTATTGACCCTGATGGGGTTGGAGCAAAGGCTGCCACAGGTCACTTGAAACCTGATTTAAACCTCATTTATCCCATGACTCAGTGGGGGAAAAAAAATGGAGAAGAAATGTCTGGGGCACATTTTAGGCTGGAGATGTCGTGGAGAGGATGGAATAGTGACCATGAACAAGAAGAGGTCAGTGCCCTGTGGTTAATGCCACTGGGAATAACACTGGATACACACCTGGGACATCTGTGCTGTCCTTTGCAGCCCAGTTAACATGATTTCAGCCACTGATAGTGAAAGGCTTTGAGCTGACCTGACCCTGGGGGAGTTCATGATGTCTCTAAACTTGTAGAGTGACCCTGTCACCACAAATGTCCCCTGAACAAGGGCCTTGTCCCTGAGCTCAGCACTGGGGACACCCCCATGGCCACTGCCCAGGAAAAGGCAGCCCTGGGTGGGGACAAGGGGATGGACAAACCAAGAGTGAGGAGAAGGAGCCCTTATGAAATTCAGTGTGGGGCCAGTGTGTTGTCAGCTCCACAAGGGTTCTTCATGCACTGAGGGCTGACCTGCAAATTCTCATAAATGGCTTAATAATAATAATTTGTGAGAAAGCTCATTGGGTGTGTTTTGAAAAGCAAAAGGTTTTAATTAAAGAGAAAATAACAAATGATACAAAACAAAACAAAAGCCATGCAGGGAAGCCCCTTACACCTGGCTAAGGCACCCTCAAAAGCACCTCTGTACCCTTTCTTATGTATTTAATGTTTTAGGAGGGTTTTTTGGCTTTCTGCCCAATAGAAACAACTACAGGTTTTGAGAAATAACTCAAAGATCCAAATGCTTCCCCTGTGGTGACACTGGGCCAGTTCCAGTGAAGGAAACACAGAAATTTCTGGTGCTTTTCCATTGAAAGTTCTGAAGTGAAACTGAAACCATTTTCCTTTATTTGGAAATATTTGCTTGGGTGTGGGAACACAATGCAACAAAACCCCAGCAGGATTGTCGCCTTGATATTTTTCAGCCTTCTGATGTTTGCATTTTTGTAGTGGAGTTTTTCCACAGATTTTCACGTAAACAAAGTGATTGTTTTTCATACCTGTCTCAAGGAAGGACAATTGACGGACTTCTAGTTTGACCAGTGGAGTTGAAAAGGTGTCAACCTTCATCCTCCAATCCGTGGTCATTGTCCGAAATCTATATAAATCAAAGTAGAAGATAAATTTCCCTCTTTTTTCCCTGAAGACCTGACTGCCTGCCCGTCGTTTATTTTGTGTTCTAGAGGGACACAGGATCACCACACCCCTGCCAGGATAGTGATTTTAATTCAGGCTTTTAATTCCCCCTCCACCTTCCCCGTGGAGGAACATTGGATTTATCCACTTTAGGATGGAGAGGAACAGTGGCAGGGTAAACAGGACACCAGAGATGGGGGATGGACACTGGGAAAGCAGGAATATCTCTGTACAGCAATTTTAACAGCATCATTAACGAAATTTTATTGTCCTAATTGGATAACTCCAACTATCAGACTGTTGAAACACTTATTGGTTTAAGAATAAATTTTTTAGCTCGGGTAGTTGGTCTTCCCTTTGTCCCATAACAGGATTTTGACAGCATTGCTAAGCCCTTCTATCACTCCTGGAGAGAAACGTGCCCTGCTGGTGCTCAGAGCATCTCGTGTGGAGACAGAGCTGTTGAAAGCAGGGCAGACAAATCTCATCCTGGAAGTGCCCATCTCTCTGCCCTGATTACAAACAGCATCCAGACAGCTGGCTCAGAGGGTGATGCTTGCACTGAAATAGGAGAGGGTAGGTGAGATAAATCCCCGGCTGGGCGAATAAATTTTCAATTTGACTTCAGGAGAGATGTGAGGAACACTCTGGGGAGCCTTCCCTGATGGAAGTGTCATTAAATCCAGCGTGTTGGAGTGCAGAGAGTCCCTGCTCCTCATTGTTCCCCTGACCTCAAACAGCAGAGAAAATATCTGTGTTCACCTTAGGGGGCTCTGGTGGCAGCCTAAAAATGGCCACCCATGTTTTTAGGAAAGAGAAACAAGCTGGAGAGAGATTTTAAGATTAAATTTCCTCTAGGAAAGAAATCCAGATCCATCTGCCACGCCCCTGATGGGATAATTTAATAACAGGATTCTCCTTCTTTTGGGGGGAATCCCTCATCTGTGAGTCTTTTAAGAGAGAAAGGTCTAAAACCTGGTTTTCTTTTTCCATTTTATTTTCCTGGAAATTTATGTCAAGTGAGTGGATTATTTGTCAAAAAGAGCTATCCCTCCTCACCAGACACACCCTCTCTTCATACTCACGACCAGACAGAGACCCTGGAAACCATCAGGAGAAGTGTTTCACAGAGTAAAAGAAGGTATCTAAAATAGCAGATTAAAAAGTGAATCACAGATTTTATTCTGAGTATTACAGAGAAGTTGAAGCCTCTTCCCAAATGAGTGGAGCAATGGTAAAGTGAAAAACTAAACACTGAGTTTGGTTTGTCTGTAACTAAAATGTGGGAGATGCTGTGCCAGGATGTCAAAAACACCATGAATTTAGGTCTCAGGGAAGGACTAAGCTGTGAAGGAGAAAAAAAAAAAGGGAATTTCTGTAGGCTGGACAGGCACAAGGGGCAGAACCCATCACTGCTCCAACCGGGCTGAGGAAAAAACCTTTTGGTTGGGAAATTCTTCCTCCTTGAGACTTCTCAGGCTGCCTTTGAAAAGCAGCTGGAGGGTGCAGCTATTGGATGTAGATATAATTTCAATATCAACCACACTGAGAAGCCCTTTAGCCTGGCAAATTTTCCATTCCTCAAATATTCCCAATAGCTGTTATTTTAAAGGGCGAGCGAGAAAAGGAGGCACGTTCACAGATCGATGCCGTAGAAAGAAATCCTGCAGAATTAGCAGAAAGAGAAAAGGGAGTTTCCATGACAACCACCTTCAAACCAGCACCACCAGTGAGTGCAGAGTGTGAAAAGACAGAGAGAAAAGAGGTAGTTTGGGGTGCAGCAACCTGGGTGTGTTTTGGGGGAGTGGGCATCTCCTTTGGGAAAGGAGCAGGAGAGCTCTCAGATAACAAAACAGTCTGACAAGGGAAGGTCTGAGCAGCTCTTGGGAGCTGAAAGAACCTGGATTTGTGCCTGGTGAGGCTCAGCAGGGCAGTGTGTGGGGCTGTGGTGGTCTGCTTCAGCAGATATGGAGAAATCCCTGGGGAAAACTCTAAATTCTGCACTGCGCTGGGTGATCCACGTTCAGCACCCCAGGGAACCTCTCCCAGCACTCATCCTACACCCAGCACGGTGATCCCAGCCAGACCCAGCCCTAAAAACACCCAAACTGCCTCCGTGGCCAGGTGACCACTCATTGACCACCCAAACTGCCTCCATGGCCAGGTGACCACTCACTGACCACCCAAACTGCCTCCATGGCCAGGTGACCACTCACTGACCACCCCAAGAGGAGCTGATGTCAAACTCCTGCCTCCTCTCTGAGAACAGACAGCATAACCTCAGCCCCTTGATGAGCATTATCCAAAGGGATTTCCATCAAAATAATTCCCAGGGGTTAATAAATAGACAGCAATACCTGCAGGGTCGGAGTAAATAATTTCCAGTGTGTTGTTCCAATGTCATTGTTTTACTGCCACATAAACACATATATTAGAGGGGAGGGGGAGAATAGGCAGCTGTAAGTAATACAGAGAGGTTTGTATAAAAATGAGTTATGCAAATATGATCTCCCTTTTCCTTGTGAGCGCAATAATAAAAATGTAAAATAAATCTTAATAGCGTGTCTCGGACTTGAAATGCTAAGGGCTAAAAGGGGACGGGGGGGAGGGTCAACGCTTGTTGTTTATTATTGAATTCAGTGCTGAATCCAACATGCCTAATGTTCTTGGAGAAATTGAAACATCTAATGTCAAATAAGATCTCCATGGTCTAATTCTTCATTCGGAGCCCTGGGGATAATGTATCCGACGTGACAATCCAATAAGCTTTCACATCTTCATCCATTTGTTTTCAGGGAGCCCTCACACCTCTGCATAAAAAAAAAGTAAAAAATATCTTTAAAAAGTCATTATTTCTTACATTGTAATAAATTTCACCAGAGGAATAGGCGTAATTTAAGGAAGGGGAGGGATAAAAAAGGGAAGGGAGGCTGGGTGACAGATTGCCCACAATTTTAACCATACAGGATTCAAGCTGTCATCTATCCATCTGTCTATCTCCATATCTGTCCGTCTGTCTATCCACCTATCCATCTTTATTATCCTGGTGACTTCCATTCCATCTTGAGTGAAAGGTTGCAGGGCTGCATCTTTGCTGGCGAAATTTCCCCTGATCAATCACTGCCTCTCCTCAGCTCTGAGGTCTGGCAGGCAGGGCCTGAGCCCAGAATGAGAAGACAGAGGAGCAAAGGCAGCAATTCCTGCTGTGGGCAATGCAATCCCACTGTGGAATCAGCAGGTGAGGACTGACCCCTCTCTCTCCCCAGGAATCATTCAACTATCCAGAGGTACATCCCTTGGAGGGAACAACCCAGGAAAGCAACAGCCTGGGGTAAAAGGGAGGCAGGAGGGAAATTGGGCTGATCTGAGCTGAATATCCCCAGTTTGTTATTAAATTGTCCAGATGAAGAAGGGTTTATGGGAGGGACTGGGAGCAGGATGCTGGTGTGAAGTGGGATGCAGGATGCTGGTGGCAGACACATCTGCTGACCCTAATCTGGGATCTGCCCTAAGCATCAGACTCCTTTCAACTCTCCCAGCCAGGCACAGGATGCAGAACACAGAGGGAGAAATAGTTTTGAGAGACTTGCAAAAACCCCCTTTATTCTCTGATGAGGTATTGTGTCACATTTGGTGACAGCAGCATCCCAGGGCTCCGATGGCAGCCTGCAATCCCAGAGGGGAATGAATGTTAATGACTGGTGAGAGCAGCAGAGATCCGAGCAGAACCTGAGGAATGGCAGAACCTGCCTTGGGACTGGCATTTGGTGCTGTCCCACGGAGCCCAGATCAGCCCTTATTCATCTATTTCCCCCTGCCGTGGATTTTCACCCCTTTCGTCGCTGTAATTTGCATTATTATCTACCAGGTAGGAGTCAGGACTGCAGGATTCTGCTGCCGGCTTTATCTGCATTCCCTGCTAATGGAGAGGACGGGAAATTAGAGGAGGACCTCTCATCTGTCACTGTGCTTTAAGGCTGGGACTAAACCCTGCTATCAGAGCTGCTCCACAGCAGCACAGGCACATCAAGGTAAACAGCAGTTGCTCTGTTGCCTTTGGCCAGCGAGCAGATCAGTCTGTGCCTTGGCACATTAACAAAGTGTTAATTGTTCTTTTCAGATGTTTTTTCCCTGCCAAAGGCAGGGAGTAATCCTGACACTGCCTGGCATCCTAAGCTTTGGGGCTTAGGTCAGGCTGGAGCAGGGGTTGTGGAACAATGAGCCAGCATTAGGCTTTCATTTGGAAAACCCAAAGCTCTGCAAAGCCCCAGGGCTCAGGGAAGTTGTAGCCAGCTTTGAAACAGAGGTGAGGCTTACTGAGAAGTTTATTAAAAAATGGAGAAGTTGAGAATGAACTCGTGGCCTCAGGTCTGGGCTGGATCTGGCCAGAGATTTCAAACAGAGGCTTTGGATAAATGAAAAGAAAAGGTAGTCTGTATAAAACGAGGTGGAGTAGGATCATGTTTTCAGTCAGCTTCATTTGCAGCAACAGTGGGAGCAAATTCCAGACTATTTGAGGAGTCTTGAGGCTCAGTCCACAGGGCACATCTGTGGCCAAAGTTCAGGAAGGCATTGTGGGTTGAAGTTCAACTTTCACCAGGAAACCCAGATTGGTTTCTCAGGCCTTAAATGGGGTTTCAAACAGGTCCAGAGCACCCTGTGCCTCATGCAGGACCTTGAGTCAGTGGCTATTCACATTCAGAGATAAATTCTGTGGGTTGCAGTGGACTAAAAAGGGGAATTATTACTGTGGAACCTGATCACTGTGTGATTTTCCCAAACAAAGCTGTGCATCTCTGTCCTGGTGAGCCGTGGGTTTTATGGGCTGGAAGTGTTCCTTCAGCTCCTGGAGGTCAATGCAGGGCACATCTCTGCTATGGGGCTGCTCTGTTCTGCTGTCAGCAAAGGATAAGTGTTCCTCAGGTATCTCCACATTCCCTGGCCTTGAAAAACACAGGGAAACAGTGGCAGGAAAAGGTAACAAAAGACCACAAGGAAGATGAAAGGGAGATGTTGTGTTGAGGCTCTCCTTGTCCCAGGAGAATAAAGCAAACTGATTTCCCTGAGAAAGACTTTTCCATGAGGTTTTCTGGGTTTGGTTGGTTTTGTTTCTCTTTTCCTGGGAGAAGAGGAGATCTCAACTTGGACTCTTTTATTTTCCCCCTACAAAACCCCGTGTGTTTTTGAGCACCCTGATGAGATCCCCGTGTTTTTACAGAGACAAGCACAGACACATCACTGAGGTGTCTGTCTCAGCAGTTCTCCTTCAGATCAGATGCCTGTCAGTGAGATTTTCTGAAGCAGGAAAGGTGGGAATTACCTTTGGCTTTGGCTGCCCACTCTCAGAACACTTTGTCAGGTCCCCGTTGTGATGTGCACAAGCTGAGCCCATCCACAACACTGGAATAAATCCCCCTAAGACTCTTTATCAAGGAACTCCAAAGCAACTTACAATTTTCTCTTTGCACCTGTGGCTTTCACTGCTTCACTCTGTATTTTTGCAGGTGATTGAGGACTGGAGGACAGCAGGAAAATAGCCATATAGACTGAAAATAAACCAAAGCTTTGCTGGGCCAGAATGACAACCCCATGATGCAGAGAAGAAAAATTGATAGAGCTCAACTGAGTGGTGTTGCCATTTTCCAATCTCAACAAAAAATCACAATGCAGTGAGATTTCTGAGATTATTTTTCTGTAGTCCAGGAATCTCTGTTGATGTCCTTTCCACTGAGTCATGAAATGAGCATTTTGTCCCAGTTAAACACTGCTGGAACCTGGAAGAAAGAGGAATTTCCCCTCATCTGAACTGCATGGACAGAAAGAGAACAGAAGAAAGAAACAAGATAGAGAGTCACTGAGGAAGAGGAAATAATTTCCAGGCAAAGAAAACATTTCAACTTTGCAAAGCACATTCATGTGTATGTATGGACTTCCATCATTTGCACATAATTTAGCAAAAGCAGGAGTGAAATACAGTGGAAAGTTTCAAACATGTAACAGAGCCATAATTTTCCTCTGAATTATGACTGAGTAGTTATTATTTGCTCAGGAAGACTTTTTTTTCTTTCTTTCTTTCTTCCCTTTTTTTTTTTTTCTTTTCCCATCTCCTTTAACATCTCATTAATGTTAATGCAACCCCAGCTTGATAAAAATGGGAAGATAGGGCAAAAAGCAGTTTAGCAAATTTATTTTGTGAGAGCAAAATCTTTGGTCTGTGTCAATGATTTTTAACTCCACAGCTGTGCAAAATGAGCATCCCTGGGTCCCATTAGCCCAAAGTGAAAGGATCTGGGCAGGGACCATCAATGGGAAGTGAAACAGGTTTTTCACTTTGTTTCCTAATTCCAGGTGGGAAAGTGAAAGGTGAGTTCCAGCCTGGTGGATCCATCAGAGGGGAAACAAGCTGGAAAAAGGGAGGACAATGCTGCTGTGGGGAATCCAGGGTAAAAAATAAAATAAAATAAAATAAAATAAAATAAAATAAAATAAAATAAAATAAAATAAAATAAAATAAAATAAAATAAAATAAAATAACCCCCTGCTCTTTGCTTCTGTTTAAACACCAGTTTTGCACTGTCCCTGTGGTTGGTCCCACCTGTCCTAGAGCCAGGTGAGGCCTGGCTGTCCCCATGATCCCAGAACAAGCTCCCTGCCCCTCTCAGGAGACTGGACTGCTGAGAGTCTTGGTCCTCATGGAATGAGAATCTGTGCAAAAAGCATCGTGGCCTCTGTTTGGATCACTTTGTTCTGTTTTTCCATGGAAATCCCATGTGAGGTGACAAAGATCATGATGTAGAGTCAGACAGGACATGGATGGAACTTCCCAGTGTGCTTAACTGGAACTGGGTTGTGTCCTGGAGGATTTTTCATCTTTCCTTCTTGAGCTGGAGATTTTCCAGCTGCAGATCTCCAGGGGATATCTGCTTTTCTTCCATGGCTGAGCATGTTCCAGGTCTCAGAGTTCATCTTCCCGTGAGTTCAGGTGGGTCAGAACAGCCATTTGTGCATCCAGGAAGGTCAGAGAAGCATTAGACAGATACAACTCAAGCAATCTCAGGATTTTCTACCTAAAGCCTCAAGTTAGATCCTTCAAATCCACCATGGCAAAACTTCCTAGAGGCAGAAGATTGTGGATGGATTATTTTCCTTCTTTTTCTCCATGTGAAAATAGGACTTTATTCCATTTATCCAAACTCTTGGCGGAGAAAGACCTCCTGGGGGTGGTCCAACCATCACTGGTAGCAAGCCCTGCTTTCCACTCTGCCCCTTGCAAGCCTGTCTTGATTTATAGCTGCAAAAAGACATTCAAACTTGGTTGCCTGATAATGAACCCACAACTTCACACGTCTCTGGTGCAGATCCCTCTGTCCAAATCAGCCCTTCACTTGTCTCCCTTTACATCCACCAGGAAGGGATGGATACCCGGAGGTTCAATTTGTCTTCCCAAACTAAGAATCACAGAATAATTCAGGATGTAAAAGACCTTAAGAGGTCTGTAGTCCACCACCATCCAAGAGGCAGTGCCAGTTAAATTTGGTTCCCTAAAGGTCTCACCCAGCCAAGCTCAGAAATATCCATGGATTTGGAGCCTGCAGAGTCTTTTGGCCCCTGCCCTGTTTTTTATCTGCTGGGGCTGAGGACCAAAGGAACAAGGGAACAAACAAAGAAAAACTTCAATGCTGACTTTGTCTTTGAATTAGGTGCAACATCAGCCATTTTTGACTTGGTTTGATAAAGGTGAATTGCTCTGTGGAGCTGGTGTTTGGGAGACATCCATGCAGGGCTGCCTGGCAGGGAATAAGACATCCAACACACCCATTCCCTGCTGAGTGCCAGACAGGACACCCCAGGGACACAAACCCTGCAGGAGGCAGCTGAACCAAGTGCCAAAAGACGACCAAATCATCCCTCCTCTTTCATGTAAGAGGAACTGAAATGGCCTGGAATGTGCAAACTGTAGGAGCCCTGTTCCATAAATTCTGTTACATCCTCTGGACACTGGCAGATGGAAGCCCCCATCCTGTTTTTCCTTTTTTTTTTTTTTTTTTTTCCATTCTTAGTGTCCTCCATCAGGACTACACCATCATCTCCTGTGTCAGTAGCACATCCAGCTCTTCCTTTCCACTTCTTGGAAGCTCTTCCCTTTCCACTGTTTTACTCTTTAATAAAAAGGTGGGAAAAAAATTAAAAAAAGGAATGAAAGGCAGAAAGGTAACAATTATCTTTTTCAATCAACATTCATATGAAAGGTCTCTAATAATAATAGCACTTAACACTCTTGAGCTCCAAAGTGCTTTTCAGACATTAAACTAATGAATCAAGGAATCGGGGAGGAAAAGGCAAGTAGCTCATCCATCTTGAGCTTTCCAACTGTCATGGGATTCAGACCAGGCTACTGCAACTGCAGGAGCAGGGGAAGCCAAGAGGTTTCTACAGCTGAAGGCACAGGATTATCTTCAGCAATCCTGGGATCTTTGAGCACTGGATTTGGAGTCCAGTTTGAGGCTCAGGAGCTCTCCATTTCATCCAGAGGGAAAAGTCAGGTGGACTCCACCAGGCACAGCTGTCAAATGTGCAGCCCTGTGCAGTCCCTGCTGACAGGGGCTGTTTTTGGGCTGTTTTGGGCTGGTTTTGGGGTCTCCTGGAACTGCAGGTAGGTCTGGCTGCACCTGTGACACTCCACTGCAGTCCTGAGCTTAGGCTCAGCCTGGTTGAGAGGATTTACAATCTACACAGACAAGGTTTAATAGAGGGAGACTTAACCCAGCCAGGGACTTCCTCAGTCACTGGAAATTAGGGCTGTAAAGAGGTGGGAAGGCAGCAAGGCAGGGTCATTTCCACCTAATTAGCTCCTGACAAATGCATTTATTCAGTTTCTCCAGGATGGCAGCCCTGCCACTGCCATCAGCTCCTTGCCAATCTCTCTAAACACACCAATGCCACCAAGGCAGTTCTAGTCCTGAACCATTCTTTAAAACAAGAGTTTCTTGCTTTATCCACTGATGACATTCTTTCATGTATTACAAAATCCTTCTCTAGAGCAGCAGAATTTCGCCAAATCCCACCCTGACCTCATCTCCCTTCTTGTGTCACCTCAAGGAGCACCTTTACTCCGTATGTTTCCCAACCTGTGTTTTTAATAAAAATCTGTGACAGCAACAGGAAGAAGCTCCATTCTCCTGCCTTTAAATTCTCACTCCTGATGAGCCTTTAGTCCTTCTGTTTTAAGGTTGTGAAAAGAGAAGAGTTTCACACACCATAGACACAAAATTTCCATTCTTAGGGAGCTCCAAACATAAGGAAAAGGAAAAGGAAAAGGAAAAGGAAAAGGAAAAGGAAAAGGAAAAGGAAAAGGAAAAGGAAAAGGAAAAGGAAAAGGAAAAGGAAAAGGAAAAGGAAAAGGAAAAGGAAAAGGAAAGGAAAAGGAAAAGGAAAAGGAAAAGGAAAAGGAGGGGAAGGGAAGGGAAGGGAAGGGAAGGGAAGGGAAGGGAAGGGAAGGGAAGGGAAGGGAAGGGAAGGGAAGGGAAGGGAAGGGAAGGGAAGGGAAGGGAAGGGAAGGGAAGGGAAGGGAAGGGAAGGGAAGGGAAGGGAAGGGAAGGGAAGGGAAGGGAAGGGAAGGGAAGGGAAGGGAAGGGAAGGGAAGGGAAGGGAAGGGAAGGGAAGGGAAGGAAAGGAAAGGAAAGGAAAGGAAAGGAAAGGAAAGGAAAGGAAAGGAAAGGAAAGGAAAGGAAAGGAAAGGAAAGGAAAGGAAAGGAAAGGAAAGGAAAGGAAAGGAAAGGAAAGGAAAGGAAAGGAAAGGAAAGGAAAGGAAAGGAAAGGAAAGGAAAGGAAAGGAAAGGAAAGGAAAGGAAAGGAAAGGAAAGGAAAGGAAAGGAAAGGAAAGGAAAGGAAAGGAAAGGAAAGGAAAGGAAAGGAAAGGAAAGGAAAGGAAAGGAAAGGAAAGGAAAGGAAAGGGCCACTTCTTTAAATGATTGCTTTAAGACAGTATTTCCCCATGGATGGATATTTTGCAGGGACTGGATCCAAAGTTTAGCCACAAAGTCTGTTTGAGGGGATGAAACAGGCAGAACCCCCCCAATTTCAACATTTCCCATGGTTTTGCATTTCATATTCAGTGGGAAACAATAAAACCAGAGCAGGGCTCATAGGTTTGCCTTGATTTTTGGGGGGAAATATTGAAGTTGTGAGGCAAAATCTCCAGCAAAGTCCAACTGTTAACTCTGCCATAGAGATGGGAAATTTGGCACTTGGAAAGATGGACATGGGAAAAGAAGGGACAAAACCCTTTTAAAAGTGAAGGAAAGAAGGGAAGAAAACCCATTTTATATCCTGATGAGGATAAAGCTGAGAAATTATAAACCCTTTAAAACAGCCTTTAGTTCACAGCATAATTGGATTTCATGTTTTGGCAGCGAGATGTGATTATTCCTTCCCAAATAAAACATTCTTCCTGTGAATGATGACCGTGTAGAATTACCATGGCTAAGGAGTTTAGTGAGGAAGATGCTTTGCTCATCTTCCATTTCCTTCACACCAGGACCTCAAAGCACTTTGCACGTGGTGATGGCAAATATTTCTGCTCAGTCCCCTACTGACCTTCCCACTTGGCTGATGGAATAGGGAACATCATTTCAGGATATCCTGAAGTTTGCACAACAGCTCAGAGAACCACGATGTTCCTGCCTCAAAAATGACTTCAATATTCTGTAATTGATGAAAAATCCAAGTGCATTGCAATAATTTGCTTCATTAATATCAAGTTTCTTTTAGAGAGCTTATTTCTGCTCTTCTGAGAGATTTCCCATTGTGTCCCAGTGCACACAGGGACATTTTTGTGTCTTGTTTAGGTCCTTTCTGGACCTCACAATCCAGAGCCTGCAATGCCCAGGGTTTATCAAACACGGTGCATCTGTAGAAGAAATTTCATATTCTCTCCCTTGCCATCACATTTTCCCTTTTCATAGTCTCTTGTTGGCTTGTCTCTGAAAAATCATCCTGGGATTCTGCTGGATTGGCTCCAAATTCTGGCATTCACAGACATGTGGAAAGATAAGGAAATGCACAACTCACTGAAGCCAATCATAAACATTATCTCAGACAACAATAACTGCAGGCAAGGGGCCAACATGTGCTATGGTCAGAGTTATGCTCCAAAACAGAGTAGAGATTGTTAAGCACCACAATGATTAGAACAAATTGATTTCTTGGCCAAAATAATGGTGGTTCGAGTTTGTTTTAATTTTCAAAAGCTGCATGGGAACCATGCAAAAATGGGTGTGAGAGTGGAGAGCTCTGATGGCAGAGCCCCTGAAAAATGTCAGAAGGACTAAGAAAGAGAAAGTAGCACTTAGGAACCAAACAGGCTGGGCTTGGACATGGAATCAGAGGATATTCTGAGCTGGGAGGGACACACAAGGATCATCAAGTCCAGCTCCAGAGTGAATGATCCACACAGGGATGTAACCCCCAATCCTGGCAGTATCAGCACCAAGCTCCAACCAGCTGAGCTGATCTCAGGGTCCATGTCAGGCAGGTTAGACTCTTGATTTTACAGCTGATCTAGGGCCCAGACATGGTTATTAAGTTTGCTCAGCCAGGAGAAGGAAGTAGTTTTACAAGTTAGGAAACTGATAAAAAGATTGTTCTGTTTGCCATGGATTCTGCACCAGTCCCAGTGAACAGGCAGAGCTTTCCCTGTTGGGGTTTGGGTTTGCATCAGTCCTTTGCTCTCTAAGTCTCTGCAGCCAAGTCTCCACAGCATAACCAAGCTATTTCTCCAGCCTTAAACCTCCCTGCCAGTGCTCTCCCTCAAAATTCTCTTTTTGAGCCCTGACCATCTTTCCCAGCAGGGGTGGAACATGGCAGTTCAGGTCAGAAAGTGATGCGTGGTGGAGGGGAAAGAGCTGTAACCTTTCATGAAGCTCACAGTCCTGTTCCTGAACCCAAACAACCCGACCTGGAGCTGCTGCAGCAATTTCATCAGGAGCAAGGTGTCATAAAATAGCTCCGAGCAGAAAATGGGAATACAAAGAGAGAAATACACCCAGGCAGAGCATAAAGCATCGAGGGAAAATGAGGGTCATATAAAACCTTAACTCACACAGGAACAAACTTGAACGGTGGTGCTCATTGTCTAAATGAGAAAAACACACAGGAAAGCAAGAAATAAAAGAACAGTTTCAGTAATTGAAATTTCAGGAGAACACAAAGAAGCAGGCTGTGATTTACCACAGGTAAACATCCTCTCTGATACAAATCACCCCTGTGACAAACATCTTGTAAACTTTATGGGCAGAAGCTCAGCACTGAGAATATTCAGTTGTAGGAGAGGGAGAAATGTCAACATTTGTTTTTTCCTCCCAGCCCTAAGCACAGTTTACAGGATGGATGGGGAGGATCTGACCTTTGGATTGCAGTTCCCTGGAGTGATGAGCAGCAAAAGGGAGCTGAGTGACAGTTCTGGGTGTCAGTAAGTGAGTGGGATGCTCAGGAGGAGAGAATTTCCTGTCCACTTGTAGTACCTGGCACGACTTTTGTCAGTCTTGGTGCTGATTTATGTGGCTGTTGGGTGTGTGCCAGGTAAGAGCTGGAGGAGAAAGGAAAACTGAGCCCCTTTCCATGGAATAGAATCATGGAATGTCCTGGTTTGGAAGGGATCTTAAAGATCAGCTCATTCCAAGCCCTCTGCCATGGGCAGGGACATTCTGCTGCTCAGAGCCCAGCCCTGAACACTTAATATTAAACTCACTTTTTAGTGACTCTGAACTGGTGGTCTCAGAAAAGAAATTTCAAGTGAAGGTTTGCTCCAGGCAAACTTGATCCTGAGCTTTGCAATCATGAAATGCAAAGAATCCTCCTCTTTTCCAAGGCCACAGGGGATGGAGTAATGCAGTTTTCTTCACAGATTTGGGAGACTGATAGTCACTCCTCTTTTTCTGTGGGAAATGGGCTGCAGCCATCATAACTGGACCTGGAAAAACTCAGCTACATGAGCAATTTCACTAGAGGCCTTGAACTTTCAGGTGTTTTGCTCCCATTCATTTCTAAAGAAATTTTCTTGATGTGATTTTTAGACATTTAGAAGGAGGAATTTTCAGGAGGGCTGAAAGGGTGAGGTGAACTTCTTTGAGTGAACTTTCTTCCTGTGCCATAAAAGATGTTGTAGAGAAGGTGCTGGGTGCTCGTGAGAGCTTGGTGAGAATTCCTAGAGATGGGAGCTGAAAGGACCAGGAGGGTTGTGTGTGGCTGGGGAAAAAGCTTTCCCTGCATTTTCTGCTGGGATGAAGGTTGCCTGGAGAACAGGCTGATGAGAACAGAGTCAAGAGTTTGAAAATTCAAAGAAAAAGATCAAAAATCGAGAGTTTGGAGCAGACAAATCTGGGAAGTGAATCTTGCTGTTCCCTTTTCACACGTGGTGAATGAAGAGGTGAAAAACTCTTTGTGCTTCTTCCCAGTCCTCATCCTTAGTCTTGGTTTGTCTTCCTTCAGGCTGCTGCTGCTTTTGTGAAATATCCACCAGTCCTGAAAGGAAAGGGGATATTCCAGGCTTTCTGGGGAATGAGCTACGAGCTTGAGACAGCAGCCCTGGCTCTGGGGAGGCCCCACTGCCACCTCTTGCTTCCTCTCTCCCACAGGTGTTTGAGACCTGTCTTTGACCTGGACAAGGTTCAGTTTTCAAGGGCCAGGAGTGCCACAAGTTTTAACAATTTTTTTGAGTTTGGTCCCAGGACTCACATCATTTCCCAGAGAATTTGCAGTCTCGTGCACCACTTTGTTTTCTTATCTGTTTTTTCTCAAGAGGTGCATGATACTAAGCTGAGGAATGGCCCTAATCCTGCTCACTGTGCACCTCTCCCACATTTCCTCACAGCAGAGAAAAGTCTTTGCTTCTTCTCTCTCCTCTGTCCAGCAAGGTCGTGCAGAGACACTGCAGATTTCCCCCTCTGCAGATTTCCCACATCACCAGCTCTTTATCCTCTGCTCCGAGAGGACAGATGATTTGATCAGGGAAAGCTATTTTCCTGCAATGTAGATTATAATGGAAATCTGGAGAACAGCCCTGACTCGGAGCCTCCGCAGCTTTATCCTTTTAAAAGCACAAGCCAATTAACCTCAGCCTGCAGGGAAAGAGCCCCTCTGTTAGAGGATGGCTTCTTGGAAAATGAGACGTAGGGGATTTAAATTCACAAGGCTCTGAAACTCCAGCACAGAGCACAGAGCACAGAGCACTCCCCATGGCTGCACAAACCTCCCCAGTGATGCCACACACGTGGACTTGGGGCTCCATGGACACAGTGGGGTCCATGCCAGGGTTTCTGGAGCTCCCCAGGATGTTGTTCTACTTCCCTCAGGCTTGAAGGGTCAGGGTTAAGGACTGGAATTCCTGGGGTGTTGCTCTTATTTTTCAGCCTTCTGATGTTTTCATTCTGGACTGGAGCTTTCTCACAAATTGTAACATAAACAAAGAGTGATGTTTGTAAATAATGCATTTCCTTCTTGTGGGAAGGACAGATTGATGGACTTCTGGCTTGACCAGTGGGGTCAGAGAGGTGTCAACCTCGTCCCCCAATTGCTGGTCAAAGTCCAAACCCTATTTAAACCCAAAATAAACTTCCTTCTTTCTCGTCTCACAACCTGAAGGTGTGAGTGTGATTTTTTTGTGTCCGTTTGGCAACACTGGGGACAGGGATATAATTCATATCAATGTGGTTTGTGAAGGGTGGTGTCAAGAGCTCTCTCACCTGGAGATGTTCCTGGAGGATAAAAAGCAGCCCAAGGCCCAGGCTCAATAAAGAAATCACAGGAATGGTGATTGATGAGTGGTTCTCACCATGGGAAATGAAGGGCACAAAGACTAATTAACTCCTAAGGGTTACACCACGAGGAAAGGACCCAGCTCATCCTGAAACAGAAAAGATGCTGGTTCCTGGGAACTTCTGTTTCTCCCCCATTTCAGGAGCTGTGATTGGCACCTCACTCAGGTGAGCCAAACCTGAGTGTCACTGATGCTTCACAGGATCACAGAATCCCTGGTTGGAAAAACTCTCTAAGGTCGCTCATTCCAACCATTAAAGAGCCCTGCCCAGGCCACCACTGAACCACATCCCCAGAGGCCACAGCCACATGTTGTCTGAACTCTTCCAGGGCTGGTGGTTTCACCACTTCCCTGGGCAGCCTATTCCAATGCCTGATTGTAGGCCTGATATTTCTGTGTCTGAGAGATTTCAGCCTGCTGGCAGCTGCCAACTTTTTCCCCAAGGAAAAATTTCTCAAGAAAGTTTTTCTCAAAACAATCTTAGCAAACAACTCTCTTTTCTCAAAACAACCTTTCTCCAGGTGGTATTTTGCTGTTTCTCTGGTTTAACCAGTGGGATTAGAGAGGTGTTGTTCCTATTCACCAACCATGTTAAGTCTGTGTCAGAACTATAAAAGATAGTAATAATTAGGCAATAAAAGCCTTTTTTCTGTGTTCTTTGCCTTCTGAAATATTTGAAGTCTTTATTTTGTGTCCTCCAGCGAGACCTGATCACCCTTTCAGTCAAGAATTTTCCCTAATATTCAGTCCCAACCTTACCTGGTTCAACTTATGCCATTTCCTCTCATCCTTTTGTCAGCTTACCTGGGAGAAGAGACCAAACCCACCTGTCTACAACCTCCTGTCAAGCCCTTTTTTCACGGAAAAAAAAAAATGAATGACAGAGACAAGGAATTTTCCACATCTCTGCCCGTCTTCCACATCCAAATGTTCTCTGCTTATCCCACAAAACTCCTCTGCCATCTGATGTGCTACCCTGGCACCAACTGTTTCCTCGGGAAAGGCAGAGCACACACAAAACACACCCTTCTCAACCAGACACTTCTCCCCAAATCATGCTAAACTACCTGTCTTTGTGTTCCTTCCATGACAACAGCTCTTGTTGGAGACATTTCACATCTCCAGACATTTGACAAGCAGCTGAGTAAATGTCAACACCCTTTCCAGGGGAAGTGTGGGATTTAAGGGAGTTTAGCGCTGACTGGGAAGTGGCAGTCGGTTCTGGGGTGAGATTTTCTGTCTCCTACAGCTGAACTCATGCCAGAATCTGAGGCCAGGCAGCAAAAATTGCTGTACCTGTGGGGAGTGAGGGATGGACAGAGAAATATCCCTGCTCCTTTGAAGTCACAGCCAATTTTTTCATGATGGGAGAAATAATTTGGGGTTAGAACACTACCCTGGAATGCTGGAGAAATACAGGAAATCCTCCTTGGATGTGCATCTAGTAGGTGTGACCTCTGCCCATTGTGGAACCAGGTGATATTTAAGGTCCTTTCTGACCCAAGCCATTCTATAATTCTATGATCTAGTGGCTGTTGGCCTTTGATTCTCACCCAAAAATGCCTTGCCAAGGTTTCCTGGACTTGTTCTCCTCAGAAACACCTTGTTCTGGCACTAAGAGCAGTCCCCCCAAAGAGAACACCAAGGAATTGCTTCAGCACAGCCCTAGTGGAAACAAATCCTCCCTGTTGATTGTAGCATTTCCCAAAACACAGCGTTTTCCATTGACTCCGGTTGCTTTACCAGGTTTTTCCCTGTGAATTCCTACAGCTTCCAAGCCCACAGTGCTGTGGTAACTTCCATGTATGGGATATATGGGCTGGGGCTCGTTTTCCTAAAGCTTTTTTGGAAGTAAACACTGCAGGCACCTTCCTCCTTCTTCATCCCCTTGTAGGGAGGAAGAAAAACACTATTATGGAGCAATAAAATTCACCTGGGAACAAATCCATGGAAAGGATGAGATGAGCATCTCCTGGACAATTCTTATTCTCTCATTCAACAGGTCCTGCATTGAAATTGCTCTGGCAAACCTCACCTGTGGAATTTCTTCAGGAAATATATCTCTGATCACAGGGTGTTGGACAAGGTTCACTGAGTCACAGAGCTCTGTTGCTGCTTATTAGAGATATTTAGGATGAGGTGGATGTGAATGATGATTTCTCCACTCAGGGGTTGTGATGAGGGAGAACAGAAAAGGAGAATCCCTTCCCTCTTAGCCTGTTGGATTCTCCTTTAAGAACCAGTATTAATTTTAATTAAGAGCACAGCAGGCTGGTGGAATCCACTGCTGCAGGAAATCAGAGTTTGCTGTGCCTTTAAATGGTGGCTGCACTGATGGTTTGTGTTTTTAAGCAGCAACTTCAAGCCAGTGGGTTGAAATTTTGCTGAAGCTCATTTAGGCAAGACTAAGAACGGAAAATATTTTCTAACAACACAGATAGGAGCAGAGTGTCCATGGGGGATGTGGAATGTCCCTCCCTGCAAGAAAAGCCCCAATAAAGAGGTGACAGCACAGTTTTGGATGTCCCTCAACCTGCCAGGAGCAGGGAGAGGCTTAAGTGATTCCTCAGGACTCTTCTCTGTTATAATTTCTGGCAGTATGGAAGTCAGTTTTTAACATCTTTAATTAAAAAAAGAAAAAAAAAAGAGATGTTGGATGGCATTGTTGAATAGCACAGGTTGAAAGGGACCTCTAGAGGTGTCTGGTCCAACCTCCACCTTCAAATCCAGGACATTCCTCACCCACAAATGGCAAAAGATTCCTCATGTAGAGTTTGCATCACCTGTGATGGGCCCCAATGCTGCTGCTTGGCCAAATTGGGAAGATTTTTGTCCTTATTTCCAGCTGAAACTGGCAATTTCACCCTGTGGCTGCCAGCTCTGGCCATTTCACTGCTGGGGACAGCCCAGCCCTGCCTTTTCTGTCACCTGCTGGAGGTGGTGCTCACAAAGAAAATAGTTCAGGCTGAGCACACCCAGGATCCAGGTGTTTTCTTCCAATTCACGCCTCCATCTCACTGATGGGTTATTTCTTCTGGCATCCCAAGGGGCAAGGGGGATCCCAAAACCCAAATCCTTCTCTGCCGCGTTTACCACGGGCTCCATCCCTCTCTGCCTCCAGTTGCTAAGTGATATCTCTGCTCTCCAAAGTCACTGACACAGACCCTTGGCTGCTGCATTTCACTCTTCCATTTGCAATTTAAATTCCCTGACAGGCAAGAAGCAACCAAGCTGTTCACTTAAGATTGCAAGAAGTTTATATTGAAATCCAGGAAATCGCCAATGCCTCGAGCTCTTCATAAATTTCGATTTGATAATAATAATAATAATAAAGATAGAGGTTGGAAGAGGGGAGAGATAGGTGCTCATGTGTGGGGACAAAAGGATGGAGGAGAGGCAGTGGGGTGCAATCACAGGGGTGGAGTTGTGTTATTTGTGCTAAACACCCTTTATTTGTGTTGGTTCTTCCATGTCCTGACCTCTAAGATCTTGTGCTCCTGCCTGGGCTGGTTAAACACCTTTCAGCGAAGTTAAAACATTCCCTTTTATCCCCTTTTCAATCCTTATTTTTTTAATCAGCATTTCCTAGAGGTGGATATAGGTTCCCTTTGCATCATCTAAAGCACCCCCAGAGGGATTGTGGCATGAAGGACAACAGGGAAGTGTCCCTCATCCCAGGCAGGATGGTCAGGTCCTGCATATCCACTGCCTGTGACCCTCCTGCCCATCCCAAACTGCTCCCAGGGATGTCCAGACCTGAATTTTGGCTGCAGACAGAGGATGTTGTGTTTTGGGTTTGGGTCACCTGTGTCCTCCTCGCACAGGTGGGATTTGTGCTGAGTGAGGAGGAGAGTGGCATTGCTAAACCAGACAGAAACAGGCAGGAATTATTTGGAAAGGGCAGCTCTGAAAGGATCAGGAGCTTCAGTGCTGGGGGAATGGAAGCTGCCCTGGGCAGGAATCTGGTCCTGACACCGGGGGAAGGTCAGGAACCTTTTGATCCCCCTAAAGCAGACAAGACATTTCCCTGCGCTGAAACCCTCGGTGGGCTCGGAGCCGTGGGGTTTGCAGGCCAGCAGAGGGAACCCTCCACCGCAGTTATCCCAAATCCCGCAGCTGCAGGGGATGGGCAGGCGGGGCTGGGGGAATTTGCAGCTCCCTGCCTGCGGGACGGCGGAGAAAAGGGGCTGATTTTTTGTTTCCGTACAGGGTGAAAGCTCCAGATTGAAGGAATTCCAAAATAAAATAAAAAATAAAATAAAATAAAATAAAATAAAATAAAATAAAATAAAATAAAATAAAATAAAATAAAATATCCTTTGTGGATATTGATCCCCTTGGGTAAGGCTGGAGAGTGGCAGGGCAGGGATCAACCTTTGCATCATCCGCAGGACACTGCCAGCCCCTCCCCTGCCCAGAGAGGGGCAAAGATCTTCCCTAAAAACCATCAGCAGCAGAAACCAGGCAGCCAAATCCCCTTTCTCCATGTGAGCCTCTGGGTGAGAGGGTTTTGGTCCTTGGTGCAAGGATTCTTCTCTCTGCAGGGACAGGAGTGTGACACTGGTGACACCCGGCGCGACCACGGCTGGTTTGGGCATCACCCTCTCCTCCTTCCCTCTGTGTTTCCCCAGCCCCACGTCCTCTGTCTGAGGCACAGGATGGGGTTTGGCCATCCAGGTCACTGCAGGAAAGTCTCAGAAGTTTCTCGTTGAGATTGTCCCCTTGGAGAGGCTCTCAGGGGAAGGAGACAGCTCTGAAAGAGCTCAGTGGAGCTTTTTCCATTTATTACTGCAATGGTTTTTACCTTCAGCTTCCCAAAGTGCCCCAATCTGGGAAATTTTCCCCACAGTCTCCACCTAAATTCCCAGAGGATCTGCTCTCTGTGACAAAAAGGGACAGCCCTGAAGTTTCTGTGTTATACCCAGAGAGAGTGTTTGTAATGCATTTTAGGAGACAACTTTTTCTTCTTTTTTCTTGCCTAGGACTGGGTGATATCAAGCTACAGACTGACTCTGAGGAGCAGCCAACAGCTCAGCCTCTTGTATCCTTGGTTTTAAGAGCTCCAGTGGGCATCTCTGGATCTTTCCATGCTGAATAACTCCGTGTCACTGAGTCGCTCCAGGGCCCTCAGGGCTGTGTTAAACACAAGGCAAGATTAAACTGAGAACAGCAGGATGGTCAACAACCTGTCCCTGCAAGGCTGAAGTTCCTATTCTTAACTGCAATGCTTGAATAATAAAAGCTCCAAAAGGAAAACAAAACAACAAAAAAAAGGTGCTCAGTTAAAGGAAATTCATTTCTGCTTTGTCTTCTTGCACTTTATTGGGATTAAAACTGTTTCGCTTTTAAAAGTGTGTTTAGAATGAAGGTTTTGTGTTGCAGGTATCACAGTGGGATGCTGGGCCAAGCTCCTAAGGGTCTTCTCCCTCCTTCCCACAACTCAGGGAATGTGAGTGAATTGTTGGTGAATTCCCACCTGCTCCTGCAGCACCCACATTTTTTCACCGTTCTGCTTTAATATTTGTGCTGCTCCTTCTTCACAGACCAGAAATGCTGGATAGCTCCAGTCCTTGGATATGTCCAAGCTCTTCACAGGAAGGCAGCTCTGACCCCCTGTCCCTGCAGTCCTGAGCAGTTTGGGAGCTCTTGAGCTTCCCAGCACATCCTCCCCCTGTCCTGTGTGACCCCATGGCCACTAGCCGGGTGATGCCCCGGGATACTCTGGGATGTCCCTCTCTGTCCTAAAGAAGGGCAAGGAAAGGGAATGGGATTCATTTTCCCTCTCCAGTGAGGTTCAGTGGGAAGGGTGACAGCAGTGCCTGGTGGTTTTCAGCCAGGTTCCACCTTTCACCCCTTTGTACTTCAGGTCTGGCATTACTTCTGCTCCGTTTCCATCCTTTTTAGGATTTGTCATTCCCGAGATCAATGTCAAGTGCAGGGGACACAGAACAGACCTGCCCCGCCCAGCCAGAGGTAGGCTTGCCTCCCAAAATCAGGGCCATCACCAATTTCACATGGAGATTCCTCAGGGATATTCTGGGCAGAACTGGAGAGTTGATGGGATTTGGGTGGAATTCTGGATCCTCAGTCCTGAGCACTGCATTTGTTCTGACGGAGGTTGGTGGCCAGGTCTGGCCACAGACAAGAGCCCACCTGACTCTTGGAAGGACAGGAACTGCTGGGGGACACAGCCCTCCCTCTGCCCCACATGTCCTCCCCATTATCCTCTCTCTCTGCTCTTGTTGTACATTTCTGGATAAATTCTGAGCCTGGATTAACTCATTTTTCCCAGCTGCTTGAAGCAAACAGGGTGCCACATCCCTTCAGCTTAGCCACGAGCAATCCCATTCAGATGCTCCCTCTTCCAGGCCATCAAAAATGCTCTTTCAGGTGCCCAGGATCCCCAAGAGGTTTTTGCTCTCTTTCCAGGCAGACAAAACCTTGACAAAATCAGATTTTTTTTTCCCAGGGTCAGGTATGGACCAGCTGCCATGCTCCCCCTTCCTTAAACTCACCTCACCTGTGTGCAGGATGCAACAGCCTGGGTTTGAGGCAGCACCTGGGGAAGGGCTGGCCTGGCCCCCTCCCCTGCCTTTGGGACTGTCACACCAGCCTTGTTGGACTCAATCCTCTGTTCCTGCAGAAACAAACGGGCCCCTGAGCTGCGGCGAATTGATTCTCCGTGCTGTAACTGAATTACAAGCCTGAAATGCTCCCTCTCTCTCCCCCTTTCATCTTCTCCCTTCTGTTCCTGCCTGGCAGGGAGGAGGAGTTTTCTTTCCAGTGAATGCAGGGATGGACAGAAGAGCTGGGCTGGGACCCATCACTGCCTGACCCTGAGGGACAACCCCATTTTTGCCCTCTGGAAAGGAAATTCAACATGTTTTGATGGGGAAAGGTCAGAAAAAGAGTCAGTGAAAGGATATGGATGTGAAAGGAGATTCTTCATCCTTCAGGTTATCTCAGGAGGAAGTTATCAAACCCTTTTCTCCATCCCTGAGAGCTGTAGCAACATCCCCAGGCTTCCATGCAGGAATATCTCAGGGGAAAAGGTGGTTTAGGGGATGAGACTCAAGTTTTTCTGTCTTGAAGTGGAGATGGAGATAAGGACCAGCTCTCCCAGAGGTTTCCTTTCTGCCTTGTGTATCTCAGAGCCATGAGCACTGACCACATGGAGCAACCAAAATGAACTTCACCCCAAGGACAGGAATAGGAGGAACAAACCTCTCAACAGCCTCTGGAATGTGGGATCTGCACCTTCTCTGGAAACACACACTGGCCATGATGACAGGATGCTCCTTTTCCTGGTGCTCTGTGCCCATATCCAAGTTTTGGCAAGTTGATTAATTCCTGGAAATTGTCAGTGCTAGGTTGGCTTTGCTGATGATCCAAGGGAAAGATGTTTTTCCTTCCTGCACCCTTTGGAAAGACATCAGTCTCCAGCCTGAGGAGTGAGAGAAATAAAGAAAATCTGAGTGTCCTCCCATGGAAAAATGTCCTGAGTTCAAGACAGGTTTGTCTTGTGCCCTGGTGCACTGGGGGAACTCAGGAAACTGACAATCAGAATTTCAGAAATTGGTTCATGGCTCCCAGAGAAAAGGCAGGAGAAATCCTGAGTGCCCAGAGCTGGGCAGAGGAGCTGGAACTGTAGCCTGGATTCTGGGCTGCTCTGTGGCTCTTGTCTGGTCTAAGCTGTCATCAAATTCCCTCTGTAATCAGCACAGAGAAATCAGAGCTGCTTTAGGGTGATTCAAGTCCACTTATCTCAGACACCTCTCTCAGGAGGCCTGAAATTTCCCTATCTCCTTCCACAGTGTGGAGATGGGGGCGAGGCCAAGGGCTTAGGAGAGAAGCTGAACTTGCAGGCAGGAAGTTACCAGGAATGCAGCCACTGTTCACCTCTGCCAGCTTCCAGAAGGTTCCACGCACCCAGGGACCCCTCAGCATCCACCCCACCAGCCTGTTGTGGATGGACAGAGCTCCTTCTGATGCCTTAAGTTTGAGCTTTCATGTTTTTCAGATTCTGTGCTGCCCAGGGCTGCAGTTCTGAGCTCACATTCAGTGTCACTCAGCTCTGCACAGAGCAGAGAGACAAATCCTTTTCCTTATGAAAACCAAGGACAATGGTTACAAGTTTTCAGGCCCAAAAGCACCAAACAACAGTGGACTGAAGGGAGAAAACAAGAAGGATGAGACCTCATAACCTGAAGCTATAACTGGACAATTAAATCCCAATATGCAAATAAACCCAAACTTATAAAAATGTAAAATCTCATGACTGGTCATCCATTTTGTGACCATTTTGGGTCCACCTTGGGTGTAGCCCTGGTCAGGCTCTTGTCCTGCCCAAGGTGTGCCTTAAAGGCCTTTTAATAAATATCTACTTTATTCTCTAGCTCTGTCCAGTCTCTGTTCCAGGTCAGCCTTCCCAAGGTTCATCTCCAGCAGGGACCTCTTGGTTCAGTCCCACGGGAAACTCACGTCTGGAGCCAGCAGAAAGGACAGCTGGGAATTAGGCACTTCAATCCTCAGGTTTTCCAGCTTCAAGGGTTGCACTGGGGCTCTCCTGGCACTCAGTCTGGAGGGCAAAATGACATGAGAAACCCATGGAGGCACACACAACTTCCAATTCCCCGTGGGGGAGCACAGAACTTCCTCTTCCTTCTTTCCACCTGATTTTTCCAGCCTCTCCCCTCAACACACTCATACCCACAGCCAGAAATGCACATTTTTCTCTCCCCACACACAACTTCCAATCCCCCAGCCCTGCTCCTGAGTTCCAGCGAGGTTTCCTCTCCAGGGGGCAAGACAAAGCTGTCCAAAGGAAATGAGGAGCAGCCTTGCCCTGCTTTCCATGCCCAAGGGGATGTCAGGGCTTGGGACTTGGTTCCTGCAGGCTGGTGATAAATGGGATCCACCCCAAACAAATAAATAAACAAATCCAGAGGCTCAGCAGAGGGGAGCAAAAATCCCCAGGTTATTCCTGCATTACTCAGTCATCTCAAGGAGAGAGCAGCTATCTGCTGGCAGCTGGCTGAATCATCAGCTACCTAATGCTGCCTGGAATGAATACAGATGCTCCGGGATCGCTCCACAATAAAGGAGCTTTGCCATCCCCAGAATGGTGGCTGACAAATTCAATCAACAAAGAGGCTCTGAAAGCACGCCTGGCCAAATATGAAAAGGGAATTACAGGCACTGCAAACCCCAGAGTCTGTTGCCTTCATGGCTTTGCTGGGGGGGAAAAGGGCTGGCAGTGCCCTGTCTGCTCTGTGCTTTTAACACCTCCTGATTCATCACAGTCACTTGCTCTTTGGGTGATTTATTTCATTTATTTCATTGCTCCCGTTATTCCCAGAGCCTCCCTAGCACGGGAGTGTGCCTGTGTAGGGGCAACAGCCCTCTCCATCATATCTAATGGCAGGAGTCTGTCATGAGGGGCCTGGAGGGATGGGAACAATGGGAAAGGCACGTTGGGATGGATGGATGGACCACCAGGAGCATTCATCTCAGCTGTAGGCAGGACTCAAAGAGTCTGGCTTGCAGGGCTGACATTTAGGGATGGGATTTCTGAGGGGCTCACACAGAGCCCCACATCCATGGCCCAGTTTGCCCCAGCAGAGACTGGGTGTGTTCAAGGCCAGCTGTGCCCTCAGGGCTGGGCAGTGCCTCTTGTAGGTGTTTCCAGACCATCTATTTCTCTGCTCTGTGCCCAGGGAAACAGGACCTGGCTGGTGCTCAGCCTGCAGTGCCTGAGGTTTAATTGATGGCTGGCTCTAGACTGAACCACAAATTAATGACTACAACACCCACTCATTTTATATCTTTCTCCTCAAGCTTATGCTTACCAGGTTTCCAGCCCAGGGGAAACCATGTGCAAGGGAGATCAGTAACCTGAAAGGAAAAGACTAATTATTAACTTCTCTCCTTCCTCTTTCCCCAGTATCTGATGTTTTCCAGACATGTCACCAGGCTCTGTTTTCCTTCAGCTCCTCAGGTTGGTGGGGACAACCTCTGCTGAGGACTCCTGTCTCCAGCCTTGCTTTGCCACCCTCTGGGTGAAGGCCCTCTCTGAGCAGGGCTGTGAGATGGAAAGAAGCCTCCAGCTCCATGAACTGCTGCAAAACTGCTTGGGCTGGTGGCTTGTGGCAGCCAACAGAGGTGTCCTGGATGGTCAGAGATTTGTTTGAAGCTGGAGCTGAGGTGTGTTTTTCCCCAGCACAAGAACAAGCAGGACCTGAGCTCTGGAGCAGCAGATGCTTTGGGTGGGAGGGAGCCCAGGACACTGGCACAGAGCAGGAGAGTTTTGGGTGGGAGGGAGCCCAGGACATTGGCACAGAGCAGGAGAGTTTTGGGTGGGAGGGAGCCCAGGACACTGGCACAGAGCAGGAGAGTTTTGGGTGGGAGGGAGCCCAGGACATTGGCACAGAGCAGGAGAGTTTTGGGTGGGAGGGAGCCCAGGACATTGGCACAGAGCAGGAGAGTTTTGGGTGGGAGGGAGCCCAGGACATTGGCGCAGAGCAGGAGAGTTTTGGGTGGGAGGGAGCCCAGGACATTGGCGCAGAGCAGGAGAGTTTTGGGTGCTTGTCTTCTGCTGCAGGAGGAGGAGGGGACCCAAGACGGGGAGGCCTGGCAGCAGGAGGGAGGGAGAGATTCCTCCTCTCCAAGACTAGGAAAGAGGCCTCAAGCATCAGGTTGCCTGGCAATGGCTTCGAGGGTCCATAAATTGCTCTGAGCTGCTCACATCAGGAGCTGGCTCTGAATAAAAGCCCCTCCCTGCTCCTCTAAAGATAGGGAGGAGAGGCAGGGGGGAGATGCAGCACCCAGCAATGGGATGGTGCCTCTCCCTCTGCACAAAGCTGCACTCGGGATGCTCCAGCATGTTCCAGGCTCAGCCAAACACCTGGAGCTGCCCTGGGGTGAGGGGGAGTCAGGAAAAGCCAGGATGAGGGGAATTAGAGAGAGAGGAGGGAGGTGTGGTAGGGAAGGAAACCACTCCTGATGCCTAGGAGGCATTGGCCAGCACCACAGGATTTGGAGAGCTGGTGGGATGAGGCAGCAGATTGGCTGGGATGGCCTCTGAAGAAACTGGGATCAGGAAATCACCAGGGTCATTAAGTGACCGCAATTACTAAAATGCTGGGATTGCAGCTGGGTGGTGCAGCCTGGTCTTGCAATTCTCTATGGACGCCAGAAAAAAAAGGAAACCACTGTCCCTCTTTTCCTGTCCAAAGCCCTCCTTTGACAATATTTGGCTCCCTCCCTGGAGCCAACATTTTTCTCAGGTGTTCAGAACACACAAATCTGGACTGATCTGCCCCATAAATCCGGCCCCACAAATCCTGCCCCACCCAGCAGGGATCAGTCTCCAAAGATCTTGTTGTCTCCAGCTGGCAGATCCACCTCTCCCTTCCAAGCTCAGTTGTACCATATGATCATCAATTTAGAGCTAATTGCCAGCTAATGAATCCAGTTTTGCTCCCTCCATTTCAATCCCCTTGTACTCCTGGCTAAACACTCTTGTGCATCCCACTCTGAACTCTCTTCCAGAGCCTTTGCTCCCACCCCTGCTGCTGCCTGGGATGCAGGAAGGGAAATATTTGTCCTTTTAAAGGTGCAAGGTGAAGGCACAACTGTTGGTTTTCGTGCAGACAGGAGAAACCAGGATCCAGGGTTTTGCAAACCCTTTTATCTCTGGATATAGGAGAGAATGAAGCACCTTGAATTATTAGGACAGAATGTTAGGGGCCAGTTTGGCACTCAGTTTGAATTCCTGGCTCTGCCACTCTCTTCCATCCCTGAATCAGTGTAGATTTGATGCTTGGAGAAATGGTTTAGTGGTGGACTTGGCAGTGCTGGGTTAATGGTTGGGCTTGAGAATCTTAGAGGTCTTTTCCAACCTCAATGATTTTTGTGGTTTGGTTTGACTTACCTGAGTCATGGCACTATTTGTGTGGTGGGTTTACATTTGTCAAGTTTGTTTATTAAGTAGGAGATAAGATTCTGGGAGAAAAAGGCAAAAGTGGGCTCGATTTAGAAGTAAAAACAGATAGATTTTATTGACATACACTAAGAGGAGAAAAATAAGACAAGACAAAAAAACCCCCCTACAAATTATTTTTAAAATCAACCCTCTCGCTACAAACTGTTTATTTTTTACAAACAATGTAAAGAGGCAAAACTCAGAACTCCAGGTCAGTACCACTTATAAAACAGGTTTTTATTCAGTCTTTGAGAGAGAGAAGTCACTCTTGTGGTTTGGTAACTTTTATACAAAAACCCAGGAAAAATCTGCACTTGTGGAACTTCCCGTATCATGTAGCCTTTTTTATGACTACTACTACTGCTTTAAAAAAAAAAAAAAAAAAAAAAAAAAAAAAAAAAAAGAGGAAAGTCTACCCCTTGCTTTCCTAGCTGCAAAAAGAGCTCCCAGCAACTTCCCCCTGTGCAGGGTTGTGTGGCTCGTTAAACATCCCTCAGACACTCTGGATTTATAGACATCCCCTGAGCTGCATGATCACACCAGAATAATGACTGGAATAAGGTGAAAACCAACCAAACGGAACACTCCTTCACTGAGGTTTATCAGAACAGACAAAGCACTATCAACATTCCAAATTTCAAAATCCTGTAGGATTTAGGGAAAGTTTGTTTTTTTTTGGTGGGGGGCAGACAGGGAAGGAATAAATCTTCGTGTCCATCACAAAATGCCTGAATTTGAGTCAGTTTGTTGTTTTAAGCCTTTGCCTCCCCATGGCTTTAAATGACAGAATCCACCCTGAGCTATGCCAGAAGGAGCAGAGGGGTGTTGGGAAGCTGAGAGGGAAAATCAGGGATTTCCAAGGGCACTGATGGGAGTACAGGGCAGAGCTGGTTTGTGTTCCCAAGTGTGGAGGTCAGTGCACATCCCAAACCAGAGCACCTGAGGCTCCCTTGGAGGAATGACCCTTAATTGGGATAAGTCCTGACTCTGTTTTACACCACAACAACACAGACTCTGAGATTCAGAAGGCTGAAAATGACTCCTCTATTTTTGGGATGTGTCTCCCTTTTATACTATTTTACACAGACCAATTTGATTGGTGACACAAAGGCAAAACCTCTTCACTCATATTGGTCAGACCAGAGGGACATCAAGAAGAAGTCCCTCCTGGGGAAAAGAATAAATAAGATAGGTACAGTTAGAAAAACATTTCTCCTGTTTACAGAAAATTCCCTGGGAAAAGAATTTCAGAAAAACAAAACACCTCAGGCAGGGAACCAGGGCTACAAGCCCCTCCATGTTAGGAGGAGAAGAAGCTGACTCCTTCCAGAGTTCTTTGGTTGTTGTTAAAATCCAGTTCTCCTGGATGGAGCCCAGAACATCCTGCCTGGGATTGTTCTCCAACATGGCACATCAAAGAACCTTCCTCTCCTGAATCCATGTCAGTGCTGACTGGGCAAATTTATGGACAGAAAAAACCCAGCCAGGGCTGCTGGATATAAAAACTCTTTCTCAAAACATCCATGATCTGTGACTCACAGGGGGCAAAATTACACTGACATGGGGTTTTTTTAGGTGATCTCTTGACACCTCCTTCTGGCCACTCCTGGCAGCAGGACACTGAGCTGGAATGATCTGCTGGATCTGCTCTGGCTGTTCTTATCCTTTACCTCCTGTCAGCTCTGTAACTGATCCCTCATTTATGTGAGCAATGGCTCCTCTGGAAATTTCCTCCCACTCACAGAGCAGAGCATGGGATCTGCACCTTCCCTGCCTTCTGTGGGATTTTGTGAGAGGTGGGATTGGTCTCAGCCCTCAACAGCACAAGGAGAGCTTTGGGATGGAGCTGTGAGGTTTGCATGGAGCAGAATGTGCCTGGATAAACAGAGGTACCAAGAATGGAAAAGAATCCAGAGCAAAACTGTCCTGGTGGTGTCACCAAACCCATGGGACAAACAAAATATTTCCAGCAGCACTTTTTTCAGTGTTCCAGAATTAAGGCATTACTTTATTCTGGCCAGGATGTGCAATAGGAATAATTTCATCCACACGTTGCCCAGATGGTTCTTTATTAGATTTTTTACATATTTATCCTTACAAAACCCAAAGCAATTCTTTGATTCAACGTTCATTGGTCCCAAATGACACAATCCTTAGTTAGTTAAAAAAAGTTTTAGAAGTTGTATCATTTCCAGCAGTGATGCTCAGCATTACCCAGGGAGGGGATGGAGGAAAACAACCCCTGGCCCGATTTCCACATTGGTGATGTGCAAGACAAAGAGTCTTACAAGAGGAAAGGAACTTAAATCTGTTTCCATCTCCAAAAACACCATGAATCCATAACTTAAAGGAATAACCAGGGCAAGGTGGGAACACCCTGAGCTACTGTTGGAAATGACACAACTCCTACAATTTTAAACTGATTTTAGTCAGGGTTTTTGTTTGTCTTTGCCCAGGGGGAAAGGAGTTGAAGTTTCTTTTCAAAGGACTGTTTCACCCCCTTGAGGCCTGATGAGTTTAACATTCCAACAGATTGGGAGTAGCACAAGAGATAATGACCATTAATGAATATCAAATCCAATTTATGGTCCAAGACTCCTGGTCTGGGAGAAATAAAACAAAGAAGGATGAAGACCTAATTAACATTACAGGCAAAGGGATCAATAACCAATAGGAAACCAAATGGTAAAAATTGTGCGACCTGGGACCAATGAACACTGAACGAATGAATTTCTCTGGATTTTGATGGTATAAAGTTTGTGAAAAATCTAGTAAAGGTCATGTGTGATGGAATGATTTTCTCTTCACAACCAGGGCAATGTGTGCATGAAATGGGTCCTGTCGCACATCCTGGCCAGAATAGAGCAATGCCTTAATTCTCTAGCATGAAAAACATTGTTGGAGAGATTTTGTTTCAGTAAAACATTCCCCTTATCCCTGAACACCTCAAAACATACCAACATTTCCCCTTCATCCCTTCCAGGACAACCCAAACACCTTGGGAAACCACTCTGGAAGGTGCTGAGCACTGGGCTGGCAGGTGCTGGGGCTTCTCCTTGCTGCTATCCAAGACAATTTCCATTGCCAAAACTGCCAAGACACTGTTACGTCTCACTTTTGTGTGTGTGTTTGAGAACTGTGGTTCATAAGGATCATTTACTCACAAACCAGGCCATTTTTTAATCCACTTGAACAGTTTCTCCAGTTCAGAGCCTGATTTGGTTTATTACGTAAATCATGTTCCTTTAATGGTAGACCAGGTTCTCTACATACATAATAAAGAAAGGGCAGGTAACATACAAAAAAAAATGTTTTAAATTGCAGAGTTAACCTTCTCTTTTGGTTTTTTTTCCCTTTCATCTGGCATTTTCCAGTTGTGGGTCATGTTATAGGAGGACTGCAGGCAGCACAGGGTTCCAACTGACTGTGAAGACACATTGGCAGGGCAAAAAATTCCTTGAAACCTCACCTGGTCTTGGCTTCTTGATGCTGGCTCTTATCCAGGACTCAGAAGAGGTCTGTGTCGTGTGTCTGTCTGTCTGTCTGTCTACCACTCCGTGTGCCCCGATGGGCAGCGAGGCACGAAGGATGAGCTGATTTTTCACTGATTTTCACATCGCCGAGGCCCCTGAGGGGGTGTTAATCCACACCTGGGAAATGTCAGATCCACTCAGCTGAAGCCCCAATGGATTGTTTGACTTTCAGCAGAGGGAGGGAGTGGGAAATGAGTGGGGAAAGGAACTGTTCCCTGGTGCCAGCTGGGACAGGCAGGATTTGGTGGTGACAGAGGGACACGTTCAGACATTTGATATTTGGGAGGCCTCGTCTCTCCAGGGAGCCAAAGTCTGGCAGCCACTGGCAACAGGATGTCTGAAACGCCTTCTCCTTGCTCCTTGGATGTCCTTGTAGCTGCAAAAAAATAAGTTCTACCCCCCTTCCTGAACAGGCAATTCCTTCTGTCTCAGTCTCCCTTTGAATGTTTTTTTCCACAATTCAAAACTGAATCACATTCCACGCACAGATATTTATACACACTCACTTAGATGTACAAACAGAGAGCAGTAAATACCCTTAAAAAAAACAACAACAACAAAACAAGCAGTTTGCAAATGAGTATAAATTCACATTGAATTTAATGAGTAATTTAGAACGAAGAGATGAAAGGGGAATTCCAGGAAAATTAAGAAAGGAAAAAAAAAAAAAACAAATCTTGTGCTTGGGAAATTTCAAGAAGATTGTTTCAGGTGTTTCAAAGTAGGATTTTAATTCAAAGGACTGACCCGATTTTTGAAGAAGAAAAGGACCAAAACTGAAAACATGAATATGGAGGAAAATTATTTTTCCATGTTGACTGAAACGTTTTGCTTTTAAAACCCAAAATGCAAACAAAACTGCTTGGTTTGAGGTCAGCATGTCACAAACATGACTTCTTCTGATTTTGTAGGTTTATTTCCCTTTTAAATAATTATTCTGGGTCAAAAGCAACCAACTTGTCCTTCTCACTTGTGGGTTCTTTTTCAGCTCTGGCCATTTCCAAAGTGAACAGAAGAGGTACTTTCCTTGTTTGTCTTAAATTTTCTTATTTCCAGTACTGGGGGCACCCCAGAGTGGCAGGGAATTCTTCCCAGCCCTTCTGGGATGAGTCCTGGATCACTCTGCTGACACCACACACCTCCATGGATGGGATATTTCAATATGAGCATGGTCTGGCTGTCCCATATAATTGAGGTGATTGCCCCAGGAGTGTCACTGCATCCTGGGAAAGATGTTGTGTTGCTTTCTGGATTTTGGAGGAAAAATAGAGGACAGCAAAAAGGCCAGTCTGGAAGTTGGGCACCAAGTGGAGCTCGATTTGGGAGAATTTAAGTTGAATTCGGGTTCATTTTGGTTGAGGTTGTAGCTGGGTCTCACTGGCAAACACCCCCAGCACAAACCTCACTATTTTCCATGTCTCCTCCTGACCTACTCAGGTAATTCCCTCTGAGCCCAGGGGTGTGACCTCTCCATGCATCAGCACAAATGAAAAGTCACATCCTCCAGAAAAACATCAGGAGTTGGACTTTGCTCATCCTTGGGGAGTCCCTTGCAGCTCAGGATATTCTGGGATTCTGTAATAAATCACTTCTTGTTATCATCATCATCATCATCATCTCAGAATCTTGGCCTTGAGCTTTTGAGCCTCTCAACTTGTAGCTGTGAGTCTGAAGAAGCAAAGAGGAATTTCTCTTGGAAGTTGAGACCTCACATGAAAAGCTTCCCCCTCCATCTGCAGCCAGCCCAGATTCCCTCCCCAGCCCCTCTGCTGAGGTAAACTGCCCATCCTTAGCAAAGATGTCATTTAGTGGTGCTTGAAGGATTAAAAGCTTACAGAGCTGCCTGAATAGGGGAATTTGAAAGGAGAACTTTTTTCGTTAATGAGAATGGTTTGGGTTTTTTTTTTTTTTTGCAATTATGATGCTTTTGGGTTACGTGACATTTTAAATCACAATGGCATTGTTTAAAGGGCTTTGGGAGCAGTCAGCAAAAGCAAGTTCAGCAGAGCAGGAATATCTGTCAAATTCCTTGCTTGGAGAAATGTCCACCACAAATCCTTTCTGACTCAGTGGTGTTTCAAACCCCTGGCAAGGAAAATTATGTCAGGGAGTTCACCCCCACCAAACATTATCCTTTTTTTTCCACACCTCAGGCAGCCACATTTGTCTCCCTGGTGACTTTTCCCTGGCAAATGTTGGGTATGCACCCTCTTTTACTGAACTCCCCTGATGTACAGCAGATCCTCCAGCTCAGAGACCCCTTGCAAGGCAAATGACCCAAATCTGAAGGTAAAAAGTGTTAAAAAAAGAGCTTTATGAAACCTTTCCCTTCTCTATTCTGGTGTCTCATCACAGAGGAAGAAGAAAAAAGAAAATAAAAAATGAAGGCATTGTTTTTCCTTTCTCTTGTGCAGTGTCAGTGCTGCTTCTCTGAATGAAGGTCCTTTAGGGCTGCTGAGAATTTCTCTTGCTTATTGAATTGAATTCTTCTGACTTCTCATCTCTGAGCTCCTCTGATTATTTGTTGAAAATTTCTGGCGAGCTGGAACTGGCTTCGACAGCATCTGTCAACAGTTCCTGTTTAATTACAGAGAAGGGAGAGAGGGGAAGTCCTGGGAGATTTTGGGGGACACCAAAATCTGCATGACAGGAAAAAAATAAAGAGAAACAGGACTTGGTGAGCTTGGCACAAAGTTAGGCAGCAGTTACCCTGGCAGAGAGAGTGCCTGAGCATTGCTGAAGAGCTGTGAAACTGCCAGCATGGATTTCTGGGATCCAGGGAGATGGGAAACATCTCCTTGCAGCCTGGGGTTGGAGAGAAAAGGAGGATTTACAGAGGTGATCCTCAGAGAGCTGAGATTTCTCATACATTGTGTTGGATAAAGTCACTGCTGTGGTCCCTCCTGAATCTGAGACCTCATCAAGAAGAAACCTGACTGCGTTTCACTGGATCCAGGATTTTGGGGAATGGCATCTCCAAGCAGACTTCACACTGCTACCTTCTCACCCTGCCACTAACCAGGATATCTCCTATTCATTTTTAAGCTGTTCCTTCCCCTCAGCAGGATCCACACCCTGTGCCTGTTGCCCCCTCCAGCCTTGCTCTGTCCCCAAATGTCATCCCAGCACATCCTGGGGAGTCTCCTGGGGTGTTCACCATGACCCAGAGCTCTCCAGAGTCCTGCAGGTGGCCTGGGAACTCCTCTATGGGCACAGTTCCATTGTTCCAACACCCTTCCCATCCCTGCTGTCGCTGTAGGACACGAAAGAAAGATGAAAAATAGACTTCAAATGTTTCAGGAGGCAAAGAGCATAGAAAAAAGGCTTTTATTGCCTAATTCTTACTACCTTTTATAAGGTGTTCCCATACAGACTTAACATGATTGGGGTGAATAGGAACGACACCTCTCTAATGCCATTGGTTAAAGCAGAGAAACAGCAAAACACCACCTGGAGAAAGATTGTTTTGGGAAAGGAAAGTTGTTTGCCAAGATTGTTTTGGGAAGAAGCTTCCTTGAGAAATTTTTCCTTGGGGAAAAAAGTCAGCAGCTGCCAGCAGGCTGAAATCTCTCAGACCCAGAAATATCAGGAAAAGACCCTTCCTAGGGAAACCCTGGCAGCTCAGAGAGCCTCAGCCCCCAGAGCCAGAACAGAGAATTCCTACAGCACACCAAGACACCTCCTGCCTCCTTTCCTTCAGACCCTCCAGGAACACACAGCCAGGCACAAAAGTGATTTTTCTCTGTAGTTTGATCTGTCCCTAGACCTTTTTGCTGTCCCTTGACCACATGGAGTATTCCCAGCATAGAAATTTTAAGAAATGAGGCATCTCTGGGAAATGTGGGAGCTTAGGCTGCCTTGTCTCTCCAGCCCAGGAGCTCTTTTGGGCTCACAGCTCCCTCTGTGCTTGCACAGCACCTTTCACAGGCTCTGTGTTTGGCAGGGAGTGATCCCACACTGCTAAAAATTAACAATAATAATAATAATAACAATAATAATATGGGGCTGAGCACATCACCCCACCAGAGCATTGACTGCAGAACCAGCCACGCAGCCAAGAATGAAGATTAAAAGTGAGGAAGAAATCTGCCAGAGAATTACTTAATTTAGTGCATTTGAAACTCAATAATTATTTCTTTAAAAATAGAATTTGCTGAAGCAACTTCTTGCTTTTAATTCTTTTCTTCTTTTTTTTTTTTTTCTTTTAATCACTGCATAATAAAGTAATTAGTAATTTTGTGTCACTTCTGTAGTTTTTAAAATTCTTTTCCTTAGTGTAATCACAAGGGGTGACACATTTTCACAGCACACTTAAAAAAAAAAGTATAATGGAGAGAGAGGCAAAAATCAGAGCTGGTGTTTGAACCCTATCAAAGTCATGTCTGCTCAAAATGATGATTACATCACTGAAGATAATTTATTAATTAGAGAAATCCAGGGTGGAGGGGCAGGGAAAATACCCTGGGACAGATCCTGGACTTAAGTGACCCCAAGGAATTTGCAGGACTCCAAGCAGTGGGACAAGAGGCAGGAGCTGATGCACAGGAAGTTCCACCTGAACATGAGGCTCAGAAAGATCCTGTGAATGCCCCAGAGGGATTTTGTAGGAATCCAGGAAGATCCCCTGGTTGTCCAGAGAAATTGTGGCTGTCCCATCCCTGGAAGTGTTCCAGTGTCTGGAGCTTGATACCTTTTTCTCCAGTTCTTGCAGTGTCTGGAGCAAGGTGGAGACATCTGGATTTATCCTTTGTCCCAAAAAATGGGACATTTTTGGGACAAGGGTGTGAGAGAGACTCCTGAGCACTTAGGAGCCAAAATATTGCTGGGACTCCTCTCTCTGAGCCTGCCTTGACCCAGGCTGGACCAGCACTGCCAGACTGGGACAGAAAATAACACTGAATTAATTTGGTTCTGTTTCTCCAGAAAAGCCCAATCACACACACCTTTAGCTGTGGTCTCCACAGGTTTTTGGGCTGTTTTTGTCTGGTTTAGACCTCCCTGAGCCCTCTGAGCCCTGCCAAGGAGGTAAAACCACACAATTTGGCCTGAGAAGCTCTGCTAAAAGGAGGGAGCCTTCCTCCCAACCCATTTTCTCTCCACAATGGTCAATGTCCTCCCTTCCCTCTCATGATTTCATTAGATTAGGGCAAGATTTCATCAGGGCAATGATCCCAAGAAGCAGACAAACCCTGAGAGAGGGGTTTTGCTTCTCAGCAGCCCAAATTTTCTATAAATATCAAGAGTCAGGAGATCACAGAGGAGCAGCAGGCTGCTGCATGCATATTAATGCTGCCTTTAATCCCCCTCCACGAATTTTAGGAGCTAAGAGGGAGCTTGGATGTCCTCAGGCGGAAGGGTTGCTCACTTCTGTCCCTGCCTGCTGACACTCTGTGCTCCTGCTATCGCCTCCAGCCTCTCCCTGCTGCCAGATGTCTTCAGGTCACCTTCTTGTCCCTTCCCTGGCCTGATTTCCTCCCTTAAATCACACATTTCCCTTCGATCACAATCACACCAGTCAGAGACATCATTTACAAACAACAAGTTAAGCCCCATCCACTTTTTTTAGGGAAAAAAAAAAAAAAAAAAGGAAAATAAGTCCATTAAGAAGTTTTCCCCAACTTTCTGCAGTTTTGGTGTCTCCAGAGGCTGGTTCTGAAGTCTTTGGGTTCAATAAAATCTCTTCCTTCAGTATTTGTGCCATATCTAGTTTCAGATCCATGCAAATTATTTAAAAACAAACAAACAAAGCCCAGTTCTTTAGGTTGTTGGTGAAGCTGCTGCCCTGAGGTGGTTACACATATCCATGGCCAAGCCTGAAATCGTGCCTGGGGATTGCATCAGAGCATACAACCTAAAACTAAAACTAAAATTAAAACTATAACTAAACCAAAACTAAAACTAAACTAAAACAAAGCTAAAACTAAAACTATAACTAAACTAAAACTAAAACTAAGACTAAAACTAAAACTAAAACAAAGCTAAAACTAAAATTAAAGCTAAAACTAAAACAAAACTAAAACTAAAACTAAAACTAAAACTAAAACTAAAACTAAACTAAAACTAAAGCTAAAGCTAAAACTAAAACTATTTCAGGAGCTTCAAAACACCAAAACACTGCAAGGAATTCTGTTCCTATCCCCAGGAATATTCCTGCACTGGTGGTTTCCATGTGAAAGGGAAGGTCACATATCACAGTCAGGCTGTGTCTGGTGGACAGAGATTCAAGTCTGGATCCACTCCCAGTTTTCCTGGCTGGAATTAATTGAGTTTATTTCCTGTCAGAGCTCGGCATGTGCAGCTCTAGTTCATGGCCAAGGCAGAGATGGGTTCTCCTGGATTCTGATTAATCTGGCCTGTCCTGAGAGCAGCTTCCCCTCACAGAGGTGATTTTTCAGGAATATACAGGGTGCACAGTGCAGAAGTAGCTGCAGGCACCAGGCTTTAATGAAATGTGTGAATCTTCCTTTTCCTTGGTTTCCCTGGACAAGTCACTATGTCTCTGTTTCCCAGCAGAGAAAGTGAAGCATCTTTCTTTTTTCCACCTCCTCAGAACAGAGAAGGATGTGGCACAGAGGCAGGCTGGATGTCTGATCCTCTGATCCTGCAAACCAAATATGAAATCGAATTTATTCTCATTCCCACTGGCCTTCAGACACAGACACAGGGGCCTGGCCATGCTCCAAAGCAGGAAAGCTGATGGGTCTCCATCTCTGCAGTGGTGCAATGGGTGGACTTGTGGGTGTCTGCATGCCCCAAAAACACCTGGATCTCCTTTGCCCTGGTGGATCTTCCTGGTGGGTTCAGGAGAGTTGTCACCTCTCTTTGTCCCCACCACCCTCCTGACCACAGCCTGAGCACAGGTGACAAACAAATGTCCTTGGCCCTACATGTTGTGGGCACCAAAAGAATTTTCTGACTACCCTTCCTGCCAGAGCTGAGCACTTCAGGAGCTGCTTTTTGGCTCGAGGTGGGTGCTGCCATTCCTGTCCAAATCACTTAATAATCCAACTTAGGAATGCTTGTTCTGAGTATTGAAGATTATTTCAGCCTTGTGGAAAAAGGTATCAAAGGGAGAGAGGGATGGAGGGGGCCTGGGGGAGCAGTGGTACATTGAAATGAGAAACTAAAGAAAGATGATTTAATCATATTTTTTTCTCATTAAAATTTCTGGATTTTTTTGTCCCAAGCCATGGGCTGCCATCACCAGAAAGTTCCTGATCCTCAGAAGATCTTGAGTGGATCTGCACAGAGGCAGGTGAGTCTGTGGGCTGCAATTTTGAGTTTCTTCTGAGGGTAAACACCATTAGCTCCAGCTGGAAGGAAATCCCACAGCCAAACCCTTTCTGTGTTGTCCCCACACACAGTGTTCACTGAGGACATTTGTTTCTGTATGAGCTATCTCAGAGCCCTTTGCAATTAAGTGCCCTGGATTTCCTTCTCACTGAGTGAAATCAACCTTCCAACAACTCCTCTGTCCCCTGGAAGGAGCTGTGTGAGAGGCAAAAGCACAAATCACCCATCCTCACCCCTGGGCAATACTTCAGTTGTTGGAGGTGTCACCCGTGACTGGATGTGGCACTCAGTGCTGTGGTTTAGTCGGTGTTGTTTGGTGAAAAGTTGGACTTGATGACATTGGAGGTCTTTTCCAATAATTCCATTAATTGTGGACAAATCCAAGCCAGTTCTGACATCCAGATGTGTCAAGTTTTCGGGGCATCTTCATTGAAGACTGTGGCAATGGGAAGTTGTAAAATTAAAATCCTTTATTGCATGGCTAAATCAGCCTCATGAAGGCAGAGCTGTTACAGCCTGAACCAATGTGCAGAAAGCCATTTAACATAAAGTCTCCAAGTCCCAAGCAGAGGCAGCAGCCACAGCAGCACTGACAACACCTGTGGTCTGTGTCCCCTGAGCACTTTATCAGCAGCAACAACATTTGTGTTTTTGGTGAGCCTGTCTGTAGCAAAGCATCCCCCACCCCTCAGTAGGCTTCTCTGTATAAAAAGAAGAGTTTCAGTTTACCTCTAGACGTTTTAGGAAGTTTATCAAGAACTTTCCATATTCTGCTGGCAGTGCTTGGCTCAGGGCCAAGAGAGAAGAGCCTGTTGGACCTTGTCACTGTCCTTCAAACCCTGCACCTCTCCCTGTTGTCAAATTGGGAGCCAAATTGTCCCTCCTAAAACATTCGGTATTTAGGAAGGAGCACAAAGGAACTAAGGGGATTTTTGGAGTGTTTCTAGCAGGATGACCAGAGGTTTCTCAGACACCGGTATGTGGCTTTTTATTTGGTTTTCTGTAACATTTGTTATTTTTCATTTATTTAACCTTTAAGTTTACAAAACACCTCTGAAGAGCAATCTCCCTAAGATCATTTTAAACCAATCTGCAAAGGCTGGACCTTCAGAGATTGATACATTTACAGGTGGCTCATCACAATCTGGCCATGTGTTATCTGTATCGCCTGTGTGTGTGTGAGCACTCTCAAAACAGTGCATTTTTATTCTATTTTTAGCCAATCAGGTACCTACACGAATTTTCTACAGTCTCACTGGACCAATCCTAAGCTAAAATTGATGTATGGCAATATTTGTAAATTCTTACATAAATTCTATGCATACACCTCTATCTGTTCTATCTAGGAATGTTTTAGCAAGGTTACATTATTTTCATTATGTCCAGAGTTTATCTGTCTTTGGAAAAGGCCAAGCTACTGAACTTTAAACCAGTCTTTAGGGCTTCCCTCACTAGCTATATGCAGGCACTTAAACCTCCTCTATTTATTTAAAACCAAACTTGCATTTCTACCTCATGTCCGGGTGGATTTATGTATTTCAGTTTTTCTGAAGGTTCTAATTCAATCCTCACATTTCTGGGCACTCCTGGGCCTGTGTGGATTTGGCTCAGGGGGATCCATACTCCAACACAGATGTGGCCAAAAGGCCAAGGCTGCCCAGGGAGGGCAGGGATGCTCAGGCAGGATCAGGGCTGATGCTGTTTTACACCACAACAACACAGACTCTGAGTTTCAGAAGGCTGAAAATTACTCTTTTATTTTTGGGATGTGTCTCCCTTTTATACTATTTTACACAGACCAATCTGATTGGTGAAACAAAGGCAAAAACCTCTTCAATCACATTGGTCAGAGCAGAGGGACATCAAGAAGAAGTCCCTCCTAGGGAAAAAGAATGAAAACATAGGTACAGTTATATACAAATGCAGTCATTTCTTTTAATGACAAGCTTTTTCTGTTTACAGAAAATTCCCTGGGAAAAGAATTTCAGAAAACCAAAACATCTCAGGCACGAAACCAGGACTACACAGGGCTGGCTGTGCCACATCCAAACTGAGCAGCAGAAATCCTGATGGAGCTGCTGCTGGGAACTGGGAGCCACCAGCAATGAGGATTGAAGTGGAGATGCAGGCAGACAGCATCCAACATCTGGGATCCTTTCCCTAAAAACCTCTGTGCGAATTTCAGTCCTCAAAGGCAGACCAGACATGGATAATTCAGTTTTGGCTGTTCGGGGGGGGGGGGGTTGGGGGATGTTTTGTGTGGCTAACGAAGGAATCTGATGAATGTTTCCATGCTGTGTGAACTTTGTGGCAGGAACCTGAACCATTTCAAAAGGAATATTTACTTTCTTCCTACAAGCTCCAGCGCCCGACAGTTGCCATGGGAACTCAGCCCACTCACCAGCCTGCCACGTGAACAGGTTTGTTTTGTTAGGAGTAGTAATATTCACATTATTTTTGGTGTGAGGGGCTGATCATTGCCACCATTTATGTTCCAGTAACTCTTTACTGTAATATCTTTAATAGGATTGTGCCCAGGGCTGTCCTGGTAAAGAACTGCTGGCAAAGGTGCCAGAGTGGCTCAGAGGAACCTTCCCTTCATCAGGAGATGATCTATTTGCCTGTTGCTGCTGGGTCCTGAGTCCCTGTGCTGAGAGGGAGCCATGAATCTCAGACTGTCATCAGGGCAAATCAGAGCCACAGATAAGGGAAAAACCAGAGTGGTGGGGAGGTGAGAGTGGGAGTGATCCCTGGAACAGCCACAGAGCTAATGGGGGGAGCCAGGGAGCTGAGGAGGAGAAGATTAATACTGGAGGGAAGGAGCCTGCCCTCAAGAGCAGTTTGTCAGGCCCTTTGTAGATCTGGCCGTGCAATTTGCAGATCTGCTGGCTGGCTGTAACAAATGGGGCATGTAACACATCATATCTGCAGGAGCAGATCCCTTGGACAGACACAGCCACCAAACCTCCCTGTTAGCAAGGGAGGGCTGGAATAAAAAGGCAAGTTCAGGCAGAGGGTGATAAACAGGGTCTGAGCAGCAGGTGAAGGTTTGTGCCATGGTGGGCTGGGTGGCTCCTGCAGAGACAGAGACAGAACAGGGGGTGATGTACAAGAGCAGGGAGGACAGGGGGGGATGACTTTAAACTGACAGAGAGGAGGGTTAGATTGGATTTTAAGAAGAAATTCTTCCCTATGAGGGTGGTGAGGCCCTGGCACAGATTGCCCAGAGAAACTGTGGCTGCCCCTGGATCCCTGGAATTGTTCAAGGCCAGGTTGGATGGGGCTTGGAGCAACCTGGGATAGTGGAAGGTGTCCCTGCACATGGCAGGGAGTTGGAACTAAATGATCTTTAAGGCCCTTTCCAACCCAAACCATTCCATGATTCTATGACTCAATTATCTCAGCACTCTCCATCTCTCTAACCATGCTGATTTGCTGTCAGGGAGATCACTTCTCTGCATAAATATATGGATGGAGTTGACACTTACAGGAAAATTAGAGAATGAGCAGCATTCAGGATGAATTCAGCTTACACTTAAGTGCAAACTATTCCACTTTGGCAAGTAGTCTCTCTTCCAAAACATCCAGAGATCTTGAACAAGACAGCAGGGAGAAAGGTTCAGGGATCAGAATTCTGAAATTTATTAATCTGCATTTTTCAGTCATCAGGATCTGATGTGCCAGGCTCGTAATCCGTCCTGTACCTCCCAGGTGCCTTTGGAATACTTTCCATTTCCATTTCCACAAGGGAAAATTGTGAGGATCATGTCTGTGTGTGGATGTGAGTGAGTGGTATCAGCATAAATGAGATGAAATTAAGGGAGAGAAGCAGTGAGTTGGCACAGGTGCCTTCTCTTATCTTAGAAAGTGGGAGAATCATAATTTCACTCCAAAGACCCAAAGCTTTGGTAAGAGCATGGCAGAAAAAAGCTGTCCTCAGTCCTTGCCAGTGGGATTCCTGAGCTCAGGCACAACAGCAGCTTGTGTTGGGACATGGGATGTGTTTTCAGGCTTCATCAAACCAGTGATGAGCCTCTTAGCCTGCAACAAGTGTTCCTGTTGTTTGCAAACCGTTCCTGGTTCCATCAGCAACATCGCCATGAAAATAACACCACTCATGGAATGTGTCCTCCTGCTCTGCCAAAGTTTCCCCAAGGAGAAACCCAAAATCTCTTTAAAAAGGTTTGTCAGGGCACTGAGCCCTGAAAAGGCCACAGGTAGATCCCAAATGTGCTCTGCTTTTGTAGGGAGATAGGCCAGACTGTGGTAGTGAGCTATTGATTCAAAAATTCTGGTGCCATCGGGTTTATGGGCTACACGGGCTGGTGATTTGCCTCCTTTGGATGTTTCCCCTGCATTTGTCAGCCATCACAGCATCCTGTTTGCTATTCCCGTGCTTGGTAGAGTTCCCAGTGCTGTCAGCTTTCCCAGCTGGGATGGAAGCAGTGCTGTGCACATTCTGCCATCCAGAACGCTCCAGAAGAGCTTTTCCCTTCCAGAAAGACCAGCTGGACCTCTGCACTCTCCAGGGGAACCAGCTGTGAATCCAGGACTACCAGCTGCACCAAGAGACTGGGGAGGAGTTTCTGCCAGTAGATGTTTATGAGGAGAGCAGAGGTGGTCAAAGATTTGATCATCAGAAGCTCAAATCCTGTTCTGGATCATGAATCCTGCAATGAGATCATTCAGTTACTCCTTGTATTAAACTCATACTGGAGCTTCTCAGGGCTTTGCCATAGTTACTGATCAATAGCAGCACTAACAAACATCTCCTCTGTCTGACTGTGGAATAGACTGGTTTTGTTTTCCTTTTTTTAACCCACAAACCAGATTATTACCTTTTTTTTTTCTGTAACAACAGAGCTTTTATACATAATTATACCCACCATTCAATTTGTGTCAAGCAATATTCCCGGGTATAAATCTCCCTGTAATTGTTCCTGCAAAATAATAATAAAAAAAGAAACCACAGCAGGGTCAGTGTGGTGGGGAGCTGTAAAATTCAAAATGCTTTGGTTTCCTGGAGGAGCAGCTTGCCAAGTTTGATGCTGTTGTATTGCTGCTTTCTTTCTAACAGTCTGTCTTTGACACAGATTATCCCTTTAGTGGGAATTTATCCATAGGGAAATGCAGAGTCCTGTGTTACCAGAGACCTTTTTCAGTGCATTATTGAGCAGGAGTGTTTTTGAACAGATTCCCAAAGCCAAAGATTGTGTGATCGGTGAGTGGAAGGATGGAGCTCATCCCAGTCCATGTGTGGACGCCACCATGTGAACCCATCATCCAACCCTTTTCTCCCAAGGGGAAAAGCTGCTTCAAGGGAATCAATAACTGAGTTATTCCAGTCAAGATCATGCCTGGAGCACCTGATTCTTTTTTTTCTGAAAAGTAATCCCAGGATTATGAGGAAAGGTCTACTCTGCATTACAGAACAGCAGGTGGAGTAGCTATTCCAGGAGCTGAGGGGATCATTAATAAGGTCTCACTTACTAATAACTATCTCACTAATAACTATCTCACTTGATCACAATTTCATCCAGTTTGACCTTGATCATCCCTGCTGCAAATCACGTGTCATTAGGTGCTGGCTGCAGTCACCCCGGATAAACTTCAGCGTGGTGTGATCATGTTCTTGGGTAGAAGTTGCCTGAAAATGGTTTTAGGAGGCAATTTTTAATTAAAAAAAAATAATAAAAAATAAAAACGAAAGGTTTTTTTAATGAATGACTGCTGCCTGAATGGCTTTTCCAAGTTTTCCTGTAGCCAAGTGATGTGGACAATTATTGGCACGTAGCAACACATGGAATGATGAGCAGCTGGAAGTGTTACCCATGGACATGGCCCTGAAGAAGCTGCAACTCTTAAACGAGCTGAAAGAGAAATAATTATCATTCAGCAAGTCTGACTGGAGCCTTCCTTAGGGCAAGGGTGGAGGAGGTTACAGAAACTCACTCAATTAATCAATTGGTCCACGTTATAATTAAACCCAAAGCAGAAAAACAATTATCTGGGTAAGTGCTGGTTAGAGGACATTTCTTTTAATGACTTTGCTCCATTCCATTTTCAGTTGTGATGCACTGGATGAGATGAGGTGGATATGAGGCTTTTCTGTGCAATTCTAAGCTAAGGAGAGCTGGATTACCTCTCCTTAATGGTGAGAATTCCTGAGATGTGTGAGCAACACATGCA